>NC_090676.1:6102500-6753750 GCF_013368605.1 Nyctibius grandis | reverse complement strand
TCTGCATGAACCCTACATGTTATGGAGTTATCTACATTGAAAATTAAATTGAAAATCAGTGTAGCCTGCTTTAGAATAAGCAACATACATTTTTAGTAGGTGAATGTTTTTTGTGATGAGCTAGATGGTGATTCACACTTCTTCAATCCAAATTAGAGCACTCGTTTTACATGAGAGAGAAAGAGAGAGAGCAGCTATGACATACTGAGGTTTATTTATCAGGCCGCCTTCAATACAGTCACTGCTGCAACTTGGAAGTCCTAAGTGGAAAGTGTTATTATTGTGGCTTTCAAGTCTGAAATGTCAGACAGAGGATACAATCTGCTGCAGAAGGTCTTCACTTATGTTTCTTGACAATGTGATGTACAGGCAGGGCTTTGGCTAGTGCTCCCTGTGCTCAGCGCAGAGGAGAGTCTTCAGCACACCAGTTACTGTTCTTTGTGCCTAATTCTTGTTATTGTTACAGGGCCAATGTGTAGTGTCAAGTGGCACTCCATGGGTATTACTCTCATCGGTAATATACAAGTTGTAGCAAAAGATCTACAAAATGCTTTGTGACAAAGATAAAACTACCACTTTGTCAATTATCCCTTTGTGTTTTACAGGTTGAGTTCAAAAATCTGCTTTTAAAAAAAAATGTAAGAACAAAGGAATAAGAATCAGCTCTGGCAAGCAGAAATAGTATAAAAGTGACGGGTCATTTCTACTGTTTCCCATATTTTGCGTTATTTTGAAAACTATGCAGCCGTAAATTGTGGGCTGAATTGTTGGTCTATCTTTCAAGGCAATGTCTCAAGGTGAGGCAGTATCTCAGTTTTGTTGTCATGATCAATCTACACTGAACTTGGGATAATTCTGATTTTGGTGACATAGATGAAAATGGAAAAAGCCAATAAACAAGTCTGACTTGCTATAAATTATGCTCAGTCATGGGTTTCTTCTTCATTTCAATTATTTCTTGTTCTGCACATGGGCCTGGGATTTAGAGTTCTTTTTAAGACCAGTAGTCATTAGAATTTAATAAAGAAGAATTAATTGTTTAGAAAATGTTCATTTTTATAAAAATATTAGCTTTTAGACTGATAGATTATGTGATCTGATATAATAATCATGTCTTATATACCTTCTTCTGTTAGTAATATATTTTTATTATCCTTATTAGAGAGCAAGATCTGTACCAAATGCTGTGCACAAACACAGAGCACAAGTCTTTTTACTAGATGCTGACTATGTCTTATTTTGGGGAGGTATCTGAGTATAAAATTGAAGGTGACACAGGAAAAGAATTTGCCTGGATTGTCATTATGCTTTGAGAGACTTAAGTTATCCAGATAAATTTTAATAAAAAAATTTAAATAAAAACTTAAGATTGGTATAAGCCTGGTATGAGAACAGAACTTCTGCTCAGCATCAAAGGGACTCTGTTTTGAGGATGCTGTAAGATCTTATCTATATTCTTTCAGGCTCAAAGAAAATCACACTCTTATGCATATGCATATTAAAATGCATTTCAAATATGAAAAATAATTTCCTTGTTGCTATTTGCCTAATGAAAGTTTTTCACTTAGTAAACTAGTCTACAAGAGCCTTTTAGCCAGCTTTAGCAACTGAAATCCCTTCAGAATTTCAGAAAAAGATAAAAGCTACCCCTCTCCACCTTAAAACAAAACAAGGTATTTTTACACAGTGTTTCTGTCAAATCAGCCTGTATTTCCTGAGGTTTTTATCAGTGGAACTGCCTGGATCTTTTTTTTTTTGAGCTGTAATGATTAAAGTTCATTTCATCTTCTCCTCTGCTACCAACCAGAATACAGTCACATGCTTGCTTTCTTCTTATGGATCATAATAGAGGTTCAAACAGTTAAGTTTTGTGACCACCTTTAAAAAAAGCTTTGAAACTTTATGTGTTTTTCCCCTTCCTAGCTATATCTGAGTCATAAATTACATGTGCAGTAAAAATATTGCTTTGGGGTCTTTTCTTCCAAGAATTCAGAATGCTCTTTACAAAGTCAGTTAATGGCATGTTATATACCTTGTGTATAGGTGAGATGACTTACCTGATCCAAGTCACACTGTAAATGAGAGAATTCATGAATGACCACAGGTATGAAGACACTTAGTTCCCTTTTCCTTGGAAACCGTACTCACCTACATGTCTGCATTTTATATTATTTCACTGAAATGTAAGACACAGCAACAAAAAGGAATGTATTTTTGTGACTGATTTAGGAATGGCACACTGTAAACAAGGACATTGCACTCTAACAAGGTGTATTAGGAGATGTGGACAGATGTAGTTAGTCTAACCCACAGGTAAAATCAGGTCCTTATGGAGCTGAAGCAACCAAAGAAATACACAGTCCAGTGCCAAGACAGCAGATGAACCTGAGGAGGATATAACTAGTGGATGGAACCCGCACGCAAGGGAGGGCCCTGTATAGGAACTACATGAGACCAGTGCCTTGCTACTCCAGAAAGAAAAAATATTCCCTTAAATACATAAATACATTATGGGAAATATTCTTGTTTTCAGATTACTTTATAATGAATTCTGAATTTGAGAAACTATATTTAATGTGCATAGTGTTTAGATAAACAGAGTAGTTGCTACTTTTATGTTACAACATTAGGATAAAGTTGATTTGGGTTCTTTTATAGTCTTTTCCTGCCTCTCTGTGTGAATAAAATTATTTTTGAATTTGAAGAAGTTTTAGTGCAAGATGTGTTGGTAGACAGAGTCTGCTGATATGTGAATACAAACATACGATTTCATCTATATGTCCAACTACTAATTTAACGAAGACAAATAATACAACTGTTCTAAAATAACTTTTGTTGCCTTCTTGGTCACATTACACCTTACAGCCATCCATCTCCTCCTTCTCTTTATAAATGTTGAAGTACTGTTCCTTTCCCATATTTACACTAGCAAAAGCGAAAAAGAAAATGTGAAAGGGCACAGAATATCTGCCTTTTCCTGGAGAGAAGTGCTCTGCTGTTGCAGGTGCTGAAAAGACCAAAGCACAGTCATTTCGTTGTTATTCTTCACTGTGTTTTGAAGAAGAGAGCAGCACTAGATGGTCAATGGAGTTTGGAGAAAAGGACCTCTAAGTCTTCCTTTTTCCCTTAATCACAGGACTGAACGGAAAGGGAATTACAAAACTAAAAGCTGCTGTTTGTTTGAACTTATTGGATGAATTTATAAGCAATAGTTTTGCTGCAGCTCATTAGCAAGGCCTGTTCAGCACATTTTACTTTTATTAAGTAATTAGACAAAAACTGGGATCAGAGCTGGATAGGAGGTTTAATGGACTGGTCTTATCCCCCTAGCCAAAAGAAGATCTTTCAAGTTAATGCCGTCTGGTTTGAATATATTACTCGTGTAAGCTGCTCGAGCTTCACTGAAGCCACTGAATCTAGATCAAGTATTTACAGGTTGCTGTCTAGCTGTGTAAGTTTGGTACTTGACCCTCACTTGGAGAGATTCAAAGACAAAATATGGTGTTCAATAGGCTTCCTCCCCCCCTCCCTGCCCCGCATCATCTTAGAGATATATTCTTCAAATGTGCACAGTCTACCTTGATCATAGAAAAATTGTAATTGCAAGATGCTTTCATGTACTAGAAATCTTGGGTCTTTCTGGCTACTGGCATACTGGTGGCATCTTCTACTCTGCTCTGTCTTTTTACTTCAGAACAGTAGAAAAAGTATGCAAAGTGAATCATGTTGGGTGTTTTGTATTTTTTCTGAGGAAATGAATGGAAGGAGAGTGAGCTGACATGTTGAGTAGCAGGTTTCTGGGGAAGGGAAAAGTAATGAAATAACTCTACTTTTCAGCAGTTTATTGGAATGGAGGATTGGACAGTACTGCGGCTAGTAGTGATCACGTTTCCAACATGCTCATTGACCAAGAAATGGCATTTCAAACAGTACACATTACCTCTTGAAGTGTTTTTCTCCTTTATAGCCAATTCTTATATTCTGCTTATACAAAAGGCTTCTTCCCTGCAGAAGAGCATCTTGGTGAAGCCTGTCACTGCTGCTGACTGGCTGAGACTCTCCTGGGGATAAAATGGGTGACGTGGAAGGCGGACAGGGTGGCCAGGACAGATGCTGTCTGGCTAATAGAGACAAAGTCTCCATCTGCTAGGAGGATTTCCTTCAGTTCTGAATTCTTGGTTCCTACATCCTCAAATACTCAACAGATGGTGGGTTACAAATGTGTAAATCATTTTGAAGTTTGGATAGAAAAATACAAAAAACATTATTTTCTGAAATGTGCAATTGTTGCTAAATCATAGAGGGGTCTTGCTGAACTCTGAAACTTCCATTTCTGTGAGCAAAATTATTTTTTTTGCTTGTGTTTCCCAGCCAGTTCTAAGAGTAAATGGTACAGAATAAGAACAATATTCCGCAACCACGGCCACCATACAAAAAGTTGTTATTTGCCCACAGTTGCCACCTCCCCATAGACGTGCCTAGCTATTTTCTATTCTGAATGTAGAGGAATAAGAACATTATTTTTCCAAACACTAGTACCTCGTAATCATAGGTAAACACTGTCTCTTTCTTCTTGCAAGTTCCACATCATTCAGACATCACAACAGGCAAAGAGTTAAGCTGAAGTCACCCGAGCCTCACTCTAAGTGTGTTGACAGTGAACAACAGTGAAGGACAGAAACCTTTGGAAAAAGGTGTGGGGGAAAAGTACTTATCTTTCTGATAAGAACTACAATTGTGGTGTCCTTGGAGATCAGAAAGAAACATTTATGGTAAACTACAAAGGAAGATAAAAAGGCTCATTCAGTCTTCCAGAGGTTAGACTTGCAGTTCGAGGTGGTGGAAGTGTCCAGCCTACAGTCTGAAGATTTTTGGGGGTAGGGTGATGGGGTGTTATGCTGGAGGGGAAAACTTCACAGAAATGTGATTTTTCAAATGGGAAATTGATGTGGGGAGAGGGTCTGATCACATCTTCAATTTCCATTTTGATATTTTAGAATAAGATTTCATTTTTCTTTTTTTTTTCCATTATTATATACATATGTAAAAGCCAGAATTACAAAGAAGTATCTTTCCTTTTTAAAGATTTTTTTTTTTTTTTGCTTCCCTTAAACATTAAATCCCTCAACGGAAATTTTGGAACAACTTGATTTTAAGTAAAGTCACTCCTTTATTCAACCACGGTGAAGTTTCTTTGTAACGCTTGTGACACAGGGCTGACAATGCGAAAAACAAGCTGTAGAATTAAAGTACAAACTGTGTGACTGAAATTACTACAGAGAATAGATTAGGACAAAGTGAGACTCATTAAGTTTGGCTTTTATCTTTCAAAACCATACTGCAAAACATAGAATGAATAGCAACAGCTCCAGAAAAAGAACTCTGGATGCAAATTTTCTAATAAACAAATATATCTTCTCTATTCTTTTGATCTTAAATGCAGGACTGACTCCTGCTCAGTCCTTATCGTTTTGATAAGCTTCCACGTTGAACATTTGTAGATCAGCAAGTCTGTGATATGGACAGGTGAAGTGTTCAATAACTGCAGTGTAATCTTTTTTTTTTTTTTTTTTTACTCTTGGTGGACAGGCTTAAAGCTTGAAATACGAAGAGCCAAAGCTCACTTTACTTGGTGAAGCACACTTATTTGAATAAACAACGGTGGTGTTTTTCTATGAGAATTTCCCCTGATGTAACCTACAGCTCAGTGATAATGTTCAGAAAAATTCAGATACTTAGTATTGGATTACACTATCAAAGACATTGTCCAGCTCTTTGAAAACTGGTATCTTTTAAAACACTGTGGTATTTTCACATACTGGCAGGGGGGATCCCTATCTAAAAAGCTCTTTTCATATTTTGGAAAAAGAAAAAAGGCAATTATTCTCTTTCCTTACTCTTTATTCCCTTCACACCCAAAATTAACTTCAATTCAGGATAGGACTTAACCTTCTGCCTATGAAGAAGGTGAAGTATTTCATACCAATTAAAAACAGCACCTCAAAGAAACCCCTGTACCATTGCTGTCAGATGAAATCAGACACGACAGTGATTTAAACCAACTGTGAGCACAGGATCATTTCAGGTAGTCAATATGTTACCCCAGATACCTCAGACAGTCCTGGGTTGTAACTCCTAGAACTGTCAGTCCAACTGAGAACTGGTACCCTGATGGTTTGTATTTAGAGTTGATTCGTAGGCATCATTCTTCTGTAAATTAGAAGTTAAAAGCAAGTTAGACAATGGAAAATTTATCTTATGAAAGTGGTACTGTTTTGAAGAGGAGTTTGTTGCTCTATTGCAGATCTGTATTAATAAAAACTATTTGATCCAGTAAGTTTTTCAGTTGACTTAAATGAGAGTGAAATTAATGTTTTTTCTATCTTTTTTTTTTTTTTTTCCCCATAAGTCTGGCTTTGCAAAAGCAGAAATATTTCCTGATACTCAGAAACTGTCTGAAGGACTTTTAATAATCTTTGGTGGAATAACAATGGTGCAAAGTCTCTGAAAGAAAAGTCATTCTTCTGTGCTATCTGCCACACTGAGATTGTTTACTAAGGATGCTCAGAGGTGATGGTATTTCTACGTTATGCATATATCTCTTAAAGAGATTAGTTTGTGCTTTGGAGCACTTACTTGCTACTTCTGTCCTGCCAGGGCTGATAAGCTTGGTGGAATTTGATAAATTATAAGAATTTTGCCTATGACATCCTGCTCTAGGATACAGTACAACAGGCTGATATTTTTGACATTTTGCCTCAGAATCCTACTGTGCTATTAATTCAAAATTTAGTCTGTTTTTCAGCAGGTATTATTTCCATAAGTCTGCCAAGTTTGATGGAATTCAGCTCAGGAGTGGTTTAGGTTTATCAACCAGAGAAGAAACAATGAAAAAGGAGAACTTTTGATTTTTTTTTTTGTGTGTGTGTGGTTTGGTTTTTATTTTTTTGAGGAAAATATAATGGGTTCAGAAAATCCAAAAGGTCACATTCCTAGATAGTTCAGAAACCTTTAGAATCAAAATGTTACCTGTTTCATTTGTTTAGACTAGACACTTTGAGTCTTACAGTGGATATTTAATTTTCAAGGAAGGACAGAACATCTTACGCTTACCTCAACATAGTTTACTGGGGTTTTTTTCTTCCTCAGTAGTCAGTCTGGGGAAAGGAGGATGGAGGGGGAATGTCATCGCTATCTATATTTATGAATTACAAGATCTAAGCTTAACACTGAAGTGTTTCATTAGTCCCAGTGAGCCTGTGTGACAGCTTCACTGGGTTGCTGCTACAGGTGTGTCCCTGGCCAAGAAAAAAACCAAACTTGATCCTCTGTAGTGGCTGTAGGCCAACTTTGTGTGAAATTCCTTCCGCAGAGAGCTGCAGGTGTACTGTGGGGCAGACACAAAGCAGAGGGACCACCTGAGCCTCTCCTGCTGCCTGCGTGTAGGGCACTGGAGTGTTACTTCCAACAGTGACTTAGATTATGAATAAAACAACATTTATAAAATGAATGATGCATTTCAACTTGTATAAAGAAAAGATGCAATTGCAGTTATTTTAAATTCACGTTATATTTATACTTAGATATAAGGAAAATATAGAGGTGGGTGTTTTTTTTGCTAAGGAGAGGTTTTTAATATTATTGCCAAATTTCCATGTATCCTCTGAAAAGGTGAGGCTGCTTGTATGCATGCATCTACTGTACAATCAAATTCTTCATATCAGAATACACAATTTTAAAATAATAGTGTCTCCATCTATGGTATGTCCAAGTGGTCCAAAAAACAATGTGAAGGCATAAAATTATCTGTACGGGCTTTTAAAAGTTACAGCCCATCAGATGAATATGAAATTGAGAAAATGACAGCAATAAAGAATTTCAGTTGTACTTCAGATTATTACATCAAACAGCTGTGTTCTTAGCAGTAGTATGAAAGTGGATTTATAAAACTGAATGTGGCTTTTGCTCAGCAACACTGAGGAAAAAGAAGAATACAGCTGCAATGGAGAAGTTGACAGGTGCTCAGTAATTTTGTGCTCTGCTTAGCAGTGGGAAACAGTGTGACATAAGATTTGCCGCTGCTGACTTGTTTAAATATCAGGGATTGTGTTCAGTTACTTATCATAAGCTTAGCAAATCCCTCCTGGGATTGATGAAGAGGTTGTAATGTCAATGAATGTCTCCAATTAGAGGTCCCTTACAACCTGTGTCATAAGAGGCATGTTGAATAGATGCTATGAGACTGGATACTTCTGTAATGGGCCAGTGGTCACATTACAAATTGTGTATGTTTAATGATATATCTAATTATGAGGTGAATATAGCTTTTTAATACGATCTTGACAAACTGCATCCAGGTAGCAGCTGCAAGATTGTGAATTTCTCTCATGTGTCCCAAGAGACACAGAAACCTGCTTGAAGGTTTGAGTGTTCTTGTGTTGATGAAGAAAGGGCAACTGAAAACAACAGTGGTTACTCTGGGTCACTAAATCTTCATTTTTTAGGTCTATGTTAATGAAAAAATACAAAAGTTTGAAACACGTGGAAATCTTTTTACTTTTTAAACTAAAATTGCTTATATTACTTAAGACAAGAAGCAGCACAGAACTATTGATGGTTTTGAAATATTTCAGATACTTCACAATTTTTTCCTGAATATGTTTAAGTCTAATATGAGGTTAATTTATAAAACATGAAATTTTCATCTATTGTTCCCCACGGATCTCCCTCACTGGACACACACATCAGTTCACCTGGTGCTGTGTGCCATTCACATCAAATCGATGATCAAGGTAGTTTTGGCACTTCTAGTCTCTGTCTCATACACGCCCATGCATGTACACACACAGTCTCAGGACTTTTCTAATCTTAAAGAGCTTGCTTTCAAAGACCCCAGTTTTGCCCAGTATAGTGTGATTGTTTCCAGCTCCAGTTTGCCGGCAGCAGCTCATCTTTGCTGTAATAGACTACACACCGCAGACACTGAATGAAAGAGAAAAGAGAGGGAGGAATATATTAAATCTACATGTTCCCTTGCAATGGTAATTTTTCTTCTTTAACTTGCAGGAACACTGTAGCCAGAAGGCACTGTGTATGTAAGGTAGTTCTTTATTGGAAGGAGCCTTTTTTCTTACATCACTATCCCTAGTGTCTTCAGAATCAATATAGACTATAATTTTTCTCCTCTGTCCAAGTTACATCTATGAAAAGAACTATAGCTCATATTTTATATTCTTAACTCTCATATGATCAGCCCTTGCTGATGTTAAAAATGTTATGTGGAAGTCCCAGCATATGCTGATCTTCAGTGGAGTGAACCACAGTGCTCTGGAGGTGAAGCAATTCCTAGACAAAATGAATTGGATTTCCATCTCTAATTTCAACTGTTTAATACATATAATACAAACTCCCCTTTAAAATTCTGAACTGGTTGCTAACTTGCTGCTGGACACTTACCAGTGCCTGCACCTGCAGTACTTCCCTGCTAATATTTCAAAGTGTCAGCTCAAGTGGCCTGAGAACTGCCTGTGGAAGTGTTGTAATTGCTGAGATACGCTTACTCCAACTGTGATAATAAAACATGGAATGGGGAGAGGGGAAAAAAAAAAAGATAACAGCTGGGATTTGTGCTTCCAGGTTTTAAAAGAAATCTTCATAAGTTTGATGATAAACAGAACGGTAGTGCGTACTGATAAAAGAGAGGGAGGGAAGTCTGATGTGAATGCAAACACAGGAATACATCTGCACAGTAGGACTAAACTGCTGTCTTACGCAGGGACCCTGGAGAAGTCATTTTCCCTCGGCTCTATGCAATTTTTGTGAATACCTCACAGATCATCCATTCTCCTCTTCTTGGGATGCACGGGAAATGAAAGATATTTTAGCCTAACATATGCACCATTTCTTCTTTAAGAATTTAAGACTCTTTTCTAGACAGATATGCAGTATCAAAATGCTGGATTAGGTTAATGGAGGAACTATCTTTGCAGGGGTCACAAAAAAAAAACAACCCAAAAATGGGATGAGATGCAGCAGTGGAAAATCAAAGTTGCATCCCAAAAGGACTGGTAGACTGTGAAATGAAACATGGAGAGAATAAATGTAAAAAATATAGACCAGAAAGAGGGGAAGATGCTTATTAGTACACTTATTGGCTGTTTATTTTAGTTGAACTTTTATTTCTTGATGTGATACTTTGCTGTTTGTTTCTCCAAAATCTTTACATGCTTGTAAATTCAAACGGTGAGAGGTGCATTGATTTTTTTCCTTAAAATATATTTTGTGTGTTTGTTTGCACTTGGGTTGGGATGTCACACATTAATGCATTGCCAGAGCTGTTTATTTTTAGGTATGAAAACATGGAATTTAAATAATTTAAGTGAGGATTCAGTTTAAGGGAGTTAAAATGTCTTGTGTAGTACTGGATAAAATTTTATATATCACATCTATTTCAGTGGCATTCATTAATCCAAGGGCCACTGTTCTACTTGTTGTCAGGACAAATGGAAAATCCTACTGGATGGTATAGAGATGTTTCTAAAAACTCACTCACTCACATATTCCTTACTGAAGCTTAGAAAAGAGTATTTCTTAAACTGTCTAGAGATTAACCTATTGTTTCCCTGCCTTAATAGGGCCTCCAAAATGCTACTTATTCATCATCTCAAAACCAAGTGGGGAATCAAACGATCTTCCAATTTGCTCAGAGGGGAAAAATGCATATTCAGCCTTAATTTACAGCTTTAAATCTGCGAGAATGGCTACAACAAGCTGAACAATCCATTTATTTTTCCATACTACAGCCTTGCTTCTAAGCTTATGTATATGGGCTAATTGGTTTTCTGTCCTCCACACTTGGCTGCATCAAGGTTACAATATTCCCCGGCTGCCTCAAACAAATAACTTTCATTTTTCTTGAATTAATTTAAGTTTATATTAGCAGTAATAAAATGTTTTACATATGACAAAGAAACAAACATTTAAAGTAAAAAGTGTGGAAATCATGTTTAGATCAGGATTGCAAGTCACATCTCAGAGCACAATTGCTGGGATCTCTAATTAGTGTATTGTCATTAGTTAGCAGCTGAAACAGAAACTACAATACAGTTAACACTTTTGCAAAATATCTGTTAGAATAATGTTCTCAAAAAAGTAAAATCATTGGCAATTATAAGCAGATGTTATCACTTCCATAAGTGGCAAGCACCTGCTGTTCCCACTGGCATTTCAGGTGAAAGTTTCTTAGGGATTTTTCATGGATTGAAAAGAAAATTAATAATTTTTTTTTTTTTTAGCAACAAGACTTAAGGTGTGGACGGAGTGATGGCTGGAGTTGAGGGATCCTGGTATCCCTTAACTACAGGATTTTGGCTTCAGCTTATTTGGGGGTTTAGGGAAACTAGTGTGGAGATTTTATACAATTATGTCAGCTGCATTGTCTTATATTTAACCTCACTGGTAACAATCCTTAAGGGGATAGCAATTTCTCTTTCTTTTTGAACACAGTTCAATCAATGGTTAACTGAGAATTGTAGGAAAAGTGCAGGAAAAGAAGCACTGAAACAGACTTAACAGATGACTTATTCCACCAACCTATACACCCAAAGAAAGAAATAAATATTCCTGCATCATACCCAACAGGCCATCAATCCACAAAAATGGAGGATCCCAGACCAGCCTACCTGAACTATAGCGTCTCATTTTCTTTTAAAATGTTTTCCGAAGTTCTAACCAAAATCTCCATCACAGTAACATAAGCCTCTTACCTCTTGTTCCAACCACAGTGGATATGAAGAAGAATATATTATTTTTTTCTTTGCGAGTAACTTTCTGTGTTTGAAGATTGTAACTGAAAGCACTTTCTGAGTTTTTGAGACACATTTCCGATTCATTCCTATGAGAGAAATAGTATAATCTATGAAGGAGTTCCTTACAGAATACTTAAGCTATTTCTGTGTTTATATCTGGAGGAGAGAAAGAATCAGTAATTTTATCCATACATGTTCTAGTTCGATTCTGTGAACCTGAGTTTAAAAAGAAGTCAAAGCTTCAAGCTTTAACTCTTGCTCCTATCAAGCATAAACCTATCATTACCAGGCTTCTCTTATTTTTCATTAACATTTTAATGTATAGTAAAAATGTGTATTAAACCAGCCTTAACTAATACCTGATGTCTTAGTAAAATACAGATGCACATATTTTCAGGTGAATCATGTTTTTAGCAGTATATTTTTTTTGTCACAAGTTTCTGTGCAGTGTTATCAAAAGCAATCAGAATTTCATATACCCCTTCACTCAAACCCTACTCTGAGGATCATCACTTAGTGCAGAAGGGTGAAAGTAAGGTTTTTACCCTCATCTGAAGATGATGCCCCTATTACTTTCACTTCAAGCTTTCCACCGCATTTATTGGAATTACATTTCAATGAAAAAGGAATTTTGAAGGGACATAGAACATATTGAAAAAACTCAACATGTTTTCATCTGACTAAAAAGAACATTTTTTTTCTTCCATTAAAAATATTTTTAGTTTATTTGAAGTCCAATCTAAAACTCAGTGGGATAGAGACATGGAGACATTTTATCACTCTTTTCAAATTATCTACTGCTAAGGTATGGTTCATAGGGAAGTGCATAAACTGCAAGATGTTAAACTCAGAAAATGAGAGAGAGTCAGAAAAGTTTTTTATTAATATGAAAAATCTACTTGGATAAATTAACATTTTGTTTCAGTCTCTTTTATAACAAAATCCACATAAAATTGTCTAGCTTAAAGCTGTGGGGTTTTTGAGATCTTATGGCAATTGAATATACTAGATTGTATGAAAAACTGCACTGAGTCTTTTAATTTCCTCACTTTACCCACATTTCTTGTTCTTGCAGCTGCTACCTCAATAATAATAATCTTTATTATTATAATAGCCCTAACTTTAATGTAGATTCTTAATTCAGCATTTCACAAATCATCCAGGAACCTTCCCCCTCCCAACTCTATGTTGTGGATTAAATATGCAGAATAAAAGTGTGTCACATCTTAGATTAAAAGAGTTAACACTAAAATAGGCACTTGGTAAAAGCAAAACTTGAGATCGTTTAGCAAGGTACTGCAGCATTTCCCTTCCAAGTCATGATTTGGGTCTAGTAGGACTGTGTTTTAGTCCACTGAAACCATAGCAATAGCGGGGTGAGAGTAATGCTGAATGACGACAGGCTGGTACCAACAGTAACTGGAAGGAATTAGGATGAGAAGTCACAAGTGTAGGAAGGGGAGAAGAAATATCTTGCTATAGTTGTATCAATCCATCAGCAGGCAAATGCAATCTACCAGGATGAAAATTAACAACCTTTATATGTTATCTTGACTAAGCCAGAAGTATGTTTTTCTCTCTGCACTGATTCTTTTGCTCACTAGGCTTTTAACTCGAAGCACCTGTGTAAAGACAAAAGAGCTCCGTGATGTCCTAGTCAGTATTTTCTCTGAGGTGCTGCCATCAAATATGTTCTGTTAACATTCACTAATGTACCCTGAACTGTTGCTTCCCCATCAGTAGTAGCCACCATTGTGCTGAGTTCAAGTTTCTGCTTGAGTTTTATGAAATTATTTATTACAATTTAACACAGTGGAATACAATCTCTCAAATAGCAGCTGTCCATCTGTTAAGTTGACTGTGAAAAAGATTATGGAGTATATTTTGAGCAATCAGATGTAGAACACAGCTGATCAGCTCCACTGTTGTGTTGTTTTTCCTAGGTATTATTTATTCGTTTGTCAATGAAATTCCATCAAAGGAAATTATTCATCATCTCTTTCAAAATCTCATTCTGTTGCATGTTTTGCCTGTCTGTGACATGCTGCATGGTGACAATTTGTGACGCTCGAGTCAGTTAAGTGATATCTAAGCATTTCACAGATTCATTCATCTTTTTTATAAAAACTGAAAAATATGAAATACTGATATGAATTAGCTATGAATTCCCTTTCTGAAGCCCTAATGCATTAATGCAGCTTTCCAAGCTTCCAAAAGTATAAGGGACACCAGCCATTTTTTTCTTGTTTCTGCCTTTCTAGTTGTGGAAGGTATGATGTGAAAGTAGCTTTATACTTTTTTGTAACTTATTCTGCTGAGTAATCTTCACGAAGTAGCTCTTGCTGTGTTTCCTCCCTATGACATGTAATCCTCTGTTAATCAAGAAGCAGAAACAATTTGCACTGTCTGCCTTGGTTGACATTGCTAGTAGTAATACCAAGATAAAGTCTTTATTAGAGAGATTTTGGGTTGATATTCAATATTAACATAGCTGAATTCTTCACTATTTTTGGAATACAACATTTAATATTTCTGAAGTGAAGTGATGATAAAAACCTACTTTTAAAAAGGAGTTTTCTGTCATTATGATATTTGTAAAATACTGCACATTATTTATGGGCAGACCTATTTTTCAGCTAAGGATCTTTCAGTCACTGGCATATGCATAGCAAAGCCATGAAACAGGTGGTGTATTAATTTTGAGAAAAATAACATAAACCAGTGCATCACTAAGTAAATCTTTGACAATCTGTTTAGTATCTTAATTTTAAAAAATGTCAAAGGTACCTAACTTTACCATATAAACAAATGAAATTGAGTCTAATTTACATCACTTGTTTAGTTACAGGTGTTAAGATTTAATATGTCTTTAAACTGTCCACATGCCCTCAACAGTGATCCAACAGCTGCAGCTGTAGCATCAAACTACATATTAAATCATTGTAGTAGAAAACAAATTCACTTAATTTTAGGTGCATGACTAGTTTATTTTTTTCTCAAAATGTCTAAATCTTAAATACAAATTTTCCTGTATCCCACACACAGGCAAAAGAGTATTTGTGCTATTGATATCATGTTGTTGACAGATGGAGAAGACGGCACTGCAAAGCAGCCGGAAACAATTAATGCCTCTACTAAGCAGTGTGTAGCTTTCCAAAGGTTACAATTCACCTGTTGCTTTTTTTTTTTTTTTTAAAGTTATATCCTCCAAGAGGATGAACAATAATTTTGCCAGATGCTTTGCCCAAGGGAAGAGAGAGAGAGCACATATACCTTAGATATGTGAATTATAAAAATAAGTAGGTTTTAACTTCGTATTTTCTCTATGTACAGGGAAGTAGCAACAGAAGAGTGTTCCCCCCACCCCAGCCCCCTAAACCAGCACCTTATTATATCTGTGGAGCTCATTGCTATGGTGGGCCACGGCTTCAAGATTATTACTCTGTTAAAAAATGAACAGTACAGATTCACAGCAACTTGTTCATTGGTGGCAATTAAAAATGAAGACCTGGATACAAACTCCTACTCAGGTGTTCCTTAAACTGATGATTGTCAAAAACAAAAGACCGGGTCCAGTGATATTAAAGTATGGCTGTAGCCTTTTTTGTCATATGCCTTCCCTAAGTGCATGCCACCATATGGTCATTCTCCATCCTGGGTTCCCAGAGATCACAGGAACTCATGAACACAGTAAACTCCAAAGTCTCTTTCCAGCTTGTTTCATTAAATGGCAAAAAGTTTTTTAGATCATTATATTTATGAGGTTATCCTTCAAAATTCCTATAATCAGTGAAATATGAGTTTCTAGTCAACTGAGATTGAAATGTTCTGCTTCTGCTTAGAAAAATCTCATCCTGACTTTGTTCAGTTATGGAAAACAGTTAAGGAAAACAGAAATATTATATAACAACACAAAGTTTTGTGTCTTTGAATGAAATCTTCGTTCACTTAGTTTAATAACAGTAAAATAAATCACACATGATCTTTCATGCCGCATCAGCCTATTTATAACAGTATGCCCTTTATTATGACAGATTTTATGATATTTTGTGATGACCAGTCATGGGGGGAAAAATGTTTAATGCACTGACATCTAATTTTATTATCTCTGGTACCTATTCATTTTCTCAAAGCGTTTCTTTGAATCGGTGCCAATTTAAGCTACTGTACTTTCAAAGCTGGGCTATAACAGGATCAAGAGCTAATCTAATAAATCAATAAGGGAGTCAAAAGACCAGTCATAGAGACAACTGCATAATTCACTGTTGACAGTAGTAACATGTAGAGCTTAGCTAAGCAATTTTTTTAGTTATTACTAAACTTATTTTTCTAAAGTAAAATGTCCATTCCCCAAATGTGTGTTCCAGCCTTCCTTATTTCTGCTGCTTTGTAATGTATAAATTGTGATTTCCATGCCCAATTTGTATGACAGATTTTAGTCATGGATAAGAACATTTGTTTAATTTTTTTTTTTAAGTTTTTAAACTTAGTGAGCTGTAAAAGGCCAGCTGATTATTCCCGCTGTGTAGTATGTCAGGGTGCTCAAAATATAGCAGAACTAGAACCCCAGAAGTTCATCCTGTTAAAATTTGTGCAACAATCTGTTGTCCTTCTGGGTGCATCTGCCTGAACTTCCTCACGTATAATACACTTGGGCACTGCTGAATCCTACTAGATGCAACATGAGACTTGTTCAAACAACCACGCTCTTTCTCCTCTTGCAGCAGATTATGTACAAAGAATATAAGCCGTAATGCTACCAAGCAAGACTGCGTATCTCATGATTGCAACTACTTTGTGCATCTGTGCGTGTGAAGTTACCTTTAATGGAAGTTACATTTAAACACTGGAAGGAGACAGCACAGCAGTCTTCTGACTCGCTGATCTAAGCATAGCCCAGAATACAAAGCAAGAAAAACTGTATATAATATTAGCAGTAACACCTGTCCTCCTTTCCCTTCTTCTCCTCACCCTTTTGTTGGAGGGC
Source organism: Nyctibius grandis (assembly GCF_013368605.1). Taxonomy (NCBI): domain Eukaryota; kingdom Metazoa; phylum Chordata; class Aves; order Nyctibiiformes; family Nyctibiidae; genus Nyctibius; species Nyctibius grandis. The sequence goes on along the minus strand of NC_090676.1, from coordinate 6,736,956 downwards.
CAACAGCTTTTAGTCTTTGAGAGAGTACGTTTTTTTAATACATAACACTGAACTTCTGTTGCAGTAGGGAATACAAGAAAAGTAAAATGTAAATCTCTTGCATCATATAAGCTTTATTAAATGGTCACAACTGCTTTCAGTGCTGCTACTGTGACACATTTTATAAAGGATTAAGTGGCACTTCAGTAGTATATACACCCTTTTCTCTGCATGGGGGAAATTTTTCCAAATGGAGGCAGGAAAAAGCGGCATTTCCAGCAAGCACAAAAAAAAAAAAACCACTGCAAAGAAAGGACTTGTAGGTTTTGCTGACCTGGATGGACCATTGTTTGGAGATATTATGTGTATAGATAAAAAGAAGGAAGAATAGTTGAATAAATATTTTTAATGTCTTTTCTTTTGCTTTATTTTTCTCACAGATCATTTTGATGTGCTGATATGTTTTGTTCTGGTACATATAGTTTTTACCAAATTGTTGGATGCTGTATGGGATACTACGTGATCAGAGGAACATGTTCCTAGCATGGGTGAATAGTTTGTTTATTTTGCCTACTGTCATTAGTGTGGTGGTTTGGTTTTTTTTTGCTTGGGGGTTTAGGAAGTAAAGCTACATGAAAACTTACTTACTATCAGTATAGTCTGCAAATCAGAGGGTTAGGATTTTCAACAATAAAGTCACATTTTAAGCACTTGTTTTAGAGCGTAATGTTATGTTCTGGCTTCTGTGTGCATAGGGCATCGATCAATTCTCATTTATTTCAGCGGATGCTTATTCTTGAAAAAGAGCAACTCAAAATAAGAAACTGTTTTTTTATGGTTTTAATAGTAATGGTAGGAATCTTTTAGAGAATAGTGGATTAATTTTGAATAGCTATTCAGTGAGGATTCTCCCATGAACCAGATCATTTTAGGTACAAACAGATTCTTGCTAGTTTGAAGTTATTATGAAGCAGGTGGGAAGCTGCAGAGTACAAGAAAAGCAATTGCTATTCTAGGGGAACCATGGGTGGCCAACAATATGGACGGCAAACGAGCAGAGCGTTTGTAACTCTGAGCTCTCATTAATTTCATACCTATGATGCTGTTGGATGTTGCAGCTGATTCCAGAATTGCACACAGATTCTGCAAACGCTGCCATGGTTTCTTTCTAAATTAGTGTGACTTCTGCTGACGCAACACAAGGCTGAAAAGTTACATTTGTGAATCCAGCTTCTGCTGTTCATACTGTGTCAAGGAACCTTATAACTTGAATTCTGAACCAGAAAAGCTCTTCCACTGTGGGCAGCAGTTGAAACTCACTCGTAGCTGAGCTGGAACTTCAGGCCATGCTGTGTGGTTCAAGTCCCTGCTGGGTACATTTGTCAGCCTCTTGAAAGAGATTAATGAAATGGTGACCCATTTAGCACAAGCCTCGATGGATTGCTAATATGCTTCAATAACTTCACAATATCTTTTAAAGAAACCAGGGGTGTGTTGTTAGGAGACTTTTCAAGGACTCTGGGGTGCTCCATGGTCAGTAACAGGCCTTGTCAGGATAGCTGAAACATGCACTTTCTTTATTCAGCTTTATTAACAGTCAGATATTTTGTGCATTGTTTCTGTTGAAATACTGGTTACCTTGAACTCCCTCAGGTTTCAAAGTAAGCTTCCATGGAGAAATTAGAATGTGATTTTGTTTGTGCTGCTGTGCTGCTTTGTTCTATAGACTGCATTTCTTAGCGGGGATGTTTATGAGGAACACCAAGTGTTGTCATCTATGATTTACTCTTCTTCTTGTTTGGCTTTTCTCTCACATTCTCATTAAAGATTTTCCAAAATCTGCCAGAATATAAGCAGTTTAACCCCCTGTCTCCACTCCTCATGTAAGGTGTTTAATCTCATTTGTTTGGATTGCCAACCTGGAATAGCAAAGTCAGTCATAGTGCAAGTATTGGGCTTTTGCATATTTAAAGTGCAAATCTTTAATGAAATACTTATTAGAGGAAACAGTTTTGAACCCATTATACTTATGGAGTGGGAAAATAAGTCAACGATGGGAATTTCAAGGGACCCAAGGGTCAGCAGTAGAGCCAAGACTGAAGCTGCACCTCCGGGGTCTTGGGTCCTTTTTGAGATCTGCAGATACCTCTGCCTTCTGCAGTCCCTCCACAGGGAATCATGCTGGACTTCCACCAACCGAGGGCTTCTCTAGCTCATGTTAGCTGTCACTGAACTTTACTTAACTCAGGTGTCCTGAGCTGTCCTCTGCGGTAGATTGTCCAGTCTGTGAGGTTTTTATTTTACTGATTTTTTGTCTTTTACTCCCCCAAACGGCCATGTTCCTGTTTGCCCCAAAGAAAAATGAATTACATCTAGAACATAATAGAGCAACTGTTGGAGAATGGTACTGTCTGTCTTCTAATTAGAAGGCTGAGCTAAACTGTGGCCTCCTGAATACGTAAGGTGAAAGTGCTGGAGGTTATTAATCCACAAATACACCTTTTAGCACATTAAAAAGCTGCGCTGTGTGCTGAATACGTTGTCTCAGAACCCCATTTTGACATAAAGCAAAGCTGCGTGCCTGAAACATGCCATTCATTTCTTAAGGAATGCAGAGTGCTGTGTAAGAGCATGATGGTTATTATATAACGGCAATATACTTGGGAATTTCAGGACAAGTTGTCTGTGGACTTGACATACTCCATCTGTGTGTCAAGTGCTTCTATTTCACTTGAAAATTCAGGGAGAGGAAATTGCTTCTGTTCTTCTGCTTACTGGAAAGCTGAAAGCAACATTTAGAGATTTCTAATCTACCTGCTGGTTTATAGTGTGGGATTTGGTATTCCTGTGATATCCAACTTATAAACTTCCTGCTGGGGCCTGCGATGCCTCTGCCATCCAAGTCCATGACAGCTTGAAGCACAGTCTAGTGGCATTTCCAGCCATTAAAATTTGGGCCATAAGGCTACAATACCAGAAAATTTTAAATGGCATTATGAGGAAAATGAATAGCAGCAATGCAGTCACAGATTTCCAGTCTAACACCTGACAGCTTCACTGGAGCAACTGTTTGAGTCCAGAGGTCCTTTTCTTCTTGACGAAGTTTAGCCCCTTAGCTTGAAAATAGGCTTTATTTAACAAGTAGTCCAATGGAGGTACCTGCAAGGAAACCTGTTTTAAGGTATAGGGCTCCAATGGGAGAGCAGTGTCCTGGCACATCATAACCAACCTGCCATCTCACTGTCTTGGATGCATCCTCTAGATTATTCTTTCTGCGATATAAGAACAACTACTACTTCTTCCAGAACACAAAGTACAAAATTATGTTTCCCATACTCTTTCTACTAGGTTTTAAGCTTGCTTAAGGAAGGATAGTCCTTACTTTCTCTGTGGTCAAATATTACAAATAATGTAAGCAAAATGATGCAGAAGTAAAATTATACAGCAAGGTACGGGACTATCTACTTCACTCCATACCAGTGTTGTGGTGCCTTCAGTGGAGAAAAAAGTGAAAAAGTAAAAGTCAAAAGTGCATGAAATTTCTGCAGAAAGACACTGTATAAAATATAAGACTATCTAAGTATGTACTTAGGTGTTTATATATGCTTCTAATCTCACTCTAGTGCAGGTATTTTCCATGTTATGTAAATACATTTCAAGGCAGATTTTCAGATTTTGCTATTGACCTTATGGATTTTACTTTCCAATAATACCGGATTATACTGTAAATCTTCGTGTAGTGAGAACTTCTTAAAAAAAAACCGATTTCTCAATCTGATAGAGTGCTAAATCTTTTTCTTTTTTTTAGATTTTTTTTTTTGCAGATTTACATCACTGTCCAGGACAGTAAATTTTCTCTGGAGTCCTCATAAAGCTGACACAGAGGTGCCTTTGAAAAATAACAGAGGATCTTGAATTTCACATCTGAATAGGGATTGTTTTTAAAATAAAAAATAGCCAAACATTTTTTTACATGCTAGTGAGACAGTGCTGTAAATAAGTAATGGTTCGAAACTGGAGAAAAGCAGCTTAGAATTAACAGAAGATATGCACCTGACAAATAATGGGATCTATTCTAAGGAAGTTGTTGACTTCTGTTTCCTGTGTGCAGATATCTCTTATAAATAATGACAATCCTAGAAATATATAGCTTCTTGTATGTCATCTAAATGTATCCATGAACGAAAAAGTTTCCTTCTTTTTTTGTATTTCTTAAAATTTTTCTTCTCAAGAAGTTTGCTCTTTGGCCAAAAGTTTTAGCTAGGGTAGATTTGTAGATGTAGGTGTAAAACTCATAAAATGGGGATTTACTAAATAAATGCCAATGGGCTCCTCTAATAAAATTACGCAGTGTGCCTGAGCAGCCAAATTAATTAGAGAACAAGGCATCTATTTACAAATTAACATTTTGGTAACCAGCAGTGAAACCACAAGATTAAGGTTGTCAGTTCTCTCAATTATCTTCCAAGGAATCGATTTGCTACTTATAAGTAGCTTAATTTCCTGAGCTATTGGTATGTTTGCAAGTCTGTAATAAGAACTTTGGTTGTTTGTTTATTTTTCCTGGGATGTTCAACATCCCATTTGAGAAAATACCAAGTCCCGTCCGTGCTGTGTTGTCACTGCTGCGCATCCTTCACTCTACATTAACCCAGATTTTTATTCTGTCTTGATTCTTCTTTAGTACATTTTTGAGGACCATGGCGACAAGTGTATTTTACAAGCCTTTTGCAGACTGATCTTGAAATAGGAAGTTGTAAACTGTTGTTCTTTTGCTCTCTCAAAAACAGCTCCTTGCCAAGTGTTGCCAATAAAAATGAATTAGCCCAGTAGACGCTAGTAATAATGACTATGTATTTAAAATCCATAATCTCTTCAAATGTTGTGGTACTAATGATTTTGGTATTTTCCATGAGACCAGCCTCCTGAAAATGCAAAGCTCTGGTATGTTTTTGGACAATCAAACAAAAAATTACCTCTCTGCCACGTTAGCATTGTTGGAATCTTCTCCATAGTAACCCAAATCTAGTGACATCATTCTTCATGCACAGTTATTCTTAATTTAAGCTTTCATACATACACAGGTGAATACGATTAATTGTGATTACGCTGCAAGGTTGCTCCAAAGACATACCTAGAAGCATGTGGTGTTAAGGATCTGGAGGAGACTCTCTGATGCTCCAGAAGTTAAAAAAGCTTTTGTCATAGATAGGAGCACCCCTAGCATCTTTCGGATTTAAAGCAGTGTTCAGTTACAGCAGCTTCCTGGAGGCTGCCTGTGGGCTACTCTGTTGTTGCAGAGTTCAGAAAAAGGCTACTACTCCATGCCGCATTAAAAAAATGTAACTACATCTACTCATTCATTTTTTTTCTTTGCTTGTATAATTTCTTTCCACTTTATTTTTTTCAAAATAATAGTGTGACACCATGATATCTTTTAATTTTAAAATATTTTTTCCTAGAATTCTGCAAATATTGGGGACTGTTGTTCCTAGTGACACTGTCTTCCTGACTGCTGCAGAACCAGAACCAGGTATGTAATTTGCACTTTATTCAAGACAAACATTAACTTGCTTCTCTCCTTCAGAAAATGGCTGAATATTATATAGGTCCTATGAGATTTTTTAAATTTGTATTCAAACGTGGTAGATGACATGGTGTTTCATCCTAGTGCCAGACACATTAATGTCTGCTGTTACACCATTCTAGCATAAGTCTTCCCACAGCCTCGTATTTCTGAAAGGTGCTCTTCATCGAGGACATGTCTTGGTTCAAAGAAGGGTCCATGGGAGTTAATTTTATGAATTATTTTGCATTTATACAGCATCTTTTATTCACTGATAATTTAGAGTAAATTACACCTGAGAATCCCAATGGGTAAACTAAAGCACAGCATTCAGTGAGTACAGTACCAAAACAGCCGCTAACTGAAGGACATCGGAGTTTGTCATTTTTCAATGACATATAGTATTTATGAAACTTCACAGGGGGAGAGGTTCCAGTTTGAGACCTGGTGACTAACCAGCCACTCTGGTTAAAATTTAAATCTTGCATGCCTAATGACAGACATCTTAAAGTTGCATTTTAAAATTCAGCCCCTTGGTAATACGCTAAAAGCTATATAGAAAATAAGTGGTGAGTTAGGAAAAAGCTAAAATCATGCATCTGCTACTTTGAAATTTTTTGTAATGGTTTTGCAGCTGTTCAGGATATATTTTGATTTTAATGAAACTTGACATGTACATCACAGAAATATTTGGTTTGTACACAGTCAGAACAAGAAAAGCTGAAACCTTCCAATCTTCTTTGGACTAGCAATTTGGAATTAGTTATGAGAAAAATATAATATTTCATTTTCCTATTTTCAATTAAAGCAGGTTAAAAACAAAACTGTCCAGACCAATTCAGTGAAAAGAAATATTCTGACTTGTGTTAAAATAGCCCTGAAATTAAACTTTTCATTTATTCAATTCCTTTTTGTGTTCATTGTTATTAAATTTTTCCTCCAGTAGAAAATACAAATGAGGCCAAAAAACCCCGATGTTTTTAGTGTTGGTTTTTTTTTCTCAGAAATTGAATTCTTATTTACAATATTATCACTGAAAATATTTACCATCTCGAGCTCAGCCCATCTACAGCTAATGTTTCTATATAGCCTTTTGGAGTGTAAAGAAGAGTGGTTTGCACTTTGCTGCTGCTGGGTGACATCAGTGTGGAAGCGCATCCATTCAGAAGATTTGTACCCTGCCACAACCTACCTTTGTCTCATAAATTACCTTTTTCTTCGTTTGGTTACACTGGTCTTTAATTAAAAAATTTATGTGGTATTTGAACAATACCTTATTTGCTTGACTTGGGGAATTCTGAACCTGTACTCAAATGTCAGGGAGTTCATATTAGTGTTTGAGTTTCATATTCTGTTGCATGTGTTAAGTCCCATTATGGCTCCCTTTGGACACAGGCATGCTTTAGCTATATTCTTCACGTACTGTTTTTACAAAGAAGCTGTTTTCCATTGTTCCCATGGATAAAAACTCCTGGAATAGTTTTATCTCCTCTAAAAAGAGCTGCTAATGCTGGATTTAAATTCTTTCCTGCTGTGAGTTGCCAGGCAACTGCCACACAAATTCACCTGCAAGCAGCTGGTTTTGTCCATTGTCCTCTTCTCAGGCATGGAAGTAAAAACTCCATCCAGACACCTTGGCTTTCCCGAGCCAGGTGGATTAAGCCAGCTGAATCCACACAGAATGGGGTTAGAAAGCATGCCAGTCCCTCCACCCGATGCCTCAGTTTCCATGCTTGGAGAAGTAGTTACCTTCAAAGAAACAAAGCTGGAACCAGCTGATACTTGTGCTTCCACCTCCTGTGTCCAAAACACTAAGCGTTTTATCCTCAGTGTTTTAAGTGTGAATATAGGTGGATAAAAATGTCGTTTAGCTTGATATTTCTTGCCTTTTTTGTCAAATGCATGCTTTATTTAGAATCATAGAATGGTTTGGGTTGGAAGGGACCTTAAAGATCATCTAGTTCCAATCCCCCTGCCACAGGCAGGGACACATTTCCTCTAGACCAGGTTGCTCAAAGCCTCATCCAACCTGGCCTTAAACACTGCCAGGGAGGGGGCAGCCACAACTTCTCTGGGCAACCTGTTCAAATTTCTGGTAGCGGGAATGGGAAAGTAACCTTCTGAGAATATTTACCAGTATTGATTTAGTCTAGATCGGGTTGATGATGTTCTGAGTTTACTTGTGTTTTTTAAGCTCACCAAGAGAGCACAAAGCCATTGGCATTATTAGCAAATACTTGTGAGGCTGGGCTTTTTTCCTCCCATGTCTCCAGACATGTATTCTATCCTACTGGTTTTGAAGGTAGCTATTTTTTGTAGCCATTTTCATTTTGCTTACAGCAAATATATGAACAAGGTTAAAAGTGCATCCACTTTTTATGGTTCCTAACCAGTCAGGAGTGCAGGGAGATTACACGGGAATGGGGCTGGTTACTTCACAAAACTGATGCAGGACTCAGTTTTTCTGAAAATAATGCTTGGTACATTCTTTGTACTGTGTGGTCAGACTTTCTGTTATTCTGGCATTAACTGCTGAGAAGCTGCTCTGTAGAACAGACCTGACCATGGAGCAGTTCTTGGGGACACATACCCGTGTGTGTGGGTAAGATCTCCTTTTTGAGATCTCCATCAGGCTGGTGACTTGGTTTAAGCTTCCCAAATCTGTTCCTGGCATATCATAGTACTATTCCAAAGCTGGATTTAAATGGTTACATCTTTAGAAAAAACGTGTTTGAGCTACTGTGGTACATGTTCTGGGTCATACCCTGGTTGCTTAAACCACTGTCTCTGTTAATAACATTGGGTGCGTCTATTCCAGTAAAGAGTTCAGCCAATTTTTTTCTGTTGCATGCTCTGGCTTCTTCCTCAATGCCAATGTATATTAATTATGTATAGGAGAAAGCTGCTATCACATAGTGCTGAGTGCTTCTTGTGCCTCCTGGTAGTTTCACCGTTCTTATGTCCTATACAGCACTGGCATTTTAAAATATTATGTATTTGGCTCTGAGGTACAGCAAAAAAATGGAAGAATGGCTCATGGTTAGGCTGCTTAGCAACAGGAAAAAGAACTGTGCAAAAATGTGACATCATCCTGGTAAAACATGAGGTTGTTAGTGGCTGTAACTTCCATTTCAACTGACTGGTATTGCTTTTTTCCTCAACTATATGGAAACATTAGGAACTCAAGAATATTATCAAAATGTTGAAATCCATAGCCAGTGCAATAAATTTTACCTCCATTATGCTATGCCAAATAATATGATGCTAATAACTGATCTGACAAATGCCATGTAGTGGGCAGAATCCCTATGCTGAAAGCTTTAGTAAAAATTATACTTTCCTTAATAATGCACGGCTGTGTGTGAAATCGGACAAGTCAGTAACCACTATTGCATATGATGGCAATCACCCTATTTCACAAGTCCAGGGACTCTGAGGATGCCTTCCCACTGCCAACCCAGTGCATCAAATCTGACCATGTCTGGCTGGCCCCCATCTCACCACACTTCTGGCCAGTGAGGTTATTGTACAGGTGCTGCAGGGGGTGGTGCATCTCCCACCGCTGCCCTGGCACAGGAGCTGACAGCAAGCCTGTTGCTAATTACTGAGCAGCTGTCTAAAAGTAGAAGCCTCTAATGGCTAAAAAAATAATTACTAAGTTGGAAAAGAACACATTTGTTTCCATCTTCTGAAGGAAGATCTTCAAATACCATCAGAGCATGTGCAACAACAATTACAGAATGCCAAAGATGGGATTTTTTGAATCTAAGGTGTCTACTTAGTTTAGTCTTTGGAGGAAATAGTGCATTTTTGATTTTACAAACGTTTTGCTTTAAAGAGAAAAAATAGCTTCAGTTTGTATCATAAGTTGGCTGAGCAATGAGATGTATCATTTCATCCCTAAGCCTGAGGGACTTAGTTACTGAAATAATTTTTACTTAATACCAAGCACCAATAAATAATATTTTTTTCATATTCTCACTAGTATATAATTTATATAATAATTTTTAAATGTGCAGACATGGAATAACACTAAAAGCTGTTTAAGTGGGACTGCTGGCTTTGAATCTAGATGTTATTTTTATAATTTGCTCTTATTCTTAACCATAATATACATGTTGATCACTTCAGATTCATAGCAGTACTCTTGGCCAATGGCTCTTGTGCTGCAGTTTCACAGTCAGTTTATTATGAAGAAGGAGACATTAAAATGGATATATTATATTATCCAAAGGCTCCTTTTGGCAAACATTTACTGTATAGCTCCAAACTTTCTGCAGGGGGCTGTGTGCCAACCTATTTTCAAGATCTAGCCCTGCACTGAACTGATTCTACTCTGTAAATCAAAATTTCATTCTGTAATGCATAATCACAGCTAATTTTGTGAATTCGTTTAAAGAATCATAATAGCATAGCTTTAGTCAGGCATGCTATAGTATTGCTTGCTGTTTAGATTTTTAATGTGTCACATTTTTCCTTTATTTACTTTTTAAAAACTGGTCAGTGTTGAAAAACTGTATTTTTTTTCCATTGGATAAACCAAACTTTTTTTTCCCCTGAAATAAATGAAAAATTCACACAAATTTCAGAAATAAAATATTTTTGAGCACATTTGTGAGTATTTATCAACCCCTTTTAAGACATTTTTGTGAGTTTTTTTTTTTATTAAATTTTGTCTTAAAAAGCATAACAACTTAGAGAAAAATTTCTAATGTGTTTCAGTGCTTTCAGTTTAGTATGTGCCTTGATGTGCTTCAATATATAATTGATAAAAAATATTACCCTGCAAAATCAGGTTTGCCAGGTACCTACCCTATGTGATACACAGTGGATGTGGAAAATAAAGGACAGAACATAGAAAAAATTTCTAGTAGATGAGTACCTTGATCCTTTTCTGCTCTAAATTACCATTCTTAAGCTTTAAAACTTCCACTTACAGAAAAGGAAGTCCAGCAGGGGCCAAATGGCATTGCACCTTTAGAGGTAAAAATCCCAACGAGCTGTTTTCTATGTGCTCTGTGTAAAAAAAAAAAAACAAGGAAGGTGTAGGAGTTAGAATCTTTTCTTGTGAAGAATATTTTTTTAACATAAACTATCTATGACAGCAAAAATTTTAAAGAGCTCGGAGTTAAATATATGAAAAATACAGCAGGAACTCCATGAAGAAGCCAAGGCAGGGATTTGTAATTAAACCAGAAAAGGTTGCTGACAGCAATGATGCTTCTCATTCCAAATTAGGTTTTGTTTCTGCTTCTGCTGAATGAATAATTAACACTCTGAACTTGTACATCTACTTAGCATTAAGGCTATGACACAGACTTACAAAAGGACTGCAAATCCATACTAACAAAATGGTTATTACACCCTTGACCTCTGTGTAGCATAAATAAAAAATGAATCTTAGCGGGGTTAATGGCTTAATCTCAGTTAATTTTGGTCTTCTGGGTTTTTTTTGGCACATAACCTTAGAATCACTTCCTATTGCTGTTCCCATACCACCTCCACCTTTCTTGGTGTTGCAGTAGAACTAGTTGGCAGCTACCTGGTAGCAGCAGAAGGGCATGGAAGATGATACCATAACATGAGCAACTTAAATTTAGGCCTGATCCTCAACTCTTTTTTCAGCTTCATTTTCATCTTACCTCCCTGTCACCAAGTGTACTTTTTGTTCTTCAATTAGGATTTCTTCGGGGAAAAACTCATGAGACACTGTGAAACCTCTCTCTTCTCTTTGCTAATTGTACAAATTGTTCTAGTTTGTTTAAATAAGATATTTTTTTCAGGTTTTATGTCACTTACAATCCTCAACTACTTGTGGTACTGTTCCAGCAAGTATCACTTTAGAGCTAGCCACCATCAAGCTATTGATCTTTAAAGAGAACAAAAATGAAGGACAGTTTTCCCTCCATCAAGAATACAAAAAATAATAATTTCAGCAAAGGTTAACTTGAGAAACATCTCTGTCTGAGAATCATCAAAGAGTAGAAATGTTTTGGCGGAGAAAAATTCAATTTTCTGGAAGACACTGGCATGCAAAGAAAGAAACTACTTTACATCCTCCTTTCATTTCTAGAGAAGTTTCAGGCATGAGGAGTTTGTCTCAATTTTGAGCAATGAATTCTAATACGTGAAACAAGTCTAATAATTGAATAATTACATAAGCTAAAGGTACTTATGGATATCAGTAAGCCACCCTGATGGCAACTTTCTTTGCTCAGGAGTGCTGCAGAAAGGAGCACTATGGAGCATTACTGTAAATGTTCCACTCTTGTACAAAAAAACTTAAGGGAGCTACAACCTTTCTTCATTTTATACACCGTATTGGAAGTGAACACTGAACTTAATTGCAACGCAAGATTTTAATCAGTGAAGGAAGGGTGGAGACTTTCAGGCATAGCCTTAGCACCGAAGACAAACTGTCTTATAAAAATGATCTGCTAGGGGAACAGAATGAATATAACTTGCTTTTATATGGGAATGCATCTCTGTTGTTTGTAAAAAAAAAAAACCACACCACCTGCATGGGCAAGTCTTCTGAATAAGATATTTATTGTTCTAGCAACATGCTGAGACACTCACGTAGAAAAATGAAGTGCTCGATATTTGCAAGCTGAAATAAAGATATATGTCTGTTTGTGTGCATGTACAAAATGAAACATCTGGGAGGGAAAAACTTGCTTTATTAGTGGTTGAACAGCCTGGTTTGTCAGTGCAGTAAGGAAAAGTGCAGTTAAAATAATCTATTAGTAATGTATTATAGATTTGTTATATAGTTACTTGCAGAATTATTTACTCATATGTCCATGTAAAAGTGAGGATTACTTGGCTTTTACAAGAATGAGAAACATCACTTTCCAATGGAAATTCATAGCCAGCGATTCCCAGGTAACACTCAGTAGCGTTCACATTCCCAGCACAGAGGTCCAATTGCAATTACTTAACAAATACTCATTTACTTTGGAACATTGATGCAAATGCAGTCAGTGCCAGATGATGCCGGTTGCTTCTATGTTGGCGAGTCCCCTTGGACATATACGGCAGGGACTGAACATAAAAGCATTCAGGTAGGAAGGCACCTCTGGAGGTGCCAGTCCACCCTCATGCTCAAAAGGAAGGACTAACTTCAAAGTAGGAACAAGCTTCTCTGGGCTTTTTCTGGCTTAGTTTTGGAAATCTCCAAGGGAATTCTTAGAAATGAAGAGTCTTCTAAAGCTAAAATTGGAATCCATGTCATGCGAGCTAAGGAGGCGACACTTTTACAGTGGAGCCTGTGGCACTTGACACTTAGTGTGAGGCAAGATGGATTTGCATGTGTCACTGTGCGCAAATGTGGGCTTTTAGGAGGAAGGGTGAAGTAGGGCCAGAGGTGCATCTAGGTGATTATATATCCAGGCAAGTATGTGTCCACATGGGGGTTTACTTTAGCAGACTCCAAGACGTGAGTTCCTTGTAACCCACAGCTATCCACTTGCTCTCTCTCTCCCTTCTTGTTACGAAAAATAAGGTAAAGCTGCTTTAGTCATCTCAGAAAAAAGGGGTTTTTTTAGGTCACAGTGCAAAATTAATGTTAAAAGAGTTTACTATTGCTGAAATGTAATATCTTAGAAATAGATAAGCATGTTATACTTCCATCATTTTAACTCAAATGAAAAAAGTGGTACCAAGGAAAAAAAGTGGAAGAAGTGTGTTTAATCCATTCACTGTCTTTTCACCAGGACATTCTGCAGTGCAACAGGTATAACAGAAATGCTTTGCTTGTCCAGATATCCACCCAGTCCTGATAATATTGATCACAAACTTTCCAACAGCCAAGAAGCAAAAAACCATATACATTGGCATTAGCAGCTATTTGTTCGTGTTCTGTTTAGGAGGAAGAAAAAATCTTTTGCTTCTGGTGTTTTCACCTCTGTTCGAAAATGCTCTGAGCACAAGGAAGGGGTGCAGATGCAAGAGCAATGGGTAAGCTCTGCAGAAAGCAAAACAGGGAAGGGAGTGCTGAAGGCAAACTTGTTTAAATACACAATTCGTCTTTCTGAGGTCTATACCTTTGGTGAGTTCATTTTGTCTTCACAAAGGTGCAGCAGTGAAGCACAAAGGTTAGCACGTCTTTCTCTACCAAAGAGGTATTTATGAGCTTTTAAGTAAAAAGAGAGAAAAATATTTTTATTAGAGGAGAAGCTGCCAGGAGGGAAATTGATTCACTGGCTCTGTGTGAGAAAGTAAGTATGTCTCTTTCACCTTAAATCGGTGCATCAAGCTATGGAAAGTCCAATTATCTTGACAAAAATGATTTAATAAATAACCGAACAATAGGAGTGGAACGGAGCAGGCGGAGGAGAGGGGCTATGGAGGTGGGCAAAGTAACTGCAGGAACTGGGCCTTAGGCAGCATGTGATGAAAAAAACTCAGAGGTAGAACAGAAGACAGTCCTCGAGGACTTTGTACTACTGGAGATTTATTTGGCAGCAGAATCTCTGTGTTTCACATTTAATAATAAGATGTATTGTTACAGTTTCTGGCTTAGAAATGAATTCTAAACGATTTCTGAAGTATAGCTGAAGGCATATCTATACATTTTAAAAAAAGAAATAGTTATTTTTTTCTTAAGCTTTATTGAAGTTATAGTATTGCCAAATTGCTCTTAAACTCCCTAACCTGAGACGGTGATTAATGGGCTGAGAACAAAAGAGGCTGTAAGTATTGTCAATGCTAAGTGTTTCTTTGCTTTTATGTACCATTCTCTGGCTTGAAAGGTAGGTATGCTGTTGTCTTAATCAGGCTGGTAATTAAAGTGCTATTTAATGATGTTTGCTTAATGAAGTCACCTGGAAGTATTCTGGATGGGCTGAGAAACATAACAGTCAGGGCTAGCTTGTGATTATTGGGTTGTTAAGAGGGACTGTGCTGCATCAGGAGTGATTAGGGGAACCTGGACTGACTTGGCCAAATTGCCTATGGGGCCTGTGTCCCCTCTTTTGCTGCCTACACAACTACATCTCTTGGAAGGATGCAGGGCTCTGCTGGCTGGGGACAAAACTGTGAGTTTGAGGGAGGGAAAGGGCACTAATAGTGTCTTCCTCCTTTTTTTTTTTTCCTTTTTTTTTTTTTTTGCGTGTAAAGGGGAACAGTATCACAACAGAATGAGCTTAGGAAACAGTAAATTAGAGAAATAGTTGGAGAATAATATACCTACTCTGTCTGGAACCAAAATATGCAGCAAGCCCTGTGGGTGCTTTTAATCTAGTTCTGTAAAGTTTACCTTTCTCTTTATAATGCACCAAAACAAAATCCCAGCCATGCACATTAAGTTCCAAGACTTTCCAGTTAATGGTGGGAATATTGTTGCTTGAGATGCTCAAGTCATGTTGTTTGTGTAGAGTTTCAGTTTGGTTCCTGTTTCCAGGTATTTCTGACAATGAAGGTGCCATTTCAGAAATGCAGATGGCTTGTGGGTTGGTGGGTGTGCAGGTGTGTGCAGCGATAGTTGCCTTTTTTTCTTTTTTTATTCTATTGTGCTATCTGCTTGGATAAATTAATAAGGCTTAATAAACTTTCAGAAAACTGGATTCAGAGAGGGGGAAAAAATAACTTGGGCACATTGCACCAAAAGCAACCTTCTGCATAATCAGTAACTTCTCTATCATATGAAGTAACCTTGTTCATAGCAATATTATGATCAGTTTTAAAAACTCAGTTGGGTTTCCTGTCCCCACTAATGCTGCCAGGAAGCTGTTCCAGAATCTTCCTTCTCTGATGATTAGAAATCAATTTGTTCATTGTCATTTTGTAAACATTGCAATAAAATAGGAATGTTGCAATTACCAAAAGTATGTTTTCCTGATGCTGTGCAATCGTAAAAGGCATTATGAAGTACAATTCTCCTCTTTCATTTTTAAGGTCTTATTTTTCTACATGGCTAAAAAGAAGTAAACTCTCTCCTTATCAAAGATGTTCTTTACTGTCTATTGAAACTCTACAGAAAAGTTGGCTCTTATGCAAAATAATGTATATTCTAAAATATGAAAGTTATTGCTAGAATTAAGGCCTTGTCTTCCTAATTAATTTTTTTTATGTTAATATAGTTTTCTGAATGTCTACCCAACCTCCATGGACTTCATTATACAATCTAGTTGCAAGCCCACTTTATTGCTCCCCAGCCTCCTGTGCAATTCAAATAACTCCATCATATTTTACCATATATTAGAATAGCAGAGAATTCCTACTGTGCTTTTTTGTAGTTTTCTGATTGTCAACATATAACTGCCTGAAAATTAGCATTTTGCATTTAGTATCATGGCCAACCTGCCTATAGAATAAATAGATAATATTATACACGACATGTTTATTCCTCAACATCAGCACGACACTATTAAAGTTTCTAGGCTTAGAGCTGTTTCATGCCAGTTTATACTTCATTCGCATTTTAAATAAATCTACTTCTTATGCTTTTGCCTTAAATTTGCCAGTGAGCTACAAACCTCTGCCAAAATCTCCCCAAAAGGTATGCAGCATGTATACAAATTCAGTCTGACTGAAGAGTCAATACAAGCCACCAGTGAATTATAAATATGGTGCACCACAACTTCTGAAAAGCTTAAACGTTGTACATTTGGAATACGTAGTGAATCAAATCAAGTTCCACTAGTTGTTTTTAAAAACTCTTATCTATATGATAAAGCAAACTTGGGATGGTAGCTCTTAATGTAAAGGTACAGAATCCCTGAGCAATATAACATTCCCAATATTTGGTCAAATAAGAAATTAGGTACTCTTCTGCCATTACTTTCTTTCTCTTTGTTTGCACACACTTTGTATTATTGATTCTTTTTGATCCTGTTTCTGTCAAACCATGATATCCACAGTGCACAATTGGAGGCACTTCCCTTATCCCACTGAATAGGCTGCTCTGAAGTCAGAGGTAAGGCAGACTCATGCATGCAGAGGAGGACTCAGAGCACATAGATGAGGTATGGTGCTCTGCATCACCGTCTGTATATGCTGGTTAGAGATGTAGCACCCTAAGAAAGATGCAGGTGGCTGACATCATACGAATACTGTGCCTTTGTAATGAAGATGAAATCCCTTCTCCTTTCAGTGTGAATATTGTATTTATAAAAAGTACTTCTATATTATAAGCCTACAGAGGGAATTGTGAGTTAATAGAGCATTTTCCTTGCCTGTATAATTTGAGTTTATTGTCTACCATCATCTATGCTTGGTTTTCTGTTACTGCTCAACTTGAATGAATACATAGCAATTTCACGTTTTGTATGTAAAAGTCGCCCTTTGGAGAAAAGACTTTGTAGTGGTTCTGAAAGGCTGTTGTTTAGAGGAGTTCTATGTTTGCAGTATCTCCATAAGTGTTAATGGAAGTAAGTTGTAAATCTCAATTTTGGAAAAAGACAAATACCTGGAAGATTTTGTTGTTCATCATAACTTAGTAGAAAATCTCTCTGAAATATGGGTTAATTTTGTTGTTCTTATGGTGGCAGTTATAGGATTCAATATTCTTATGAAGTTTCTTTACAATTCATATTGTCTGCCTGACATGAAGACTTTCTTACAAGGTGAAAAATTTCTGATGGTATATTTACAATGCATCATTGGTAAAGTCAGAAATATTAGGTACGCTATTCTAGTCCCCATGACTTTTCGAAGCCTGACTGGTGATGTTACTGTTTGTGTTTCAAAGTACAGACTGTATGCCTTTAAGCACTTCTCTGCCATCCTTCAGTCTATTCCTTAAACTGACACTTAGTTTTGATGTTTCATCTTTTTTTCTAATAGCTCTTTGTCTCTCTAACCAAATTCAATAGAGATTTTGTCCAATTTCTTCTCTAGAAGAGAAGCTGGAACCTGGCAGTAGTGGTGTTGCAGGTTAAGTTGGAGATTTGTGGGCAGGACTGTCTGCTGCATGAATGCTCCCAGGTGTTGATGGGGAAAAAGGCTACCCTGTGACAAGTAATAGGATTTATTCATTTGAATAATTGTAGAAAATTCACAAAAGGAATAAGAAGAAAACTGCACTCAAACATGTGTTTCATGCATTCTGTTCCCTCAGGTTTAACAAAATGTATCTTTGATTTGAAAGTCTTGTTCTCTTCTGCTATTGTAATACTCTCCAGAATTTTTCATTCCATGAATATCTACGTGTATATTTAAAAAGTAAAGAGGGGTGATAAGAGGGCTGTTTCTTTGAACCTGAAAACAGGAAACTTTTGCCTTCAGCCTGGATTTTGCAGTGCAGCAGTAGCAGTAGGTTTTTGCGAAGAGATGACTGGCGTTTAATGCATTACTTGTGCTCAATCTTTTCCTGTGAAGCACTTGAAGATGTGCCTTGGAAGTGAATGTTTATTTATATTTTGGTAAAATGCCTTATAAAAATCCTCTTGTCTTGCATTTTTACTGGATGTTTTTTCTGGGCAATGCAGTACTGTGCTTATATAAATAAAAAAAAAAAAGCTGCTGTGTCAGAGACAGGCTTTATCACCTCAAAATAATCACATCTGTGTCACTGAACCAGTGCGAGCAAAACAAATGGCTCTTCCCTTTATTTTTAGGTATGAGTTTGTGTGCCCGTGGAGAATGCAGAATAATTTAATAGAATGGAAGATACCTTTATCCTGATTTCTAGTAGATGTTTTGCCAAAATTGCAGGCTTTCCACTGACCAAAGAGACTCTCCTGTCCCCTGTGTGAGCCCACAATCAATCTGCAAAATAGCAGAGGGGGCAGTAGAATGAGAGGAGCAGAGATTAAAAACATAGCCAGGAAAAAGCTTGAGAAGAGGGAAAGTAATTTGCTTTGACCTAAGCGATAAATCTCTAGGGTAATAATGACCATCTCTTGACACTCGCAGTGACATTGATCAAGTGCACTGTCCCAAGCTTTTTCCCCTCTGAACCTTGAAGAGTTTCCTGATTGTCTATGCCACTGTTCAGGCTGGGTTGTCAAAGATCAGCTGTAAACAGATGAGTAAGAGTCATCTTTTAACTTAATGTGATTACTTGCTGTGCTAATTAGGAATGTCATTCTTATTTCTGTGGAGAAAACAAAGTTACGTGATCCTCAAAACAAACACACACAAAACTTAAAGCTCAGCTAACCTCAAAGATTTGATCTGAGCAAATAAGCAGGAAGGGACACAGAGGGATTCAATTAATGAAACTCCGTCCTTAACTCACCTACTCTAGACTGGGTGTTACAGCAAATATTGATCTAAGTTCAGAGAACTTAAATCAAGAAAATAAAAGCCAAAGAGAGCTGACATTTGACCCACAGGAGTTTTCTGAACTTTTCTTCTCTCTGCATAGTGGAATAAAGAGAATGTTTTGCTTTTGAGAGGAGACGGGTGGGTTTCTTTTTAAACTCTAGAAGACATTTTAAGCTAAGGGATTTTTTTTTTTTGAGGGGGGGAGTACAACAAAACCCAAATGCTTTTGCAGTCAACTTGCTGAAACATCAAATTGCTAGTTCTCACTCCTGCAATGTGTGAACAAGCCAGGTTTTAAGCTTCCAGGAGCAATTATTCTTTAACAGCTGAAGTATTCAGAAGCTTCAGTTTATTGTATTTCTGAATATTTGTATTTTAAATAAATAAACTAGCTGCGTGGTTTCAACTTTGACCTAATATCCTCTGGAGCCAAGACACAATCTTCTCTCCAGAAATGGGCTTTTCAAGGTGGAGGGAAATGCAGAGGAGTTGATTTCATCCTCTTATGGTAGTACTGTTCAGCTCCGTGTACATCACCATCCCCTCTACAGCTAAGGATTTTTTAGCTTCCACTGTGGTTAGAAGACATTTTCTCCTCTTTGTAATGACCGAGTAATCAGTGTTCAGGCTTTCAGTTCAGCCTCGATCAGAAGTCCACACCCTGTGCCTTAATTACAAAATGAATCCTTTCTCCTGGACTTTTTTTTAATGCGCTCAAATGAGTTTTTTCTACAAATTGTGATTTTGGCTGGACATCCAATTTAGTCATATAGCAAGGAAACAGATCATTTAAGTGTGCAAATTCCAGGCAGAATTAGGGGATCTGTTTCTCAAGTAAAGCAGCAAAACAAATGTAAAGCAGTGCTTTTGGGATCCTAGTCTCTCTCTGAAAGATGTTCAGATAAATAGGGTTACTTTTTTAATATCTGTCAAATGATTTTTCTCCAAGCTCTGACTTGTCCTCTCCCACATCACAGTGCTTTGCCCAGATCATGCTGTAACCCTGTGCAGATAATGTTTTATAATAAAACACTGACAGACCCTTTATCCTAGCTGTGCTTGTCTCTGCTGCTGTATTCTGAAATGCTGCTGTTATTAAACCTGCAGCAGGAATGCATAATTAGCCTCCAAAACAATCCTGCCTCTGGAATGATACTGCCTTCCTGGAAAACATGAAAGAGAAAGAACTTATCCCTCTCTATAGATGGTCTTTCAGATAAATGACACCCCAAAGTGTTTTATGTACGCAGGAGCTATAAACTTTTGACGTTAGCTCTTCTAATGAAATGTTTGAAAGTAGCACTTTATTGGCATTCTAGTGGAAATCAAATTGAGTCTGACTCAAAGAACATGAATCTAATGAAATTCTTCCTTTCAGGCATGTGAGACTGAGGCATCAGGAAGCAAAATTAAAGCTAGTCTGCTGTTCCTTGGTGAGCATGGCTGTGCAGACAGAATCTCTCCTCAGATGTGTGAAGAGCAACTGTTTTCTAAACATGTAGGAAAAGAAAACCCTTGTTTCAATGCAAGGACTCACAGAGTTGGTCAGCTCTCTTGTTCTGGACTCCTGAGCCCATCTTTCACGGTCACTGTAAGCTCAGATCAGTCTCTCCCCGTTGCTTGGGAGTCTATTGCCTTGAGGAAATGACCTACCTTAGGGGGAGTTAAGATGCAGCAGATTTCCCCCTTTTTCGTGCCAGCATAAATAGAGAGGAGTTAAGCAAATGCAGGGTGGCACCTAGTAGAAATAAGGGAAAATCGATCAAAAGCTATACACTTTTATTATTTAACTGTGCTATTTAATGCTAGTCTTTGCTGCATGTAATGATTTGTCATGATGAAGAGATTTCCCGAATGGCAGTGTAGTTTGTGGTTCGTAACTAACATCACTGTGATATAGGAACGCATGCGGGGGGAGGGGAAGAAGCAGCAAATCTTTGCTTTGTGCTGAAATTTAAAAAATGGTGCTGTGAGATGCTGAACAACTTTCTAAAGCTGCTCACAAGCGGATTTCAATGAGCTGTAATGGGCATATCCTGATAGTCTTTGTATCATCAACAGGATAAGACAAATCTGTCCTGAAATAAGGCTTTGAAATAAAATAACAACAAACTGTCCGTCAGAAGCATGTTAATAGCCAGTGAGTGCTCTTTACGTTTGATTACAAGATGCTTTAAGATGCTAATAAAGTTCAAGCAGTATCTTGTCAAAGTGAATTTTCCTCCATGGGTATTACAGGTAAAGGCTTATTGTTTCTGTATGGAAATGTTATTTTCTTCATCTCCACTAACGTTTTTTTGAGCTGAAACTTGGTAAAAGATAAACTCTTTGCATAAGTGGAGCTATAGCATGTGAGCTAGGCAGAATGATAATGAATAACTCAGTATGACAGATGAATGAAATGATGGATGGAGAGAGCTGAAACTGTTAAACAGAGATGTTTTGCCTGCCATTGCCTGCCTACTTAGAATAGATGTCTCCCGTGTGAAGTGGGATAGCAAATGCTGGCAAGTGGTCATGTTTCCTTGATCAATAGGTTGAGAATAAAAGCTACACTGGATTTTTTTTTTTCCCCTCTCACCATAGTGTTTACAGTCTCTTCCCATTCCCTTGCCTTTCATAGAAGCACGGATATTGCTTCATTACAGGACACCAATCTGTGTGCTGTTGAGCTCTGACCAGTTTTTTCCTCCATAACACCAAACACAAATGAATACGCAGCAGTGACAGAAACAACAACTATATTTCTCAGTCTCCTAAAGTGGCAGAGGAGTTGCACCCAATGAAGGCATTTGCCTTGAAGCAAGGAACATCCATCATCCTCTGTATTCCCCTTGGTCTTCTCACGGGCTGATGGAGCAGATTTGTGCTTTCCTGCTCATCCATCCGTGGCTGAGGAGGATGACTTGCTTATATCCACTTTTTGAGTCATCTGGGTTTCCAGTCACACCTGGTCTAATGCACTGGACACTGGTGGATGTAAGAAAGAACATTTATCAACACCTTCATTATCAGCCCTCCCCCTTTCTCCTCCAGATTTTCCTGGTACTTCAGGGGTAATATCATAAAGTGGCAATTACTCAATATCAAAAGAATTCTTAGAAATTATAAATAAACTGTTCCTAACATGTTTAAGTACCAAGACAGTGTAGTCCACACCCTGCTAGGGAAATATGTTTGCTTTATTAAAAGTTGCTGCTTTAGGGTATCATTGTGACAGAATCTTTAAACATCCATAAACTGAAAGCAAGAGAAATAACAGTTATTGATTCTTCACCAACATTGTTTAATGTATTTTGAAAGATATTGGCAGACTTTTAACTAAGGTCTCTTCATATTTGCTAGGTTTTTATTGAACCATAATAATTTTTTTGCTACACAATTCAGGGAGAGTCTTTTTTACAGTTAGTGAAGCACTTCCCAACACATAAATCTAATTTTTTTTAAATTATTTTTGTCATGCAAGCTTTTATTCTCTTTTAAAACTTTTTCTTCATACTGCATGGGAGGAAAAAATACCTATATAAAATATTTGGCTTTTTTCTCTCTCTTAGATAAGTACAATTTGAACAAAACTATTGGATGTGGCTGCAACACGACTTCCTGAGACAAACAGTCCTTAGTAGACATTGAAACTCAATACTCCGAGTATAAAATCAGAATTTTTATTTGTGGCTGAACTCAGCTGGTAGGATAGGCTTCAGTTTGATTTTAGGTTTTCCTGTAAGTGATAAAACCACACCATGAGTCCGTGATGCCATTTTATCATGATGTTCAAAGTTGCATGCTTGCCTAAAAAGGATTAGTGGAATTTTTTTCAATCCCATGTACTTTTCCTATCTCTACCTGTAGGAATATTTTTATATCCACAAGGGTGACTAAGAAAGAGACAATGGGGAGATATATTTTCTTATTTGCTGTATAGTATTGACCCACTGTGTGAGTTCCCATGATTTTTTCTGATATCAATCAAGTGGATGATCAGTACTTCCTGTATGGTCTTCATTAATACAAGTTATAGATTTGAGGTTTGATTTTTCTTCAGACGGCCTTTAAACTATTGTATTTTTCTGCTCTGTTGTCATGATTGTTCTTCTCATATATCACTGTTTTCAGAGTATACACTTCAACAATATAATTTAAAATATAACAAATTTTTTTTGCTGTCTAAAGTATAAAGAACTTTACCTTAAAAACATTCCCAATTCAATGTTAGTTCAGATGGCGGGTCAGAGAAGCAGAATATGACTAGTCCAAAAGAAAACAAATTTGAATATTTGCAACCTGTTCTTCAAAAAGAAGCATCAGTAATGTTTTCAGTTGTTGCTCCACAATAAATCACTTTGAAAGAAACGTTACTGAGGAAATTGTGACCAGTCATAACAGGAAAAAGCAGAGATTCTCTGTGTAAATATTTGTCTTGTTACTTATTCCTCCTTTTTTTTTTCTGTGATTCATGGTTTCTGTCAATATGATTTCTGAACATTAATAGAAGATACTTTTATAGTTCTGCTGTCTTTCTACACTGAGTAGTACCTTATCTGTGCATCTTCCCAGTAAGACCATAGAGTAAAACTGTTCACTACAGCACAGCAAAACAGCCCTTTCTTCATGAAACTGCCACTAGCTTGGCAAGCAGAGTTATTTTATTCTGGCTTTTACTTAAAGTGTAACTTGAAGAACTTGGAATAAAGTATACCTTTTTAATTAAGCCAATACACAATTTAACAACAGAATGTAATCTTGGCAGCACAATTATTGCCACTGAGGATGTTAGCTATTAAGCAAATAAATGTTTTACTTGCTGCAAGCAGCATGGCCGAGAAAGCATTGCATTTCCTGGAACTGCTCTAGCTCACCCCAGGTGCAGCTGTAATGCTGAAGGTCAAGTGACATCAAATACTTGAGCAAAGCAGTGATTCCTAGAAAGCATTCCCTAGAGCTCCTTCATATGGTTTTGGAGGGAGCTTTGCTGAGTAGCAAAGAGAATCCAGGGCTAGAGCAATTTGAGGATTCAACCTGTAGTCACTAAAAGGCTTCCTGAAATTTTATTGATAAAGTCAGGTTATCTCAGAGCTGGAACTCCCATGTTATGACATTTGACTTTGAGCTACAGAAAAAGGCTCTTTGAGAATCTTTTGTATGATGCCTCTCTTGCATTCAGATTGCCAAAGATCAGGATTCACGACATCACTCTGAAGTCATAAAGATCATAATTAAAACCAAATTAAATCGGGGATCTTGTGACATTCATAAAGATCCTAAGAAACAGAGCCAGCTTAATAACTTTGCTTTTGTCTGAAAATAGTAGCATTTGAATAATTATTTGATATGCATGCAGGCCAGAAAACATATCTGCTTCAAATGCATTGTGAAATTAATGCACAAAATTGATTTTTTTCAACTTCTATTCAAGATGACCTTGTCTGAAGTTTTGCCCTTTGTTTAATTAAGATAGCTCTCCATGTTCTCGTGTTCATTTTGTATGTGTTCATTTGCATTTATCCCAAGAAAAAAGTGAAAAGAAACCCTGCTGAATAAAATCAGACTCTCAGCTCAGCAAAAGCAATGAAGGAACTTGTCATAGTTCTGTTGTCATTGTCTTAGCTCAAGGTATGATGATGACTTCTTTGTTCAGCTGTCAAACGCTTTCTGCAAAAGCTACACAGCAAAACATGGAGAGAAAACAAGCTGTATTTGTATACTCTAATGAAATGTGAATGGAAGATGCAAGTTCCTTGCAGTTTGTTCTGACAGTAGAAATAATTGAAAAGTTTATATCCTTTGTAAAGAACAATGTATACTGCGGGTTAGTGACTCAAAATTTCTGCGCAGGGTGTTGCAGAGTGAACATTAGTGCTTATGATCATCTGAGGAGGGAAAGCGCATCCTAATCTCAATGACTTGTCACTTCATTCAAACTGAAGAAATATGTAATATCTGTTACTATTTATTACATTTTCCATTACTCCACCTATACCTCACCCATGTTTCTTATTGGTAACTACAAGAAATTGCTCAGCGGGACAATTGTGTGATTAGGATGCAGTGCTGCTGATCAAAACCTCTTGTGTTTTACTAATCAAAGCCATATAAGCCATCAAGTAGGTTACATTTTACCCATCTGAAATCTTTGGAGGATTTATGGTGGCAGATATTAAACCTGCTGGGGATTAACTCTACAGCTAATAAAAACAAACAAGAAAAACCTCAGCTTGGGGCTCTCATATATCTACATTAATAGACAATACTAGCTGTTCATGTCTATGGGAAAATCTCTGTTAATATTAGATGTACGTATAAACAGCTACCGGCCACACTACTAAACTTCCTCTAATGGGGTTCCATTCCTCTTCTAAAGCACTGGCATCCAGCTGAGCACGGCGTGAAGTAAGAGGAAGGATGGTGCTCTCTGCCAGGCAGAAGAATTTACATTCCTTAACATATTGCCTGCAGATGATGTGCTAACTTGGCTCTGAGAAGTTTTTCAGCTAACAGTGGGAGCTGAGTGAACTAACTTCCCATGGCACTTTTCTAGACTGCGACGTGAAACGGCAGCCAACAGCAAGAGGAGTGGAGAGGGAATGGGGGACTGGGGGATAGGAACATCAGAGCAGGAAGCAAGGGGAGATTCCTGAAGGTAAAACTATGGGAGGAAAGGTGAAATTTGTATTTGCCTAACTTGCACAGGCAGAAGTTATTGTGGTTTATAAGTCCCTTGACAGGCACTCAGAGATTGTTAAGAGAAGTAATTTCAGGGTAAATGGTCAGTTATGAAGAGGTAGTGTTTAGAGTCCTGCACAATGTAGATAAAACTTTACTGCTGGATGAAAATTATACCGTTTGCCTGGATGAAGAGCACTGAATGGCTGATCAGTATCTCATCAGAAATGCAATATTAGCCTCAGGCACTGAGGTAAGGCTTGTATCTGCAACTGTCCTGTCTGAAAATGTCTGCAGTTTGAAAAGGAACACCTAGAAAACTAGAAAGGGAAAGAGAGTTAGAGGTTTGTATGTGTGTTTCTCTTTTAGTTTAAGAAGCTTTGACTTCATCCAGTTCAGCAAACATCCTGCTTTGATAATCCCGCATTACACTGGGAGAAGTGGCAGGAAAGTGCAAAGAATGAGCCATGTCCCAGGCTTGAGAGGGGGAATGCCCTGGACAAACAAGTTTAGAAATGTTAATAGGCCACAAACAACAGGCTGCCGATTCCCTTCTGTTCAGCATGAGACATTTCCCAGCTGTAGACTTTCACCCCTGTCCTTTTGGCTATGTCAGTTCTGTAACCTCAATGCCTGTGGTCACCAGCATGACCTGATGCTTGAGCATACAGCCCCTTTCAGAGGTTAAAAGCATGATGCTTCATGATCACAGAAAGCTGAGAGGTCTGCAGTAAGCCATCAATATGTATTAACTTCTTTAGATCTCTTGGTGAGCGTTTTATGGTAACTCTTGCCAGACAGCAGGACTGGATAACTATTTACTCCAAATTACATCTGTAACTTTGCTGTTACTTGTGATGTACAGTCTGGTATATGAATGTATTACAGCCTGTAATTGGCTCAGTGAAATCTCTCTACAGTAAAAACACATCAAGGCAGCAGCAGGAACATCTCAGGCCATAGACAGCTCAAATAAATGGCATTACAAAATTGCTGACATCTAGGGTTGAATACAGCTTCAGTGCTGAAACACCAGAACAGTGTCCTCAAGCAGTGCACAGATCCCCTGTAATTTGTGATGCTGGACTTGCTAACACCAGCTGAGCACCTGACACATGGGAGGAAAGGCCCTCTCCTCCTCCCCAGTGCTTCTAAACCTGCATGGTCACCCAACCTGTCCCAAGAGGCTGCACAGAGCAGCACCGTGCCACCCTGACAAGAATTGTGGTGTTGTGGGCCATGATACAATAAACAGTTGAAATTTCTTTTCAGCAATTACTCTGTGAGTTCAAGCTGCAGGCACGAAATAGAGGCATTATGAGATGGCAAATATGTAACTAGTCATTTCAAGGGGTTACAGACCAGCTGATAGAGTTTATGGTGCAATGAAGATTATGCTCTTTAGAACCATTTTTTAAAAAATGTAATAACTTCTACATATTTCATTTGTAAAGATATTGCAGAAAAGAACAGTGCACTTAAAGAAAGAATTCTACCACATGAGGACATAAACCTATAGTTCTGTAGAAATCCAAATAAATGTTTATGAACTGTCACATTTCAAACAGGATTTTAGTTGAGGAATAAACAAAAAGCAGAAGAATCCATAAACTTTTCTTTTTTTTCCCCCAGCAAACACCACTTTTGAACTTTTTTGGCTTTTGACAGAAATCAGGACCCTAGTTATTCAACTTGCACTAGCAGATGAGCTTTTACCCATTAAAATAAACAGCCTTTGCTCATATGAAATAATGCTAACTTACAGTTCCCATGAAGCAACTTTGATTTTGCAGTAAATATGTCTTAGTGTAGTAAGCATTAGGAACACACGTAAGCTGATAGTATGATGCCACTGTTGCAGTTATTTTGGTTTTGTGGGAGAAATCAAGTTGTGTTTCTCAAGTACCAGGACAGATCACCTGTTGGCACTATTACCTTTGACACTGGCAGTCATGCTCTTATGATCCTTTGGTGGGCAGAGCCATAGTGTGTAGTGGAAATGAATCCAATAAGCTCTTCTAGCAATTAAAAGGGTTCTGATAGAATCATTCTTAAGCCCTGTAAAATCTCATAGAGACTTGGATCACAGAAATGGAATTATATATGAGGATTTAAAATTTCATTTGAAAGGCTGATTATTGCTTAATGTTCCTTAGGACTCCTTTTGTTCAGCTTGTGATACATATGATCAGAACCAAACCAAAGATTTGTCAGTATTCTTTCATGCTGGTTATATTCTGAAAGAGGTTAAATTTTAGATGTTATGAGTTTGGGAGGAAAAAAACCACACTATAGGTACTCTGCTAAAAGCAATAACATTTGATTTGCAATAAAGTGTATTGTATGAAAGTTTTTGTATTATTGGTTAATACAAACTCTTAGATTAGTGACTATTCATCTCATCCTTACCACCCTATAGGGAAAAATCATTGACAATTGAAGTATTTTGATTTCTGGTGTTTATACAGTCTGAGCATGTACGCTTTGAACACAGAGTGTTTTTGCTGCATGTTACTAATGTCCTCAGGAAAAAAATCTTCTCTCTGAGAGAGCTGAGTAACCTTTCCTCTGTTTTAGATTCTGCTTTTGTATACTTTTATAAATTTTTTTTTTCTGTAGAATTTCGTGATTCAGTAGTCTGGCCCAACTTATTGTATCTTTTAATCTGTCCAATAAGTAACAAATTCTGAGTGGAAGAAAAAAGTTCAGATATCTCAGTAACACTACTTCATATTGTGAGCAAGGAAAGAGCTGTATTTATTACTGTTATTAAGTACAGGTTACAGTGGTATAAACACTAAAATGTTTCTCTGTCACAGCATTTAGTTTGTGCATGCACAATTTTGATATTGCATGTGTGAAGTTTGCATGATCTTTTAAAAAAAAGTTGCATTAGCCCAAGATAAGAGGTAGTAAATAATGCATGTGATCTTAGTTGGTGTGGTTTTTAAAGCTGTGTAAATGGCTTTGTCCTGAAAAGCCTTGTTCTTGTAAATGGATGAAGAATGAATGCAATGAGAAATTAATGAAGTAAATTTGTAGTATTTGTCCTGTTCTACTTATAATAATGTGAAGGATTTTCATTTAATCATTTAAACTTGCTATACATACAGTGAATAGACAAATGTTCACAAAAAAAAAGCAACAGCCTTGCATTTGGGGTCTTGATCCAAACGTTGGGGGTATGTCTACATTGGTAAGCAGTGCACAGCGGTAGAAGCAAATCACATCTACTTCTCCCCAAAGGGGAGTGAGGCTGTGAGTGCTGGGGACGTGACCATATATATATTGGAGAGTTTTCTTTGGACTAGCTCTGGATATCCAGCAGTGCTTGGAGCGCATTAAACGTGCTCCTGGGGAATATCTTCCAGGATATTTTTATCTGTTTTCTAGTCAGGATGCTTTTTGACTGTCTTGACCTGTGTGGGTGAAGTTTGGTTCTTGTATTTAATGTAATCGGTACGCTTTAAGACATATAGCAGTGCTACTGGAAAAGAGGCAGGACTTCTGAAGTGGTGGCCTTCTTCATGGTTTTTTTTAACATTAAAAGGTTTAGTTGAAACAGTTGTTCTCTCAATAACTATTTTCATCAGGCAACAGAAATATGAAAAGAAAATGTTAAGCCAAAACTGTATTGGTTTAATGGTTGAACAGTAAATCTTTGGAGTTCTGGTTATTATCTTTTTCAGCTTTTAATGAAAAGTTTATATTTTCTGAGTTAATAGATATTTCCTGAACTAGGTTACAAGTGTTCCTGTAACAAATACCTCAAACTTTTTTTAATTATTTTTTTTTTGTGCCATCATCTTGGTATCTGTTTTTTAATTACACGCAAATATGTATTACTCGCACTTCTTACTGCTTTGATTATATGTGAAATCAGGCTGCTGATGGGCACAAATACTCCAAAGTGCAGGCAGGTTGCAGGTGTGAAAATGAAGTGTCACCTGGTGCTGTTAAGGAGGGAGGTGATGTGAAAATTGAAACTTATAATGTAAATGGTGGGTGTATAGGGGATCCTAGTTTCAACTATACAACTGTAGCAGGTGTCTTTTAGTGAAGAATTTCCCATCCCTAAGTGGAAAAATTAGGACGCTTTCTCTCCTTCTCAAACTAGAGATGAGCCATTGATCAGTCGGAGGTACCAGTTATGAACATGTGTATGCAAACACTTCATGAATATATCTTTTGTCAGATTACTAAAGACTAATTCTTTTTTCTTTTGCCAGAATTAAGAGTGGTGCCTATGTTGTCCTTGGCAGTAAGCATTTCGCCTGGATGCTGGCTGAAAGGCAAAAGCAGGGCATAGAAGTGATTGTAGACTCAGTTACTAGTAGTTTTGTATTCTACTTGGAAATGCAGTTTAACAGAAAAAGCATAATTCCTTACTTAGACAGTTAAATCTCTCCACAATTTTACATGCTGTAACATTTTGTTTTAAGGACAGTAAACTCATCATCTGAGTTTTCTGCAGCCCAGGAAGCTGGGAATATAGTCTACCCATAGACAGATTCTGAAGTGATATGAAGTAGACTTCGTATGCTTGCAAGTTGGGTGTCTTCCTTAAACTAGTTGTCAGTTCTTTGGTTTATGAAAAGAGACAGGCATTTCCAGAAGGTAATTGCTTCCATGCTAAAAGAATCCAGACAAATCACCCTCTATAAATGTTTTTTCTCTCTCCATTGGCTGTAGAGTGTCTTCCCTTTTACTATTTGCCTCTCTCTTAGGTGGTCAAGGTAAAGTGGGTGAATTAATTTTTGTGCACCTAAAGTAGCTTGCACAGACTTGAATAGATAATCACACATCACCGCAAATCTTGTTAGAGGTATTTACTGTAGTTTGCTGCTTTGTGCTTGCAGTGCAGACCACTAAGTAGGCTTCAATAAGTTGCACTGACGTAGAAAAGTTGCCTTTCTTATTTTAAATCTCCATGTTTACTCACATGAGTTCAATGAACATTTTTTTTCTCATGCCTTCCAAGGAAATACAAAGTCCTAGCATGCTATTTTATCCATTCTCCAGAATTATTTGGGCTTTAATGCATTTTTAGCAGACTTGGCAGGCAGTTGAAACTGTATTTTTAGAGCTCATGCTCTTGGATACCCCTAAAACAGATCTAATAGACCCAGTTGCAAAGTAAAATTCACCAACTTAAAAACAACACTTTGAATTTAGGCTGGGCTTGAAATTTGTGCTCAGTAGGTGTGGCCAAACTGAAGGGAGGTAACTGCTGGAGTGCCGTCACTTTCCATGTGCAATGTTTCCTGTCTGCCAAACTTTGCAGTCTATTCATGTATGGATGCTGCACAACCATATAAACACTTTAGAGATGTTGAAGTTGAAAGATTTTGGATGTTGGTCCTCTTCTCATCCTGTTCCCCTGCTCCATGAATTTCAATCAAATTTTCAAGAATTAGTAGTCCCTCTTAATATAACGTTGAGAATCCTAGTTTGAAACATGGACATACAGAGTGTAGTGTCAGGAATATTAATACGCTCAATTGCCATCTAACTTAGGCGCCTGATTTTGAAGCTTGCCTTGAGTGTATCTATTCAGAAAATTATATCACATACAGCACTGTAAATAGCTGCAGATTTCTTTTCAGCTAAATGTTTGCTTTGGTTCCTCAGACTAATTTTCCAAACTCCCCCTAAACTATCCAATATTTTAACAAAGGCCTAAATCTACTCTAAATCTTCTAAGACAGTACTCTAATTCCCTTTGTTCATTCTTGTTACTCATCCTCAATTAGTAAATTGTGCTCAAATAGCATTGATCTTCCCTCAGCCTTAATGTTGCCATTAGTCAGGGAATGCTAAAAAGAGCCTTTATAAACATTTTCCCTGCAAATACTGTTTCCTGAAACTCAAAGTGACACAAAGAAGTTGTGATCCACTCTGGGGAGATGAATGCAGAACTTGTTTGATGGAATACAGACACTTGCACTTTAATGGTTTCCTCAGGAAAGACTGTTTCACAATAAGAATTCTTTTATCCTGCTATGGTGACAGAGAAAATGGGATCATGGGATTTTCAGTATTAAGTAAAATATGATAAGGCAATATTTTTATTTCCAAAGCTTTAGATTACGCACAAGTGATTCTGAAAGCATGTCCCATGCAATTTGAACATGTTATGAAATCAAAGTGTTCCATAAATAAACTTTTACAAGATAGAATAACTGGCAGGTTATAGTCTGAAGTGTTTAATTGACACTACCTTGAATATATGTATATGAAATTCTGGAGAAATATTGAATAAGAAAACAAAAAACATTCATTTTTTTCTTTCTAGCAAGACTGTGTTGAAATCAACCAAGCTTGAAGATGTACAGGTCATGCTCTGTGATCAGGTGTGCCATTATGCATGATAAATGGTACAGAATGTTTCCTACGTCTCTTAACATGACACAAACCCATGTGTTTGTTTTCCCCAGTCACCTCTTTCACGAGACAAAAGCAATATGCGTGGTGAGATATCAGGCAGAAAAAGGCAAATACATGCTACCCCTTGTCCACATGATGTACATGCCTGGCCTTTGCTCTAGGATGGACAGATCTACAGGTTGTTAAAAAAAAAAAAACACAAGATTATGTTGTCCAAGAAACTGTAAAAGAAAGTGTAAACTTGCCCCAAGTTGTTTCTATTATCAGTTCTTTCCTTTACTCTAAATTAAGAATTAAAACCTTCCTCCCCACTGAATCAACCACTTACTGTGCTTTCTTCAGACTGACATATATATGAAGCTTGTGTCTACCTTTTTTTCACGCCAGTAGAGTCTTTTAAACACGTACGCATTTTCTTTAAAGGTAAATAAAGAAATAATATCAGAAGAATAAAAGCCTGCAATGTTTATAAACTGTTTCAAGAATGATTGAGAGACATACGACTTCTGTTCATCAGTTAAATTATGCTGGTTCCAAAATGAAGCCTCCACTGAACAAGCTAAAAAATAGTTGAGATAATGTATAAGTTTTCAGCTCAAATTTTGCCTTTTATATCAAAGCTAGTGTTACATATTTGCAACTCTAATTGTGAGACTTTTTCGGTAATAGATTCCAGGATGCTGCTCCTAAGGTAATTGTTTCACCCAAAGACTTGCTGATACTATCACCTGTCTTTTGTAACTGAATATATTAACACTGATGACTGCATCTTGTAAAATCAGCTCTTAAAGAATCATCATAATAAAAAAGTATTGCCTGATTCAGAGGCAGGGCAGAAAGCCTCTGTCTTACAAAATCCTGTGGCATCTGTTGCCCTGTATGGGTGGATGCAATTTCTGATAAATTGCCTTCAGTCGCTTTTCCTCAGGAAATCATTCTGAAGACTTCATAGAGACAGATTCTGAAACAGAGAGGTTGAAAACAGTGCAGCCAGATGAACAGATCGTGAGTTTTTCAATTAAAATCTATTTAAATTGAGATTATATGAATGTAATTTAAATTATTAAAGGGCATTGTAGACTTCTATTAGCATCTTTACAGTCAACATAGTTTTCTCACTTGTAATAGTGTATTCAGAATGTCACCTTGATGTAAAGAAACAAAATCTAAGAAAACACATTTTCT
The DNA here is from genome assembly GCF_013368605.1 of Nyctibius grandis. Taxonomy (NCBI): domain Eukaryota; kingdom Metazoa; phylum Chordata; class Aves; order Nyctibiiformes; family Nyctibiidae; genus Nyctibius; species Nyctibius grandis. Next base: position 6,703,964 of record NC_090676.1, on the reverse strand, counting down.
TTTTTTCCCCACCCACTCATTGTAGTCGTTGCTTTTCATTTCTTAAAATCACTTGAATACTAAAAATGCTTCTGCTTAGATTTTAAAATATAAGTAATTTTATATCTAAAATACATTTAAGTTATGCCTAGTCTTATACTTTATGATAATAAGAACCTACTCACAATGATTTCACACCCCAAAGACTAGTTGAGCAGACACTTGGTCATTACATGGGTGGGCGTTCATGATCGTGTAGTTCTGCATATCTCCTACAGCTGAGGAAATGATGGCTACTATTCTTTTCTTTTTAGAGAAAACATTTTTTATTTTTTATTTTCCATATGGACTTTTCTGTAAATTCTTTGGTAGATTCTCACATAAAGCCCTGAGTCTGAAATGAAAGATGCAGGATAATGAGGAGGGTCTTTCTGTGGTTAAAAATAGATCAAAGCTTACAGTTTGCCATAGAACCTTATCTTGTGAACTTTGTATCATTTTTCATACAGAGTAAGATTCTTGACAGAGTTTCCCAAAGATTTTAAATGTTCAGTTGTTAATGTGATACCAAGATTAAGTGGGGAAAAAAGAAATGGAGTAGTTTGTGTAGCGGGTAGATTATGGGACTAGCTGCCAAAATTTCCCCTTTAGGATCACTGTGGGACTGATCCAGTTCCTCTGAAGTGTGTGAGCATTTCTTCATTGACTTAACCAATTGGCCTAATTTTTTTTTTTCAAAAAAAGAAGTTCCCTTTTTAACCTTGTGATATTAAAATGTTTATCTATTGAGAATGTCCTTTATGTCAGTATTCAGAAACTTGTATCTACCCTTTGAAGTATACTGATAAAAAAAATAAATTTAATATCCCTTAATTATTTGTATTCCAACAGCACCTGAAGCACCAGGCTGGAACAGTTAGACACACAGAAAATGAAAGGATGGTGTCTCTTTCAAAACTTTAAAATCTCTTCCATGGTAAAGTGAAATGACTGAACAAACCCAGAACCTTTGTTTAATTCCTAGTTCAGCTGCTGCTGACCTCTCCAGTGGCAGCTTTTTCGGAGAGAGCAGAACAGATAGGCTTTAACCCATTTCCTAAGGATTAACACACAGTCTAGTTATGAACTTGGAAGAAAGTCTGTTTCTAATAGAGATGTTACCTGCTAAGCTCCCTTCCCCACTGTAAACCTGCTATCTTTTACCAGTGAGGCTTTGACCTGGCAATTCACCTAATTGCAGTTCAGTGATGAGGTTTGTCTTCCAAACCTTCCCTGCATCACTTTGTGTGCTGCTTCCCTGGGACTGCATTTGGCTGGCAATATCAGTCAAATATTCCATGTTTTCTGTTCCAGTTCCAGCCGCAGACATACCTCACACAATCTCACTGAAGTTGAAGAAAGATTTTGTTGGTTCTGATGGTTTTGGGATTAAGTTGCAAATTTTCAGTATTTTAGAAAAATCTGTTTTATTTGGCAAACAAAAGCTCACTTTTTAGACAAGTTCTAACTTTTGAAAGTCACAGCTCTTGGTGAGAGGGCAAGAACTCTAGGGGAGCTGGGACATTCAAGAGGAATAAATGAGAAGGTAAATTGCAAGCTAATGCCTCTTCAAGGTTAGTGGAGCTGGCTTCTAGTATTAGCAGTCTCTGTTGTGGTTGCTGAAGGTTTCTGTCCCACGGGGAGAAATTAAGCCTGAGGAAGCTCATGGAATTTAAATTTTGGGATCTGGAGTTTTGCATGTAAATGCTTCATTACTGCTTGCCCCATCAGGTCATCAGCAGAGAGTGCTGGGTCAGAATGTATCTCTTTCCCTCCCCTCTACTTTCTTCTTTCTTACTCTCATGTTATCCACCTGGACCTACGTTATTGTCCTGACTTGACAAGGTAGTTTTGTTAAGCAATCTAAAATACTAACAGCTTTTTTTACTGTGTTATATCTAAACGAAAATTTATATGAAAACATGATGGAAAAAATGGAGTGCTAAAGAAATCACAGTTAATTTATACTCTGCAGGCATGGCCGTAACACCTGATGAGATGTTGCTAACTACATTCAAATGACACTGTTGTAGTTCGAAAAGAAATTCATGCACTTTAGCAGTACTTGACAATGGCTGTTTAACAGCCCAGCTAATCAGAAGTGGATTATAGCAACTAAACTAATGAAGCACTAAAAGTCTTTAATGAATAATGGACGATTTTTCATTCTCTTATGTTCTTGTGTTTATTCATTTAAAAACTGTTTGTGAAAGAACTGAAGTCACATACATCGGTTTGATACTGGATTTATTTAAATGTTATATTGGTACAGATATTTAATTTTTAGGTTCCTTAGTCTCAGCTCTCTCCTAAACAAGACTAAAGCCCAGGTGCAAGTCTTCTTAGTCTGAATTTTGTTTATACAACATATAGTTTCTACTCTTGTATATGAAAGAAATTCCCGATGCTGCGCATGCATTAGTTTTCTGATTTAGCATGTGTATAACTGTGTCTAGAGCAACAAATTTCAGTCTGTAATCAAGCAGTTGTGTTTTTCCATAGGCTTTTTGTGCTGTGATTTCTGGGCTTGGGTCTCTAAGGGAAACTAGAGTGAAGTAAAAATTTTACTTGTTGTGTCCCAACTGCTCTAAACTTGGTGAGTTTCAGGTACAAGAATACAATAATGTAAAATGAATACCCTGGCTGCTTTCTCAGCTGCTGACTTTGCTAGAACTACATGCATACACTGCACCTGACAATGTGACTCTCCCTTTTGCAATTCTGTCTTTAGCCTCAGTTTGGCAGATGTGACTGAGATATGTAAATTTATCTACTTTATGAGTCTCTCGGCTTGGAGGTTTATTTGTCCTCATTGGCTATGTGACTTTTTCGACTGGGGAAAATATCCTAGATGACGCCGCTGCCAGCTCTTCTGGCTACAGCACCGGTATTGGCTCCCTGACAAGCCAAGTGCACTCATTCCCCTTCCCCGTTCCCCATTACAAAGCTTTAATTATCCTTTTGATTTCCCTGTCTTGATTTCCTTAGGATGGGTAATATCACAAAATGGTTTCCGTAAGATGAATCTGAGTACAATCCTAAAAATTACGGAACTCAACCAGAAATGGTTGGAGAAAGTATTCTGGGCTTCATGCAGCTCTGTGTGTACTAATATCCCTGGATATTTCCCCTCTTTTTGCTCTTCCAGATTTTTCAATAAAATTAAAAAAATTGGTAGAAGTTTAAAACTCTGGAAGGGAAGAAAAAAATGTTACAGGTGTCCAGTGTTACAGAACAAATGTTACAGGTGGCCAATATAAAGGCTGAAATAAGTTTCACAGAACAAATTTTACATAATTAATTTGTCACCTACGGGTAGCAAAACTTTAACAAAGGAAATTGATTCTCATCGTAATGTCGAGCAGTCAGATTACAAAACTCACATCTTCAATCAAAACAGTTTTTTTTTGTTAAACATACACAGAGCAATGATCCAGAGCAGCAATCACTGCATAAAAAGTACTATTAATTGATACAAATACAGAAACTGTAAGTGGCGCAGAGACAATTAAGACAATTAGTTACATTTACACATCTGAATATTTTCTGTTAATTATGACTATTGTTGACTGTAGCATTTATTTTTAGTGAGAGAAGGAGTGTTTCATTCTTTAATGGCAGCACTCCTGTTGAAACTAATAGCTCAGGAGCTTAGTTCACACTTTTTTCAGTTTTGCTGCTAATATCAGTTTGGAAGCTGCTGGGACAGAATATGGAAAATGTACATATACGACACTGGCAAGCTTTATATGTCAGTGTTAGACTCCATGTTTCTCTGCTTTGTGCAAGGAGTTTCATTGTTTATAGTGCATCAAAAGTTTCCATTTCAGCAACGAATACATAGCCATTTTTAAGCATTGAGGATGGTGCTTCAAAACACCATAGTACATAAAAACACACTCCTTTGGGGGTTAGATTTAAACAGCAAATGACTTTTGTTCAACATACAGTTGTAACAAATTGTCTTTTTGTGTATATTGTTGTTTTCTCTATTCAAGTTCCACAATTGTGCTCGCTGCTGTCAATGTTTTGCTGTAAACTCTGACTCATGATTATTGAGCTAGACTTTTGTGGTTTTTTCCTGGCTTTCTTTTTTCTTGAGCAGGAGCAATTAGATGACCGTACTATTTTGTACATCTTCATTTGGATGTGATCCTTATGGATTTGATCTGTGGAGTCTCTAATTATGATTAAAATGATTAATGTGTTTATTATCTGTTTTTCTGTTGCAAAGGGAGTTATTTTTACCTATATGTGTCTGGGATTACATTATAAAAAGGACGGCAGTGGAAAAAATCCTTAATTACTGCTGATGAAACAATGCCAAGTTATACTAGCACAAGTACTTCTGAGCATATTTCTCTCTTACTTTAGAATAAGGCAGCATTGTTTGCATTATCTTTACACAGATACATGTGTCATATTTGTTCACATGCATGTGCAAACTGTTATTATCTGAACCATGTTAAGAAATATCACAATTTAATCCCAAAAAGAAGTCAGATCTGATTTAAATCTCTAATTCCAGGCAAATGTCCATTTAGTACATAGAGCAACCATAAAGATAATAACCACTTAAACCTTCAGAATGGGACTTATACAGAACTTAATGTTTCATAGTATTACGATGCTTTTTTGCATGTGGTTGAAACTCACCCCGAGCAGATGAAATGCTGATCACATTTCCAATTCCATGTCTGATTGAAGGACCGTCGCTGTGATGTTGACTAATAAACAAACTAGCAGATGTTGATACTGAAAGAATTATTTGATCTAAAGAACAACACCAATTGGTTTCCCAGTCTTTTTATTTCTTATATCATGCTGAGATCAATATGGCAATGATGGTTAAATAATATCTTTCTGATGGAGAACAGATGAATGCATACCGCAAAACATAAATGCTTCCTATAATCTTGCTGGACGTTTTCTCTGATGTTCCGCACATTGTCTCAGTGCATGAGGCACTCTGCTGGGGTCAGACTTATTCTGCAAAAACTCCAAACAAAACACGTACCAACAAGTTCCTGCACCTCTAACAAAACTATTCTATGGACTATACTAGAAGTAGTATAATTTGTCCTTTTACACTCAGTACAAATTTTAGGAATTATCATGTAAATCTGTGGAGTTGTGGGGATATTCTGTAACGTTTTCCTGATGTCTGTGAGTGGGCATATGTGCTGTTGCAGAACTCTGATTAAACCATGTGTATGTACGGAAAAATGTGTGAAGCCCCTGCTTCAGGGAGCGCAGGGATGTCCAATGTTTGCAGGCAGCTTGACTCCCCCATGCAGGAATACAGATGCATTTCAGTGCAGTGGCGTGGCCCAGCTTGGACAGGCTATGGACAGGCTTGGACAGCACACAAGTGCTGAAGAAGTTTGTTTCCAGCCTTTAGTGTTTAATATTGGAAGCAAATTTCTAAGGCGTTCTCCTGTCCACTGCATCTAGGCTTCTCTGAGATGTGGCTTTCTTGTGGTGTGTGTTTCTCTCTTAATGCATCATGACTTCTGATGTCATGTGATAGTTTTGTTCAGGATTTTATGCTGTTTAATGTATTTACCACTTCTTGTGCACTATCTTTTTCGATTCAACTTCTCTTTCCCCTCATCCATATCACTCTTTGAAAGAGATCTGCTCTGACTGCCAAACCTTCCTCTTTCTTTGAGCCTTCACCTGCTGCCATCTAACACTTGCTCAAGTTTGCTTTAGTTTGTCTAGGAAGCCAAATAAATATTTTACTTTTTCTGAATTTTTCCCCTGGGATTTTTTTTTCTTTTGAACTAAGTGCAACACATTATTTCAAAGGAACTCCAAAAAGATCAGCAGCTGAAGAGAGCTGCATATTTTATGTGAATTTTAAGTAATCTCCCTGGTCTGTGCAGGGAGAATGACTCAATCATTTGTATAACTTAGCTGAATGATGTCATGTCCATACCTAATGTGTAGATAACTTGCATACAGTGAAGGGTAAAAGCTGAGCATGTGTCTGATAGTCTATTTACACTTAGGTTACTGGCAATTCCTACTTTATGCTAATGGACAAGTGTCAAGAGCAGAGTAAATATAGATTCTTCTTTGCTTGCTTGAAACTCATTGTAAACTCTGGATGAGCATTTAGAAGAAGCTCTCTCAAGCTTTATTTAAGTTAGCAATCTCGGATCAGAGAGGAAAGGAAACAGGCGAGGAGGTAATCGTATGTGAGAATAAGAACATGCCAGTCCACTTGAATTCCTGTGATGCCTTGGAAAAAGACAGGGTTGCCTTTATTTGGGAACTTCCCATTAGTCATGTAATTTGGCACTTAAGGTGAAGTGTCGTATGTTTATTATTTTCTAAATGAAATCTAATTTGTTTTGTTTATACAAACAGAGAAGGAGGAAGTCAGTTTAGGACATGGAGGGGATTTTCCTCTACTGTGTAATTCTCTAATCTTGAATTATCTGAATTTTCTAGGTGTAAGTCCAGTCTAGCTCTAAATAAACGAGTTCAGACTTTGAAGCAATGTAGTAATTTCAGGACTGCCTTATGTCCAGGTTAAAAACATCTCATCTGGGTCAAATCAAAGCAAAGTGCTTAGATAACAGCTAGCCTATTTCTGGAACCTTAGCTGAGTTGTGTCCCAGCATGGTGCTGTTGGGGCCATGTATTCCTTCATCTGTGAAGTGGGGGATAAGAGCTCTTCCCCATTAGGACCTGTAAGAATAAATACAGTGAAGGCTGTAAGATGCTCTGTTAGTGTAACAATAGGATAGTGTAAATGCTCAGAATAGATTTTTAATATTTATTGTAATATATAGCCCTTTATTATAAGAATTTAGAATGAGGATAAAGTATACAATAAAATCCAGACTGTTTCAAATAACTTTTGGAAATATTATTTCCCAGTCCACTTAGTTCGTAAGGCCTGTGTGCAAACAGACATGCCTGAAACAATGGCTGTGGTTCGTGCTCATATTTAAATCTGTGTAGATCCACAGCAGCTTGATTGAAATCAATAAATGTGATTTACATCATTATTGTAACTGTTATTGCAGGTTTTCACCAGTATAACATGTGAGATGAAAATCGATGTTGGTAATCAAGTCCTCTAATTTTTATGATGATATTGTTCATTGGCAATTGAAAGCAGAATGGTTATTTTTTTTAAATGCAATAGCAGAATCATGAAAAGATGAAAAAGGAATTTATTCTGGTTCATATTTGATCTTTTCCTTCTTTATTCACTAGAACGCCATACAAGCATTAACGTTTAAAACACAAAAGGTAATGCAGAAGGACCTATGGATATTGCAGTGATGTGTTGAGAGCTGTTTCTGGGGTTTGATAGCTGTATCGCAGATGTAACAGCAAACCTCAGTACTTGTTAGAAATATTGAGATTGACCAATGACAGTTCCAGTCTTTTGGGAAATAGGTGCGATATTCCAAGAACTGCTGCAAAGTTATCTGCTGAAGTCTTGCCTTTCTTATTCTGCTCCACAGGTTTGTGTCTGCCTCTATCTGTCCTCTGCTAGATAAGAGCCCAGAAGGTGATAGAGGATTCCTGCTCCTGTCACTGGCATGATCATCAGTCAGTCCCAGGGGCACATGAGCACTATGGCAATAGTAAAGATGAGCTGTTTGCACTGCTCTGACTGTTCTGTGCACGTGAGAAGGCACTTGCATAGATAAGGGGTCTATTAGATGAGAATTGAGGCTGTTGGTGTACTGAAAACCAGCAGGGTAGCTGGATCTTCTGTGAATAACTTAGGAAGGCAGTGGTTCCTGAGAGATGGAATCCCATTATTGGCCTTTCTGCACCCCAATTTTATCATATGTGGAATAGTAACTCTATTTCTCTATTCCCAGGAAGGTTTATGGCTTCATTCAATTAAAGTTTGCAAACCATTTAGTGGAACATGGGAGTAAAGCACTACAGAAATACAAGACGTTATCTAAGTGCAATTGATGCAATGCCTAACCCCCTTTCCTCCCTTTCCCTTACTCTCCTGCAGTTCATTTTGTCTTCTAGTCTCTGGAGTGCTGCTATGAGGTCTGCTCCTGTAGGCTATCTCTGATTCTAGCCAAGCCTTTGCCTTCTCAAGCGTGATCTTATCTTAATCTCTATGAACTCAAACTGATCATTGATCAAACAAATTAATGTAATAAGGGTTCCACCACAGCTTCTTGCATGTAAAATGGGGTATCGCTATATTAATAGAGAACACATTGTGAAAACATTCTAAAAGCAGCAGAGAAATAAGAGAATATCTGTAAATTAAATTATTTTGAAATGGCTGCACTGTTTCTAATTAGCTAACTGCAGCCTGAACATAATTAGGAAAAATTATAAAGGTTGAAATGCTTATTGAAAAAAAAAAAACAAAAAAACCCACTCCACTGTGGAGAGAAATACTCCTGAATAAATTGTATCAGACAGCTGGTCAGAAAGGTGGGCCTGACTATATGATGTTATTTACCCTTCCCAAATCGACTGAGATAATTGCAGTAATTGCACAGTTCATTTTCATACAAAGAGTAGAAACTGCTTGAAATCAGTTTAATCTGGAAGAAACAATGTGTTCCTCATATAGTAACAAAGCTTTTTAGGCAAGGAACATTTATTTCATCAAAAACTTGTAAAGAAAGCATTTTGATTTAGCTGCCAGATGGATGCAATGAAGAGCTCATCATCTGCTAGCTTGTAAACACAGGACATATTTAAAGAAAAATTAAAAAAACCCTACAGGATGTGCTGTAAAAGTACAATTTCTAGATAAGCTACTCTTTCCAGACCAGTGTGGTCCCAGAGAGAACAAATCCTTAATTTTGAATGGAATCAGAGAACATTTCAGGTAGAGATAGGAAGGATGGCAACCATGTCAGTATTTAAGCAAGAACCAGAGGATTTGCTCCGTCCCAATGTACTGATTCATACATCAAAAAAGGAAGGTGTGTCACTAGGCTAAACAATAAGGGTTCCTTTTCAGCTTTTTATAGAACGATGCTCTACTTAGAAAAAAATTTTTGTCCTGTTGTAATCTATGAATTTTGCTTGAGACCTGACTCAAGCCAAGCAATGAGTCAGGTGAAAGCAGATCACATGCAACCTGAGTGAAGAAATACTTGGTGGTATGATTAGTAATCCTTCTGAACTGTCCCAAAGATTTTGTAATTTTTGGGAGATCTTGAAATAGTACTTCTTGAGAAGACACACCATGATGGTATCTTGATGTAAGATCAAAATAGGAAATATAGGGAGCTGTTGCCAAATTTTGAGAATGAATGAGAATGAGTGTCTTAGAGAGGGAGACAAGCAAAATGAGAACTCCTCCTTCTGTCTGTGTCTTCATCTTACCTCTATGTCTATGCTTTGGATTTCATCCATATTAATCCTGCCATGCTGGCATTATTTCGTGTGCTAGTCAACTGCTTTGAAGGAGTGCAGCATGAGGAAGCCACTTTGGTACCAAAATAAGCTCGCAGCATGGAGTCTTCGAAATCTTACTAAATGACTGAGAAACCTTTGTGACAAGCGATATTTTGTGAGTGAGCAGGCATGGGTAAGAGTATTAGTTTAATTCATCAGTTTGAGAAGTATGTCTTTACTTGTGGTTGCACTATGTATAAACTAGTAATCATACTATGGTATTTTTTTAGTCTCCCTCATGATTTCTTCTTCCCTGTTTTTGAGCAATTAATTTAAAATAGAATTATCATCAACACAGATCATTGAACAAATAGATATGTCTCTTATTTTCATTGAGTTTGTTTTAAATTAGCACCCTTTAATCTATATTTTCCTTTTTATACTTTCGTCTCTAAGAAGTTTCATTTAACTGAAAATACTGTTTATTATTTATGAGGTATTCTTTCTTTCACTGACAGACAGCTGGGGAGAGCATGCCATTTTCTATTGGTTTTGAAAGATGAAATATGAAACAAGTGCTGGTTAATCCTTGAGCTTCCAATCTGACCTCTGCTCAATTGTTAGATGTCAGCAAGTTAAAATATATAATATGGCCACATTAGACAAATTTGTCAAGCAAGCCATGTTGACTAATAAAAGGACAAGTTCTTCCTTACACAAATCAAACCCTGAACCCATAAAAAGCACTGAAAACCTTGTGAAGAATTGTGTGAAAACAGCCATTTATTTTGTTTTTCTGCTCAGGGGACAAGCAAAGCAGCCCTGTGACTTCAGGAGAAGCTACTTGTAGAAGTTACTGATGTATATGTTAAGTCTGGGAGGGGAAAAATAGAAGAAGATAACTAGATATTAACCATTAATTTTGAAGAAGAACATCTGACTGGAATCTGTTTGATGGATCTTCAGAGAGCAGAGAGAGGGGTGACAGTTTTAAAACATGGAATTTGGACAATGTGCACTTTTGGTACTTACTTAGTGCACAAATGGTTAGAGTTGTGATTGTTGTTGTAGGTGCAAAAGTTTTTTGGGAGATTGAAGCTCTCCTTGAAACATCCACTTCAATGGAAATAGAATACCTTAAGCAAAGTTATTTTCGGGAAATTCTGTGATTTCTCAAACAGCTGAGTCAGTGAGTAGGGCCTTAGAGCTCTTGTTACAATGAGGAGCGAATGTGACCTCCTGTATCCCTGGAAAATTTGTAATGAAAACTTTTACCTTTTTTACGTAAACAGAGTTTGAACCAAGTTTGGAATGTCAGTTTCTCTGAGCTCAAGAAAAAAAGGTAATTGGGTAATTTAACTGGTTTCACATTTTGTTACTGGCTCAGGTCTTAAACCTTTTAAGTGAAACTGGAGCAGCTTGATGGTCTTGCAGGAAACCTAAATGAAACATGTTGATCTGACTGACTTAAGCATGAAATTGTGTTTCTTAAGGGCTCTAAACAAAATCTCAGACTTGTAGAAAAGGAAGAATATTCTCGTATGAGTTAGTGCAAAGCAGAAGCAAATTTTAACTATTTTAAGACCTGGGTAAATTATATTCTAGTTACTTATCCATGTTAAAACCGACTTTCTAATAATTTGACTTCAAGAAAAGTGCTAAAATTGCATAGGTCTGTGAAATTAAGGTTGCATTATCTGGTTAGTGACGTCTTTGCATTCTGCTTTGTTTCAGGTTAGTACAATCTTTTATACACACAAAATTCTATTCACAGTTTCTGTCTAGACAAATTCTGGTATTCCATTTCCCAGCCGCGGTAGCTTGAATGGCTGTATAGACTGTGCAAGGACTCACTGCAATATTAAATGTCTCCTTTTCATATAGATGAACAAAGGGGTGGGGTTTTTTTCAGTGTATTAAATGAAAACAGGCTTTCCTGCAAAATTGGGCTTCTCTCCAAAGATTTAAACAGTTTTGCTTGGCACTTCTGCATTCTTTGGTTACCATTTTAAGAAACAGCAAGGGTAGATGATCGAGTACATTTGCTTATTATTTCATTATGCTGCTCAAAGTAATGCCACTCTACAGTGGCTGATAACTAATGAGGGACATAAAATAGGGTAACTTTGGGGTTTTGTGAACTGATGGGATTATCAATTTTCACCTGTTACCCCTCTTACCCCTCCAAGTGCCAAATGAATGTGATATCTGTGCACCTGACACACTAAAAAAAAAAAAAGAAGATGAATATTCTGAAGTGGTATGAAAATTCTCCTTTCTAGCAAAAAGCTGTGCTCCTTTTACCTCAGAAGGTTTGCAGATTTGAGTTATGTTTGATATTTAGCCTCTGGATGAAATCTACCTGTAATGAAATCAGGGGCAAAACTTCAAATGCATTGAATCCAGGCTTTTACAAAGTGGTTCTCCACTGCTATAAAAGACTTTTCCTCTCCCATGACAAAGGGAAGCAAGAAGATGACACTTGACAGTGAAAGATTTCTTAATAAAATCTCTGTTCATCTTTAACACTACACTCCGTTAGCACACTCCTTATTAACAAGAAACTGATTTGATTTTTCTGGCTAGAGCAGAGGAGAAAGAAAAATAAATAATCCCAATATTTTATGAAAACTTAGGAGTGTCTTCAACTTTTCCTAATCTCATTGTTCCTGCTAGTGTTTCCAGGCTGCAAAAAACCTGTCTTGAACCAAACTCCATTCAACATTTCCCCTCTGCAATGAAGGCAGATGCTGACCTACTTTTCCAGCTTTGGTTGCATGAGCCAGTCTGTGGCAGCCCAGCTCAGCTGCCCAAGATGGAGGCAGTGCTTCCTTCCATCCTCCTCCTCTCTCTGCCCCACGTGCCCTCTGAAATCCAGCATCCTGCTCACCAACTCATTCAGCTGGTCCTACAGTAAATCTTTGTGGGGTTTTTTTGAAATATTTCTAGCTGAGTCACCCCTTGGAAGGGGAGACAAGCGGCAGGAGTTCTTGGCTGGGAGGGTGGATTTTTTTTGTGGAGAGAGGTGGGGAAGAAAGAAAAGGGGAGACAAGACCTCTTTCCTCTGGCACTGGGAAGCCACATGGGTGGTTTCACTACCTGTGCAACAACAGCCTTCAAGCAGCTGCTTTACACTCAGTTTTGTCTCTTATTTCTGTTGCAACATGCTACAAGAAAAGGGCATTTGCTCTTTGTTGGTAAGGAAGAGACCCATGGGTCTTTCAGAGTCATTTCCCTTGTCTATTAACCCCCATTTGCTGACCTTCCTCTGATGGAGGTTGATAGCCCTGATTAGAATATTTTTGGGTGGGGAACACCCTCCTGACTTGGTTATGTTATACACATATAGGTAAAACATTAGATTTTAATCCTTTTCTGAAGAAGGTTTCCTGCTAGTCTCAAGAGGTTTTTTTTTTTTGTAATAGCACAGATTTTACTCTCTTCTATAGCAGTATCTATTTTTTGTCTACATTATTCTGCGTTTTTCTTTTGTATTGCTGCCGCCTTTGTCTTCTCTGGTACTCTGATAGTAACTGTCAGGCAGACCAAGACTTGTATTGGTTCTGTTAAGTTCAGCTCAAGCCTTTACTCTCTTGCCTGATGTACTTGCTCTTATTTTAATGAAAAATACTTCATTTTTGTGGAACATCTGTCTGTATTGATTTTTGCAGCCACTTATTTCCTGAGGTTTTATCCATTCTTTTGTGTGAGACACACACTGCGCAAGAACAGTTCTTAATTCTCAGATCTCCCTCCAATTCAAGCAGAGTTGCCAGGAAAGCTACTAACTAACAGCCATAAGAATTTTATAAAACAGTCCTAAAGCAGCAGGCAGTGATTGTGCATTAAGTTGTATCATTTGCACGACCTTCAGTAGGTAGCCTGAACCCCTTCATTATCTTTGCTGTGCAATGAGAGAACTCACTGCACAGAAATATTGCACTGAAAGTAGCAGGTGTCATAAAATTGCTGAGTAACTGTAATGCTTCCTACCACAGAGGAAAAAACAGGCGATTGTTTTCTGTTCTTGTATGATTCCATCTCTGTCCTGAGCAAATCAAAAGCAATCTTCACCAAGTTAATTCCCCATCTTCTGCATAGAAAACAGAGGCCAAAAGAGCTGGAAAGCTGATAATCTAAAATTCTTAAATGGATGTTGAGCACTAACCCCAAATCTAATAATCTAACACTAACAGCAGGCATAAATAACTAACTTCTGGAATGTTATGATCTACAAAACTCACTGAGTTGCTGCAACTATGAAAACAAAATGTGGAGTGTTGAGTGGTTTTTTTTTTGTTGTTTCGGCTTTTTTTTTCCCCGAATGTCATGTAGGGCTCGGTTTCCATCAGGTATTACGTAGGTAAGATCTCCGTAAATCCCAATACAGCCACCATTCTTTGTGGTTGTTTGGTGCTTAGTGTTTGTGCCTTGTCTTCCAACCTTAAAATAGGGATCATAGCATTTTCTTCCTTTGCAAGGATATTGTGTGAAAATTATATTAGAAGTGTGGCTTATTCATACCATACAATAATATAAATACATAAAAGAACTCAATCAGGTGAACACACACAAAGATGCTTGCTGTACTCAGGCATCTCAGCTTGGCTAAGCCAGAAAATAGAAAAGGCCCCAAACAGAAAAACTATCACTAAGAGCAGAGAGGTTTCCTGTCACAGTGAGAGCACAAACGAGCCAGAATCCCTAAAAACAAAGTGAAGATTTATAACGTCTTCACCAGCAGCTCTTTCCACGCAGAAGAGTGCAAGGCTCCCCCACGTCACCAAAGGCATGATTAATGCCTTGGTAAGGAAGAAGTGTTGTGTGCTGGATGATTGCAGGGGGAGTGCTGCACAGGATTACGGGCTTCACACGCTTCTGGTAGTGTCCATATTTCACTGTGCTTTGCTTGTGCCCTTCCTACACTTGGATATTGCAGTGAGGTGGTAGCAGAGGAACCTGTACTGATGGGCTTTTTTGAGTTTCTCAATTTGCATCCAAATTTCAATATAATGGTAAATGCTATACCACTGTGCATTGTCTAAGTAAATTTTTTCAATTCTGTGAAACTTTCTGATTTGATTTGTTACCAGATGTAGACTGCAATTTTTCTCATATGTGATTATAGACCCAAATTCCATCTAGCTCACTGAGGACTATTTTTGTTAAGAAAAATATGCCAGATTCAAGTCTCTCCAAGCAAAGCTAGGCAACAAGGAAGCTGTCTGAATAGCCACCTATACATTTCTTTCGTTATAAGGGACTTCCTTACATGGTATGAAAGCATCTATATAGCAAGAATTAGGAAGAGGGATGGGTCTCGATACCTTGCCTAATTCTTATTAGGAGACTGCATAGTAGAAGGAACTTTACAATCAGCATCAGTGTGATGTCTCTGGCTTTCACAAGCAGTAGGTTTGTGGTGGTAGATCACTCCTACTTCTGCTGACTCTCTGCAGACCAGGGGAAGGATTCTTTCTTCATTGCTTGCTGTTATATAAAGCAGGAAAGCGAATTTTTATTTTGCTGGGTGTCATAAACATTTTGTCATAAGTAGATGTGGGCAGTGGATTTATATGGCCTTTAAATTTATCTGTGAGATGTCTGGAAGTACTGTCAAGCCTGGAGAAGCCAGCATAGTTTGGGGGTACCCGGTGACTGTAAGTTAGCATGCTCTGTAAATATTCTTCATCCTCATACTGACTGTTTTTCTGCAGCATAGTGAAGACAAACTGTGGCATTGTATCCTAGAAGCAGAAGGCGTTTTTGCAGAATTTCATGAGTAATTCCTTTCAATAGTTCAGAGCAAACCGACTGAAGCCGGCAGCCACAAATCACAGCAGCAGTATTTGTTGGCTGGTGAGGTAGCATTATTTTGCAGACTGCTGGTAAATCTCTGGGAACTTTCCTCTGCAACTGGCTGCTAGATGGAAGACATAATTGGTGCTCATGATGGGCAGACCCCATAAAAGGCCAGAGGTTTGTAAAATTGCTATAAAATCACTGGGTTGTAGAGAATTCTATGAGCAATAAATCTCTGTTTGTTTATATGATAGAGGCTGAATTCTGCAAGGTCCTTTCCGCACCTAGAATGAAGAAAGTCACAACATAAAAGAGCTTTTGAAGGAATAAGTTGTGAACCCAAATCATACAAGTAAAAGGGTTCAAAGCAGGGCTTGAAACAGGGAAAAACAAAGCCAAAGGATTAGTTATAATACAAATAGCCCCTGACTTCAAAGGCTTAGAATGACTATGGTTACCTCAACTGATTAGTGAAGCTCATCTAAAACCAAGCAGCAGTAACATTCCTTCTGGCCTCATTCTCTGCCCTAACCAGAGGCGAAGGGAGCAGATGTTTCTTTGAATGGCAAATCTGAGTGCGCTGGCAGAGGATTCCCAGGGTGCAGTGAATGGGGATTGGAAGGCACTTTGCTGCCCAGCTGATCTTAGGGGTCTTTCCCTTTTTGCATTATGTCTTACAGCAGTGGGTTGATATTAGCATTTGGGTTACTAGCGTGTGAGAACTCACGCCTGGAAAGCTTTGAAGAGCCTGTGCAAAATACTGGATGTCCTTGGCCTCCTAAAGTAAATGCAGGCTGGCAGGTTGACAGCCTGCAGTTTAGGGGAGAGAACGTGCAGTATTAAACACTAGAATATGGCACTGTTGGTGAAAACGAAATTTTGGTGTGAAAGGAGAATGGGACCCTTGGTTTGTATATGCGTACCATCATCACCCTCAAAGACCTGAATTCTGGAAGACATTTGTAATATTCATTTGGTTTTGTTTGACCTACCAAACACCCTGTGACATTGTGTATCAGTAGATATCACCTTAAGGCACTTTCTTGTTAACTATTTCTGGTGCATATTCACTGTTCTTTTCTGCAAAGCAGCCTCTTTAAAGTGGTGCAGATTGGCATGTGGGCTGCACCCTGCACGAGACCAGAATTTAGCTGAAAGTTTCAAGCTTCTCACTATTCTGGCAGATATGAAGTGCTATGGTTTCATTAAAATAAGCTGAATTATTCCTTCCCCACCTCCCAGCCTGGGGACCTAGCCATTTGTTTGCATCAACTAGTAAGGCAAAGCAGAGGAAAAGGCTGTTGTTTTTTTGTTTCTATAATAAGTCTAGGAGGAGGCTCAAACTCTACAGTAACTGCAGTCTTCTGAGGAGACTTAGACATCATGCACAGCTTGAAATGTTTGTAGCCAATGCAGCATTTAAATCTTCAAGCCAATTAAGTATAATTACTGAATGAAAGGTAATACTTTTCTTCAACAATATGACGGTTAAATTTAAATTGGTTTTTAAATTAGAAGGTGACACCTACTAACTGTCAGTCAATTAGGTGTTTATCTGAAGACTGTTGGCATGAAATTTCTTTTTTTTAAGTATATATATAGACCATGTATCTTACTGACAGCTGAAGAGGTTTCTGCATTTTGTGCAGAGACAATAAATACACAGAGCACACATAAATGAAAAATGAAACAACAGATTTACTTTCCAGAAAGTGTCTGGTTCTCTTTATAGGTATTGAGAAAATCTTTCTATTTATTCTACTCTATTAACTATTAATATTGAACTCTCAGGCTAATATTTCCAAGAATTTAACGAAACAATTTGCCTATTTCCTGTACATTTCTGGGCTATTTTGTCCATAAGTGAACTTCTTGGCTTTGTCTGAGCATTTCTACCACATAACACCCTCTAAAACTTTGAGAGCTTTGGGCTAACAGCCACATAACATGGTTCAAGGTGTGGATTTACTCCTGTCCTGTGTCCTGCCTCATAACATCTCACAGATTTGCTTAGAGAGACAATGAGAAGTCTGCTAATGCAAAAAAAAAAACAAAACACAAACGTCTTTGTTAAAAAACTACAGTTTTCCTTGGAAAACCTCACTTCCTACAGCATATACAATACATAGGCTTATTAATACACAATTGCAAGATCATAAAATACAGGTTTCATTTGATTAAATAACAATTTGAGGTTATCATTTTGTACTCCAAGCTGCATTACTAGATCTTCTCAGTGATTAGAATTACAAGCTGCTATTACTTTAAAAAATTAAGTATTTTTTTCTCATTTCTTCTTGTGGGAGAACTTGTTTGAGGTCTTTCTGTTTGTGACAGATAAAGAAGCATAAATTAATAGTTTCTGAATGGTTCTTTCTGTCAGCAATTGCTGATAACTTTTATGTTGGCATTTATGGTAGAATAAGATAAAAACATGATGATGTGCAAAGGCATGTCAAAAATTGTAATAAACACCTATTTTGAGACCAATTGACATAAAAGTATGACAATTTTATTTACATGATGAAAGATGCCAGGTGACATGGCTATATGGGTTTTAAAAGATGTTTTCCTCAACTTAAAAGCCTTGTCAATCTCCACATAAACACTTTGCGATTTGCTCAGTGATAGGAAGCTGTGGCAAATAGAAATAGAGCTTGTTTCCTTGTGTTACAACTGTAGGTAATTTTTAAGCCTTAGTTGCCTTCTGCAACTAGAGATTGAGAGCGTGTCTGTTCCTTCCCCGAAACAGCTTTCACTTGGTTGCTGATTATAGCACTATATTTATATCTGTGTTCAAAAGCAAGGAGATGGAGCTGTGTCAATATAGTTGAGCTAGTAGGTTCTGTTCATCCCAAGCAGCTCTGGCCCACGTTTGTCAAAGCTTTGCTAGGAAATGCAGAGGGGTGCTGGCTCTGCATCGGCATTGCCCTGAGACCTCCTGCAGCATCGCACTGCAGCTCCAGCTGTGCTGGGAGGCTGACTGGTTGCAGGAAACGTGAGTCCCTACCAACACAACGCGGAACAACGCTCTCGGGCAAAGAGCTCAGACTTGGAGGTCTGTGCTTAGCCGAATGCTTCTGTGTATTAACAAAATAGATCAAAACTCGCATTCAAAGTATTAAAACAGAAGACATGCACAGGACACAATGCATCTGTAACATGAATATTTTGTAGGCAAAGCTGGTTGTTTGTACATGCAGCTCCTGCTGGAAATTTGCAAATGTGGAATGCCTGCTTTGCATGCAATTGCATGAAAATGTAGTAGTTATCATATGAAAATGGAGGCAGTTTTATTCTTTTTGTTCTCCAGTCTCTATCAGAACCAATACATAAAAGACCTTTTTTCCCTTTCTCTTTCTCTTTCCTTTTCCCAATATTCAATTAGTAGCAGTTTCAAAAAAAACATGTTGATAGTTTTCCATTTCTGCTAGTCTGTCTTTTTTTTTTTTTGCTCTCTGACCTTCCAATGAAATTACTACACCACTTCATCATATAAAGGGGAACACTTAAAATAATTATCTCAGAAATGCTGCTATTTACTTTCCCTTTTAATATGTTCAGCCTTTCAATGTTACTATTATGTAGACAAATGTTTCTGTTGTACCAGAAGACAAAAAGGAATAAAGGGAGAGGAGGGGAAGACTCAAGAACCACACAACCACTTAAAAACTACTTAAGGCATTATGTACACTCTATTCTAGATCCATTTTAGGCATTGGACTAAATCCTGCTTTCAGGCACATGTCAGTAGCTTTAACAAAGGCTTTGACTTTGCTCAGACGTTAAGGGCGAACTGCTACCGTGAGCAAATTGGTTTGGTGTGTAACAGGCACAATCATCGAGAAGGATAAGTGGTATAATCATAACCCTGACCCATACAACAGTGTTATGTTATTCAGTCATTTAGCTGTGTTGTAGAATCTGCTGGAGACTGGTTATGTACTAGGAGAGCCAGGTACTGTGCAAGGCTAACAGCACCTTGCTTCATCTAAACTAGTCAGACTCTTCCTGTAGCTAAACCAGAATGAAAAAGGGTTTTTTGTTTTGTTTGTTTTCTGCTTATTGTTTGCTTGTTTTCTTTTTTTCCTGTAGAATGGCCCAATAAGCCTTTGTAATACCTTTGACTGATGTCAAATCAGCAAGCATGCAATGTTTTCCAGTAAAAGCAAAGGCAAAAATGCAGTGTAGAAAATTAAATCGCGGGCCACTTACAGTGTCTAAGATTCAGGCGGTGCTGTCAGTAAAACACAGGTCTGAGCCCATTCCCAGCTACCAGTTGCCACCCCTCCACTGGCCAAATGCTGACTGTGTTTGGGTCTGGGTAGGATAAAAGCTGTGGAGTGTGCCAGAGAAGAAACAGGGAGCCCAAATGCATCCAGTACTTGACAGTGTGGAGAAATAACGTGGATAGACTACCTGAGAGCTGCAGGCTTCTACACTGGAAGCTACTGACACAAGGAAAGAAATATAGGAAAGGAGGGTTTTTCACTGTATGGGTGATATAACAGTGGAACAAGTTGCCCAGGGACACTGTGGAGTCTCCCTCCTTGGAGGTACTCCCAACTTGACCTGAAGTTGCCCCCACTTTGAGCAGTGGGTTGGATGAGATGACCTTCAGAGATCCCTTCCATTAGATTCCACAAACGGTATGAAATAATCTCAAACGAAACTTGGTTGCGATGGCAATGGAATTTTCTATTGTTTCCTTATGTACCTGTAAAAGAGCATGTGGTGGTCAGATCTGATGCCATCCAGTCCATAACAGATCAGATAAAATCAAGTTTTAGACAGAGGTTAAAATAAGACCTTGATCAGAGGGAGTATTAAAACGTCATTGCTCTTGGGTTTAGCTTTAGCTGAGGATTCAACCCCCGTGAGTATGCTGTCGTTTGGTTACTCTTCTGTTTCTTGTGGTCTACACAGTTATACTCAAATGGTACATATAGTTTCAGTTTCTGGGAGAATTTTGAACCCTAAAGGAGAAGTACATGCAGCTGCATAGCTGGTGAAGGTAGTGATTTGTTGATAAAATACTTTATTGGAGTATTTCTATATTATAAAATGTCATTGACTTTGATATTGACCAACTATGTCCTAGTTTTGACAGACAGACAATATTGCTATTGATTTTGTAATCAGAGAAAAATTACAAAATCTCTGAAGCATTCTGAACCTGATTAACATGGGTATCTATAGGCTAGAGTTAGCACAAAAGGTTAATCTCAAGAGCTGTAAATTACTGAAACTACCTTGATTGCCTGAGATAGATCATGGGAACTACCAAAGTTGCTTTAAAATTCCATTTAAAAATTCATAGAGAAATTCTATGGTTGCCTAGGAAGTAAAATAATAACTTAATTACATTTCTAGTATATTAAAATTTAAATTAGTTCTCAGTCCCTTTTTGAATGTGCACTTAATAATTGGCAATAGTAGTACAAACACTTTACTGTGTTCTGTTACAAGCTGCCATCAGAGATCTTCTGTGTTCCTTCCAGAGGTAGTAAATTAAACTATCAAAGCACAAAAGGTGCAGTTCAGTTACAGTATCAATAGCTGAGCTAATTTTCTATATACTAAACAGCTAAAATTTTTTCTGCTGAAAGTGTGAGAGAATGGAAATACAGATGTTTAAAACAAAACATGACTTTTACAGTGGAATATTCTGACTGACAGTCAGAATTTTTTGCACAGGAAGAATTTAGATTGAGAGTCACTGTATTTAAAAAAAAACCAACCAACCAAATGAAACATAAGACGGAATGAAAAACAGTAATGTTTCAAAACAGGGCTTTATCAATAAGGGTAAACACCAGGATGAGAGGCATCAGTGCGGGATAACAAAATAAATTAAAAGGACTGGCTCAAGGTTAGGAAGAGTTTGAAGAATCACTGTTTGTGATTTGAATCCTTAGCTCAATGTGTTAGAGCTTTGTCTACGATATTGTACAGCTGTTGTATCTGACAAAGTGTGAAAATGGCACTAGCCAAAGGAGAATGATTTTGAAAGTTCCAGGTTGCTGCGCTTTACCATTTGGCTTTGAAGTTGGCCTTGCTTTGTGTGGGGGTTGGACCAGATGTCCTCCAGGGATCCCTTCCAAACTAAATCACCCGATGATTCTGTGTTTTCCCTTGAGGAGGTATCTTGGAAGTGGCATTTCTGAGGGATGTATTTATCGGTCTGAATTGTTTAGAGGAGGCTGTCCAAAAAATAAATGGATTTAGAGACCAAAAACTCTTCTGGAAATGTGCAGACAATTTCTACATTTGGTTAAGCTTACTGGTTTTATGATCATATCTGACTATTCAATGATTCTGTTTGCCTCTACTGATGGATCTGTTATCTTTTATGCAGCCCTTTATGCATGGAAAAGGACTCCCAATAATTTCCCTTACCATTTCTCTCTCTCTTTTTTTTTTTTTTTTAATTCAAGTCCCTTGTAAAGAGCTATTTCCTCCAGAGTCCCCAAACACAGAGATAGGAAAATGACTAATAGAAGAGAATAACAGGTTTGTGGGGTTTTTTCTTCCTTCTGTTAGACTTTGTAGTGTATCTTTTTTTCATTCATTGTGACTTTTCTTCAAAACTGTCAGCTTAATGGAGAGGAATCTGGTTTTGTCTTGCTCAGCGATGAGGCTTGGAACAATGCTCTCACTCACAAGCCTGACACTCTCTACCCCAGCTCAGGATCTCTCAAATGCCTAAAATCCACACTTTTCTTCAGAGGTCCCTCTGTGCTTATTACGTACCAAACCCAAACATCTAATAACTATGAGAGTCTTCTTTCTCTCTCTTGTCAATGCTGGAAGGGCTGTATCTCTCCTGACTATTGATGAATTTGTATACCAGGATTTCCTTCTTCAACAGCACATCAAAGTGCTTTAAAACAGAAGCTTTCAACATAAGAATGACTTATGTAAGTCTGTTTTGGAGGAATAGAGCTTATCTCTACACTTTAAACAAATAATAAAAAATCATTCTGATATATCTACAGAGCAGACAGCTGTTATGTATCTGGGAGGCAGCAGCCACTTGTTGATCCACTGGCAATGTGAACAGTATTTCCATGTTAATGACAAATCAGTGTTCTGTAGGAATGTGTTTTCCACACCAGATACTACAAAGTGTGACTAGTAGTTCAGTGGGGTAAGAAATGTGATAACTGGGACTAAAACAGAGCAAAAGCACAGAGGAATTCAGTACTCTTGAACGAAATACCATATACCGTTAAACTGATCGTTCCAGGAAGGATTTCTAGTCAGAAATATAGAACTTGTTCCACTGCTTGGCTTGCTATTTTTGGTGATTGTCAGATTGCAGGTAAAACTAATGCTCTGGTCTTTGTTGCTGATAATGACTTTTGGTCAGGTCTTAGCTTTTTTTTTTTTTTTTCAGAAATAATAAATCTTTGACAAATACAGTCAGGTTTTTTTGTCAGTTATGCAGAAATCGGGGAAATAGGAAGTAAACTGAAATCTTGAGACAGAAGAGTTTAGAATTGCCATAGCTGATTGGACAGTGGTCGATATATTAATAAAGTTAATTCTTAAAATCATGTCCTACTTTAAAACCAAAACACTTGAGTAACATTCAGTGAACCACTAGCATGTGATGAATGCTTTTTATAAGCATTGGTGAAATGTGAAGAGAATGATTTCTCAGAGCTCATAAAGAAGGGATATAAAAAGCAAACAACAATATGTTAGCAGAGACAGTAGATTTAAGGTTTCTATTCCTGGAGGCAAAACCAAACAAATGGACAGTCCTGCCACTCTCCCATCCTCTATACAAAATGTTATTGCTTGGTTAGTTGTCCTAATCCTACCTTTTCTATTTGTTTAAAATACCCGAAGTGTTTCTCATCTCCCTTTCTTCAAGCTACATTCAAAATAGCTCCACTGAGTTATTGAATTTGAAAACAATTTCTGCAAAATGTAGTTCCTGGATAAAAATTATTGAAAGGCAAAGTTTGTGGAAAGCAAGCAATTTAAAAGAGGTCAAGTAGTGGGTGTAAACAGGGATGAACCATTCTGTTGATGCTTCCACTAGATGCTTCTGGAGGTTTCTGGTGTTTGCTCTGCTGCCTCTCCTGGAGTTTCCTCTAGGACTGATGCTAGAAGAGCTCAAACCCAGAAAGCAGCTGTGGGGCCAATCAAGGACAAGCTCCTCTTAGAGCACTTTCAGAAGCTGATGCTGCAACCAAGTCTGGAATAGTTTTTGGAGGTGTCTTCTGGTTTGGCCTCTGGAGCAGTTTTAGGAGACACAGCTTGATTTCTTTCTGGGGCCATTTCTAGACCTACCTCAGGGCTCTCTCTAGAACAGCTTCTCATGTAATTTCTCGAACAATTTCTGGGCCCAGTTCAAGAGCTACATCTAGAGCCGCTATTTTCCTCTCATAAAACATAGAAGAGTTTCTAGAACTATATCTAGACTAGTATCTAGAGACACTCTTCAAGCATTACATTAAAAAGAATTTTTATTTAAACTTGCTGTTTCAGGAATGATTGTTCTTCTGCAGAAGCACATGACGTACAAATTACTTGTGTTATTTTACACATTTGAATTTCTATTATTTCGTATGTTGAATTTTTGCTATTTCATATGACATCAGACCCAGGCTTAAAAGGCCAAAGAATTGATAATGGAAAAAAAAGGAACTGGTAGCAAGCTGATAAAGTGAATAGGAACCTAGAGTCCTCAAACTTAGGAATCTCAAGGTTAATTTTACTTATATATGTATTAAGTGAAATGTTTTGGTAATTAGAATAAAATTTCTGCAGAAAGTTTAGAAAAGAATTGTTCTAGCATTGAATGATATTTTTCTTTACTTTTATAAAGAATAATTCTAATTCAAGGCCAAAAGCCTTGGTGCTGTCTGTACCTTGAAAGTAGCATTCCACACTTTGTTCTGCTAAAGTGGCTGCAAGTGACTATGCCTTACTATTACAAATTCCATCAATTTTACAAAACTCCTATTGTCAAAACAATTCAGACTCTCCTGTGGTAATCAGATAATTGAGACTGTAGTAAGCTGGCAGCAATTGCTAAATTAATTTGTGAAACAGTTTTAAGTAACAAATAGATGGAAGAAAATCACAATCTGATTAGAGATATTGCAGAAGTAAGAAACCAAATTAAAAACTTTGGATAAATTATTCATTGTGAATCACTTTCTCAGTACTACAACTAATACCCCAGGGGAAAATATACTGTAAAGCTTCAAAGAGGAGTTAGAGCACCTTCCTTTGATTTCTAATAAAAAGTTTTAGATTACTGCAGGTGCCTTGGATACCTCATTGAAACTATTCTAATTTCAGTTCAGCATGACAAAGGCAGCAGAATTGAGGGTTATGGAACAATACAGAAAGATGGGTCTGGGAGTCAGATCTCTTGATTCTTCTGGCTTCACTTATGATCTTGAGCAAATCTACAAATCTTATTGCTTAAATTTTCTTTTAAAAATCAGAAAGACTACAATACAAAATAAACAGGAAGTATGACTAAAGTTCTTAGAAAAGACAACTCTCGACTTCTTAAAATGTGAAAATGGAGGAAATGTATTACGGGCTCCTTATCCAGATATGATTGTTAAAGTTGACCATGGACAGAGGAAGATGGAATAAAAAGTGAAATGTTTGTGCTTCCTCACACCATTTTAGCTCAGATTCATAAGCATTCAGCACACAGATCATTCTAATTCAGTTCACGGTTCAGGATTAGGTATTTTATTTTTCATTTCTTTAAATGCGTAAGTGGCCTTCAGAATCAAGGCCATAAAAGGCTTCTAGGACTGGGGCCTTGGTTTGCTGTTTCTAATTGGAAATTTCAAGCATATATTTCAAATTAATATGGAGGAAAATAATATGAAGACTCATTTTAAATAATATGAAGACTCGTTTTAAAACATCCAGTTATAAAGTCTGGTGCAATATGTTTCTTTGAAATTTGCTCCATTTGTTCATAGTATAAGCTGCCCTTGATGCTTATTTCCTTCTCTCTTAGTTTGGTTTCATCTAAACAAAATAAAAGCAGCCAGAGGCTGAAGCACAGCCTAATTAATAAATGCACACCTTTTTGAATTAGTCTCATCTGACAAGAAATCTAAGTTGAATGTAACAATTTCCCGAACAAAACCGAATTATTTTTTTTCTGATCCTAAGTAGAAATTCCTTTAAAAATCTACTTTGGGATTTTAGCAGTGAAAGGTGGAGACAGCCATTGAGTCATTTTTTCTGGAGAGTTGGCTGATGATAAGAATTGTCTTTTAAAAGATGTGTTGAATATGATAAGAATTAAGATTGTGCTTTACCTTGCTTTAGTATCTTAAAGCATTAGATTGAGGATGATACTGAGACACAGGAATTAAGCTGTCAAAGGAACTTTTTCTTTCTTTTGTTGCTTTCATGTACAGCTAGTAGAATAATTATCATCAAATAATGGATTAGCTGGACTTTTGTGGTATTTTTAAACATGTAGTCGAACAAGTATTTTAAAGTTATTCCCTTTGTTACAGAGATGAATTGATAATTTAACAAATATGCTTCTGAATAATGTATTTATTAAAGCAATGGGCTTTTTTTTGTTTTTTTTTTTTTTTAAGTACTGGACTGATTCATCCAAATAGCTCAAGCAGCTATGCTACCAGGATACATAGGACAGGGTGGTAAACATTTTAGTAAAATAGCTGCTTGCAGAGTTTGTCCAAGGAATGCTGTAATTACCCATGACAACTTTGGAACAACGTCTGCAAAAGTCTGTCTCCTCTTGTTTCAACTGAACTATCAGCTGCAAAAGGTAAACTCAAACTAATTTAATACTGTAAAAAAGTGAGGCAGTCTTCTCCAATATTATATTCTGTCTCTGTATATAACTGCTTATAGGAGGACTAGAATTTCCTCGGTTTGTTAGACTGTCTGCATATTTGCAACTCTCAACAGCACGCCTCTCCTACAAATGTGTCCTTAAGCTGGACAATGTTCTTGGCAGTGACATCCAGTTCACCTTCTCCTGTGAGCCTTGCCTGTGGGTTGGATACAGTTTCCCTCTATATTTTTGGACTTCTAGGTTACTTAAGCTGCTTGTGATTTGACTGTATGTACTCCTAATTGCAGCAAATGTACCATGTAATTTGTAATCAGGTTACTGTGGAAGTTCAGAGTTTAATTTACCATCTTTTTAAAACTACCTACCTGGAAGCTTATGATTATAGAGGCTTCTTTTCTATTTTCTATATTTCCCCTCCCTGTATGCAGTTTGTTTCACATACTTACATAGAGTAATTCTGTAATTTATGACATAGATAATGAGATGAGACGTATGTGACTTGCTACCTCGGTTTTCCTCTGAAGATCATGCAGAGTTGTTTGCTGCTCTTCAGAGGTGCGCTAGTTGTAGGTGTGGAGACGGTCTCACATCAGACTGGAGTGGACTTTCAGTTGTTTTTATTCCCCATCCTGATGCCTTTGGACATATTCATCGGTCAAATCCACTGCTTCTGCAGGGACAGTAGTATTATCCTTAATCTTTTCTGTTCACTTCTGGTTTCCATGCTTGTCTTCTGTGTGCAGAGACATAAGGACTCTGTCTACATGGAGCTGACAGGACTAAACATGTCTCGCATTTAGCCAGTGTGTGCAGAGGATCATTGTTGATGAACCAAGTAGTCATTTTAGGCCTGAGCTCTTTCTCCATACCACTAGCTTTCATTTTTAAACACTTGTGCCATTGCTAGAGCACAAGGCTCACTTAACTTAAATTGGTATGATTTGGAAGGCAAGGGCAGTGCTCAACTTTCAGCATCAGAAAGGTAGAGGCCAGCTCCCTCAGGAGGATGTTGGCCTGATGACAGCAAGCTGTTTTCATTTCTTTCCTGCTGGTGAGATATGTGGTCAGCTTCTGAGCAGATGATAATCAGTGCACTTTCACAGAATGTCTGAAAAACATTGCTTTTAAAGGCATTTAGGCACATCTTGAAGTGTTTATTTTAGAAAGTAAGCAAGAATTTTGTGTGAAGAACCTCCCCTCTCCACCACCACCCTTCCATTAAACTCATGTTCAGGTCAAAGACCTGCACTGCGCTTTTGGGGTTTCTTGGCTGAGTTTTGCTAGTTTCTCAGTGATGGGGGAGAGGGTTGGACCCCTCTCTTTTTCTATCTTTTTTTTTTTTTCTTTTCTTTTTGGGCCTCTCTGCACACCCGCACAATTTAAATAGCTGTTGTGCACATGGTCTGGCTAAATTACAGCAGCACTGTGGAGCTCCCTAGGAGTGACCACAGTCTGGGTCCCCAGTCCAGTCTGGTTCCTATCCCCATTTTTTCCCCTACACTGGCTATGTTCCCTGCTCACTCCTGTGTTTCTTCCTGATGCCAGCAGTTGTGCAAGACCTTTAGGAAGAAAACTGCATGTGTCTATATCAGTAGAGTCATCTAGTTGATCAATCGTGGGGCTTTTTAAATCCCATTATATCACCCTGTAGCCTTGTAATTGGACTGGAATATAGATGGAAATTCTACAGAACCCTTTTAATATAATGCTGCCACATACTTTGTTGATCAGATTTTTCTGTTCATTCTCTAGGTGTTTGTATATTGTTTTTTAAATGTTTAAGTAACATTTATCTTTAAAAAAAAAAAAGTACATGTACAACTGTGATTTATAAGAGGCAAGTATTCTCACTTCTAGGATTTAAGGAACACTTCTCAAAGCTTGTCAGAGACCTTCCAGAATAAGACTTTCAGTTGAAGGATCATGTGAAAATAAATTGCTCATGTCTGCTGTCCTGGACCCAAGGTTAATTACTGTAATGTAGAACAGACTGAGGAAAATGCTGTGTACAGATCTCCTCAATTAACCCCTTGTCTAGAAAGGAAGCATTCTGCAATAAGCAGTAGACCATCTAGTCATTTAAATAGCAGGTGGCAATGGAGCATCAGGAGGGAGTGTGAAATAGCATTCCAAGGAATGCTATAATACATAGAGAAAATGGTGAAATTGATGGTTAACCAAAATCCTGCAGTATAAGACAGATGGGTAACAGAAACTAGCACAGCCAGATATTTATAGGACAGTCTCTGATTTTCTGTGTATAATTTTGCATACTCAAACATTGTCCCTTGCATGTGATTGATTATCTGGGAGTGTATAAAGTCACCTGCCAGCAATAGTTGTCTAAAATGCATCTAAGAGTGCCTTAGAGGAATACTCTAATCACACAGAGAGTAATTAAACTGTGGAACGAACTGGCACAGAAATTCATTGAAGGCAAAAAATGGGGCAAATAAATGGATAAACAGGCCTGTCAGGAGTTGTAACTGATGGTGAAGAAAGATTTTAGAAGGAACACTAAACATCTCAGTTCAAGAATTAAGCCTTCCCCTTCACAACTGGAGATGTGATATATGGGGCACATGATCAGGCATCTCTCGAGGTCTGTGCTCTGACCACTGATGGAGAGACAGGATGGTCAAAGGGTTATCAGGTATTGTCCAGTGTAATGATCCCTGTGCATAACTAGAGTTGGTTCCCATCCACTTGGAAAACAGGCTATTTAGGAAGGCCTGTTTATGTACAATATTCTTTCACATTTTCCCTGTCTTACGAGATGTCCCTTTCTGTACTTTCATAGCCATGGAGTATAAACTCTTCTCATTTTACAGCATTGCAGAAGCCCAGATTGCAAATAAGAATAACATTCTTAGTTGCCTGCAGCAGAGGATATAAGGGAGAAGAAGTTATTATATTTGTTATTGTCAGAGGGACTCAATTGGCCACAATATTGCTTCCAAACTGGTAGGTTTTGGGTTTCTATACCATATCACAGATGATGCTGAACTGCGGAACTGGGGATTGTTTCTGCGAAGAAACTGAGAGAAAGAGAGAGAAGAGTTAATTGATGATGAAAAATACTTATGAGTCCCTTAGTAGGTAGCACATGTCATCTTCCTTAATAAGTCCAGAGCTGGTGTTCCAGATGTGTGTTCTTCTTCACTCATAAGTGTAGTCTTACTTAGAAACTTCTCTCATTTACATCACCATATTCTTCCCTCCTCCATTCAGCTCAATACTGAAGTTCAGGGAAAACTGTAGGTTTTAAAGCATAGGCCTTAAGCTAGTCTTTTAGACCTTTGCAAGCTGAAATAACCGGCCAAATGTTTAAATGCACTTAGAAATCTGCTGGTAAATTTGTATCAGATGAGTGCTTTGAAATCCTGAAAATTAGACAGTGTAGTTAGAAACCTTAATGTTGGTCTAAAAGTCAGATTTTCTCAGTCCTTCATGGATTTTTTTCAACAACTTGACTTTAGGATATTAACTTTATTTTGGCACATATACTGTGGAGAAAAAAAAAAAAGCAGCCTCCTGAAATTTGAAAAGTGTCAATATGCCAGTCTAACTTAAAGTTTTGCATTGTCAGGACTCTGTATATAAAACCCAGCTATCTTCTTTCAAAATTTCACTCTTTTTATATAATTATTTTGGCAGCATCAAGCACTTGCATATTGG
The DNA here is from genome assembly GCF_013368605.1 of Nyctibius grandis. Lineage (NCBI taxonomy): Eukaryota > Metazoa > Chordata > Aves > Nyctibiiformes > Nyctibiidae > Nyctibius > Nyctibius grandis. Next base: position 6,674,284 of record NC_090676.1, on the reverse strand, counting down.
GATGTTATGAATGGTGAATATTAGTCCCAAATATGCCATGTTTGCAGCTCATCCTTTGGTTTTGCTTTTTGAAGTGAATGTAACATGTTAAATCCTGAGGCAGTGATTTTGTTCAGTAGTTTGGAGTTTTGTCTGCTTGGGCCTGCTGCATGGAGTGGTTTGGTTCTAACCAAAACCTGTGACCGTAACCAACTAAAGCATGACAGTTTTAAACTACCTGACGTCAAGGAAAGGTAGTTAGGTCCTTAGGTCAGGTTACTCCACAACTTTTTAAACAAGACATTTTTTTGTCTTGTTGAGACATCACGTATAATTTCTTTAACTGAAAACCCTTCAAGAAGATCATGAGATATGAGCACTGCAGCTGCTATGACGCCTTTTCAGTAACTGTTGGGTTCTCAGAGCTACTTCCATACAAATGATAATAGCTATTACACGACAGATATTTTTGGTCCTCCTCTCTCAGGAAAACTTCTATAGTAGTGCCCAGGAACAGATTTCAGGTTTTATCTGAAAAATGTATGTATATTGTAAGGCAGCTGGTATAGAAGGTGAGTCTGATACTTATATTGAAGAAATTAATATTAATATAAGAGATGTTCATTTTCATCTTTGGAAATATTCACGATCTGGAGTAGGCAGTTTTTTCATATATATAAAGTTTCTTATGAGAAAAATCAGAATATTTTCAGAGGAAACTGTTTTTATTTTCCGGGGGGGTAGGGAATAATCATTCTGCTGAAAAGCAATTACCTATTGGGGAAAGAAAACCAGTTTGATGGGAAATTGACCACCTATCAAAAATTGATCAGCTTTGCCAGACTGGCTGAGAAAAAGAATTAGCTAGAGAAAGATAGGAAGCAGGAAAAGAAGGGGTATAGAGGCAAAGGAGAGATGCTTATCAACACATTTCATTCCTTATCGGAATCACTGCTCTGCAGCCACTTTACCTAAATAAGGATCAATTTAGTTACAGTCCCTTTCCTCTTCTTTGGGTGACTAAATTTGTGCTATAACTTGACTGCAGTGAGACCTCAGCACCTGTACTCTCCTATGGATTGCCATGTATTTTCTCCGCTGTGTTGGAGCCATGGGAAAACACTGAAGTGAGTCAAGGTTGGGGGGTTTTTTTGTTTTTATTTTTTAACTTCACCTGTCTTAAAATGTGGGGTAGCAAATGTTGGATTTGATTGAGTTTCTCAGAAAATTCTGCTTAGCTCAGTCATTTCTTTCAAGCCATTAACTACGGTTGTCATGTATACTTGCCACTAAACAAGGCTTCAGCTGTCAATCCCCAGCTAATTTATGGTACAGAAGTTTCTTGTTCCAAGGCAGGCACATATTTCATTGAAAGAAATGATTTGTATTACACTCTCTTCTGATTTCTCCTTGTTGCTTATATTTGCCTGGTGATTTTTATTTTTTTTATACCCAGTGAGGCAAAATAATACTTGTCTTGCCTTGGTGGGAAAAGGTCAGCAGAATTCCAAAGAAGGGTGGTATAGAAAACAAAGTTGCATTGTTCAAGGCTTTGAGAAAACAGTCTATTTGCTGATGGGACCAAGCCTTGGCAGTTCAGGATGGCAGCCTTCCTTTCAGGGACAGAAGTGGGAATCCTTTCCCTAGTGCAAAAAGCAGAAGGAACCTAATGTTGCTTGACCTCTTGGAACAAAAAAGATGGGCAGAAGTAGCCAGCAGGAAATGTGTCACATTCTTGTTTCTCCACTTTAAGACTATAGGGGCTTTGCAGGGAAAAGCCCGCTCCTCCTGCCTGGGGTGCCATCCCTCTGCCCCTTCTCCACCATGACCCTTCTGCCAGTAGTGCCTAAATATGTCTGCAAATCTGTAAAGAACCCAAGAACTCTTGTTTGGGTAGTCTAATTTCTAACCTTGCCAAGCACACAAGTCAGAGGCAAAACTAATTAATGTCACTGTGCTGCAGACTCTTCCCTAATGAATGCCCCTCCTCTTCAAATTAACCTTAAATGAAGCGAGTAACATATTTTGCAGATGGATCGTTAGCGGTGCTATCTGGCACACAGGAGTCTGATATTGTATTTCCTCAGCATTTCAATTGGAATTACCCAAAGCTGTAGCACAGAAATAAAAATTAAGCCATTGGCACCAACAGCTTCTCTGTATCACAGCCAGCAATTGAACCAGAGCCATTGCTGTTGTTTTGCTTCACGGTTGTGTCATGGAAACATCTCCTGCTCACTTTGTACCTGCATACTTAATAAAAACTGCAGTTCTCGCACAGTGAAGGAGCGGCAGACAGACTTAAATAGATTTTAGCATTAACTCCACGTTTTCTTTTTTTCTGATTGGTTAGGACAAACCATTGCAGCACACAGAGGCAATATTTCAGTCAGCCTTGATGGAGCTAGCTTGAATGCCAAGAAACATGAAGATTCAGCAGCTTGGATTTCAGCATGTGATTGCTGCCCAAAGAAATACCCCATGCGCCTCCTGTACTTAAATATTAAGAAACTAATTTTGTTCCTGGCAGGCACAGCTCCTCAGGACGAGTTGTGGCAGGGACCTGTTGACAGTTTGAGTGTTGTGAAGAAGTAAAGAGCTGTTCAGAGCTGGCAAGCGGTTTTCAAAAGAGCTCAGCTGATGTTTAGAGATCCAGATACCATGGGTGGATTTGGGACAGCTCCTTCTTCTTGGCATCAGTGGAGGATCCTCCATCTCGAGAAAACTGGCAAGTGCTGAGGACTTTTGAAGCTCTAACCATTGTGATCACTGAGTAGAGATATAAGCACCCATAAGACAACAGGTCCTGAGCCAAGGCAGAGGGTGGGCACATGGCACACAGTGGGAATTCTTTAGAACAGTCCACCTTAGCATTGCTGGTGCTAGTTGGCAGGGCTTTTTTAAAGTTGCTTTTCAGCCTACCTTTTGGGTTTAGCAGTGAAAACCAGTGTTACACAAGCAAGACAAATGTAGGGACTTCTTTCCCTGTCCTGCCTCTGTCCAAATCTTGCTCGTGTTCTTTGCGTCATCCAGTTGCATGTTAAAAACAACAGCAAATAAGAAAACCTGCACCCTAGAGAAAACTGAAGCCAATCCCAAGAGTTTTGTTATTGCCAGGAAAAATTAAGTGTTTTTATCAATCTATTAAAAAAGATAAAAGGGTATTTTTGGAAATAATAAAATAAAAGACAAAAAAAGTCTCCTTTGTCCCTAAATGAAGAAGTGAACATTGCCAGCAGGAATGTGCATATTGTTCAGAAAAGGGGGATGTTGTTGCTTGTCTGGAAACAAAAATCAGCATCTGGAGGCGGGAACAGGGGGAAAAAAAAAATCAACTTTGAACTGGGATGACAAATTGATATGTAACAAAATTAAATCAAAGGTACACTTGCAGGAAGGAAGAGGAGTGCAGGGAGGAGAGAAAACCCACACAACTGAAAGGCAAATAGCATGGTACAGAAAGTCAGGGAGAGACACTGACACTTGCAGATGCATTTCTGCCCAGGATTTGCACTAGTCTCTTTAAAATGTCAGAAGCAGGTGTTTCCTTTTGAAATGCAAGCTAATGTGGGCTTTCAGCACAATCTCTCCCAGGTGCTAGAACAGTATGGGGTTTGGTCTTTCTGAGGTAATTATTGCTGAATACGTTGTGTAGCCACTGCACCTGCCAGGTAGAAGATCTACATTTAAAAGAGGAAGGATGGATATATTGATAGCATCAGGAGGAAATTTTCTGCTTCAGCTGGGACTTTTTAAAGTCTTCAGTAATATTAGTTTATTTTTTTGATCAGTACTACAGACAAAAAAAAGTGTAGTCCCCAAATACAACTTTTTCCAAATATAGTTATGAATATATATACACATAAGACATGTGAAACCCACATTTTTTTAAAAAAAATAAAAACGAACCTATGAAAAATATTGTCATCACAGATGAAAAAGACCTGTTCCCTTCTGAACTAGATGCAAGAGAGTTCAAGTCTTTAATTGGAAAAGAGGGTGGAGATTGCCAATCCCTGTGTGATACATAACCAAAACCAATCTCATTTATGCTCCAGGCATCAGAACATGGTAATTTTAAGATATGTAAATCCTTTCTAAGTAAAAAGGAGTTAGACCCCTAAAATTGTTGCAGGATCTTCTTTATCCCCATGCACATTTTAAGTCTGATTAGAAAATGCTGCCAGCTCAGAACAGAATGTGCCCATTTTTTCTTGTGTGTAAGTGCCGTGTTGCACTTCTTTTCCTTCAGTGAAAATGACTTACCACAGAGCAGAAAAATGAAGAATTAGCTTGTAGGTGTTGCTTATTAGAGGTGCCCTCATAAAACAGAAAGGTTTTGAGAAGTAATTAAGCTAGACCCATTTGGAAAAGGAAGTTTAAATCTCCCTCAAAAGGAATGGTGAGACTTCTTTTTTTTTTGTCATTTGTTACTGTGGTCTACATTTATTGGGACCTTATTATTTTTGACGTTTGGAGCCCATATAGATTCATTTTGACTTTCTAGCTAGGTGAAAGTCCCATCTGTATTCATGTGAAGAAAGATCTCATGTCTGTGGGAAAGTCAAAATTGTTCTTGTGCTGCTGTTAACAGCAAAAGAATCTCTGGAGGAGATTAATTTAGTGCTGAGAAGCAAAGAAAATTACAGAATATATGGATGATTTTAGACATTTTATCTCTTCTGCTGATAAGATTAAAAAATTACTATATGCAATCAGATGTTTTAAGTATTGAGACTTCTGGTTCAGAACCTCCTCAGCTCCTCTCTGAATAACTCCCAGCTTTCACATTTGTACCTCATACATTTCAAAGTCTGCCTAAAGTCTGATCAAGGTAGTGTGAATAGGCACCATAGAAATTTGCAGCTATTACCCAGATAGACAAAGTATTTCTACAGTTGGAAGCAAAAGAATGTCTAAGAATGGGCAAAATTCCATACTCAAAATTAACTAATTTAATTGAACTGAGCTTTAATAATTATTACCATTAAGCCAAATGCTTGTGGGAGATACTATATTGTATAAAGTTAAAAATGATTACTGTACTTACAGTTATTCATACATATGAATATGGTCCTCTCAGCACAGATGGGATACAAAGAGATATTTGCATTTGTGCCAAATTAGAAAAAGTGACGTCTACACTGATGAAAGATAAATTCAGATACACGGATTTTGTCGAATTTAAAATCCACTTATTCTACCTTGTGCACTGAGATTAAAATGGGAGTTGTAATTATGTGCCTGTGTTTTAATAACTGGAAAATATACACTGAAACAGATTGTTATTTAGCCCAGAAGAGAAGCATATACCAAAGAGAGTCCTTCATTGTTTAAAGTTCTTAAATAACAGGGCAGGATTTCTGAGCGTTAATGTGACTGCCCTGCAAATACTTGTGCAGATGGTGTTATTCAGTAAGACTCCCAACTTTGGCACACTTCTGTTAGATCTATGTCTAGGTGTCAGTAGAGAACTGTACACAATATTTTGTGAGCTATTTTTCAAAGCACATTTGGTTTAGGTTCTTTGTCATTTGCTTCTCTGTTTAACTCTGTAGAGTTCCAAGGATGATCTAGGCCCTGAGCTCCCCATCTGATTCGAGTCTGTGGTTATCTGCTCACACCCATCAGTGGAGACCTTGGGCTATAGGAATGATATTTGCTGGATACCCCTGTGCTACACAAGAGGTATCATAGCAACTGTCAGAAAGTCCAACTGCCACATTTCAGGTACTCTGATTTCCAGATTACAGATGGCATAGGCATGCAACGCGTAGTTTTAATTAGCAGTGTAGCTGCGGCAGTATAGAGCTCAGGCCTCTTGGGTGACTTTGGAGCGCTCCCCCATAAGCTGGTTGCTGCTGTGGTCACCCTGTTAGCAGAGCTCATGCTGGTCTTCTTTAAAGTAATCTCAGGTACGTCTGTCTAATCTGCAGTCATAGCAGTTGGTGCAGTGCAGACACACACTTAGCCCAAAGCTATAGAGTTTTTCTCTGAAAATAATTACCAATAAAAAAATGTCTAAAATGCAATGGTCCAGCAGCAAGTGACGTTCCACAAGAGCGCCAACCAGCCACAGTGCCGCTGTATGACACAAAGCAACAATAAAGTCCTTAGTGCAGTCTTAAACAAACTGAGTGAAATCTGGAAGTCAGGACACCTCTGTTCTTCCTAACTCCATTAATGTTTTGTTTGACCTTGGGTAATTCACTACATGTCTGTTACTGCAGGTTGCTGTCTCTAAATAATAATATATACAGTAATATTTACTTTTGATACAGGTTTCAAGGCTTGATTAAGCATTTTAAAGCTATACATCATTTTCCAAATAATATAATATAGCTCTTATTATTAGTACCTCTCTGCTTGCGATTAACACTTGATTAGCCGTACTCCTATTCAACCTTATTTAGAGTTTTCATCTATTTTACTCTGCCGGTTATTTTGGATATTTTCCAAACATTAGACATTTTCTATGATTTTTAATAGCTTTAGTAAACAAACTCTTACCCTGCTTGTATGTTCATACTATTCATATAACTGGCTCTCAGCAGAAGTTACACTATTCTCCCACCCACAAGAGAACAGACCAAATAATCCACACAATTCAGATTTATTTAATAATCACAAATAATTTAGCTTATGAATATTTCATACTGCCTCACTTTCACCAAGAATATAGTCATGCTGAATGTCTATATCGTCAGATTATGCAGCGAACAATGGAAAACATATGTTCTATGTGGTTTTTCTTAACAATTTGCTGAAGTGAGAACACCTGGCATAGTTAGAAATAGGATGCAAAGGAATTGTTTCCTTTTGTTATTTGCACTCTTGAAATTTTAAGTTGCATCCCAACTGTAGTCATGTTTTTAACTTTGGAAAAATATACTAAAAAAAGGTTTTAAAGAGTTATTTTTTAATTAATGAAAATATATTAATTTCCACTTGTGGTAAAAATGTACTTTGCATTCCCAAAGAGCTATGTGGGTAGTGTTCAGAAATGAAAACAAAAGCAATGTCTTCTGCAATATTTTTCTATCTTTCAAATATTTTTAGTAGCTATTCATATTGTCTAACTTATGGATGAGGTAGTGGCAACACACTGAAAGCAGTACTCTATTACTGATAGGCGGGAAACTGCCTATAGTTCTCATCATGTCTCATGTGCATCGATATCGCATGTGACACAGGCTCCCTGTTTTCATGGAAATGGAAATAGATCCGTTTAGAAGTGGGTCCACTTCTAAACGGCACCAACAATCCCAATTTTTAGCAGTAAACTAAACATAAAGAAAAAGCTCAGTTCGTTCCAGGAAGAGACTTGCTGTCTATGCCATGCAGTTAGCACGTTACAAGAATTGTTCAGAAGAGTCATGGTCAAAATAAATGTTTAGGTTTTTCCTGTAGCTATTTCAAACATGCTAAAACAGCGTGTTTGTATTTCTGCTCATGCTCAGTAATCACAAAAGGCATTGTTGCAGCAAATTGTGTATGCATGTTCTTAAATCTCAGTGATGTCAGTGAGATACAGCATGCATATGGAAGTTATGCAGACAATTGGTGGACCAGGACCAAAATGAATCGTTTTCTAAAATAAATGAAAACCAAATATTTAGAGTAGATTTTAGTTAGGGTAGGTGGTAAATTGTCAGGCCAATCTAACTTTGTGAAAAATAGTTTACAAAAGCATGGTCAAGTACAATAGCTAGTAAAAACCCCATTATCAGGTTTAAGAGCTCAAGTATGGGTGAGCTTCGATGGTACCGTGCTGCTGGAACCTGAAGTGTTTGTGCTACAGCAGAAAAATTGTTACTCCAAGGAGAATATTTGTGTGTGCATGTGTTCTAAAAATAATGGTAAAATGTGAATGTAATGTACTTTGGGTTAATAATTCTGAGTGCTCTGAAGATACAGTGCAATAACTTGAAAAAAACACTCCTAAAGGTTAATTGTTTAAAAATAGTATCAGATGGTAATATTATTCTTCTTAAACCATGGAAGCTCTGAGTGTAATGCCTCACTGTATTTCTTCTAAAGATGGGTAATTGGAAAGGGTTGCTTTGCATAGTGGTTTTGGTCTAGTGAATTGTATCAACGGTTGTTTGAGAACATGGTAATGCAGAAAAGGGACTTGATAAGCCAGATCACGTAAAATTAAATGGCCATGTTGAACACCCAGCCTAGCTTGACGTAGCCCAGCATAAGAATTTTCTCCTCTCCTGATTCCTATCAGGCCTTCGGTTTTCTCTTTAGGCCAGCCTGGTGTCTTCTGTCTAAAGAGCTTAATAAAATGACATTGCAGAAAAAGATGAGTTCCCTGTGAGAGGCCACCCCAACCTTTAACCGTCAGGCCTGTCCTGGTGCCAGCACTGCCTTCCCAGCAGAATCTGGAAACTGCCAAGTTGAGCAGCACTGCTCTGCCCTGAGCACTCTCAAACAAACTGATCATCAAGTTAACAAATGGACAGATTCACACATGTTTCCTTGCTACTGGTAAAGCCAATTTGAATCTGTTTGTTTGCTGGTTTAGTTTCAGAGGTTTTCTTTATTTGATGAGCACTCTCTGTCCAGGAAGCCTTTAGCTGGCAGTGACTAAGAGCAGACGAGGAAAGACACTATTTTAGCAAAAATTATGAGAACAAGTTATTTTATATCCATTATAGAAACCAGTAGTATTACTATGGCTAGTGATAGCACATCTGAGATACAATCAAATATAATAACATATTGCTAATGCTTTGCGTAGCCAATAAGACTCTTGGCATCACTTAAACAATATTTCTGGCAATAAGCAGTGCCAGGCGGTTATGGATGGTTGAATACCTTTCATGAACAGAGCAATCTTCTAGGATGATGACAATAACAAACTGATTTCAATGTAGAACAAATTCAATAAAACTGATTAAATACAGATTGCCAGACTCTTTTCTGGTTTACAAATGGGCAATGCTTTCACGGTGCCAAATGTGGTTTGTTTTCCCCTGTTACAAAATTACACGAAATCTGCTACTAATTTTGTTAAGAAAAGCACTCCCAATAAAAAATAGTGTGGTTTTCCTCAAGCAGTTTCTGCCTTATAACCTCAGGAAAGTATTTTCATGAAGTGAAAAATATATTTGTAGCTTGTGCTTAAAAACTCTCTTTTGTTTGTTTGGTTTTTTTTTGTCTTGGGAGGAGAAACAGTGCAAACTACAACCAATATTTTGTTTTTATGAGTAAACTATGATACGTAGATTTGTAGCATACTTAGATTGGTTCTCAGTACGTGGGATTGTTCCTTTATATAGAGAGGCATGAAGCACAGCAAGACAGGGGGGAAAGGACTTATCTTTTCTGTACATAATTACAAAGTTTAGCCCAAACCACACATCCAGATTCTCCAGATTCATGTGTGTGTTTAGTGCTGTTTGATTCTGGATTTGATTTGGATCCAAGAATGTTTTTCCTGCCATATTTCTTAGTCTTTTCTTGGCTTCCCCCTTCCTTCTTCATAGATGTCTCTGACTCACATGTATTGGTGTGAATCTGATGTAGTAAATGTGTTTAACTGGAGTAATTCTACATTTACCAATACGTTTTTACCAGCATGATACTGTGCAATAAAGGCTCTTACTAGGGTAAACTACCAGTTCAGAAGATTCAGAAATTATGTTCTCAGCAAACAGAATAAAAATCTTCAGAAACCTCTTGAAAAAATAAAAGAAGCCCTTATTATCTCCAAAGGGAAAACACAAACAAGTTTCTGTTTCTGTCCTGCTCTCACCCAGGCCTTGATTTATTATGCCATTTCCTTGCTACTTACTACAGGAATAGGCTGAAGGACCTTAGGTGTATAAGACCCAGCTTGCACGTGAACTTTGTTAAACTGGTGATTTGAATGTGAAATTTCATCTCTATTTTAATGCCATTGGCACCACTGACATTTAATTAAATTTTTCTTCATTGGATTTTTCTTAAGGATAAGTTTTGCTCCTGAGTTTTACTGAAGGAACAGACAATATCAGAAAGGCTTCAAAGGCTGTGATGACTAGACAGACTAAGGACAAAAAAATTCTGAAGAGTTCAATAAAATGATCAGATAGAGAAGAACAGTCAGGGAAGCAATTAATAATAATTACAGCATTATTTAATTATCAATTTTTATCATTAAATGTCATCATTGGCCTCATAACTTTAATTAAAACGTAATTTTGCTTTTCTCTTTTACACTCTCACATGCACGCCTATCAAAATTATCATGATTTGCTTTATCTCATAAGGATGTTGCATTGGTTTGTGTTTGAATACTTAAGCAGTACCACAAGAAGTTAGCTGAGTACGCATGTGGTACTTCACCCAAGAAAACTCAAATTTTCTTGGTCTGCTTATTCTGTTCTGCAGGCAATGCACAGATTCCTCATCCTTTCTCAAGGCTTTGGTGCAGAAAAGGAGGGAACCGTGTTAAAATGAAAATACTTTTGAAATAAAACTGTGGCTTTTCTTTTTTGTTCTGTGTGGGTGAAGTGCGATGTAGTGAGATTCAAATAAGCCTTTGCTCTTTCATTGTTCCAGAAGTCTTGGCAGTGTTTATCATTTCAAAAACGAGAAATTTCAGGAGACTAGTGATTCCCTTGCCAAAATGACATTTCATTGTTAAAAGGAACAGCAGAAAAACTTGCTCTAGGAAGATTTTACAGTCTGTTTGATATAATGGAGGGTATTATTTTCTTTTGCTACTGAAGTATGCAACAAGAAACATTTTCAGAGTAATAATGTCACCAAAATTCTCAGGAGATTATAGGGTGCTTTTTTCCTTTTTTTTTTTCTTTTTTTTTTAAACAATGAGTCTGCCTCTTGAGGAAAATCTTACTAAAATAGTTAAGGAAAAAACTTCATATACTTTATTTCTGTTTTTGCTCTGTGGAGTGGGAAGGAAACATGGTTTCTTTGATGAGTCCATGGAGCTGATATGACCAGAGCTGTGAGATCAGATAACAGTCCACGGCTAATTTTTTATTACTTAATGTAGCTTTGCAGAATCTGAGTCCGTACAACAAATTCTGGCAAAGACAGAGCTTGGCCCAGTGCTTAGTGCAGTCACCACCCAAGGCTTTTGTCTTCAGGAGGTGGCGGCACCGAGGTATTACCTGGTAGTGATGTGATGGAGAAGCAGAAAAGCCCATTTCTGTCCTGGTGCAGCTTATGGGTAGGGAAGCCACAGGCTGTCCTGTGCCTACAATGTGACTCTTTATTGGAACAGAAACTCTAATCAATAACATGAAAGACATGAAGCTGAGCCCAACCTGCTGCGCCAATGCCTGCAGGGGCTCTGGGCAGGGCACGTACACTGAAAAGCTGATAGATCTAATGTGGGACATAAGTGAGAATGACTGGGGGAAAAAAAAGCCCAAAATAAACTTCCCTTCTTTGTCCAGAGATTGCTGTTAGTATTGTATGTGGCGTTAAGTACTCAATCAAAGCTGAAATCTTTGTGCCAGGACTCACAGATCTAAGTGGTCTGAGGAAATAACACGATTTCCTCAAGTATGTGGAGGTGTTTGCACTCAGCGGAAGAAACCGAGGCAATCCTCTGCTAGTGCTAAATTAATCTGGGGAAGAGAGGAAAAAATGTTCTGTTTTGAAAATAGTTTTCTGTCTCTCTTTTTTTTTTTATTTTTAAGATATGTTCTAAATTTATGCAGAATTTAGGGCTTATTTAAGACTATTTTGCATACTTGTGTTCAAGGGACATTCCCCTGACATTAATGGCAGTAAACTTCTCATTTTCAACAGTAAAATTAAAGTCAGTGAAACTATGCAGGCGCTTAAATTTAGACACCTGTTTAAGTATTTGCAGGACAGGGTTTTAAGGTATATATGGGTTACGACCATGTAAACAAACATACTTTTTCTTTATTGCTAACATAAAGCAGTATTTCATTGCCTTGTATGTTTTCTTCCACCAACACAAGAGAGCAATGTGTAAAGCTAAGCTGTTATTTAAGAAAGGTTAAATAACAAAGAGCAAAATATGAACCAAGTAATACTTTCACTGAGGCAATAAAGAGCCTGCCGTTCTTCACTCTGGTCCTTTTAAAAGTTGCTATTTGATGGTTCAGCAGTAAAAACAATGCTAGTTTTCAGGTTTTGTCATTTATCTTTGGTTTTTGAAGACTCTCATTTATACCCTTGACTGCTGTGACAAAAAAGAGAGTTATTCTTTACATTTTTTGTGATCATCAGACAAGGGGAAACTCAATGCCTGTGCAACTTGAGCAAATACATGGGAATGTAAAGTTATTGTGTCACAGCAAAGGTCAAAATCCCCTTGTTTGTGGGTCTGAGAATAGAAAAATTACAAATAGGCTTCTGGTAAAAGGAAGGTGAGTGAAGATCACAGCAGCTGCAGTAAAAAAATTCTTTTTTTCTTTTAGAATAAATTTTGTACATGGATGGGATCCTGTAGCCCCATTTTGGAAGCAGATTTTAATTCCATGAGTATGTTAGGATTTGGTAACATCTGTCAGTTTGAACTCTGACAAAAAGACTACGTATTCTTCTTCTATTTATTATTAATAGCACTGTCATCTCACGGTTTTGTTTTAGAAACTGCGTAATAGCTTTCCTCAAAATTAAGTCTGCTGTCTAGCTGGTGGGTTATGTATATACGCATATATGTATATATCTCCACATATAACTGCAGAACTGGTTGTCAGCTGAAGAAGAATCTGATGAGCTTTGGTACTGCTGCCTTCCAGTGATGGGAAGCAGTGAAACTGTGAGGAAAGCTGTCAGTTTGTGTGGAGCTCTGAGAGTTTCTGGGCACAACATTGCCTTGGCATCTAGTTCAGAAATCTGCCAGGGAAATCATAGCTGGTGCAGGAGCAGCAGTGGAGGGAAGACCGCAGTAACCATGGTGCCCAGCTTGGGGGGGGAGATGATAGTGAATAAAGAAAAAAAAAAAGGGCAGTAAAGTCCCCTTGAAATGCCACGCACACCACCCTCCCCAGGCCTTAGCACAGGTAAGAGAACAAACTGCATGGAGCAGGTGAGCTCTAGGAGCTTCTAGCCCCAGCCATAACTGATTGCAATCTCTTCAACGGAGCAATGAGAAGATAACACAGTACAGCTCTGTTATACTCTTATTTTTTTTTTCCCTTGCATGCTCAGGGGTTACACAGATTAGTCTAGTATCACAAGCACCCAGAGGACAGGCAGCTGATAGGAACGAAACCCGTCAGTTCAATTTACCTGTCTGGAGGCACCCACTGCCTACAGACACCAAATGCTCCTGCTGCGATTGCCATCGCGAGCCTCCCGTGCAGCAGCGTGTTTCCCCTCTTGCACTTGGCTGTTCAGACAGGCTCTGAAGGCAGCGCTTTGAGAAGCCAAAGTGATGGATGCCTGTGCCTTATCAAATAATCCTGATTTAGTTATTTCTCTAATGAAAGATCATACAGAGCAATAAAATCTAGGCTCTGAGCTATAATGGCACAGTTGAATTACAAATCACTTCTGAGGATTAATAGCTCTGAATTAAAGACAAACAAGTAAACCTCAAAGTAAAGCTAAAGCTCTCCAGAGGCAATCACACTGCGTTCGGTAACAAAGGTACATGTCTGTACCCAGTAAATGCTGTTGCTTCATCATTTGCACAGGGCACATTTAGTCTGTGGCTTTTAGGCTGTTACAAAGACTGAAGAACAGACACTTGCTTAGAAAAGAAAGAGCATATGTTTCGAGAGATAAAGGAACTCTGCTTGTGTGATGTCCTTGTTGCTTAATTGAAACTTTGGGGTTCTGTTTTCAAAGTAGGGGTTCAGCCCGGATCCTCATACAGTCACCCATGGTTTATCTGAACTGGCAAGCCGATACAAGCCGGCTGTTGCAAACTTTGCAGAAACTGTGTTTTCAGAGGATTTCTGGCATGCTTGACCAGGAGAAGTCCTCCTAACTGTGGTGTTATCAGTTCCAGGTGTTCTCCCTTTCAAAGCATGAAAAGGTATGGACAGCTTGAAACTATCAATGAAGGCTATGATTTTTTTTTTTTTTTTCTTTTCCTCCCCAGAAGAGAAGGATTTCATTTTGGATTTGAATTCATTCCCCAACAAGCAGTATTCATATTACTGCAGGTTGATTAAAAAGTATTTTATATTTTGCATTGTTATATTCTCAGGATTTAAGCCTGATTCTGGAAGCTTTTATACATTTTTCTGATTAATAGACCATCTGAAATCACTTTTATTCAGACTAAAGACAGACTATACATAAATAAATGAGTACTGCTGAGAAAAACAGAGGGATTAATTTGAGATCTGTCCCATACCCACTTGAGGATTCATATCCTGGCCTTTCACCTACTAACGATTTGGGGAGAAATCTGAACTCAAGCACACACTGAGAATGATGTTAGGGGAGACGCTGCACCAGCTTATGCCTGAAAAAACTTCTTAAAATAACCCCTGTATTTTTCTGCTAAAAATTCTCTTTTGGGGGGCAGTTTAGCATCTAACAAAAAGGAAAACAAAAATCACCTTGTAGAGATTTCCCAGGTTTCTCCTAACAAGACACTGTATTCACACCTCTTGGAGGGATAGCAAAGCATTATTCATCCTAATTATTTCTGCTTTTTCGCTGCTTGCTCTGTATAAGCATCTTTAATGAAGATGAAAGAAAATAAACTGGTTCATACAAGAGCTACTGGATCCATCTTAGAAATTTGTCTGGCAAAGCAGCCAGAAAACTGGCAGATGGAGCTCCATGAGGATTTTATACAAATTCTGGCAATCCTTGGCTGCTAAATTTCCCACCTCGTGGAGGTGCTATTTAAAGCAGCTTGGGAGCAGAGGGCTCCTTCCAGCCTCCTGGTTCTCTGCCAGACACAGCTCAGCTGAATCAGTGGTTCTGACACACTGTTTAAATAACTGTAAGGAAATTAGCAGGAGTGTTTTAATGGGAAGCTTTTTCCCTTTTACTAGAGAAAGGAAACTCAGCATCCTGTGGCGGTGAGGGATTGAGGTATGGAGTTTCTGGAGTTCCCCTGTCCTGTTTTCTTTCTTCATACATCTCATTTGATCCAGCACACATGGCTCCAGTGTTATTTTGTAAATTCTTCTCTATTAACATGTAACCAAAAGCGGAAAGGGAGGTCAAGAAAATCAGAGCTATGGCAATGTAGCTGAATTATTGTAAGTACTGGAGGCTTCCTCAGAAGTGTTAAAAATGCACAAAAATTATATTATTTTAAATTTATCTATAATAATGTGACATGTACTTTCATTGCCATCCTTTTAGTATAATGGTATTAGCAAACTGAGGTAATATTTGAAATATTTATGATGGAGAGGTTGCCTGAATATATTGCCTTTATGTAATAAAGGCCTCTGTTTGACATGGATTAATGCTCATGTAAATATTGTATATTGGATGTTTTTGTAAATATTTCCTTGCTCATTCTACATGCTGTTTTATGCAATTTTTAATGGAACCATCAAAAATGTTTACAAATCTGCTTCTGAAATGGCAACTTTTGATGTCTTAATTTTCCCATGAAGTATGGTTGGCCTTCATTAGAATTCAGGGTTTTAAGACTCTTGGATATAATCCCTCTGTGATTTACATGGAGCTTAAAGCTAATAAACAAAATCTTTACTATATGGTCTCTCTGAGAACATTGAGTTTTGTTTGTCTTTTTTTTTTTTTTTTTTTAAAATCTGAATATTCCTGCTCTGCACAAGGGATGTGCTGTGGTAGAACTGCATAATGAAAAGTCAATTTGATTATGTACTGCAGATGTGCAGAACAGTTTGAAAGAAATTGTAGAAGAAACAATAAAGATTTCATAGACTGGTAGAGCCTGGAGCTAAAGTTTTACTTCTTACTTTCATGGAGGTGATTTGTTTTTTGGAATAGTGATCACTGCAAGGTTACAAAAATAGAAATGAGGTAGACTTGCACCTCTGGCTTAGCAGCTGAAGTGAGTCAAAACCTACAGGGGTCAGTACTTGCCACCTAAAGAGATACACTTTGATGTATAGGGATTAGTTCCGTTTGGACAAGGCTTTCACAAAAATAAACAACCAAAAGTAAAACCCCAACAACTATGCAAGTACTATCACCAAAGACTGGCACCTTTGTCATCTTTATTGCATTATAGGGATGAACTGAGGTCTTCAGTCCCTGAGCTGTGAACTTGCCACTTTCACAGGCATTCAAATGAAAGGAAAAATATCCCTTGTGTGGGTTTCCCAGCTAAATAACATTTTGGATAGCAAAGTGTTAATTGTATCAGTTATACCAGGGCTTGGTCCTGAAAATTGTTAATAATTTTTGTGGAGTACTGAATACTCAGGTTATAATTACTTCATTAGTAGTTTGGAGTATCTGGCACTTTAGAAGATTAAAGGTAAGGTGGGTTATCTCCTTGTTTTAAGCATGAAGCATGAAAGGTAGAAGCACAAAAAATACCTCACTTAACCTCCCAGTACACCCAGCCTTTCCAGCTGATAAATGAGATTTTACCTAGATAACTTTCATTAATACTGGATGAGGAGATTTTGTTATAATGTGTCTTATTGCAGAACTACAGGTATAACAAGCATGTTAGGGATTATGAAGATTATCTGATCTTCCCCAAGGACGGCAAAGATAGGGTGACCCAGAAATTCAAAGGCCACAAAGGACTAGCAAATCATCCATCTTTACCTTACTTCTAGTACCATTTGCAAACATGGATAGAATGATATTTTTAAGAAAGATTATATAACACATTTCACGTCCTTGGGTATATGAGTGTGCCAGAGAATGTGGCAAAGCTGGGAAGGGGTGAACTGATTTCATGCTGACTTGATTTTTATATTTATTCTTTTTTTACTTCTGGCAAAATAGCATGGAAAAGTTCCAGGGTAGCTGAAAAAGTTTGTTCAACATGAAATGTTTGTTAATGTGTTACTTCTCTTTGAAAAATTGCTTAATTCAAAGAAAAGCACCTGTAATTTTGAGATGAAAAGTCAAAACACTTCAGCTAGAAGAAGCCAAAATGAAACATCCCTGTGAAAATTCATTTTCCTGTCAAAATGATTTGCTATATTCAAAGAGAACGATTTTGATTGCTCTAAGCTTGTTTTCTAAATATTCATTATTACTATTCATATAATTTTCAATTATTAGTCAGCCCGTCATTTCCTCCAACAAAATACTTCAAAATTCAGAATTGCTTTCAAGGATAATTTTAAAATATACCTGATCTCTAGATTAAATTTGTCTTCACTCTTCATAGAGCTACTTAAATCTTCAGCAGCAAAGCTAAATCATGTCCACTCTTAAATTTCTTTCCATGAGTTAGTGCATATCAGCGATCATGTCACATCTTGTCTTTCTCCTAGGTTCAGTTTCTAATACTAGAAATGATGTAACTAATTTATATAATTTCTCTATTATTCTGTGGCCTTCATTGAACTCTTTCTAGCACTCATTCTCTCTTCAGTCAGGGACATCAGAACAAGACAAAGTATTCCAGCTCTTGAAAATACCAACATTTACAAATAGAAGTACTATCAACATAAGGAATGACATTCTCTTTCTTTTACTTGACATTCCTCTTGTCTATAAAAATCAAGATTTATAATGCACCATTTTATCTGTAATTTACATTTAGCTGTAACCTTACCAAAAGGAAACCCCATATTTTTAACAAGATATGAGTCCCAAGAAATGATGTGATTTTGGGTTAATTACAAGCAAAAAAACCAAATAATAAATAACAATTATGTAAAAAATAAAAAATCATGGGAAGGCATCGAAGTTAACATTTGCTGTTATTTTCTCTAGAGTTTTTCCATTATGATTTTATTAGCTGGCATTTTTCAAAGAGAAGAAACCATTTTGGAGATAAGATTATAACTTTTCACTGGAAAAACCCAGTAAATATTCTCTGAATATTTAGAGATCTCAAAATCAGATTTGAGTGCAGGCTGGCATATATCAACATAGAACTGCACCAAATCAGGGAAGCTGTGGCTGTAGCTTTCCATTGGTCTGTGATCCTAATATGCAATTCTGAAGGTTCTGTAGATTGAAAACAGGAAGGGACAAGATACAATTATATTTTTTGATCTTGAATTGATTTTGATCATGATCTTTGATTATGTATCCCTCTTTCTAAACATTACACAAAATTCTCAGTGCTATGGAGACAATTTCATTATAAGACATGAAAGATATTTTGAATGTAAAAAAAAAAAAAGGAACAAAAAAAGAAAATAACTTCTTGCTTGATTGTATAGCAGTGAAATTTTGAGAGGTTTGGGGTTTTTTTAGCTGATATTCTGACGTTAGTAGGAGAACAGATCTTTGGTTTGATAAACCATGAAGGCTTTTTTGCTGCTACGCTCTAACATGACAAAGCCTACTTGCGAATGGGATTCCTGAGCGGATTTACTGACAGAACAGGCAGCATCAATTCCCTTGGAGTTCTTCTGATCTATAGTGTCATGTCGTTGTGGTTACTTTTATGGCATCACATCATTGTGGTTATGGTTCTTCTGTTTAAGTGGGACCCGGAGCTCTGCCACTAATGGACAGCTGATGAAAGAATTGTCTGATTTTTCATTTAGAGCAGAGAGAATGATTTAGAAATGTAGCAAGACTAAAGAAAAGTCAATTGAAATGCAAAGTGTAACACCCATGAACTTCAGCTATTAGACTTGTAGGCACCAGGAATGGAAAGTACTTTGACTCCAAGGGTCATACAGTATCCCATCCTTTCTCTTGGTCTTCTTTAAGTAAAGAAGAGCTTCTCCGAAGTACTCACATGTTTAAGCTCCTCTGTTCTGAGTGAAGGTGAGAGAAGGTTTAAACTGTGGCTCATGTCTCTATACTCATTAACCTGTTCAGTAAAGCCACATGATATTTTCCTGGGAGACTTCATCAAACTTCCGCAGTAGTTAAGCCTGCTTGTATATAATGCTGGATGAGCTGAAGATAAGTGTGTGTCTATAACCTGACAACCGCATACAACCTGACATATCCCAGAATGGGATGATACATTCCTTCTACTTTGTGTAAACAAACATTGAAGTAGAACTTCTGGGGCAGGATTTCATCCCACAACAGCTTTGTGGTTTGGGCTCTCTTTGAGAAGTGGGAGCTGTGAATTTAAACCTCAAACATAAACAGGAATTGAACCTGCACCACGTGTCGAGTGCCAGCTCTTCATGGGAGAACAGCCAGGTCCCGCAGACTGGCTTTAGTTTCAGAGTAGAAAGTACTGTAACTATTTTGTTGGTAAGTCTGAATCCCTTGCTCTGATAATTTGATGCACATATTAGGGAATCTGATTAAGGAGACAAAACAGCTAGAAAGGCAACTTTTTAGTTTAGTGTTACATGGAATTAAGATTTTATATTATATTTACTTGTAGCCTCTTATTTCTAAATTTGTGTGCCTAAATGCCTAATCTTAAGACTTTTCTCTGATGTAATGCAAAATTTGTTTGATAGTGAGACCAAGCTGAGAGGGGATGAAACTAATGAGCTCCAGGTGCTTTATCTCTTCGCAAGGACGAAACATGAGCCAAAGCAGGGTGTGCAGGTCCCCCACAAGTTTCACCGATGTGGGTAGGAAGGTAAGCGCTGGGGAGAGCTTCAGGTGTGGGCCCTGGTGTTGCCGGGCGTGGATTTGCCTTGCGGGCACCAAGTAGCTTCCCTGCTCCCCTAGCAAAGAAGAAGTAAGAACCAGGCAGTCCCAGACTGGCACAATAAGAAATGAATAGCCGGAGGCAATATTCTGAGAGGCTTTTTCATATTGATGAGTACAAGACAAAAGTACCCCTTTGGGTCTTCATGGGTCTATGCACGGAATAACGTATTTCGCAAGAAGAGCAGGAGTTTTAAAGTCTTTTCCCTGAAATCTTTCTTCAGCTTCACGAACTTCACCTTTCAGGTTCGTTACATCTTAACGTATTACACGGGTCACATACCTAACTTGTCCTGAATTTTTACAATTGTTTTCCTGCGTGTGGCTTAACAGTGAATAGATACAGCTGAACCTCTGGTTTAATTATAAGCAGTGGGGTTTCTCTCTTTATAGCTGATTCTGTTTCCTTAATAGGTGGTATTATTAAATTAGATTTTATTCCATTTTTTTCAATTATAAAAAAGTGTTCCTAAGAAACACGTTAACTAGCAAATGAGGACATTAATATTTGCTGTGATTGTGCATGAAAGCAACCTTTTTCACAACCAGGATTTTGAAAAGGATTCGTGTAAAACTTGTTTTCTTCATTAATATAAGCTTAAGCTAGTTCATTCCTTCTCTTATGAGCAAATATGACTTATACAGTAGTTTTCTCACTGGAACCATTAGCTATCAGAGTTAAAACAGTTCTACAGATAATTTAACTTTATGTTTTTAAATGTATAAGGCAACTGTGCATTTCAAACTTATGCGTAGCACACGTTTTCCTTATTTAATATCAAGAAAAGGAAATACACTCTGTTCTCTTCCCTTTCCTCTCCCAGCACTATTTTTGATGGAAGCTAAATGCTAATTATTTTATTTTGAATGTCTTTGTGACAGTGTATTATACAGACAAAATAAGCAAGCAAAGGAGATATTTCAGCAGGAAAAAATAACATTTTAAAATGAGGTTTTACACACTGAAATAGGAGAGCTTGTTTACAGCTGACTGGAGTAGTTTGGGGTGAGAGGCAACTGGGATGGAAGTTGATGTATGAATTCCAGAAACCCCACAGAAAATGCCAGCCCTCACTGATGTGAGGCATGCAGTCTGTCAAATACGGGCAGTAATGTTCATCTTCCTTTCTCTGGTGGCTAATTGGTGACTCACAAACACACAGCAAAATGTCATGTTCAGATTGTTTGTATGACTTGATGATTTCAGTAGTTCATCTGACTTCTGCACTTGAAGGGAGTTTGGGTCATTTTGTCTGCTCAGACAAGAGGGGCGATCATGTTCTTCCTTACTGACCTAAGAAACAAATGGCAACGAGCTTATCACTGTGGGGTCATTTAAGAACATGCCTGAACAAAGCTCACTGGGGTTGTCAGAGGTGGCTGATGGCAGATACAAGATCTTATCGGACAAGCAAGTTACACGGATGTATATGTGACAAAACTCTGTAAACTAGCTGGCACTTCTCACTGCTCCAACAGAAGGGAGAACATGGAAAAAAAAAACTGTAGGGAAAGCACTAGGGAGATTTTCCTTGGGAAAGGGAAAGGGTTTTGTAACCATGGACCCCTTATAATTCTCTTTGGTATTTCTCCTTGGTATTTCTCCCAGCTCAGCCAGGAGCTATTGCCTGTAAAACTGTGACCCTTGTGAGTTTTATACTCTGCACCCAGTCCTGTGAAACACACTGGATTGTCCCAAATAACATTATGAACAGAGGTGACTCAGCATGAAGGTAAAAGAAAGGAGGAACCGTCATGCTAAATGTCTCGTGCAAAACTACTGAGGACCAGGAACAGTCAGTGAGCTGCTGACTAGGGGACTGCTGTGCAGCTCCTGCTCCATCTCCTTCTCTGTGACCAGCCAAGGACCCACCTATCCTGGGGGGGTCTCACCTTGGACTGATGTGTCTGATGTCCCGCCAGCCATGATGCCACCCCCATTTTTTGAAACTAGAAAGCCAAGATAGATCTAAGGGCCAGATTCTTGGTTCTTAACCTGCTGAACTGCTGCTTCTTTAGCTGAGTTGATTACTTTCTGCTCTCTTCCTTGCATAGTGACATTTGATACAAAGACAATATTGGCCTAAAGAAAATTATGCACTAGATATATAGTGTATGTACATGTATATAAATTACATGTATACTGGAGCCTTCTCCTGAGAATTATCTCAGACTCATATTTTTCATGCAGATTTTCCCTTTTTGTGACATGCATCATCCCAAAACACATTACTCCTTGACCAGACCCAAGGAACAATGACATGACCATTTATTAATTGCAGCCATGGTCTTGAGGCACTGAACACCATCCATTCCTATGCAGATAAACAGAAGATGCAGAATTCAGCATCTCCCCAAATCAGCCTCTTTGACCCTGCAATGAATAATTGATGCAAGCTCCAATAACACTGCTGTTTCACCAAACCACTGAAAGTTGCCAGCCTACAATATGCTGTCTGCGTTCTTTGAGGGAGTAGGTATAGAAAGAGGCTAATCACATCATATTTCATTGTCAGAAAATATTTTAGTGAGGCCCTTTCATAAGTAGAGTGTCAGTTAAAAGCAGATTACCAAGCCATGAATTTTAAACAGTGAAACAGAAGAACAGTGTAAGGGTCAGGCTGTGGGTTTTTTTCCCACTCCCCAAACCATGAAATTAAGAGCCTTATTCCAATTAGTTTAGAAAATGGCTGTCTCTGAGCAAAAGAAATGTAGAGTATCCGTGAAACTTGTCAAGTTGTTTTACATATTCTAACTGCAACTTCAGGACCATTTTTTTATCAAATATTTTCTCCCACAATACTGTGCAGTTTTGCCCTAAAGTGAATGAATAGCAAATATGTGTCACGTCATGTGCTACATAACACACATGAGTGTCTTGCACATTTAGCTACTAAAGGCTTTTACTCTTTTATATACTGATTCTACATTAAATTATGCACCAAGATGTCTTTGTGGGGGTAGAAAGAGGAAGAAAATGGCTCTTTTTTAGTGGTGAACTGGAAATAAGACATTATGTGTAATTTATCTCTCTCTTTCAAATAAAATAAACGTATTTCAAGATATAAAAGCTTTACTGATAGCTCTTCTTAAAAGCTGAAAATAATTTCAATTCATTATTCCTCATCTGCCTTAAGATGAGTTTTCTGTTGCATTAATGGCAGCCAAAAGGGTTTTGCCGAAAATAGGCAGGGAAGTAGTTCAGCTTGCCCTATTCTGGCAGAATGTATGCGCAAGTTGACTAATAGAAAACATCATTTAACAGCAAAAACAACAAAAGAATGTACAACAAAATTTTAAGATTTTACGATAGGCTTAATGCTGGAGTAATGGGACACTTACTATAATGCTGCCCTTCTTATTCAGGCTGGACCAATTATATCTAGAGTTTGTTCTATAATAATAAAACATAAGACCATATTTTGTGCTTTGTTTTTTTCCTTTTTAAGAAATGATAGAAGAACAGGAGCAATAATCAATACTAGAGAAGAATTTGCTACATTGGAACTAGTGTGACCATAGTAACTTTGAGGATGCTCAGAGACATTTGGTTGTAACTAATTCAACAAATGAATGTGGTCAAATTTGGTTGTAATTAGCCAGAAGATTATAAAGGGAAAGGGACAGAAAGAAGACCTAGGCATATAATTGGTACTTACTAGTTGTGTTTAGGGACCTGAGCTAAAAACAGAACCAGTTGATTTGAATCTTACCCTGATTAGGTTAGCTTTGCACACCACAGTGTGGGGTTCGTTAACTACAGATTCAGCAAAAAACATAAGGCAAGAAAGGAGCCTAAGCACATGCCTAAAGTTATGTATCTGCTTAAAGTGACTTTTTGAATCAAGGATTTATGTTGATGAATGAGGAATCACTGAAAAAATATGCATTAGTTGCTCTTTTGCATTTCTTTCTACCATATTTTACACTAACTTTGTTTTGATTGAGATTTATTTCTTGGATTTTCTGCTAGTTTTGAAAAGCCAGACTTCCATTTTGAATAAAGCAGTGGTTCTCTGAATAAACTCCATTAGCACAATAGTTTTATATGTATATATATATTTTAGGAAAAATACATTCTAATATGACTAATTTTTCATTCATGTTAAAGCTCTAAAACTGTCATCATAGAATCTACAGATCAGGTGTATTTCATTCTTTATTGAACAATTTAAGAAGAAATGCATTAATATTATTCAGAAAGCAATCATAGGCATGCTTTATAGCTCTTTTATACTGATATCAAACGAATTCCCTGACAAGTTAAACACGGTAGCCTTTAATCATAGGAAACTGCAAGGCACTTTAGCTGCATAAATTAGGGACAATTAACTAAAAAACAAAATGAGTAACACACACGCACCTCATTATTTTTAATTTGAAATTTTATTTATGCTGGAGTCAGATGCTCTCTGATACACCAGATGCCAAGTAAAAAAAAAAAGAAGGAATAAAATATTGGCTCTGAAGTCACGGTAGTGTTCTGCAGACAAGCAGGACTGGAGTAAGTATATGTTTTGATACTAACATCAAAGATGAGAAATGCCATGTTTCCTTAGGTGATTCGTCCCCAGTGTCTCTTGATGAATGTAGAAGCGTGCAGTTGCAAGCCAACATGTGATGCTTTTGGTACATGTCATAAAATCACTTTATCTCCCTCTCACTTTGTGATCATCTGTTCCGATGGCTCCTCCATACCCTACAGTACATCTGGCTGGAAAGTCTTTGTAGTCATCTTTCACTCAGCCATGAAAAACCATAAAGATACTTTTGGTTTACCAAGTCTGAGCCTTGCTATCTGAGCACTGGTGCAGGGCAGGCCAGATTACAGCGCTGGTTGGCAGGTGGCACTCATGAGGTCACATCTGGGGTGTCCCTGCTCCTACTCCTGGAGAGAACTGATGAGTGGGGCCACGGTCCCAGCTTGTCTCCCCATCGCTGCACCAATTGGTATCAGCCTGAAGAGACAATCTGGACCTTCTGCAGTGATCCATGAAGTTTCCCATGTATGAATGTCCTCTTTCTGCCAAGGCTGCGAGCTGCCTGCAAGAGCAAATGTCCAGCGCTAGTCTTGGTCCGAAATGGCCCTGCAGGGTGGTGCGGGCCCAGCCCTCAGTGCTCTCTGCTGGCTGGACACCTTGTGCCTCTTGTGGGACACCAGACAGGATCTACAGAACTGAATTTTGGGGGGCAAACCTGTAAGGGCATTCAGCTAGCTAGATTCTGCCCTGTATTTAGCAAGATGTTAAATTTAAAGACCATTCTACCTTGAAAAGCTGAGAATATGAAACCAGGATTTTATTACTGTGAAGAGCTAGATCTGCTTGCCTTAGAAATTAGCCTCTCAGTGGTGTATGCCCAAGGTCACACACTAAAGCATGAGCACGCAGGCTTCTGCAGTGGGATGCAGCAAATATAAATTGAAAGCAAACCGAGAAAGAGCTTGATCAAAATTCTTCCTACTGCCTTTTCTCAAGCAGGCTTGTGCTGTTGGCAGAAGAAACACTGTGCGGGGGAACCTGCATGAGGTGTCTCCATTTGCAGGCAAGCACCAAATGTCTCTGTGATACCCATGGTTGCTGGTGCAGTCTTGTTCATTTATTAGTTAATTGGTTCAGTCTAGGTTTTCCTCAAAAGTGATTTGGGAATGCAACTGGGGGACCATTTGTGGCAGTTCCAGAGAAAACAGCTGAGGAAAAAAGAGCGAGTGGTCAGGGAAAATGGCAAGGGGTGAGGGCCTTGGCTCGGTCCATCCTGCGAGGTCCACCAGCCGGAGCTGTGTGGTGGGAAAGGGGAGATGGAAGCAGGGTGGCTGAGGGCTGGCGTCTGCAAGCATCTTTGGAAAAAGGGCCAGACTGGATGAAACACCCCGCTGGTGCTCAGTGAGACCGTGATGACCTAATCAGTTATTTCTTGTTTTCATTTCTGTGAAATTACTTCTGCTGCTGACAGAAGGGATGCCTTGGGTAAAAGAGCTCCAAATCCATTCTGTGAATAACTTCCGTCTCTCTAACACACGCTTATCAGGGACCAGCATTTGCTCTGAAGTATTTCTCAATTTGAACGTGGTGTCTGATAGGAAAATTAAGAGTGACTTAAAGCTGGCTAGGTTGTTTTTTCTGTACATGGTATTTGGAATTGAGATAATTTCCATTTAAAAAAAAAAATTATATGCCTCCTTTCAACTCCCATTCAAATAATTTCTTAAAGTAACCACACCCTCTCCTTTCTGCAGGGCTTCCCTAGGGACAGCACTTTGCAAGAACAAGCAGTTTCCATGCCACTAATGTTACTTATTCCAATTTTATCAGCTCCTGTATATTTCTGGAAGTGTCTCATAGTGTTAGTGTTTTCAGCATTTATATCACTGTAGAGAATTGTTTTGCCATTACATGACAATCTTTTGAGCTTGCAGAGGAAAAAAGGAAACATCATTCAGGATCGATATGAAAATTCAAGGCTCAATATCTTTGAGGAGTTAAGAAAAATCTCAGTGCATTGTATTTAGTTTTTCCCTTTTCTAACCTACTTTTTAAACAATTTGGAAAGTTCTTTTGACTAGAATCACTTTCATTTCAGTTTGACAATACTGAAACGTGGAAGATCTGTCAAAACTGTCATAGTTTTATGAACAGTTTCAATTTTCATACACTATCATGTTAGCTAAAAATAGTTAATTGAAAAATTTTCAGCTGTCTGTAATTTTGATGTGTTTTTCATCAGCTCCAAAATTGGATAGAGAAATCACAGCCCAGACAGGCTGTCCCAGCCCCCTGGTGAAGGGCAAGGTTACCATCTCCAGGCTTTCAATCTAGGGACTTTCAAATAAGCAGTAAATCAGTTTGCTTGGGTTTTTTTAATGTTTTAAAATACACATTACAAATCCTCTGTTGGCTGAACTCTTTTCAGGGAGCATTTCCTGAGTATACATCTTAGCATGAGTTCAGAGGGTGCCGATAAGAAAGAAATAAAAATTAAGGACTTATTTTCCAACAATGTCATTGTATTCCATATCTCCAAAACCAAGGAATCCTCCAGTGGAACTGTCCTCTATGTGTTGTAGAATGCAAATAGCATTGCAAAACTGAAACTGAGCTGCCATAAATTATTCAGAGCACCAGAAGCAGCAGCTGTTGTTTGTATTTGTCTCTAATTTTGAAGGGTGGAGAACTGGAGGCTTTCATTGACAACAGAGGGGAAGAGCAGGAGACAGTGGGAATGAATTGCTGCTCAACACCTCAGACGCTTCAACATCTGCAAGGCTGTGTTTAATTTGGTAATCTAGACTGTGGCCCCTTCTGTTAGCAAAAAGGGCAACAAATAGGTTGTGTGAAAGTGTGCTTCTTCCAACAGGTAGAGAAATAGTCAGCCCATTTCAAGTGACAGTACAAATTCTGGTTTAAAAATTATCAAAGCCAGGCAGAAAAAAATATCTTTATATCCATGAAACAGCTCTAGGGAGAGAGATAGAATTTAGAGGAGCATGCAGAGTACAACCATTATATTACAAAAAAAATACTCAATTTCTTTTTTTTCTTTTTTTTTTCCTGAAGTGAAAATGTTTTGGGATGGGATGACTGGACTACTCCTTATTATTTTTATGTATACAATATTCATTAAGTGTCTGGCTTCTGCAGATGTGCCTTTTCTCCTTCCAATGCTGCAAACTTAGTAACTCAATTAAAATCAATATGAAAGTGGCATGTTAAAGAGGAGATGGGAGTTTCCATGAATTTATTTACTATGAGAAAGATTAAGTTTTGCAGATTAAGTATGAATATATCTTGTGGAAGGAAATAAAATTAATGAAAGATGACTGCAGTTACTCACGAGTATATAGTAGGTGGGATGCAAAATGTTGTAGGCTTAATCCTCCAATACAGTATTGTATTGCTACTAGAGTACAGCACAAAGGAGTATGCAAAACTTTATCACTATCACAGGGATAACTGTAGACTTGGTAGAAACTCTGTGTATTTCCACTAGAGCATTATTTAGGCAATGATTCACTCTCTAATGCAGAGCAGAAAAATTTTTTTGGGTACAAAGAAATCAATAACAGCAAATAAAATGTTAAAGCATGCAGCACTTACTCTGAAGCTTAAGCACTATTTACTCTCCTGGGATAAAGCCCAAGGCCCTTTACTCAGGCAAACTCTCTTTGATACCAATGGTGTTTGCTTGAATGAAGACAGAATTAAGAAGCTCAGGATCTGGGTCATGAGATTTAGCTCACCAACCTGTAAAGACATTTAGCAAGGATTACACAAGCACAGAACTCACAGAAAGACCCTGTTTCATTAAAATCAATTTTAGATAGGAAAAGCCTTTTGATAGGAAATTCATTTTTTTTTTTTGCTGGAGAGCAAGAAAGAAAATGACAAAAAAATACAAAGTTAAGATAAATTAACTCTCATAATTTCCATGCTATAAACTGACGTGCAGCTCTGCAAAGAGAAATAGAAAAGGGATATAGCTTTATATGAAAAGAGAGCCATCTTTTAGGATACTGTTTGTTTGCACAGTAATATTGGGCACCTAAACAGGATGTGCATGTAGATAACAATAGAAGTATTGGCACTTTTTAAAGAAAGTATTGTGGGCTCAAACCCAAACCCAGGCAAGACGAATCCCTAATGTTGTTAATTTATGTTTATAAAAAGAGATGAGATAATTAGCAAAAAATTAATTGTCTATGGCTATTCTCTTTGGAAGGTGGAAATGGGCCCAGTTTGGAAGGTTTAGCTGAACCTGGTGCAGAAAGAAAGGTGCTGTGCATCGTTTTTGGCAGTGAAAGAAGAAAACTGAACTGAAATGCAGCTACATGGTTGATTTATTTTTATATATTTATTATTTATTTTAATGGGATTTAATACCTGGGACAGGGGTGAGCACCTGTCCCACTTTAAGCTCTGTGGGGAAGCTTCTCCAACACTGTAGTTTTCACCCCTGGGGACTCCTGCTGCTGCTGGAGCCGAGCCTCTGCCCCGGCCCTCTGGGGATAGGCAGATCCTTGGCATCCCCCAGTGACTAGACAAGAAGTTCGCTATCCCTCACTGCAAACTGGTTTCCATTAAATATAGTCTGGAGATCTTCCATAACGCCTTACATATTAAGCTCTACTTAATAGAGGCAGTAACAGATGGTTTTCTAATAAAACAGCCAGGGACGAGATAGCAGCGGAGAGCCCAGCTCTGACGGGCAGGGGCAGAGGAGCAGCACATGGGGGCACGGCGGTGGCTGCTTCTCCCCTGCCTCCATTTTCCCTCTGGACCTGAACACAGTGTTATCCCATCAGACGAAAGCTGTCTCCCGTTCCCCTGGCAGTCCTCGGCACAGACAGCTCATTGTCAGGTTGATAATTAGTCGGTTAATCCAGGCCTCACAGCTAACCCACAGAGTCTATTAATCCAGTTTCCATTAAAAGGTGCCTGTTTGCAGCTGCTCAGCCCTCGCACGTTACCCGTCCATCAGTGCCACCAGCGCTGCAAAAGCTTTTCAGGGAGGAGAGTTGTAGCTGAGGCTATGAATGGCCTGGGATGTTTCTGAGGTGTCTCAGCGTGAGGATTTCTACCAATTTATGGCCTCTCCGTAATGAATTTCAGACATTCAGGGAGAGACAAAAGACTCCAGCAAGCGCTGCTGCCAATGTGCTGCTTGAGCTGCTCAGCTTACTCCAGTAAGTACTTTGTACAATAAATTGCTGAGGGTTAGATTATTGTTCTGGGAAGTGGAAGTACAAGGATGCCTTTCCTAAAGGGGTGCCTTGAAATGGGGGCAACCTGCTGCTTTTTCCCCTTTTCTCTACCAGGTGAGTAAGGTACTGCCGTTCCCACCCCTCAGCTCACTAGCTCGGGCTGCTGAGTACAGATTTCTGTATTTCTGAAGTACATGAGCAAGTAAGAAGGAATGAGTAGATACAGAGCCCCCTGCACAACATACTTCAGTGTCCCACAACAGAAAAGGCTGCAGTGGTGGCAAGTGAGAGCCCTGCAAAGCTGGTTCAAGTCTCAGCTTCAGGACAGAGGATCCCAAACATAGACTGAAAATCTCTTGCTGTGCAAATGCCAGTAGGAGGAGAGCCATTAGCAGGAACAAGAAAGGAAAATCTGGGACTCTGTTAGTCCTTTGAAAGACTGTCATTTTCTCTCTTTGTTCCTCCCTGGCCAGGACAGAGTGGTTGAGGATCACATCAGAGTAGGAATCAAGAGGGCAATACAGGTAAAATCTAAGTTAACAGAAAAGAACAGAAGCCAGAGGGCTACATAAACACATGAGCCATCTCAACCACATTTACAATGACAGCATACAATAAAAAGGAAGAATAGTACAATAAATTTTCTTAATGTGATATTCTAAGACACAAATATAATAGCAAGTCTTTTTTTTTTTTTTGAGTGTGAACTTGAAAGCATTCAGGTGCTGAGTTCTTGCTCACTGGGGTTGCCTTCATTACGAAAAGGAAAAGAACCCACCACGTCTTTTTCCAGTTTGGTGATTAGGGTTCTTTTAAGCAAAGATGCTAAGTATCCTTTAACATACATATGCATCAGCTTAGAAAGCTGGAAGCAAAGGATAGAAGTACCAAGAAAAAAGAAAGACTAAGGGGGGTGTGTGTGTTTTCATACAGAAAATATTGACAAGTTTATACCGGACCTTTCTGCATATTCTGCAGCCTCTAGGCACATGAATAATCTGAATAAATTTACTTGCACTCACAAGTTAGCCCAGTTTGCAGTTCCCAAGAAAAAGTATGTTTAAAATCAGACATTACAAAAGAATACGGAAAAACTTTTTGTCTAAAATTGTTTCAGTGAAGAAAAATGGCCCTTTTGTACTTACGAAGAAATACATTCTGTTCCCTGTTTTTTCCTGTCTTGCTTCCCTGGCTTTTAAGCCACTTCCACTTTGCAGTGAAAAACTGGAGAATCCTTGCATAGTTATATAAATGATTTTGACTTTTTTTCCCCAAATTTTTCTTGGAAAACTTTTTTTGATCCATGTTATAGCATGATGTCCCTGTGCATCTCTAAGTAATTGCACACTTTATCACCCAGATCACAAAGCTCTTAAGAAAATAGAGGAGACCTTTACCTGTAGGATGAAGGAGGGATCAGATGACTGAAGTGGAAGCAGAGTCAGTGAGCATAAATGCAGGAGTTTGCCCTGTCGATATCTAGCACCAACCAAAGCAAGCAAAGGAAATGGAAATGAGCTGTGAAGCCAAATGATAAAATGCTTCTCTGCTTACTTTAAACAGCCTGATTCCAGTTACCCTCACAGCCTCAGTTAGATTCATTGTTCTGTGTCCCCCAGTCAATATTCTATTTATCATTCAATGACCAGAGTGGTTACAATCCTTCATCCTTGATAAAAGAGTAGAAATCATTTATTTAATTGTGGGAGCAGGGATGAGAACTTGGTTCACTACCTTCCTGTTAACTCTGTTGCTTACTGTAAATTACTTGAGGAAAAGTCTGTTTGCTGTATTGCTTGTACCCATTTAGTTCTGTTTTCAACGCTGCTTGAAATTGCTTTCTCCCAAGAGACATAGAGCATCATCAAGGAATTCACGGATTAGATCTCCTTCAGCTGAAATCAGTCTATGCAATTCTGATCATGGCTGTTTTTCAGAACAGATTTGTGTATGTGTCTGGGTATTTTGAGAAGTACATTGTTGATTACTAAAGCAATCAAGTCCAGACAGTGATTTTGTGATTCACTTCAGTGACGTGATATAAATACCATATATGAGCTTTTCAGTTTCATTTAGAACCCTGAACACCCACTCAGCTGCCTTGCTGAGATTTGTTCCGTTGCCTCCAATTCTATGTTTATTGGCTCTTTAAGCCGAAACAAAAAAGCCCCACACATGAAGTAGGTATTTTTGGAGGAAGAGACTGATGGCTCTCTTTGTACAGAAACGTCTTACTTTCTCCCCAGTTGATTTTATAAATTACTGCCCACACTGAACCAGACTGTTTATCACTCTCATCCTCTGCAGTGCTTTCTCAACCCGTCGGTAGCTATACTTTGCCTTCCCAATTTGTTTAGTCCAAGATTTAAGATGGACAGAGACTGCTGTTCTTATAAATCCTGATTTCATTAGTGATGAATGTCTGGCAGAAAGTCCCCTCAGTAGACGCTCTGCTCTCCGTCTCTCATACAGTCTAACTAGGTCTCCAATGGTAAAAAGAGCACAGGATGTCCAGGGCCCACTGAAGCACGATAATAAGACTTATGAAGAAAGCAGTCCCTGCGAGGCCTCATTACAGGAGTTTCTAGGGCTAAGTTACTGCTTCAGAGGGTGGAAAAGGCATCTTTACAACAACTTACCCAAAACAAAGTGGATCATTTCTATCTGGATCTGTCTTTCATTTCCCTCATAATAGTAGCAGAGTAAGACTTGCTAATTGGTACATAATGCAGTTTGTCATACATTTTTGTTGTGCTGTCGTTATTTTTACCATCAATATGAACCCATCTTAAGACTGAGCCATAACTGTCTCCAATTAACTGATGAAAAATGACATCTGTGTGAATGTGCAGTGTAAAACTGTCCTCATCTATCTGAATACAGTATTTTTCCTTGGTAGCTTTCTTTCACAGACAAACTAAAATGGAAGGATGAAATGAATTTTAAAAAATAAATAAAACAGCAACACCGCTGTTTTTACTAAGCGGATAGATGGTTTTGTGTAGCTCGTATTTCAGTAGGAGTGGGAAAGATAGATGCTACCTATCCTATTATCTGAAAAGTAATATAACTACACTGCAGAAAAAAGCCCCACCTGGATAAAAAACTCTAAAAGTAAAATGAAACCTAGTAGTGGGGTTTTCTCAAACTTTGTTCAAAAACACGAAGAATTTTAAAAGCGCTATCTGACAATTTAAGTTTATCTACATTCATATTTAGAGGGGGGGGTGTATCCGTACTTATATAAAATACATTTATATTATATAGATATAAAATAAAGTGGGTAACTGTTTATTGACAGTGGCTCTGATTAGTCTAACTTAATATTTACATAAAGCCTGAATAGAACTTGGATTTAGAGGTCGAATACTTTTAATGGATTTCAATCAAAGTACATATAAAGTGGTAAGAGAAAATGTGGAACAGAAAGAAATGAAGAGGCTGAAAAGGAGATGTGGAAATTCAAGCTCCTTCCTCCAGCTGCTCTTACCGGGGGGCTAACGTGTCCCCTTGATCCATGTTACAAAAGAAACAGTGGTGAGCATCATCCTTTGTGCAGACCCAAATCGGCCGCAGACGTGAGGCATCGCAAGGTGCCATTGCAGGACCTGGGAGGATGCAGTGGCTACCAGCAGTGGCACAAGCCACCTTGCAAGGGCTCTGAGAGCTTTGATGTTTGAGGTTTGAAAAGGGAGTCAACACATGTCCAGCAGTATGCAGCAGCACAGTGGGGCTTTGCAGGACTGCAATCTGGGACTTGTCTGGCACGCGTGATCCTCTGTGAGCGTGCAAAACCAGATACCAATAAATTTTTCTTCTGACTTCTTTCTCACTGTTCAAACTCAAGATAAATATGGCCTAAACTCTAGAGAAGAACTTTCTTCTGCCTCCTTTTGTATTTACAAATAAAATGGCCTGGAGAGAAGCCACATTTATTTGCAACTAAAATACCATCTGTTTATGTGTGAAAAAACTGCCTAGTCATATGGATTCAGGGTGAAAATGATAAATTTAATTATCAGAAAGAAAAAGAGCAATTCACATTTGGAAACAGCAAATTTCAGCAGAACTCAATATTTAATTTTATGTCATTTCCTGAAAGTTCAATAGACACTGTGGTTTTTCTCCAAAATTCAACATACCATTTGGAGCAAAACTGTTGAGATGCTGCATTCATGAAGCATAGCAAAACGTAGCTTATCACACACCCTATTGTGGCTGCTAATACACATTGGAAAGCTTCCTGTAATTTCATCATTCATACTTTTGTGTGCTTTATCGGTGGCTGCCTACATTGCCATATAACTTAGTTTAGATTACCCAAACTCATTTTGTTAAATCAAATTCTGTGTTTTTTTCCCTTTTATTCCATTAAGACGTGTGCTACATATGGTCCAATATTACAGTTGGTCTGAATTGATTAGAATTCTTTTTCTAGTTATTCTGTTACATGAAAAATATAACTTATATTTTTGCCATCATGGTTTCTTACAGAGAGACATAATGCTAGGATGACAAATAATTTCTCTATAAGAAGGTAAAAAAAAGTTGCTTCTGTACTTAACAGTTCTTTTCTGTTCTGATTAGTATTCGCATCACTCTGGAGTTGAACATTTCCTTTTATTTCTCTATATCAAAGTTTCTTCATAATTTTACTGAGTTTTCCAGCCATCACTTCTTCGGGTTCCTCAGACTTTATTCTCAGACATCCTCAATCAGTATCGCCATGCCCTGATGAAGCACTCGCTGTTACATTACGTCATGCAGCTCTGTAACTCTTTTGTTCCCTCAATGTATGGTCAAGCTATTCAGCAATGCATATCTTTGCCTTGCTACATGCTGAGATATGTTCTAGTTTAAGGACATCTTTCTAACTAAAGAAAAAGTATCCTTTTGTCAAGCTGCAGTATTTTTAGGCACTTTCTCCTCCAACTTAGTATTCACTTAGTAAGTCCTCTAAGATTTCTCTATCACTTCAGTCCATGCCAACTCAGATGAAACATTAGTGCTTCTTCAAAGTCACTGAAAAGTGTTGTTTTGTTTTTCTCAAAGACTCACCCTACAGGTCAGCCACTCTAGAGTTCCATCAGGGAGCAAGCTGGTAGTAGATTAAAAACACTCTCTAATAAGGTGTCTTTTCATAATTCATTGTTTGAATTCACTGTTGAGAGAAAATGACTGGAATGAAAACTGATGCAACTGAAGGCACAGGCAGAACTGTGGAGCCACAGCCTCACGACCAACTTTCCTTTGTCCCTTCTAGACCACCTGTACCTAACATTAGAGGGATTTCTGGGTTTAATTTCCTGCCATACAAAATGTCAGCAGATGTCAATCCAGAACAAAAAAATATTTTATTACTTGGATGCTGATTTCCACCAATTTTTGGATTCCAGATGTGGGGTCATGCAGACTTATGTCTAATTGGACTTACATCTAATTATTGGAAATAAACACACTGTTCGATCTCTCTGGTATACATGACCTGACCTGCTTTCTTGAGTCTCATCCATGACACTAGCTCATGCAATCTCACTCTGGGACAAGGCAGGCTTTGTTGTTGATTTTTTTTTGTTGTTTTTCAATTGTGTTGATGAATGCTCTTGAGTGTTACCAAGTGGTGTGAGAATGTTTGTCCAGATTTCTCAGATGTTTGGATTCAAGGCATAAACTGGCATAAATTGTAACCCATTCATTTGTAACTGAAAAAGCAACCTCTGTACTGGGGAGAGAGGGGAAGGAAGGGTAGAAAGGTTGGTGGCAGATGTGTTTATGATTGATAGAACATTTTTTTGGAATAGCAAAAAGACTCTCCTGTGTTTTACCTTCTTTATATCCCTTATATTTTATTTTCAAGCACTATCCCTCAAATTTCCATAATATAGTTCATGGTTAGTCTCCTTTGCCTAACTTAAAAGAAAACTATTTTAAAACATCAAGTATTTGAGAATAAGCTATTGTCAGGGAAAAGAAAGAAAAAAAAAGAAAACCCTCCGACTATCTTTCTTTTTGCTGGCACTGCTCCTTGTTGATTCAAAAAGCTACATTATTTAAGCCTTCTGTAGCTGTCTTCCACATTTCTGGAGAATTTCAGCTCTCGTGTATTTTTCTCCCTTTCTTTTTTTACTGGGGTATTCTCATATTTTTCTATAGATCTAGTATCTACCTTGCTAATCACTCAGAGTCTGACACATCCTTTGTTCAGTATTTCAGCTCTAAGTGATCAGCATAACCACGTACTTCCAACAGTTTCCTGTGGTCCTTTGTAGACAAGCTGCAGGATTTTCTTCAGAAGATGGATTATGCGCTTTATCTTTAGTAGGAGTTCTAATTTATCTCCAAGTAACAGTGAGCCCATGATCTCTTCCTGTATCACACCTGTTTAATGTAAGATCAATACTTACATGTCTAATGTTTAATACATGCTTATAACCTTGTTTGGATTTGGTCCTTGAAAGACATTTTTAATGTTTAATTTCTGAGTTTTCCTTCTGGGATGATATAGATGGCATAGTTCACAGTTTAATTGCTCTTGAGGAAAATTATTATTTTTCCAATTTTTATTTTATTTTCATAAATTTCATAATATAGAGCCCCTTTAAACATGAATGATGTTCAGGTTTTGGCCTTATGAGAAGTTGTTGAAGTTCCCATGAGATCTACTGCTTGACTGAAAGTAAAATAGACAAGTTGTTTCCTTTGAGTGGAGAGTGCCCAAACCAATGTGCATCTTTGTCACTTATTAAACTAGATGAATAATACAGTGGTAACTCAGCCTTTTATTTTTCTTAGCTTTGTAAAATATTAGTATGGGGTTTCTAATAGCAAAAATGGTCATTTATTGGGCCAGTTATTGAAAAGAATGTGGCCAGTGGATATAATTAGGTACATAGTGAATCAGAAGATAGCATGCCTGTTGGCATGGCCATTGTGCTGACAAACTTATATGCAGCTCAGGTGTCTTGCAGAAGAGGGGAACAGTCAGTCTGAGGCATTCCTGAAGCCATTAGTGGGAGTCTCAGCTTGTGTGTCAAAACTTCTAGTTTTGGAATGTCAATGGAAAATATCACAGATGATTTAGCACTATCTCATGCATCAACCTGTGTATGCTGAGAATAAACATTACTTCAGATACACAAACTCTGCATTGGTTAGAAGAATTGAAACAGACAAGTATGTCAAAATTGATTTTGCCATTAGAGGGCTTTGGTTGTTTAGCAAAGAAGTGAAAAACATCTTTTTTCCTCCTCTAGGATACTTGAGCATCTCTACCAAGTGAGTTGAAATTTGGTCTAAACATCAACAAAATTGCCTGTTCCCCCCCTTTGAAAGGACTATTCAATCATTGGGAGAAATTTAGTAACAAAGGAGCTCATATTAAACAGGGCTAAAAACTCTCCGCAGGTAAAAGCTTCATCTTTCAAAAATAAACTTTACACTGAATTTGCAGCAGAGTCTTATTTCTTTTGGGGTCAATCCTATATTTTGCTGGGTTTGCACAGGAATAAAATCATGCAAATAATATACTGCAGAGACCTAAAGAAACTCCCTAGCTAGCTCCTTTTCCTATCACCTTCCCCAGCTTTCCAGTGCCTCTATAAACTTGCACCTCTATTTTGTACAGAATTGAATGCTTTCAGAAGTCTTTTACACTGTGACTGTATATTTGGGCAAAATTTCCCATCACAGTTGCAGCATCAATGATCAAGCTATAATTGGTTGTGATCTTATGCTCCCAGTAATTGTGTCTTCTCTAGCTTGAAGGTGGATAAAACTTCTATTAGACTCTGAAGAATTCAGACTTCAACTCAGTCTTTCTAACTGAAAAATATGAAAAAGTGGAGGAAGCAGAATATGCTCAGCGGGAGAAATATTGCCTTTGAACAGAAATGCTTAATACTTTTAGTTTACATTAAGGCATTAGTCTTTGTTGTCGGTGTATGGCACAAGCATTGGCTTTAGATGCGGTGGAAGGATTTCTTCTCCCAGATGGCAGAACATGATTAGAAATTTTCTGTGATCTTTTCTGCTACAACCATTCTTTCCAAGAAGCATTTATACAACAGAAACTCGTTCTGTTCTCAGCCCTTCCTCAATCTCTGTCCCTGTGTCTCAAATTTGCTGGGCAATTTGCACTCTCAGAAGTGTGCTCCTTTAGAAACACCTCTACAACTTCATCTCAACTTCACTCTGTGATTCTTTTTTGTCTAAGACCCTGTACTTCTCCAGAAAAGAATGAATCCTTGCTCTTCACTTCATAGTATTTCTTTCTAATCCTGTTGTAGGTTTGGCATTTTGCAGAGTTACTCTTTTATTGCATTAATGAATGTGAGGGTACAACCAGGTCCTAAAATGTATATAGACAGTCCAAGGAAATGCAAACAAATGAACATTAAAATAATCTTTAAAATGTAGTTTGATCTGCAGGAAAGGAAAGGACATAAAGTATCCCTTAGTAATTTTTGCATCAAGCCAACAGCCCAGTGCTTACCTGCCGTGAGCATACACCTATACCAATGTCCTCTGCTTGCATACCAAAAGCGTCTAGTATAATTAATTTACTGTTGCTTACCTAACATCACACGTTTCCTGACTTAGATGTTTCACAGCAGGACTGAGCTCCTGTCTCCTGTTGCATGCATGTTCTGTATGAAGAGCAGCACAGGGCTTAACAGGCTCATTAACTGTTTCTTACAACTGCTGGTGTTTTGATCAATATACAAAAGCTGGGCTTCTTCAGTAATCATAAACGTAGGTGCCTTTGGTTATGTGTAAAATGTTGTGGAGCCCACACACATAAACATTTGCAGGACTGAGTCTGTGGATAATATCCTTCATTCTAGCTGCCTTTCCATGATGTACTACATTCAGAAGGCTCTAGCAGACATTATACATAAGCATCAACGTCTTTATCCTTACATTTTTGGAGTGGCTGATGTGGGTCCTGCTATCGTACACCTTTTGTTGCCTTTTTAATTTTCTTTAAGATCCAAAACATATATACACCAAACTGCTCACTTTTTGCTTTCAGTACTGGAAACTGCATAGAACTGTTTCAGTACAGGACTCTGATTTCATTGTCTTTGCTGTTTCCATTAATGCTGTCAGCTTTTCTGTCCCCTACCCGTAATACACACTAAGTTAACATTTCTTGCTAAGTGTGGCCACCAGTTCTTGTTGGCAATGGGGACATGAATCCTTCTGCTGAAGTATATTAGTTTTTTCCTTTGATGCAAACAGAATTTGGCTACTTTAGGATCTGAATAACTTGTTGATATCAAATGCTCCATTGGTGACTCTTGTGTGCAAGACAAAAGAAAATCACATATATGAAGACATTTCAACATACAAAATAAAGAATAACGGTGTAGAAAATTAAAAGATAGGTCATTAGTCCTTTTGGTGCTGTTACTGAAATGTTATATTTCATGTTACTTTTCTACCTCCAGATTGAAATTAAAAGTAAGAAGGACTAAAACCTAATTTCATATTTGCCCCTCTTTGTAGTTATTAGGTAGGAAGCAGCTTGCATATAAAAGCAGAGAGAAAAAGAGAAAGATTTAATTCAAAGAAATCTGAATGTGATAGTGCTCACAATGCTGTGATGACAAAAAAAAGCTTGCCCTCTTCTCCCAAAGCACAATGTCGTTGCTCAGAAAACAAAGAGAAAGAGTACAGCAGAATTACTATGAAGCAGGTAGCCTCCCATTCAGGTTGAGTTTCTGTGTGTCCCTGTTTAAGAATCTGTGCAAAGTAGTTAGAGACGTAAAAGTGGAACAAAATAAAATTAGAATTATAATAATTTTAATGTGCTTTGAAAGGCGTTTCTTAATTCACATGTCTATCAAAAAGTCCAAAGAACGTTTCAATAAAGAACATATCTACAAGCTGCTGTTTCCAACTTTTCCATTAACTGAAAGTGTATCAGCGCTTTCTTGTTTCATGGTCGGGGTTCAGTTACTTTGGCCCCACTGTTTCTAAAGTGTTCAGATCAAGCTAAATGGCTTCACATTGTTCAACATCTTTCCAATTTTCTACTGTAGAGGAACAGATAGAATATATGCCTTGCCAAGTGCCAGAAATGGTAGGATCAAGTGTTGAATTTCAATCTCAAGTTTCAATCTGTTTCACATCTTGGGGTCTGATTTACAGTATCTTTGTATCTGTTGAAATAGGTGGTTAAGCAGCCTTTATTATAAGGCTTTATGCTGACAATAATGCTAACGGTCCAAAATAACATAATTCTCTGAAAAAGAAGCTTGAAGCTATCTCTGAAATCAGACACAACAGAGACTCCTTGTCCTGGCACTTGCTGAAGTAAGGAGGTAGCAAGGAAATGCATGCATTAGATGACGCTTTTAAGACACTAAGACGACAGCATGTCTTTGTGTATTCTGATTATTTTGCATCCTATTAGGAGAGTGCAATAAAAGGATAAAGTTTGGTTCCTCTTCTTCATATAAACACCGTTAATATGCAAAATATTTTGTGAAGGATAGCTCTGTGAGATGCAATGCTTGGATTTACAGAGAATCTCTTGATTTATTTTTGTTGGTCAATCCATTCCTTAATAAGGAAAGATTGTGAGGGTCCTGGCATATCACCTGCTGCTTTCATTAAATGGATGTCAAAATAAACATCTGATTCTTTACCTAACCAATAACCTAAGTCACTAGCTTTCCAATTTGGGTTCTTTCATAGACCAGGACTAAAGGATTTAAATAAACCCATCTCCTGCTGCCCCAGGCACCCTTCCCGTCCCCTCCAGGTGCTTCTTGCACGTTACTGCCATGGTATCTGAGTCTACTGGTTTGCAGCATACCCAGAATTTCCATAATTTCCTGGCTACACCAGAGTAGTCCGGAGGATTTTTGTAGCTCTTCCCCTATCTTTGTGCATGTTGCCATGCTCCTCCATCAGACTTTTTTCCCCACTGTTCTAGTTGAACCCCATGTGGACTCCGAAAGGCCTGAACAGTAGAGCCAGAGGTGAACCAGAAGAGGAAATATTCCTTATTGGACTGAAAATGGCTTCAAGGAATGCTTCTCGGAGCCATGTCATATCTTAGGCTGGCTACTTCTGTCACGTTTTTACTATTCAAGGGCCCTGTCAAAGGTTCACTTCATCCTGGGTAGCTGAAATTTTCAATGCTAATTTAAACATCACTTTAACCACAACATTGAGGTTTAAGTACAAGTTTCTTGGTCTGTGACAATTTTTGCCACATATTAGGAAGAAAGAAAGTATATTTTTTGCCCTCATGAAGAGGGAGCTGTTTTGAATTCAGGGATGCTAATTTTGCCTTTACTCATGCTTTTCTTCTTCTCAGATAAGTATGTGGACGTGTGTGGTTTATTTTGTCTTATTATTTTAACCAAGTTAATTCTCTTGTTCATTTCCCCTTCAGTAAGTCTTTAATTTAGGCACAACATTTGGCAAGTAACTAAGTGTTTTGACCCTCTGGAGTATCTCTGACTCTGAGATCTGTACATGGGATTCCCATTAATGCAAGCTAGAAGTGTGCACATAGAGCAAGGCAGTGTCTCTGACCCTTCAGAGAGAAAGAGGTTTAGCTGATAAGAGAAAAAAACAAAGAAAAATGTTATCTGCAAGCAACAGCAAGGAAATGAATCAAAAGGAAATCTAGGATGCTGCTAAAGGAAGGTTTTTTACAAAAAATAAAAGCAAAACTATGGAATGGAAAATCTAGACCGCAGTGATGCTGCATTAAAAGATGAGATCTAATTCAGACACAAGATGAGAAAAGATGGGAGTAAATTTTAATAAAGAAAAGCAGTTGCTATAGAAAGGACATTTAGCTGATCTCAAGAAACTATTTAAGATTTTTAAATGAGTTCAATAGGAAGAAAAGTATCAAAGTTCTTGGAGTAGTGTGTAGACATTAATGAGTAATGACAGTTATTGCAAAGACTGTGAGCCATCTTCTTTTATGTAAGTTACCAGAAGTTTTAGTAACGGTTTCAAGTTTTAGTAATGGTTTTAACAGGGAGATGAATGTACTGGGTCTTTTATCTTCAAGGAAAAAGGCAGACAGATTAGCTAGCTGATTACTCTGTATGAAATGGTAAGATCTTTCCTATAGGCATCTTGAATTAGCGTTTTTCATACTTCATTAAATTGTCTTGCATGTACTTGCATATTTGCTTTCAAGATTTTGCAAAACATTGTGATTCTGGGTAACACAGGCAGACCTAAGAAATTTTGGGAAATCATAGGTTGTGATTATTATAATTATCTTACACTGCAGTAGTCCCCGAGGATTCTTTTTCTATCAGGCAGGTACACAATCCACATGTTATTTTGTGGCATCCTCTGTTGTAGACTGTGAATCAGTGATGCAGAGCTGAGACAGGACCTTCAGCAGGAGGAGTGTAAAGGAACGATTTTTCAGTAACATAGGTAAGCACTGACTGAATTCACCATCTTTGCCTCTCAAACCCATCTAAAACAATTTTTGCTGCTAGGCAGCCAATCTGCTACATCTTCCCCACTCTCAGACAGAAAATTACTTAATGCTCTGGTTTATAATACAAGGAAAATAAAGAAATAGATTTCATTATATTAACTCTTCAGCAGATCTGTATATTGTGGCTGATCTCTATGTCTGTATTTACTTGTGGCCCAGATACTATATCAGAAGCTTCTTCATTTAGGATTTTCTGCAAGTGTGACTTTGTATATTTACTGAAGTGTGTCAGGTTACAGTACTGGTAACATCACTATCTTATTACCTCAAAATTCTATATCTTCACTTACAGATGGCTCTTACTTGAATGTGGGGTTGGCCTTTCGATTCCCAGGTCACTCTAGACTGGCAGCCTCACTGTTTTTACAATGTCTCATTTTCTTTTTTTGGTTTCTGCGAACATATTCTCATTGTTTCCGACACAAGGAACTTCTCCAATATATATGCTGTCTTTCTGGACTCCTTTATACTATATACTGCATAAAATCCATGCTTATGTATATTTTTAGACTCAGTAATGACTCTTTGTTCTGTGCTTCTCAGCCAGCTTTCAATTGCCACGAATGTGTGAATATGTACAACATGTATTCATATACAGATGGAAATTCGTAGGTTTATATGACTTGTACCTATCTCGCCTTGAAGGAATTCACTGACTCATCAGGCTAACAAGATATTGGTCATAAGTTCAGGTCATTCCATGAGAAAGACAAGAATATGTTTAAAGAAATTTGTACTGATGCATATTCAGTATCCAGGCTATAAATCTGCATGTGGCCTCTTCACATCACTGTTGTGGTCAAAGTTTGTGCTTCATACTAATTAATCTTTCATTGCACAATTAAAATGAAAAACAGTGGAGTAGCCATCTCTCCTGCTTTTCATTAAACATATGCATCACTGATAACATACATTGTTGTTTTCTTCATGAAAAAGTATTATTTTTATTAATGGTAAACAACATTTGCTCTACGTAGTATTGCAATTAAACCATATTACAGTGAATAGCCATGCTCTTCCAGGCATATCTTACTTCAGAGCAAAATCACTTTAAAAATTAAACTTCTGAAATATTCCTGGAAAGGGAAACTGTATACTTTTATTGCCAATTCAAATGGGTGAAAGTAGATTCCATCAATCTTTGATTTTCTTTAATAATTCATGAAATTTCGTGAATCAGAAGGTAATTGGTTCTTACAGACAAGCCTCTGAGCTTTTTTTCTAGTATTCAAGAGTTCCATGGATTTATGCCTCTGCATATAACAGTTAGTGCCTTTAAACAGGACATTAAAAAATTTCCACTTACATACAAATGACCTTTTAAACAGCACCCGTGATTGATTTGCAGTAGGTAAAATAACATCCCCTTACTTCCTGGTATTTAATCTACCTGACAGAACCATCTCTCCCAGGTTTTCTCAGGGGATTTTGAGCAAGCTATTCTCAGGATTATTGTGTATCAAATTACCATAATTCCTAATGAAATAGTAAATTAGATGTGCTGAGTGGATAACTGTTAATTAGCTGACTTGAAAACTTGTCAGTCATTCTTATACCTGCATTTTGGGCTGAAAGTGGGGAGTGGTGAGGTGAGCGGAGAGAAAATAAATTAGATTTTTTTTAAATGTTGTAGTGATTTAGAAGCCTAAATTACATTGACAATT
This sequence comes from Nyctibius grandis, assembly GCF_013368605.1. NCBI lineage: Eukaryota > Metazoa > Chordata > Aves > Nyctibiiformes > Nyctibiidae > Nyctibius > Nyctibius grandis. Next base: position 6,630,780 of record NC_090676.1, on the reverse strand, counting down.
AATGGATTTCATATGCTTCTGAAAACTAAAAATAGGTGTATGGAGATATATATACCTCACTGGAAGTCTTGACAATTAAGCTTCTAATTCTCTTTTGAAAATGGTATCTAGTTGTCAAATCATTTGGTAATTTTGCCCCAGTCTCTCTTTATTTCAGTCTGCTCACAGCTTGTACTGAAAGCAGGCAGGCTGCGTCCAGGGCAGCGATGCCAGGCAGAGCACTCTCCAGGAAGGACTGTGCCTCCCTGCTCTCTAGTTCCTCTCCTTTCAGTCTTAAAACATCTGTATCTTCAGATGAGCAATGGCTCCCCACATCTTAATTGTCTCGTTGATTAGACAGTTCAGGGTGAGATTATTCATCCATCCACTGGATTCCATATTCTAATGACACCCCTGTGCCTGCCCTGCAGAGACAATAAGCCCGACCTGCAGGGCAAACGCAGGAGCAAGGGCACCGCTGAGGTCTGCTGTCCTGCGAATGCTCCTCCAGGCCCCTCTCCTCAGCAGGTCTTCTGCTCCCTTAAGCACGTAGCTCACCCTGCAGTGAATGGCATCTGCCTGCTGCCTCTGTTAACTCGATATCTCTTCCCTACCTACTTTGATAAAATTTCAATGAACATAGTGGTTTAGGATAGCTCTGTCAAATTTGACAATCGGAGCAACAAGTTTTTGGAAGTTACAAGGAGAGCGTGTATATACATTTATTTTACAACGATAAAAAAACCCCCTCATGTCTTTACAAAAACAAAGTAAAAAAATGTTTTCTTCATTTTGGTCACAAAGTTGCACAGAATAATATGTATTATAAAATAACCATAGTTAAGAAGCCAAAGCAATTTAATTGAACAATTTCAGGTCTTTAGGTTTACCAGATGTGTACTACTAAACCAGGTTAAAAAACAGATTCCCTGGCTTAGTTTTGGTGATCTACCTTGTTCTTCCTTGTTGTTCTTCATTGTTGAAGCAAAACAATTGAAGCAATTATAGAAAACAACAGCAACAGCAAATTGGGAAAAAATACCTAGCACAGTTTTAAGACCAAGAGATATAAAATATGCTGGAGAAAACTTGAAATAAATGTAATTAAAATGACCTTTTCCCCTTGAAAAATTATTTTTCAGTGAAGCACGACCCATTGAAGTAGTTCTATTACAAAAGAGTCTTCATGATAAATCCTGTCTTACAGGTTCATTGATTTAGTCAAAAAGACTATCTTCATGAAAATGCTAGTTCTTCATTTGGGTAAAGCAAGGCACAGAGGCCTTGAGTAAAACTCCCAAGCCATCAGGCACCATGACCCCCAAGTTGTACATCGGACCTCATTCTCACAGCCCAGATCTGTATGCCACAACAATATAAGTACTGCTCCTCTCCCGTGCACTTTGTTAGCAGTGATGCAGCTGGTGTTACAGAACTAGGATGGAGGTGCGTTTCATGAGAACTAATCTTTGCACAAAGGCTGGGATTGGAAAGGGCATCTGTATTTCATATCCAATATTCTTCACAGCCTTGGCTCTAGAATTTATGTATTCACAACAGTGTCAAATACTATTACTAATGAAACTCAAGGCATGCTGTTAGAAAGGTGCATACCACAGAGGGCACGACAGCATAATTGAGGGTACATTTTCAGTTCGGTGTATGGCAGAACTGAAATTCTCTTCAAGGAGAACAACTTGCAGTCACAAAATGTATCACCAGAAAATGAATCGGAGGCACAAATCAAAGTACCTGTACTAGTAGGTGCATGTATAGTATCTCCAATGAGAGAACTTCTCCTCTTGGAAAATTGACCCCAGCTGTAGCTCCTAATCAGCATCAATCTCAACAACTGTGTTTAGGGCACATACCTGCTTTTCTTGATGAGACATCAGCAACAGATTTATTCATTTCTAAATGAGCTATTAGATTATACCTTCCTGTCTGTATATGCATTTACTTCAGAAGAACTTGAAAGGATGTGTAAATATGTGCACCATTGAGTAGGTCTATGCAGCATGAATTAATCTGCTTGAAGCTAATGGGGAGGGATGATATGCAGTTGTGGGATTGGGGAGGGGAAGTCACTTCTGTGAAAACTGATTGATTTGAATGCAGATTCACTCCTGGGACAGGCACTTCCACCTGTACCAGTCGGTAAAACTATAAAAAACGTATTAATGATTAATTCATAATCACTTTAGATTTATAACGTAGACCCAAACCAGTTACAGTCTTACCAATTCCCATCACTGCCTCCAGACCTGAACTGAGAACCTGTAAATATTTGCAAGCTTATTCTGAAAAATTCAATATAAAATGATATACTAACATTAAAAGTTCTGGATCCAGATGCATATAGATTTTTCTTTGGCAGAACTAGGCTGGTTTTGATCTTGGGAGGCTGTCTTCAGGACGTTGGTAGAGAATTTGTTTCTTATAGGACAAGAGTATTTTACCCAGATTAGTATACTGCGTCTAGTATCCAGTTCTGCAAACACAGAAGCATATGACTTGGAAATCAGTGGCTGTACTCACACAAGTGAAATTGCTCTCTGATTGTACTGCTAGATTCCTAATTAATGAATGTGGTCTTGGTGTTTAGTAAATTAAGACAGAACAGAAGATTGCTGTTGATACTATTATGTCAGGGAGTTTTGTAATTAGTGTTCAAATTTTCATTTTAGTACTGCATTCAGCTCCTCCTTCTCATGCTAACATTTAAGTTCCCTAGCCACAAAACATCCATTACATTGTGCATGTTGTCTGCAGCATTGATATACAGTCCCATCAGCTACTGTATAAGCTGCTCTTTCACCTTCATTTACTAATATAGTCTTCACTGTTGAATACTGATGCAGGGAAAGTAGAAAAACAGTCCTCCTCAACATTTCGCACATAGTGTAAACAAAACTGATGTAAACTGACTCATCTGTGCCCACTTAGAAGACCAGTGTTGCACAACCATTCTTAATTACCTTTTAATCTTATCTTTGAATTTCTTCCCCACCTGACTGTACCCAATGTCTTCCATCCTGCAATACAAACTTTTCCTTTTCTGGTGAGCAATCAGACACTTACTTCATCAGCAATGAACTTGTCAAAGTGAGATGACAAATCTATGCCTTGCCATATGCAACAGAAGTCAAAGAGCTTCTCATGGCACAGAGCTGCTACACAGTCCTTATAAATTATTTATGCTTCCCATATCCCCACATTCTTTATTCCATTGCCGTCAGGACTTTGTGGTGCTTTCACTAATCACAACATTGTTATAAGCCCTGAAGATACCTGCCAAACTCTGTTACCTTATAGGTTCAGGAATCCCCACACTTGTCCCACATGCATCTTCTCTTGCTTCCTTCTTCCACAGCTTCCCCACTGCTACAAGCATGAAACTCCCTTTATCTCTGTGGAACAAACTGTCTTAGATCCAGGACTGATTTCTTGCCAAAACCAGGGAGGAAATGCAGGGGAAAAATATTCTGCATTTGGTGACCAGACAGTCTCCTCTCTTTGTGACTGACATGAAAGTTGAAGCCTGGTTTCCATGCTCTTTAGATGAGCATGCTGATAGTAGACTATCCTGTGCTGGGCTTCCTCTTCTTTTTGCATTCACAGAGAAGCTTAGAAGGGACTTGGTTTTATTCTAAGATGAAAGACAACTTTTTTCTTCCTGTACAAAAAGGAAATGTTTTTCATTGCAGAGCTGAATATAGCCATGATGTGAAGAGGGATGTCAGTGCGATGACAAGAGCATTTTTCCATCATGTGGCTGCAGATATGAGCACAAAGAGCAGTCCTAATGGGATGGGGAAGTCCCGCTCTTCTCAAATCTTGCCCATTCAGTTCTGATTATGCGCTGCCAAACATCACAAGACATTGCCAGATTATTACGATGTCAAGGTAAAAATTCATAGTAGAAAGCACAAAACTGTCCAATCCTCTTAGCAGAGCTTTCAAAGTATAAAGGATTTCATCAAGTGAGAAGGTGCTAATGTGATGGAATAGTAAATTATAGGCCTATAGTATTATGCTTGCATTTAACTGAAGTATATCAGAATTGCAAAAGATACCATTTGAAATATACTTAGCAATGCAGACCATAGACACTATTAATAGCATTAAAGGAATACAAATGTATTACCCAAATGCCACAAATCTTACTAGGCATGTATAGAATATGCTGGTTGTGCACAAGGATTGAAATTAATAGGCATGACCTTTTTCTGACTTGCCTTTCATCCTCATAAATTCAGCACGTTTGCAAAACAGGCTCAGCGGGATTTGTTTGTGATTTTTTTACATCAAACACAACAAAACTTACAATTGTTTTTTTTAGTCCTAGTAGTCTCTTAAATAACAAATATTGTAACAAGCTGTATCCTCTCTGAGTCATGGCAGTATTAGAAGGTTAGCATCTAGATTTATTTACAAGCAAGCATCCATCCTTGGATTAGCTTTTCCAGCAGATAGTCTGGACTTTATTCACAGGCAACGGGATGCTTAGAGCCAAAACAGGGAAAGCTTAGTCAGAATGAAGAGATGGTATTAATTACACTGCATTCAGAATGCACACAGCAAGGGCTCCCTGTTAAGTGGTTGATTTTCAGCTTCCAGTATCCCTTGGTCCAACATATGCACAGGTATGATGATGAGAAATCCTGCATCCTGCCAGGCACTCATTTAATTCAAGATTTTCTATTCAGTAGAGTCCAATGATAATATTTCACAGAGAAATGCAACAGCTCCACTATGGAAAATTATCTTTTCCTTTGGAGAGTATTTTCCTACCCCCTGGCAACCATCTACTAAGTGATGTTCCTAATCTCAGTGATTTGCATCTTTTGTATTCTTTTCATACTTGAAGTTCACATTATCCATCTGTACATCTAGTCCTTTCAGGAATAGTGGTAATCTCTGTGGTAATCTCTGTGCCTGCATGTTTGAGCAATATGGATTGTGGAGCGTATATTCCATTTTGCTTATTTTTAAGGTAAGCCTTTCCCTATCACTAAACACTGCTTGTCTTATAGCATGTAAAGAGGCAAATACACTGAGATTCTCTGAGTTTCTGAATATTTTGTATAGTGCCTGGAAGTTTCCTAAGCATTTGGTGTCCTTAGAAAAGAAATAACCAATGCTGTTTCTTCCACCTATGTCAGCAGAAATACCTCTGAAACCATGTTTTTCTGGTTTTCTTTTTCTAGGCACTGATTTTCCAGCAAGCGACAATGGGGGTCCAGAATAAAATTGATCTCCTCCATACAAATGATATTAAAATACAAAGCTGCAGATTTCTTTAGAGCTTGGGATATAGTAGGCTGAGTAAAGCCATCATGAAAACACTTCCAACAGGATACTGGCAGCGTGGAGCTCTGTGGTGCTCTGATTTGCCGTCTTCTCTCACCCTGGGTAGCACCCACAGTGAGACCATGCATAGAAGGTGTGGATGAGAGTAGCGTCACTGGACCCTTGAGGGAGTAGTCAAGGGAGAAAACAGTTTTAAAAGCCACCAGCAGATCCTTGCTTCAGGATTAACTTAATTTCCTGATAAAGAAGTTGTGACCTTTTCAAATATTCTGAATTACAGTTTGGGTCTCACAGGTCTCTGCTGTTGGCAACGGCATAACCGACTAAGGATTCTGTGGTACCATAGTATTAACAGATTTCAGAGGTGTAGCTTGGAGGCCTGTGAAATACTTCGGAGGAACAAACTTCCTTAAAAACTTCACCTTCTTGTACAAAACCAAGCCTTATACATTTAAGAATGTCCAAGGCGTGCAGTTTCATTAGAGGACAGGTTTCCTTTTTAAAGTATAGCTTGGGCAGATTGTAGCTAAAACATCCACCAAACAGCATAATGGGGGGGAAGGGAAAATAAATTGTACCAGTAAGCAGACAGAAGTTAATATCGGAGCTTTGAACACAGAAATAGTTGTGAAAAGTCTCCACTGACTTCAGCAGTAAACGAATCAAAACTTTGACAAGGCGTCAGTGGCCAGAGGATCATTGTCCTGACTTGCTATCCGTAGTGAGTTTATGAAAGACTAAAAAAAAAATTGAGTTGAAATTTTTGTCAATTTCAGTGTGAACTTTTACCTTGGTAAAAATTCCCAAATGAACTTTTATTAATTGCCTGATTTTCAAGTCAGTGTGTTGTACCATTTTTTGTATTAATTATATATTGTGAGCAGTAGCCTTTAGTTGCCTAACTACTTTATTTTGAATATTTCTTGCAACTGCTTTGTCCCATGAGACTTCTGTGAGGAGGCAGAGAGGCCACAAAAATAGGTTAATAAGAGGTCGCATGAACCTTTCAGCACTTCATGAAAGCCTGACAAAGCTTTTGGCCCATGGAGAGCTTGCTGTTGAGATGGTGATGCTAAATGGCAATAAAAGACAGCAAAAATACAAGGTTTCTGAGGTTTTTAAAGCAGATCCAAAGGTAATGATGAATTATGCGGGTGTCATTCCTATGTGCCGAGATTTTTATTTCCCTCTAGATTACTTAATTTCTAAACCTGTGGCATTACTACAAAATTGCATCTTACGTTAGAATAACATTATGAAGAGTGCCAAGAATAATTTTGCTAAAGTTAGGAAATGCCAGCATAAAAATGCCAATACAATTTCACTTCGGTCTTTCTCCCTCTTGCAGAAAAATGCCACAATTAATTATATGACTGTGTGCTACTTTTTTCACAGGGTGTTTGCCTTTTTCTATATCTGGATTGAAATGACGTTCAAGCCTATAGGCTTTGCAGCAAAGCAATTCGTTCTTCATTGGAACTGTTGTTACACTTGCACTGAAGTTCTCTAGTGCAATATGAAGGAAGAAGGGGGTGGTAGAAGGAGAAAAAAAAGTTTCAGGTTTGCCCAGTTCAGGTGCACTGGTGTGTCTGGATGTGCCTGTGCTCCTGCTGCAGACTCCCTGCATGTAGGTAGATTGTCACTAATTGTATCCTTCAGTTTCTCAAAGTCTAACCTGATTTTCTGGACCCTGACTTGCAGAAGTGCTGCTATTTAACTCCCTTTATGGAAATCCAAGTGATCACTGAAGTAAGGATAATACCATGTCTCATGGGCACAAGTAAGGCTATTTGTACAAACAACTTAACTTTACCCCACTGGGTTTTGCTATATGGATGCTGTTCTGCCAACATAGCTTGTATGAGTATTACATACTCTGAAAGTTGGTACACTAGTATTAAAACTATTATTGTTCTTCTTTTCAAGCCTTTCTTAGGGGAAAATAGAAGTTGGTTGGTTTTTGGGGTTTTTTTCTTTTTTTTTTTAAAGGTAAACACTGATGGTTTGCAGCTTCTGTTTTCTCACATAAGCTCTTTTGGATAGAGCTAGATTTTCACTTGCAGAAGAGCTGCAGGATGTTAAGAATTCAGTGTCCCTCAGTTGTTTGCTACAGCCTTCCCTGATGAAAAGCAGCACCAGATGGGTAAGCATCCCTGAATTGCTGCAACATAAAGGAATATGGATTTGATCAGACTCCCTGCTGCAAATGTCTGGCTTAACCTCTTACGGAAAGTCTTTTTCACCTGAAAGTTTTAACCCATGTAGAAGAATTGCCAGCCTAGCTCATCCAACACCACGCTCTAAGGCTGGGTAACACATGCCGCTTGAGCTGTAGCTGAGCAGTTACATGCCAAGCAGCTGTTCTCCGAGCTGTGATTCTTGATCTCCGTAAATTTGTACCTAGGACAAATCAAGGACCAACAGGAGATTTTTCTTCAGTCTACCTTGAAAGAAGAATCTAATCTTTAATTCCAAAATTGGATGTGCAATTTCAGCTCCACAAATTGCACGTGCATTTTTCCTATTCAGATACTTTGTGAAACGGGCCTCCTGCACTAGCTACACATAAACCACTGCACGTAATGAAGAGAGAGTTAGCCAGTTTCTTTAAATTGCTCTTGAAAATGCAGTGCCACAGTGAATAACAATTGTTTTATCACAGAAAACATCAAATTCCGATCACTCAGAATGTTCTGATTTCTACTTGATTTGTTTTCCTTTGAAGAGAAGAGAGGTTTTAGAATAAATGCTCCTATCAGTGAGAGAAAACTCCGATCACAAACCTATTCAGCAGAATGGAGAACAAAGACTGCAAGAACAATTTATTCTAAAGAGATCATGCCTAAGGATTCACTGGGTTTCTAGTTCCTTTCCTGTTAGCAATAAAAGCCACATAACACAGTTTACAACCTTCATGAACTGATCTAATTACAGTCCTTCAGTCGTACATTCCTCGCTGCTTATGTGGTGTGAGACACTGTGACAAGAAAAAAAATGCAAAACATTTAAATAAGTGCAGATATCTATGCATATGCTTATCAATATGGGATATTTGATGAGTATCTGCTATTTAAATACAGAGTAAATCAAGTATTCGATTTTAGTTAATGGGGCTAGACTGCTTCTCAGTTATTTCAAGAAAAATGAATACAGCAGCTGCAAGGTAGCTCTCACTCTGGAAATTGTGTAGTGGAATGGATTTATTTTTACACGATGCAACTCACAGACTGAGGCATAGGAAAGAAAGTTTCTACAACACTATCTCCTTCTTTTTCTTTTCTTTTCTTGGCTGTAAGCAGTGCCAGCTACCTTTTCCATATTTAAGTGTTACTTCTGAATGGTGTGTTCAAGTGTTTATCAAGTTTGGAGAATTTAAACAGGTTTTGCAGCACGTTATCAGAACACTTCTCCAGCATTGCCTAGAGGAGATATTAAAAACAAAAAGTCAAACTCAATTCCAATTTACTTACTAAAGTAGATGAAGTTTTCGCATGCATGGGTTTTATTGGTCTGCAGTTGTAATACAGTGGAGAGTTTTCTAGGAATCGGTTATATTTTGTTGTTTGTATTGCTTACTTTTTTTTTTCTTACGCAGGGAAAAGTCTGCTTAATCTTACATCCACATAGAAATCATTTCTTCCAAGTTAACACTTCAGTCTGTAATAGGAGAATCAACAGATGCATACTAACTATAGCTAGGTTTGCACAAGATCAGGGTTCTTTTACTGTTACTCATTTAATATTCAGTTTATATTATTATTATTCATTTTACCAGGTTTCATTTTATCGTATTTTAAAGGTTTTATTTCTCCTTCTGTTACAATATGTGTAATATATGTTACAACATACTGTTTAATAATTGTTTTGGATAATTTGCACTGGTGGTGAAATAGCTTATGTCAGCAATTCTGGGTGGTTTGCTGTATGAATTCATATCAGTCTGATGCAGTAAGATGGGAAAGAAAAGGAGAAATGCTACAGCATGAACTGGCGTTCTTCATACATGAAATTTACTGTGTTGTTGCTGGAAACTCCAGCACTCACTTGTTTTTATATTTAAAGCTGAACTTTCATTTCTAACATTGCAATAAATTATTTCCAAGCATCATGGTATGTGTAGGAAACAGTCAAATTAGATTAGCCTGTCCTCTAGGTCTTAATCTCATTTTTCCAATACTACACAGCTTATTTATTGGGATCAGAGGCGATTGTTGAAAACGATAGTAGAGAAATGACATTTTTGATAATTTGCAGCACTTCAGATCATCTGAACATCTGAATTTTAAAAGCAGAATGGGAAATAATCTCTAAGTAGGTCAGATCAGAAAGCAATTATGAGATTTGCTCCATTACATTTATTGAGGAAGCCAAGGGAGAGCAGCCGTAGCACTTCAGCTCAGTTAGGTGGTAAAAAGCATTAGAGGTAAATATATTTACCATCAACTGCACATGATGACAGAGCTGAGCGATAAAAGCCATGTTTGACTGATATGTATTTTTAGTAAACAAGCTTCCCAGTAGTTCCTGAGATGGATTTCTCTGCTCTGTAGTTTGCTTCATACTGGTCCATGTTTCAGAACAGCAAGGCTGAAAATGCTGGGATTTATCCCTGCATCCTGCTGAGTTTCCCCCCTTGTATTTCTTCTTTAACTTGATGATCTCTGTCTCTCTTTTGGGGGGGTTTCTAAATGTTAAGGTGTTTCTTCCCACACTCCAGGTACTTATCATACACGTCTAATAAGATGTGATGGTAGCACACTCCTCCTTTCTGTGCGCCTGACCCAGTATGGACTCTACCTACATGTGAGTATCCCCGTTGAGTTTAAGGGAACCACTCAAATGCTTGAATTTATCTACATAAGCGCTATGCTGGCTCCATGCCAGGAAAAGCTACTAATGTACTAGCAAACAGAGGGGAAAAAAATGTTGTTGCTGTTTTCTGGAAATCCTGTTGTTCTGTGAAGTGGAGGCCTTCTAGTTTAAGGAGGGTCATCTCATGTTTCACGCTGTTTCTCTAGGTCAGTAAGTTGCACTTGCATCTCCCTCATAACAAGGCAGCAGCACTGAATGTGCCTCTTCAGTGCTGCAAGAACTGTGGTACAAGGACAAGAGTGTTTATTAACCATGACCCGGTGCATATCTGTGCCTCTGGCATTTCTGTTTTGATATGATGAAATTGTGTTAATGGATTCCTGTTAAACAGATGGTTAAAATCATTACCGATAGTTTGGAAAGAGGGGAAAAAGAGCTGAAACCTTTTAATGCAACTGCTTGTTGATTTTTGAAGTTAAAAGTCCCTAGAGGTGAAATTGAAATTCACATTTCCCCTATAAACCACTTATATAAACCCAAAGTGAGTTTGAAATCCCCCAATTACCAATGATTCTGTAATACACTTGCACACTCAACTACTATAACGCATTTTGCACATTGTGTGAAGAAAGTGAGTGGCAGGATAAACTGAAGGGGGAGAGATACTAAGGGATGTGCCCAAGGACACAAACCAGGAGTGGGATGAAGCCAAGAGTAGATTCTACCATTCCTCCCTTCTGGTGTCCTGCCAGGCTCACCAGACCCACCTTCAGTTAAGGACTTTTCCAAAAAAAAAGCAATTTGTTTTTTTTTTGTCTCGGGCCTTCAAGTTACCTAGGGAGAATACGAACAAAGTGTCATAGTTTTGATGAGCACAAGCTGGCACAGTCACAGGGAGCTTGCCAGGGACTTCAGTAGTACGGGGCAGTTAAGCCCATCTCCGGGGCTCTTCCCGGGGCAGCTGGAGGATACTTCAAGCTCCTGCTTTGCAAAGTGACTGCAGACAAAAGCCAAACAGAACTTGCAATTTGTACTTGATATGTTGCAAACTGTTTTACAGACAGTGGTGTTAATCACAGAGCGAACTCTGCAAATAGGTGACCACTACCCTATGTCTCCTCAGGAAAAAAAAAAGGAGAGACATTTTTAATTAATTGCCGACAACACATAGTCACATTCTACAAAATTACTGTTCTAGAATATTGTTCTCAGTGGGACCTGCCATTCCAAAATTAAAAGCTAAACCATTTACTAAAAGGCTGTCATCACGGTTGTTTAGTTGCCTAATTGGTTCTTGTTTAATATGTACTTACACTGCTATGAGCTGCTTTTGCCAAACTAAATTAGAAAGCGTATATTACAAAGAGCCGGTGATTTTAAGAGCATCATTCTAATTACTCTCTCATTTTTCCGGTAACAAACACTGTAGTTGTTATGGGCTTAGGTTTCCTGCAGAGCAGCCTAGAGGCAAACCCTGTGCACTTATATTGGAGCATAACCTTCCCTCTGCCCAGCCTCATTATTATGCAAAAAGGTGCTGAGAATAACAAAACTTGTATTTTGTTTCCCTGAAACATCATCTATCAGACTATGTCCTTGGAGACCCGGGAATAATTGCAAACCCACTAACAAATAAAAGGAACAGTTGTGTCACATTCTGTCTTTATCAACTTAACATTGAAAGCTTTGAGGGTGCAAAATGTTTAAGTGCCTATACATAAGGAAGGGGTAAAGTTTATTGGCTGACTGTCACAGAGATAACTGAATTTAATTTTATTTTCATTCTTGAAACTCCTGTCAGGCATATCTGGGGTAAATGCCCTTCCTTGTTATGAAATAAATACAAATAAATACATGAATAATGTAAAACTGACCTAAAGGCAGCACTTTAGTTCCACTTCAGGCCATGGCACAAGACGATGGTCTAACTTAAATGCTACCTAATTTTTAGCCGGGATTTTCATGATGGTGTAATTTTTTCTTAACTGTTTGTGCACCAGTGCTGCATCCTTCTCCAATTCAGCACTTGTGTCAGTCATAAGACGCCTGCAGCAGGTACTGTGCCCTTATTTATTTGTACTGTGCATCTGTGATCTGGAGCAGTGGATCCTCAGCATGACTTTCTCTTTCTTTTATTGAAATCATCCTTAATTTTATTGTCCACGCCCTGTTTCTCCTGGAACACCTCCTCTTTACAGAGAGAGGCATTATACATAGGAGAGAAATTCATTGTCTAGTCAAGAGCTTGTAGATCGTCATTTTGTAAGACAGATAACTGCAGTTAGGGCAGAGAGCAGTCTTTTTTTAATGCGTATTTTTGTGGTCTGTTATAGGAATCTTAGACTATCCTTGAATTAGCAGGAAAAAGGTTTTGCTTGGTGGCAATATAGTTTAATGTAATGTATTACACATGTATGAGTTTTCCATCTCCTAATTTCATTTTATAATCTAATTTCATAAAGTCCTTCACTTCGTTAATCACATTCAGTCTTTTTCAGACATTATGAATAACATACAATTAAAAGACACTGACCACAACCATTTCCAGCACTGTTCAAAGAGAGGCAAAGTGGTGGTTCCTTACACGCAGCCCCAATGTGCATTGACACCATGGGAAATCCATGGAAGCACTGATACCAAACAGTGTCGGTTTGGGTTTTGGGAGTTTTTGTCTTTTTTTCACTAGAATCTGTCCATCATATTGGTTACATTCTTTGTTTGTTGTATATGAGACCCATAAAAACTCTTGATACTCTCCACTGCACAAATTGCTGATCACAAATTAGCAAAAACGTGCTTCAAAGTAAAAGTACTTGGAAGACCAGGGTTCAGGGAGGCCAGTGGACGTTTTCTGTAAACAATTCTTTTTCTCCTCTTTCTTTGTAAAGAAGTGATTAATAATTATTTTAATCTTTCCTGTAAAGCCTAGCACCTTTGTTAGTGTTTCTAACTCTACAAGCTATATAAAAAAACCTGAAGAACATGAACAAATAAAAGAATACACCGAAGAATGTGAAGCTGTTCAAATCTGCCTGCTCAATCCCACCCACCTGCATGCAAAGATGCTGGTTTCTACTGGATCTTGTGTTATCCTGCTTTAAAGGGTACAAAATTTAAAATAGTTTTAATTATAGCAAAAACCTCTGTGTACCTTGGGCTCACCCACCATATATGATGCCTGCTGCCCAGCCATTACTGAGGGGTTTCGAGATATACCCAGGCATAACAATGTTTGGGGGACCAGAGCTCATGAGGCAGAACCAGAGATGCTGAGGCATCTGGTGGCTGATTCTATGAAACAGAACAGAAAGCACTGGGATGACTGCACTGGCAAACTGTAGGGGTATGTAGGGTAAATCCCTAGGTGCCAGGCAAAGGTCTGCTACTCACAGACCAACTTGTTTTCCTTGTTGTAGTTCGGATGCTAAGACATTTGGACTGTGACCGTGAGCCTTATGATGATGGATTCCCAGTCAGAGTACAGATGAAGTATCAAAGGTGCTTGATAAACTGATGTGTTCATTTATTATAGGGTTCTCCAATTTATCACATGGGTAAACAACAAGCTGTGAGTGATGACAAAGATTTTATTAAGAATTATCTCTGGTAAATAAACTTTTGGGGATGCTCCGTTATTTGAAAGCATCTACATCAAATGTGAATAAGCAAAACTTCCAGTTCTGGTGCATGAACTCTCCTTCCCTGGGCAATCTCTGATCCCTGATAGACACCAAGATCTCTTGGATCTGCTTTCCCTTTGTCACTGAACATGAAGGGCAAGACAACCAAAGGCTCATTCAGCTACAGCAGCATTCAACACAAACACAGATTAAAATGTGATGGCAGGGTAGTAGATTGGTAGGTGTGCACTAATATCAACCTTGTTTCTTTACCACAGGATCATTCTGGGCCTGCAGATGGGGCAAATAGGTACTTCGTGCATGTAAAAAAATCATTTAAGGGTACTTCAGACCATACTTGTAATAGTCCCAGGGAGAATTTTTGTTGCTGGAACTTATGGTATTGAGTGGTACCTCACCTTATCCATACCCTTGACATGGCTTATGTGAATCATGGTGGAAATGGCCAGCACACTTTGGAAGAAAACTTCTAAGGTGATTTTAAAGTTGTTTTATATTACTGTAACAGTACGAAATGACCTGGCTTAAGGCTGAAATCTAGTCCCTTGTATGCTGCTAATTTGGGATCTATAATTCTTATCCCTGTTCCTGGCAGGGAGGGTTCAAGTCCTTTCTTCCAAAATTCATTCTTTTTGTTGTTTTGGTTTTAATGGACTAACTCTTTATGCACGTCAATTTTTTTAACGTTGGTAAAGCAGATCTAATTTTACCGAAGCAGTTGAGGGTCTGATAGATCTGGTGACCTTTTATTACAACATCATTTACAAGTATGATTAAATTATTCACCATGGCTGAAATGATACCCAGATTAGATATATTTTTCTCATGAGGCACTACAAAATATACTACTTTACCCTTCACTGCTCACTCTGTGTCCAGCGTTTTTGAAAGTAGATTTCACATTTCAGTGTTCACTTCAGCTAAGGTGACCCCAGTCTGGCTAATTTATTCCAAGCCAGTTTAGAACACTAATTTCTCTCCGAAATGCAGATGCCTTAGCTCCATGCTGGGGATTTAGGGTGTGATCCTACAATCCCTTTGCTCTTGACTTCCTGCTGAGTTTGTTTAGCCGTGTGAAGGAAATGTGTGACGTTGCTAATATAAGAATCCAGACAGAGCGCGAGGAGGCAAAGGAGATGGGCTGCGGCTTTGCAAGAAGCAGACTCAGAACGGCTTTTAGGAGTTATTATCACTCTTGAGCTTATTACACAATTGTGTTTGAAATATAATTACAGTGTCGCTCTGACTGTAGAACTGTGTCTTGGTATTTCTATAGCCTCTGATTTAAAAAAAAAAAATAAATTCCTTCTTTATTTCAATCAGTTTAGAGCAGAAACAATAGTAATCTCCATTCCTTGATTTTACCTGTAGTCTTGTGTTGTTTCCACGCTGCTTCCATTAGGTGTGGCTCAGACATCAGCTGTACCTGTGTCAGTGAGCAGAGCAGGAGATGCTACTATAACTTGGGTCAGTTTTCCTACATGATGCTAGAATATGCCCAAATACATTTGGGGTTTTATTCGACCCTAGTAGCTTAGATCCAAAACTGAACCTGTTGTAATTTTGTCATACTGTTTCGTATAGTACTGCTGAGAGATAAGAGCACTTAAACTAGCATTAAGTGCCCTCAGTGTGTGTTTTCTTGTAGATCCTTCCTTTGTCCCTAACTTAGTGAGTCTTTATTTGAGGTGTTTATTTTTGTTCATGTATTACTCTCAAAATAGAGTTGTCTCACACACTGGCACCTTCTGCACACACTGTATTTCTAAATGCCTCTATGAAAACCATAAAGTCACAACTTGCTGCAACTCCAGGTGTATCAAACCTAAGCATTTTCCTTTCTACTGTGTTATTTTCCCCCTATATTCTTACTTGAACAAACTACTCTGTGTTTTATTTACATGCATTAATTTAAGAAACAAAAAGGATGAAACAGGAGTTAGTACAGACCCTTCATTTTCTGCTGATTATTGGTTGTAGATGCAAAAAGACTTCAAATTTTTCAAGCATCTGGGTGAAACTGCCAAGCACTGTAAAGGAACTAATTTGGGGTTTTCATTGCTCTTGGAAAAAAAAACTTCTAGTGCTCCAGTGCTTGTTTAATAACAAAAAGGAAGCTAAAAATTATTTGCAGTATCCTGTGAATATTATTTGAAGTGTCATATTAGAAGGCTCAGTCAGGATCCTTATGCAAGGAAGATATGGCTCAGGCAAACACCAAATGCAAAGGAGTCCCTCGGTTGTAGAGCCCGTAATTTGGGCAGACTGGGGGGCCAGGCTGCAAAGAGTAACCAGTGCACTGTTTTTCACAGAGTACGGAGTAGAGTGAGACAGCTGTCTGAGCTCCTTAAACAGAAGATCCTCTCCTTTCATATTTTCTTTGATTTGCATTGGAAATAACGTGATAGTGTCCTTTGTTCTGTTGCTGGACATAAAATCTTCACAATATTTCCAGAGTTTTCATTCGAACCTTCTGTCTCCTTGCCAATTACTAAGAAGGCACAATTTTATTCTGACTTCTAATGGCATTTCTTATGTCAAAATATATAATATGCAGACGTTTTGGCTCTCATGAGCTCAGCTGTTGTTTATTCCTTTAATCTTCCTCAAAGATAACTTATTTTGTTATTATTTTTGGTATTTTTCATCCTAGGCCCTATTTCTTCTGAAACCAATTTTTACAGTACATATTTTAGACAAGCTGTGAAATCATGGAAAATCAAGGACGTTGCTTAAAGTAAAATCCTTCATGTTTCAATTGTTACTGTTGTCACGAATATGTAGATAAAAGATGGAAGCTTCATTGCCAGAAAATATTTCTTTAGGGTGCCATCTAACAGTCTGCAGTGACCTAGAAGAGATTATTGGGAAACAATTACCTTCAAACATGTCACCCAGCGTGAGTAAAATTATGATAGCCAATTCTGTGCTAACCGTTCCAGACTTATGAAAAATGGCTAATTCCTAAAGAACCTAAGAAACTAAGAGTGTAATTAAAATCTGCTAGATGCCATAGAACGTCTGGCTTCCAACGTCCATGCTAATGCTATGGTTAAGAGCAAGTCTGCAGTGTTTCTACTTATTATCTATATTTTAAGAATTTAAACCTACCAATTACCATACAAAGAAAATGTACAAGAGGGGTTTTTTTGTTTATTTGTTTTATATTAGCTTTAGAGTCTTAACCAAGACTTTTACAATGCTTTTCTTCTCTCTTCCACCTTCTAATTAAAGGGGGACTTTCATGAGATTTGGATTGATTTAGTATAAATTGTTGCTGCTGTGCATTAGAATAGAAAGTGTTTGGTATTGACCTGCTTTATTTAGAAACCAATAATCTGAAGAGAATTCTGTCACTGTAAAACAATCATAAAACAGATGAGAAAACCAGATTCTACAGTTCTCCGAGATATATTCCGGAAAGAGAATAAATGGTTTAACAAAGACGGCTGAAATCTCTGCAGAGAATTCAAAGCAACAGCTAGTCTGGAGATTAACATCAGTTCTATGTACAGGCCAGTAAGATCAGTTTTCTCGTCTTCAGTGGAAAATGTCCGGCTGGGCAACCTACAGATCTCTACTCTAAACAGTTTCTGAGGCTGGCCTTTTCTTGGCATGAATCAGCTGAAATAAGGTGAGGCTGAAATTTTAAAAGCAAACAGTGAATTTATCCTTTTGTTTGCTAGGCGATCATGCAAAAAAAATCCAACTTGGTGGTCTTCTAAGGTAGTCTTCATTTATATGATGCTCTTTCTAAAGTAAGGTGTTTATGGGCTTGGTCTCTTTAACTAGAGGAGATTGATCTAACTCCTGCAAGACCTGGCTCAGTTTTTCAGCTCAAGAAGTTTTTTTCTTTGCCTGATCCGTAGCCAAAATGTAAGATGAGGGGTTTCTTTTTTTAAAATTTCAGGAGGCTTTAATTTATCTCTCAATCCATCATTTCTAGAACCTGGGCTACTGGGTGCCCAGATATGAGAATATGCAGTTGATTAACTCTACATTTGACTGGTGTTAAAGGATTCAGCAGTATCAGACTTCTTCATATCTGTATTTTTTAATTTAGTTGTACCAATTAATTTTTATTATATTTGCCTCCTGTAGAAGACTCTCCTTTTTTTACCCTACAGGAAAAACTACCTTCTGAATAACAAGGGCCTGTTTCTGCTCTCCCTGAAATCAATTGGCATAATGTGCTGACCTTCCAAACTCTAAGCAGCAATGTAATAAATCTGAAATCAAAAAGCAGCCCTGTCTGATTTATATTCCAGCTTGTGCTGGTACATCTGTAATGCCTAGGTCACAATATATTTCACGTGCCCAATTCTGTTCAAACACATAGCAGCAGATGAAACTGGCTTGGTTTCATGTAACAGAAAGTGATGGTATGAAAAGATAAGACCATTTCTTGGATAATTTGGGATTGCGGTAGTGGAGACATGTAGGAATTTGTGACTCACCTACTAGGAACACACATTCATATCTTACATCCAAAACAATATCTCAACAGAGTAGCATTCCCTAAGTATTGAAGGAACAATTTCCAGTCTTACGCCAGATGAATTTTTTTTTTGTATTGTCTCTTCATGGCTTAACTGAAAGCACATGAGGAGTCTGAGAATAACTATGCTGCGTCTGTGCCTCTGAGGACAGCTCAGTTCACCGTGGCAGCCACCAGTGATGGAGAACAGAAACTAGTCTGTAACTATTACTTGCATTAAAAGTGTATTTGTGTTAATTGCATCCAATATTGCATAGCACCCACAAATGTGATATCGTGTGGAGGCCTGGGACATTCCTTTTTCTCAGTGTGCTGGTAAAGCTGTTCAATATAAGGTTGTTCAGCGCCAACCAGGAGTAGCAAGTATCAAGTGTGATCCTGCCTTGAAGCCAAGATCTTCAGGGCTGAGCTGAATTCCTCATTTCCTCTACATGCTCATGTCACTGACCCTATCCTACTGGAAATTGTCCACTCTACACAGTCTTATTTTGAGTCTAGATCCATGGGCTGCCTTAACACTAACAATAGATACAGGCCAGGAAAGTAATTAACTTCAGAGTAACATGGCCCACAAGGAGCAGTGGCATCCACTTGTAACAAACCAGATATTCAATACTGTGCATTCAGTGGCAAAATTCACTAAAATAATAGCATTAAATTACTTTTATAATACTCATGACTTTTTTTAAAAAAGGAGAAATGTTTTCAATGAGTGGTTTGAATCTGCTTTTAAGTTTCCTTTCTAAGATTTCTTGCATCTGAGAAGGCCATGATGATGGAGCTTCTTGGGCCTGTCCATAGTCTTAATTAGAGCTGTCAGCAGCCCCCTCTCACCTGTCTCACGTGCCTTCCATCATGGCACTGGAGGGATTGTCTCAGCTATCTTTCTATTGTTTTATAAGTCCTGCTTCCTTTGACACTATCTAAGTTTGTGTCAGTGGATCTTTTTATTGCCTAGTGTAATCTGCTTCCCTTGGGACCTCACATAATTTGTGAGTTCAACCCCTTTTCTTTCTCTAAGAGTCTCACCAGCATTTTATTGGTTTCTCTGGATACCTTGCAGAGAATCTCAAGCACCTCAATGTGCTGCTGCTTCTCCCTTGCGGGTGAAGGACCGAGAAACACCCCACTGAGCTCCTGCAGTTCTTGGGGAAGTCAGTGGATATTACAGCCACAGACCCATCTTTTGGGATCTAGCTCACTGGAACACATGCAGGTGGCCAAATGTGTATTTTTACTGCCTCATCCCACAACAAGCTACATCAGGAGCCCACTGCTGGCTGGTTAAGCCATCTGTGCAGCCTTTCGGGGGGCTATCTGTGTTGGAAAGGGCCATACAGGTTTGAGCGAGAGTGTGCACGTGGATGGATAAATAGTAGATGCATATGGACAGAGAAAGAGAGGGAAATACACAAGGCTCCTTGCAAACAACCATGGCAAAAAATTCACTTTGTGCTCTTTCTGCACTTTTCAAGACTAATAATTATAATGAGGTCATAAGCAAAATGTGTAGGTTAAGGTCATTCCTGATTATTCATTTCTAGGCTTAGCCATGCTTGTCATACTGATTTAAACAATTTTGCCTTTAGGCCCTGGAAAGCCAACCCCTAGGTCTGCCTCTACTAGCATGAACAGACACAGTGTATTGGCACTAATTTGGCTTCTGAATTTGCTTGCAGATCCTTCATTATTTTATATCAGAAGTGAATTACAATGCTACTTCCACACTGAGTTGAGGAAACAGCCTGAGGGCTCAAGAGCCCCAACCACAAGTTAAGACTAATGTAAATCTTATCATAAAAAATGTAATATAAGTCTAGTCTGGGCTTGGCTTATTTATGAGTGCCTTCCTTCAAATTTATAAATGATGATCGGCTCAAGTGGGAGCTGGTTCCTCTCTCAAACCGGTTTCTCTCTATATTGTGGTACCTAGTGGGGACTTTTTAGGCATCACTTTTATCAATGTATAAATTAAATATAATCTTTTTCTTTCAACTTGTGCTGTCTTAGTCCTGACGAGAACTTTTGAACTTTTGAAATCTTTTGGTTACTTTGAAAATCAAATATGATTTACAGGCAAAGAAAGGAGCAATCGTAGAGAGTCTAGATTCTCACGTAAGAGGAGCAGAAACCAACTACTTTGTTGCTTGTATTGCCATATTTGAGCTTGTGGCCAGTGATGTCTATTCCCTGCCTCCCTTTATTGCAGCAGTCAGTGTGGCAGCGAATCTCTAGGTAGATTGATCAATCCAAGCTCCCACATTTTAAGGAGTGTTTGCACCATTGTCTTCCCTCCTGTTGTCTTTATCATTTCATCTGCTCTCATTGCTCTCATCTTGACTTCTTTCCAAGCAGAAAGAGACATATTTTTCCCCGTTACTTTTCCCAGCTTAGCTCCTTCAGGCCCTTTATCAGGCTGCATTATCCACTCCTTGTTCTCATGCACTCTTGAAAGCGTGGTGACCATTTGATCGTTGCTGGATACAGCCTTCTCAGGGAGGGCTGCTCAGTACAGAGTGCAGCAGTGCTACCTACTCTCATTTATATTCTTCAAGCAGTTCACTGTATCTGAGAATCTTGTTTGCTTTCCTCCACTGAGCCTCTACAATGAGCAGACAGCTTTGGGGATTTTTCTGTAATCACTTATAAATCTCTTCCCTGGTCAGTATTCTATAGCACCTTTCTATTGAACAGACACTTCCAGTTTCTATTATTACTGTATTGTTGGATTTGAACTCAGTATTTTACAGCGATGATTTGCTACAGATCTTTTGGCATTACAGTTACTGAAAGGGGAAGGATTCATTTTTTCCCAACATAACTGCTTTCCCAGTCAACTAATAATGAGTAAGATGGGGGAAACTTGCCAAAAAAATCAAACTATCACTAAAAATGATACTGTTTTTGATAGCAGGGAGATCTTTCTTCTTACAGCAAAAGTTCATTTAATCTTTAAAATCTACTAACTCTTGTCAGCAATTTATTCAAGGGTCTTCCAAAGGTATTTTTGCATCTGTCTTCCTTGGCTCCTCACTAGAAAGCTGTCAGGAATTTATTCCAGAGGCTGGTATCCCTCTTGGGGAATCTCTCTCTCTCAAACAGAAGTACTGTTCCTCTGGTGCCTGTTGTGCATGATGGCAACCATAAAAAAATGGGTCCCAAAAGGTTTACCTCGTGCACAGGAGCTAAAATTCAAATCTATAATTCATTTACACTTTCTTTTTAAATTCCTTTAGTGTAAGTAAATGAGCATACTCTGATTGCAATACATTTTCTGTACTCTGATCTGGCAGGAGTGCCATCTGAAATGCTCTTAAATCAACGCAGTTCTGATGCCTTTATTTTATATGAACAAATTGAAGTAAAATAAAGCACCTATGTATGAAGAAGCAAACTGCCTGGGTCAAGAACACCTGTAGTAACAAACCAGCAGTGACAGACAGCTTTGTTGTGATTTTTTAGAAAGTACAGTGCATCAATCACTCTCTTCAGCTGACAGCTGACAGAGCGGATTATGAATTCTTTGCTGATATCTTCCCACATGAAAGAAGGCCTTTAGAACTGAAAAGAGGAACTTCCAAAGTGGTAGTGAGGGTAAAAAACCACGGGGAGCAGAACAGAACATGACCTTGGGAAGAAAATTCTGTGTGCTCTTCACGAGCAGCTATGGCATGAACTCTTCATCAGCAGCACAAGAAACCACCGGATGAGAAGAGCGGTCCAGGATTCCCCTATCACAGTAAACATCTGACAAGAATGAATGTCCCCATGTCCTGATCAAACATCACCCATGCAAACTGCTCAGCTGTGGAAGAAGCGAGCTTGTTGGTCCCCACTGAAACCAATGCTTCAGCCTAATGGACTTCCAAGCACACACATTTTAAGTCAAAAAGCAGGTAGAACGTTCTTAGTTTTCTGTACCTTTTTGTCAGAAGTCTGTCTACAAAACTTTTTCATGCCATTTCCAAAGGTATTTTATTGTTTCATAGGTCCAAGAATTGACATTTTTCAGTGGTGAGATTTTTTGGTACCTCTTTTGGTCAGTTCTGTGTACAATTCATTTACAGATCACTCCACTGAAAGGTGAGCACTTACAGAGAGACTCATCCAGTTTAGTACAGAATAGAGTAGAAAAAATACTCTTTTCACTCATTCAGCTGTAATGAAAGGTGATTCTTCATTTGCTTTTAACTCCTACACAGCAAGAGCAAGTCCAGCTTATTTTCATGTCTGTATCTTTTGGGAGCGGAGAGCATTTCATTTATTCCCCCAGTATAAGAATGTTTATGACTCTATGGTGAGCTGTATAGAGTTCAGGATCCTTTTAGAGCATCAATTTCCAGGTGATTTAGGTGTGTGAGACTCTCTTCAAACCTTCCTTTTAACACTACTGACAAGAAAATCAGTCTGTGGTATAGCTCATAATGCTGGTTTCCCATCCTCAGGGATCCTTCCTGGGTTTTGACTGTTTCTGGGTTTGGGGCATTTTTTTTTTAGAAAGGCTGACCTATTCATTGTGTTCTGCTAATTGTGTAAAATGAGTTATGGGTAGTAATTTTATGGACTGGTTCTCAAGTTATTTGTTTGATGTTAATCTGCCTAAATATTATGAGTTAAATGGAAAGTCTGTAAAAAGACAGAAATTTAAAGGAAATTAAACAATTTTAAAGATAAAACAGCTGCAGGTGTCCACTTCCAAAGCAACTATGGGACAACAGAGCCTACTGCAGGATGGCAGTGCTTTCAGAATCTTGCAAAGCAAGCAGGGTTTGTACTAAGGCTGAGATCAGAGTGCTCCTGCCCACACAGCTCTGCTCCAGCCAGGGGTCCAAGGATGCCCTTTGGGCAATCTGAAGTGCCATTTGATGCCTCCTCCTGGCAAGGTATAGAGCTAAGGAATCCCACTCCCTTAGCCTGTGCCCCTGTTCACAGCAGCTGGTGTCATGGCTGCTCACGCAGGCTCGTGGCTGCGCAGCCCTGACGTCCCCCAGTCACATCAGGACAGTCTCTGCTCCTGGGTGTTTTAATGTTAATCAGGGCTGCTGTCTATAAAAAGGAAGGTGCAGAAGCAAGGACATTTTTAAATGTGTTATAGTATTTGTCTGATGGACTCCTCTTGATTATATGTAATCTCATTAAGTGCAGTAATAATGAGGTTGCAAGTAAGCAACCTGTAACCCAGGGAAGCTAATATTTGCAAATTGAGAAATGCTCATTTAAAAAAAAAAAAAAAAAAAAGAGAAAGAAAATCAGGCATATGCTTGGCAAATCACCCCTCGCTGCTCCTGAAAATTCAATATTACAGGTTTTAATTTGTGTTTTCTTCTTTTTCTTTATCAGCATAGGATGAAAAGGAAAATTCTGCAAGAAAATGCCAAGCAAAGGGCATAACAAGCTACAGCATTCCTCGTGTCACACGCAAGAAAAAAAAGCCATTTTCTCTTTGTTTTGCATGATGATGCACTTGAAAATTCTCTTTATTTTTGTAGGTAAGTAAAAGATTAAATTCAATTAAAAAGTGTAAGGCACCGTCTGTCACTACCATGGGAAGACAGAATCACAACATTTCTAGAAAAAATTGATCTGAAGTTGCAACAGCAGCTGAAAATACCAGTTTGTTTTGTGTTAGGGTTTCCTTTCAAGATTTTCTGAGGTGACAGCCCGACATGGCAGAGCACTCCAAAACTGTTAAGCAGTGACAAAAATAATATTTATTGTTTTAAAGCAACATCCTGTTAGTGTGATTGGGCTGTCTGTTTTTAAGACTGGTGCTGCTTAGATTTTGATTGGGTTGTGAATCGTGCCTTTATCACTGCTCTGGGTATTCTTAGGGAAACCATAAAAATGTTTTGGATGGTTACAAGTTTTGGGTAGTCCCAGACAGCCTCCCAGCACTGTGTCGTGTGCTGGTTGTTGGCCTCATTTCCCCAGATGTCTTCTGTGCAGAGAATGGGAACTCCTCAGTGCACAAAAAAACAAGGGATATACAGATACTTTCACAGGCTTTATTTATATGCATTATAAATCTGCTCTCCAGTTGGTAGAGACAGCAAACTGTGTGTTTGCAGTTTTCTGAGTGGAAGTAATTTTGGCCACAAACAATTGCACTCAGATCTCAGCTTGAATGTGCCAGCAAAACTAGGCTTTACTAGTGTGCTTGAAACACATTGCTGAAAGACTCATTGCCAAAAGACACATTACAAATCTGGATATTTTGTTTTTCAGCTATAAGAGGATGTCTCATTTTAACTCTTTCCCTTTGTTATTAGTTGACATAAGTGAAAGGAAACAGTTTACCTAAAATCCTTCTCATTGCAGAAAAAATGTAATTTTTAATACAGTGGGTTTTTTTTTTTTGGTTGGTTGTTTTTTTCTATTATGAATGTTAAGGGAAGTACCATTTCTGGCTCAGCCTTGCCTTTGGGTCATCATTGCATGAGTGTGCCTCTGTGTGCGAACGTGCGTGTTTTCAGATCAAGTAACTGCTCTGGTTGCTGGGTAATATAATGAATTCATAGGAGAAACCTTCCACCAGCTTGTGAACAAGTAGTGGGAACAAATCTTTTCTGTAACAACTCCTCAGGACAATGATAGTTACCATAGATGGTAACAGGTCAACTGACACTTGTCACTGCAGTGTATTTTCCAATAAATACTTTAAAATGAGGCTCTAACTTCCAAAGTTCTGGTCTGTAGTGGGATGTCAGCTTCGTAAGTAACGTTATCCAAAATTTCTTGTGAACAGTGACTTAAATAATAGAAGTAGCCATACATCTGCATCAAGATGGTTTATGCACAACACCTCTGTATGCGTAAGGGAAGGGCAAGTACAGCTCAGGTCACTAGAAGAGCTAATTTGCAGGTAGTCAGGTAGACACTATATGAAAGAGAAGACAAGACTGAATATCTTCTCCAATTTTAAAATATTTATGTACCCAGCATTTTCAGATCTCAACTGCATGGACAGACTAGTGCAAAGTAACCATGACAGCACAGAAGCTGAGCAGAAATTAGTATAAATGAACAGCAGGACTTACTTGCAAATACATTTAGATGTGTTGAACATGCACAGCAGGAATTAAAGGTGAAAATGGGGCACTGAATTGCCAGTCAACTCATAGATGTTACTGTAGGTCTCAAGTTTCTAAAGAGCTTCTCCCATTTTCTGGTAAGTTCATTCTGAAGAGTTTTTCTGACTTTTATGAGGCTCTTTCTGTTAAGCAGATCAGCTGTGAAGCCATTTGCCAGTGAACGCTTGCTGAAAATTCTGCTTTTATGAACTTGAGCAGATCTGTCTGGACAGATATGTTTTACTACGGATAACAAAATGAAATGGGTTAACTTACACATACATATCAGATTGGATTCACTATATCTATCAAAACAACAATCAGAGCATTCTTACTATCATTTATGCTTACAGAGACCACAGAAACTATAATAGCAAGAACAAAATGCTTAGACTACATTGCTTTTTCTTCTGGAGCTGCTTAACATAGTTGCAGAGTCTGAATCTTTACTACTTTTGAACAAAGTCAGTGTTTTATTTTGACTGCCAACTTGTCAGATTTTAATAGCATTATCTATGCAGCAAAAAGTATGAAATTGTTGAAATAGTATCTTTTATCTGCTTTCATATTCTAATTCCTACGTGTATTTTTGTATTAAGTACAACCCGGTAGGTTTCTAACATAAGTTTATGTGCAAGGCATTTCGGAGTCATGACTGTTCGCTTTGATAAGGGCCTAAGAGACATCTAAAAATCAAAATATGTCATTTTACTGTAGATTGTCCTTTTTCTTGGCACTGGAGTTCATCAGGTAACCTCTCAGGCTCAAGCATATCCATGACACAATGCAAAGTGTCAGCCACACTAAGCCTCCCTCATACTGCTTTTCAGTGTGTCCAGAGACAATCAAGAAAGCTGAAATTACTGCAGTCTGACAGTTGTAAAAGGTCACCAAGATAAATTAATTCACGTTATTTCCAGTGCATCATAATATATGGGAAAGAAATTAGCAGACCTCTCAAACTCAATGAGAACGAACCACTCTAAACCCTGAGATTTGTGAAGAAAGTGACCATGGGGAGGTCAGCTTTGTCACTGCTGCTCAGAGGAACGGGAGGCTGGATGTTAGCTGGCCAGAGAGTATGTTATTTATTGTGACAAACCTTCAGGGTCTTCATAGCCCTGTGAAATTAGCTTACATCTGATCCATTAAAACCTGAGCTTTTTTGAGAAAAGTTTCTTTAACTGAGAGCTTATCTCTTTTCATAGCTCGGTGGGGAGGGGAGGCACTTCAAACATCTTCAGGTATCTCTGAGTTGTAAAGGATTAGATGCCTCCGGCTGCTGCGAGTAGTTACCTACTTGTGAACACTTTTATGTTCTTCGTTGGTCTGGTCAGATTCGCTAGCATGGATTTGATACTTGCAAACTTCTTAAAATGAGATGTTTGTGTAATGATGGGATTTTAACAAGCTTTAAAAGCCAGGAGCATTTATAAAAAGCTAACTCAGATTCTAAGCAACGTTCAAAATTTTTGTTCTGACTGTTAGCATATTTATACCTATATTTAGTTTGGTTTTAAATGCATGTTAAGGGAAAGGAATGCCAGAAAAGAAATCTTCTACTATTGATGAAAAGGGTTGACAAATTCTAGACTTTGATATATTTGTTGTCTTTCTCATAAATTTAAGGAATGAGATATCAGCACACAAATATTGAAATAACCATGGAAAAGGAGGGTTAATCATCTCTCTATGCAGGGCTGTTCTTGGCTGGCCAGTTCAAATGGCAGGCTGGTAGGATGGTGTTTGCATAATAACAAGGTGGCCTAGGAACACTGTTCTGGATGTAAACTGCTTCACCTGCCACGCTGAATCCGTATGGCCAATCTCACACACAATGTCCAATTTCTGAAGCCTCTCCAGACTGGAAAGCTGGGAAAAGAATCGTTCCCTACATATTCCAGCCTGAGGCATGCCCCCTCTTGTAGGTGCAATCAGTTGTATATTAGAAATGTAGCACAGGACAGCATAAAATCTTATGAGAGAAGGTGCTTTCCTGTCAGAGTTTGGGGATCCAAGGTCTTTATAAGGCGATTTCCCAGATTTTTCAACAGGAAGATAAGATGTTCTAATTCCCATTGAGAAACTTCTCATTTCTATCATTAATTTCATATTATGAAGTGCAGATTTGTTAAGAAAGTGTTCTTGTTATCCGTCTCCAGCAAAAGGAACATTACTCTTCCATCCTCCGTCTCTGCCAGCTCCTCCAAGCAGTCGTCTCTATTTTAACCACCTTTTGTAGGACTGATTCCCACTCAAAGTGCAGTGGACGAGGCAGATGGATCTTCGTATTCCCTCATATTCCCCTAGGCTGGGCTACAGATTCCAGGTTGATTTTACACCTTTGGTTTCAAGCAGTTAATCCTGTACTGCATTTACATTCCCAAGATTGTCCTTCAAACTTGATTACACTAACCTGTTCCCTCTCTTCTCAGACTGAGCTCTTTTAGATTAAAAACTCTTACATCTTCACCTGCTTTTCTCTTTCTCTTTAAACAACACTGGTGTTTTGACCAGTCTTATTTCCTGTTATGATCTCTTCAACAGCAATCAAAAGCCACTGTAAAATATCCTTGCCTTCTCTCATTACACTTGACAGTTGCTGATGACTCTAAATACCAATACTATTTCTGGCCATGGTTTTTCTGTCAATTATCTAAATCACCATGCATATCCAACTTTAATTTATGACACCCCTCAGTATTCCTAATCCTGCCAAAACAGGGTCTTTTCCACCGTCCTACCCGACACTAATTTTTTTGTATGGTTTCCCTCACCTACCTAAAATTATATTTTTTGTGATACTGTTTTATTTCATCAGAATTTATGCACAATTGATGGTCCACTGGTTTTCTGTCTCACTGGAGTGAACCTGGGGAATTCTTCTGCTTTCTAGGGATGTGGAGGAGGCCAGAGAGAAGAGATAAAAGTGTTATCATCTATTCCACAATTCTCTACATTCAAATCTACTAGAAATCTACTGGATGGCAGATTACACATACTAGATCTACTGGAGTTTGTCTCTTCCACCAGAGCAACATGGGGTATATGTGTGGCTCCCAGATTCTGTGGTCATTCTTGATATAAGTAGAAGGTCCCTTCCCCTTTTGAGGCAAAAGAAGAAAAATGTTCCTGAATTCACGGTTCCACTTAAGGGAACAAACTCACACCACGTCTTTTCATACATATCATAATTCTGATTTTATCCGATGTGCATTTAACTTCTTAAAGTAAATATCCAAAGGTCACGAAGCATTCTGGCTGGTGTTTGTGCATGTGTTTATAGATGCTTTCTTTTCAAATTAAGCTGACATCTTGATGGGTAGCAGATGTCTGATACCATAATGGTACATATGGGATCATCGGTGTGCCAGACAAAATCATCAGATGTCCTAGCGGATATAGGAAAGAGAGAAGGAACAGCACAAGGAGGGGAAACACCCTCAATAATCTCCTACCTTTGTTAAGGCTTACTACAGTGCATTATTTCAACCAGAGATTCAGCCAGACTTGCAATCCAGAGGAAAACCCCATTGTTCAAGTTCACTAACTTCTGTTAATACTTTATTCTGCCAGTTTTTTGGCAGACAGTCACAAGGACTAAAAAGTCTAAAAAGATATATAAATGTAAAACCCAATAAGAGATAGACTCCAAACCAGGCTACACAGGGAGCTAAAGACATGACCCTTCAAACAGACATTCGTGTATTACTGCAGGATATTCTGCTGAAAATCTTGGATAAATGGCACACAAAACTCCTGTCTTGTGCTATGCACTTTGGACTCTTCATTGACTTAAGGAATCATGAAGGGGCTTAAGAAAAGATAAAACTGGGCCCCAAAGCTCTGCTAAAACCTGAAACAAAAGTGAATTCTTTACAGCCAAGCAAATTAAAATCCACCTGGAAATCTGGCGTTTTGTTTATGACCATCTATCTGCCCTGGCTCAGAAACGCTGCAGAGCAGATGAGGAAAAAAATGAATGGGCCAGTACGTGTGAAGGTTACACTAAACTGCCCCGGAGGGGCCAGCCATCACTCATGCAATATCATCTACACCTTACCTCTAGTTACTGCCAGCATGCGAGGAAAATCACTCACTAAAAGAGACAGCTAATGAAATGGTCTTTAGAAAGGGCTGGAGGGAATTCCTTGAAGCAGTTCTGTGGCTGATAGGGATATTTTTATCACCAGTAAAACTGAAGTTCCTAACAGTACTGAAACCTTAGTCTACACTATGAGCAGATGAATAATTTGTTTGCCTGTGATAATCAGAGACTGGCTGCATATGTACTGAGGAAAGAAAAGCTCAGCTCTACTTGAGCATACAGTATAAATTAGTATCTACGCCTTACATTACATTTTATACCCATCAGCTGGATTTTACTGCAGTGTTACAGCCGTTGTGAAAACATAACCAAGCACAAAAAGACAGTGATCAGAAGTAAATGTCTTCTCCACAATCTTTTATGTATTTTTATGCATGCAGGAAAACAAGATCCATGCTTCACAAAGTCCTGTAGGTTATTACCATGTGTTAAATTGTGATCTGCAAACACAAGCTGTTCTTAAACAAGAACAAAAAAGAAAAAGCAGATGGTTTCTTTTAATGTCATGTGAAACTTTTCTTGAACACGAGCGTATGACTTCTCCTCTCCAGCTGGCAATTCCCACATGTAAATGATCTGATTTTATCATTTCAGGAGACTCATAAGACCCCCTCTATTATAAAAAGGCACATTACCGTTAAAGAGAGCACAACAAAGAATGCCAAGTTCTTCACAATAAAGCTAATGAAAATATTTTTTCCTCGATTGTCTATTTGAAAATGTGTCCAGAGCTAATGGAAAACAAAAAGAGAGAGAATGAGAGAATGTGAGAAAATAAATAACTGTTCAGAAACACCATTGACAGAACTTTTCTGACTAAGACACTTTTTTAAAAGTCTGTCTGTCTCTGCCGCTGACAGACTGGCCATCGTCTGCCTGTACGCAGTGGGGCTGCCCAAGGGGTGATGACTGCAGGTGCAGAGCAGCAATCTGCTGCTTTAGCGAGACAAGAGCATCGCTTTCCTGCAGCTTCCCACACCTCACACTTGAACTTGCAAGGCGGCAGGATCGAAGCCAGCAGAAATGTTTTTCTGCAGGTAAATGTGTGTGCCTGTGTTGGGAGCATCTCCAGCTGAACCCAGGCTGGGCAGGTAATTTTTCTTGATGAATCCCTAGAGGAGAGTCAGGTTTTTGTTGTGTATTTTTTTTCCAGCGTTCTTTAGGTCTGAGCTATGGATAATATTTTGCTGCACGGAAAGAGGGTTTTTTTAAGGAAAAGGAAAAATCCATATTCAACAAGGCAATGGGTTTGAGAATTTAATGTTAGGTAGGGACTTCCTTGATGCAAGATAGAAGAGGAAAGACTGAGATTTGCCACTACGCTAGTGAGGACAGGTATTGCCATTTTACGTTCTCTGTATTACCTCTTATTCAGACAATAGGCGTGGAACTAAATAGACGTTCAATCCGTTTAACAGAAAAACTCTGTTACTCGTATTCAGTCTATGCTGACTCTAAATAGATGCATTTTCATAGCTGAATGACTGTGTTACCAAAAACAAGCTCAGCAGGAAAAAGAAAGAATTGCAAGACAGAAAAATCAAAGCATAATTGTTGCAGGGATATAATCCTTAGCCAGGACCCACAAAAGTGGTATTAATTCTCCCACACTGCAATTGCTTGCACACACTTATGTTTAATTCCCACTTCGCTTATGCCTTTTATTTTCCTCAGGTATAATGTCCTTGACTCAACTGGAACTTTTTCTGATGTTCCTTGGTGAGCAGAAATGTGATGTTAACTGTGCAGTATGAGATACTTAAAGGCCTATTCCAAACAAAAAGGAAAAGTGATATCTCTTTGTATCCTGAACGCCAGCTCCTCACTCTCCTTCTGCCTGCAGTATTTCAGTGGATCACACTGAATTGGGTAAAAAAAATTGTAAATTGCCACTTCAGTAGAGAAGCAAGAGACACAGAAGAGCTGCAAAGCGACCACAGAGGCCTGAGAGTGATGGAAACCCAGTGCTGTGCTGGGAGCCACGGAGCAGCTCCATCCATTGCATTCCAGCAAGGTTATTCATCATGTTTCCTTAAAGGACTTTATATGAAGTAATGTTTGGCAAATAAAATGGCTCTGGAGCACAGCATGGGGGCAAATGAGTTTGTCTGGACCAAAATTTTTGGAGAATTAAGTGTTTTTCCTAATTCTATTAATTTTTCCCTGTCAATGGATTTTTCTGAGGAAAATGAGGAAGAGAAAAAGGCTCCTAAATTGTTGGTGTTCCCTCACAAAAATACGAGATTGAGACCTAATCCAGAATAGCTGGTAATCCAGTCGTTAAAATTCACACTCCTGCATTGTCCCCTGTTCCACCTATTTGTATATCAAAAAGAAAATGTAAAAAAAAAAAAAGGCCTGACTGCCAGGTTGCTGGCTTTCCCAGCAAACACTCTCTGGATTTCTTTCTGGAGCTGTTCCACTTCGTGTTTGTAATTTGCCATTCTGTTTTGTTTCTTTGCATCCTAATCATTCCTCTTTACATACCAAAACTGAAGTACTAACAGGCAGCCCTCTGATTAATTTTAAAGCTTGCTTTGTGAGCTGTTAAAATCCAGGATATGGACTAATTTAAGGGCCCATAGCCCATCCCTTTCTGCAAGCCATTCTAGGGAGTTTCAACTTGTGCTTACACTTTATCCTCTAGATGTTTAATCTATACTTTTTTAGAGGAAATATTTTTTAAAAGAAGTGGCACTAGTATAATAACACCACTTAGTAATCAAATATTAATGTTTTTTCTAAATGTTTATTATGTTGTTAAATTAAATTATTTCCATGCGTGGGCAGATCAGATGACTTCTGCTCTGCAAAGAAAACAGCATTAAATCAAGCATTTGGCCATTTAGCAACAGTTTCATTGTCCTTTCTTCCCTCTTAATTTGCTAAAACTGGAGGGAAAACCACAGAAAAAAATAAGAAAAATAAGAGATTTAGAGAAAATGGACTCACAGTGACAAGGGGTGTTATACATTCCAATTATACAATTATCAGAGTTCAGAACACGCTAATTATTTCTTGTGGTGGTGCTTATCTTGCTTTACTAACCTTTTGTTTGTTTAAAAGTTTCTTTACTTATCTCTATGTGTGTCAGTTTTCATTTTGGAAGACAGTATTTTACACTGAGTATTAAAATTCCAAAATCTCTCACCCTGCACGCTTCCTCAATTAAGTCACCTAAATTAAAGCACCTGCTATCATCAGCCTGACAAATCCCTCCTAAGAAGGTATCTCATCGTAGCGCTTTATTGCCTCTTGTTTGCTGATTCTAGTCTTTTTGTCCTTTGCACATCTCAAGGTGTTGAACACATGATTTCACATGAATGGACTTTTTTTACAAAATTTCTGGTATCCCTGCTTGTTTCCTAATTTTTTAAAAATATTTATTAATTTCCACTTGGTTGTTAAATGTTTTAGGGTCAGAGCTCCACAGAGCAGCCAGAGGAAAGATGACTCAGAATTTTTATCTCTACTGTTCTGCTAATATGCACTAAATTAAAGAAATAACATAAAGGGGTTGGGTGAGGGGGGTGGAATTTAGTCCTCTTTAAATATTAGTCTTTCTGCCTAAGATTAATGCCCTTTTTTAAGATATTGTTTGGAAATCTTTTGATAGAATGTTTTTGAAGAGGGAAGTATGGACTCAATATGGTAACATTCATGGGCAGCTCTACTAAAGAGACTATTCAATGCCCAGCTGAGGGAAAAATTACTGAATTGATCCCAGCTGCAGGATCAATTAACATCTTCTTAAACATCAGAGAAACGACCTGGGAGAAATTCCTTCTACATGCTCAGTCACTTGGGAAGTTTCAGTTAAAAGCTTGAATCTACACAGAAGCTAAAGCCAACGTGCCGCAAGGTATGAATCTGTGGGTAATTGGGCCCTGCTTGTTCCTTTATTTAAGGAACTTGCTTGTTTTGTTGAAGAATACCCTTTTTTTTTTTTCCAAAGTTTTTAAGAGTATGTATCAGTTTAAGCAGCATTTTTAGTTGGAGAATCTTTGTTGTGTTGACAGCACTCTTTCCCAGCAACTGGAGAAGAGTGAATTGGTCTTCTCCTTTCT
The DNA here is from genome assembly GCF_013368605.1 of Nyctibius grandis. Taxonomy (NCBI): domain Eukaryota; kingdom Metazoa; phylum Chordata; class Aves; order Nyctibiiformes; family Nyctibiidae; genus Nyctibius; species Nyctibius grandis. The sequence continues at coordinate 6,597,292 of NC_090676.1, read as the reverse complement.
GTAAGAGCCATGGGCCGATGTGCTCAGGCAGTCGTATCGAGCCAGCCCTGCAGAGCCCAGGTGAAAGCCCCATCTCTTGCCTGTGAGTGCCCCAAGCACAGCAGAACCTGGTTATTCTGGTAGGTGGCTTCTCTATTTTGCTCAAAAAGATATTCAAATGGATTTTGTATTTTGAGAAAGAAAGGAAATTCAGTATTTCTTGGGAAATAAGCTTTATTCTCTTTCCTGGTACTGGTCTGAAGGGAGCTGCTGTGTTATCCTAGTTTGTTTGCAGTGCAGTTGTTTTTTTCGCTGGGGAATTTCCTATTTGTTTTAAATCTACCTAGCTGTCTGGCAGCAGTTTTTTCCTCAATGTTATGGGGCAGCACTCTGTGATTCACCCTGCCCTCCCTAGTTGAATGGGTAATGCTGGGGTGGCATTTCTCTGTATTTCTGGCTTTGTGCTGAAAGAAAATCTGGAGGAAAGTGGTGAGAACTGCTGTGTATTTTCTCCTGTAGCCCAGGCACAGCTAGTGCAGAGCTCAGGAGCTTTCTCTACTGAGTAGGACAGAAGGAAAGTTCTACAAAATACAAATGCTTCAGGATAATGTGAACCACTCATGCTCTTGTTGGGAGAGCGTTCTTGAAAAGAGCGATGGAATGTGGGTTTATGCAGTTCAAGGAATTAATTGCATGTACGTGTCCCAACCCTTGCCTGTGAAATAAGCTGTTGGAAACAAAAGCCAAGTGGGCAGGATGATCCTACCCAGACAGAGCACTGTCTTTTGGAGCTTGGTATATGACATCCTGGAGCAATGCACTCTTTTTCTTTCAGAAAGTAGGAAATTCATTATCTTTCATAAATTGCATTTTATTAACTGTAATAGTTTAAACCATTTTAACTGATAATTAGAGACAATAAAATGTTTTAGGTGAGAGCATCAGGAAGCACAATTCTCTTTTCTGTATTCAACCTTAAAAGACAGGTAGTTTGTTTTCTAGGTGTTTGCCATTACCTCAATGATTGCATGTTTTAATTTATTTCCCTCAGGTAATTCTGAAACTAAATACACTACCTGTACTTTTGAACAATTTAGCAAAAAGTGGAGTGGCAATGAAAGGTGATGGGGTCTTTCGCATTTGGTGTGGTGGGTTTTTTGGGGGATGGTTGGTTTATTTTACAGAGCTCTTCCAGATAACTGTAGCAGAGAACAAATTTTTCTTTCAAGTACAAACTGAACATGTCTCACTTCCTCCTGTGTAAGACTTAAAAATTCATGAGAGCGGTTGGCAGCATGAGGTCGTCTCCCCAGCCCCATTCGGCAGGAGAGGGAGGTAACGGGCACAGCACACACTCAGACACCTCCACCTTTCCAGCTGCTGAGGCAGCTGTTTGGGAGGGCACAGAGTTGCCCACTCCAAAGCTCCTTAAAATTCACCTGTATCTCTTTGTAGCCCTGTGATCTTCAACAAACCATCCTCCTCTGTTAAATGCCTCCAGTCTTGGACTCCTTTTGAGCCACTCTGTATCCACCTTCCAAGTACCAGTCTTTTTAGTTCAGAGACTCTAGGTCTAGTCTCCTGTCCCCCATCCCAGGCAATTCACTCCGGTTTTTATTTATTCTGCATTGCAGACTTCTAGGTGTTCCCTCCTGAAGCCCTCTCTGCTTTCAAAAGCCAGGGGCCCTTTTCTGCCTCACTGTCCTGTTGGTCTAATATGTGTCCAGGGATAAATCACTTCATCTCTTATGCTTCAGGTCATTTTCTGTAGTAAAAGTTTAAAAAAAAAAAAGGGGGGGGGGGGTGGGGCGGAAATTATGGTATCATAAATAATGAGCCAACATTGTATCACGTAAATAAATGAAACAAAATTTAAAGAAAACCCATAACTCATGTTGATGCCATTAACATTTAAGACCCTTAAGACATCAATACCTGCTTTGCAAAGACCTGATGTTAGAAAACTTTTTTCTTCTTAGAGAAAAAAAAAAAAAAGGCGCTTTGTTTTAAATTCCTATTTCCACATATCACCCAGCCTACAGTTTACCACCAGAAGCAGGAGGGGAGGGCAGGAAAGCCCACTAAATTACCAATCTATTGCAAAACATTTTGAGATCCTACAGATTAGATGCATTTAAAAATACTATATTACAGGCAAGCAACACTATCATTTCATAGGCATTACAGGTGCAGTGCTAATAAAAAAGATGAGATACCACTGATTAGAAAAGCCTCTCTGGTTGGCTATTTCACACAAATGCTTCCAGAGCTGTAATTTGGTAGTAGTCACAGTACATCTCAATAAATCGCTTCACTGTTTAAGGGTAAAACCATCATCTCAGAATAATCCCCTCCTTTAGGCACGAAGCTTTGTGAAAATTCAGCTGCTCAGTGTTGCCTCTTAAAATGTGTAATTAAAATTATTATTTCTCAGTGGCTACCTTGCCAGCTGACGTTGGTTTCTTTTTTTACCTTTTTTTTTTTTTTTTAATGCTTACCCTACCTTATGATTCTGTGCCACAAGTTGTTTGCAACAGGCATTTATTAAGAGAACACCAAAAAAGTTTGAGCACCAATTACGATGTAGATTAGTAGCAGTCCTTACTGAAATTGTTGAGCCTGGTACTGAGGGCGTGTTTCTGGAAGTCCTTTATTTCATATAAAACAACTCTGAAAATAATAAACAGGGACAGACAGGAGAGAGAAGAACAGAAGCTAAGAGATGAGTAAGACAGCATGGGGAAAAACAACCTGGGTGTACTTCAATCTCTTATTATTCATATTTTCCTCCATTTGGGAGATTGATGGCTCTAAGAATTCAATCCTGTTATGTGCTTCTTTATCAAAATTGTCTTCAGAACTACAGTCCACTTGAAGAGCCATTAAAATAAAGTTGTTTCAAAGTTGTTATTTGCTTTGCCTTCCAGCACAAAGCACTGACCATAGCAATGACAATAATCCAGGAGAATCATGTTTTTAAATGGAAAGCAGTAAACTGTCACCATAAGATTTAAGTCCCAGTGCATGAGCCCTCTAGGCTTCGCACAGCTGTGTGTGGGTGCTGACAAGCGGCACTGAGGAGTTCCCAATTCTGCTGTGGCAGAGAGCAAAGTCGTATGTGGAGCTCAGGAGGAAAGTCATCTTTGGAGAATTATGCAGAAACACTTCTTCCTTTTGGAGGCAACGCTGGCCACGCTGCAGTAGAGAAGGCCACCCATAAAATATTGTTGCACACAATTTGACCATTGTACTTGTTTCTGAGCTGTTTTTGAGACTGAGAGGGGTGTCCTTTCCTGGTTTCCTGGATACTTCTACCCTTTATGGATAGTGCAGAACATCTTTTCTAAGAGCAATACCTCTCAAAATCAACTAAATGAAAAGATCCCTATCCCCCCCCACCCGCAAAAGTACTATGTGTGTCTGCTCAAAGCAAGCTGGGCATTCCTGTGTAGCTGTGCTTGCAGGTTTGGCCATGAAAGCTCCTGTGATCCAAATCACTCAGATGGGATCTATGGATGCTTATTATCTCTCTAGTTCAGACTATTGGATGAATATGGTCTGGACTGAGTTTCTGGCTTTCAGTTTACCATAACCAGGTACTTAACTGCTTTGCCACTGTAGGGGTTCATATGGCTTAGGGAGACATCAATTCCTTCTTCCATGTACGATCCATGTATGGGGTCCTTTCCTGGATATATTTCTACAGTGAAATTGTTTCTGCCCCTTCCCATATGCATACTTGGAGACGGGAAAGCAAGTAAGCAACACTGAGTAAATGGCTTGTATAGATACAACCTTGAGGAGTTTGGATCCAGCAAGTAGAGAGCAGGAATCGATGTGCATTGGCTTGAACCCTGATTCTGCCGTGGACACCTTCACAGCCTCAGAGCAGGCATTCAAAGCAAGTGTCTAGTCACTTTTTCATGTAGATTTGCGCTCCTGAACAACTTATATACTGTCTTTCTTTCCCTCTCTTCCCAAGATTAACATATGCCAAGTTTTGACAGCTCTCATCGTAGCACCATCCCAAGCTTCCATCATGACCCATCTCCCAACAAAAGGTACAAAGCCCTGTAGGGAGGGGAGTGTGCAATCCAATTTCTGCATTTCCAAATAGCAAGCAAATGTTTGAATTATGGATCACAATTAACTACTAATTGGCCATAATGTAAGCCCCTTCTGAATGGACGTGGTAAGTATTGAAACAAATGGGCTGTTATTTCTCAGACCTGAATGCTAGTCACTTAAAATGAAAAACTAATTTCAGCCTGGGAGGCAAGCTCTACATTTTAATCAAGTGTGACATATCGAGAACAATAAATGAGCACTTAAGCTGAGGGGATATTTATTTCCCTGCTGCAAGTTTATATGTGATAAGTTATACTGCCCAATGCAAAATAAAATTAAACTGTAGCTTTGATCCAGACCTCAAAAGAAATCTCAGCAGAAAACCTGAATAAAGAAAGCAACACAAAAGACACTACTCTTTAAGCAGAACAAACCACATTGTTAGGAAAGCTTTTGTAGTTTGTGTTTTTTTTTTTTTATTAAGCAATTTTGCTGTTAAAGCAGTGCTTGGTTTACTACAACATAATTAAATAAAAACTTCACTAAGACCCATAAAGAGCTGGGACTTTACTATGGTGGTATTTTACTCTGCAACTGTCCTGCAGAATATGCTCAGAACTCAAATACTGAAATAACATCTTAGAAACTATTTGATGAAGGTTTTTATTGCTACAATAAAAATCTCATGTTCCCTTTTGTTCAAGGCACATCTTCATCTTCAATAAATGTAATTGTTTTTGTTATAGCGAGAGGGTGACAATACTTATAGTTGATGGGACCTTTTTTTTTCTATTTGCAAAGTGTTGAGCTAAAATTCCAATATTGTTCTTCTAAACAATGGCTAACATTGATTTTTAAAAAGAAAAAAATGAAATTAAGTAAGTTCAGGTGGTTGTTTTCTAACAAATTAAACTTCTTCTTGAGTTGAGCATTGTATATAATTTATATATGTAATGTTCTGAAGAACTCATCTCTCTTCTGTGTCTCGGTCTGTATATAAATAATTAATACTTTTTAATATTTCAGCACAACCAGTAGAGCTGATGTTGCTCTGAACAATTGTTTTTCCCTATCCAAGCAACAAAATCGGCCTCAATTCAACATATGGAAAGGGTTTTAATAATTGTATATAATATAAGGTTATGTTGAAACCAATAAAAAAATACCTCTACATAGTGCTGTCCTCAGATGAGATCTCATGCAAAATATCTACTGGAGTGGATTTTATCTAGTCAATGAATAACTATTACAAGCTAGTGAGAGAAAAAGTTGATGATATGTTAGGAAACAAGGAAGCCAAGAGAACTAATTCCCCAGTGAATTTCCCAGTATTTTCAAGCATTTGGTATTGCATATGTATTGTCACAGACGGGTGCAGTTTTTTTATAAGCTGTGTTCAGTTCACACCTCTCAGGTGTGTTTATGTCCTTTCTGGCACTTTCGCTTTCTGCTACAGCTGTAGTATGACAAGTCCTATCACAGATGCTGGAAATAATCGGCATTGCTGTGGCCAGGTATCGAAGCTACAATCTATAACTAAAGGAATGGGTGGAAAAATATTTTTTTTCAGAACATGCATATTGAAACTAATATAAAAGGAAGGGAATCTGAATTCAGAAAATCCAGGTGCCACAGAGGTCAAATCTGGGTTTCTTGGCTGGCAAATCTGCAATATATCTCAGGGATAGTAAAGAGCAAAATTAAATTCTACTCAAGGAGTAAGTCTCAAAGAAAAGACAAGCACAAAGATTCTCCTATTTATCCTATTGTTAATCTTTCCCTCTTTCTGAAATTATGAAATATGTTGTTTGAGGGAAGCATTTGAAATCATGTTTCATTAAAAAGTTCTTTGCCCGAAATAAACTTGCATCAGGTCTCTATATAAGAAGTCTTTTGGGTACTAAACAAGCTTTCTACTTCTGTAATTTTAACCTCAAATGAAGCCCAACCCTGAACATTTTTTTTTTACTTTTCAACATAAAATTCAGCTCTGCATAATAATTTTTTAAAAAACCTGCAAATTTTTATTAAAGAATGTTGTACTTTCTTGTTTCCATTTATAGGTTTAAAAAATGACAGCACATATTACTGCTGAACTTAAGAACGTAGTGCATAAATTCTGACTGTCTTCCATCTAGTTCCAGCTCCTTCTGGAACATGCTATGGAAAACGCTTATGGAAATGGCATAAGGAACAGGATCCATCCAGAGTGGTCCTTCCCTAGTATACGCCAGCTCTCAGAACTGGCTGTTTCGGGACCTTTGAGCCATAGTATCCAGCCCGTCATAGTTAAGAGCTGCCAACAGGTTATCGTCCTTATGCATTTGTTAAAGTATTTTTTCTGTCTGCTTTGTCATATATTTTTTTTTTTTATCATGCATATCCATTCAGTAACCTGCAACTGGCTTTCCAGCTCTTGTATAAATGCTCACACATGCACAGACCAGGCACTTTTAAAACACAGCCCTTTAAAAAAAGGTAGCTAAGATTAAAAGATTCAGTTAAAAAGCACAAGCTGGAAAGGTCATGGTAGACCAGATACGTTGGCAGGTGTTCACTTCTAGATACAAATATTCATAATAAATTCCCTGTATTCAAACTCGCTTTTATTTTCTCGGGAAGGGAGTGAACCAGCCTGCGATGTAATCGTTCCACTGTCTTCCTAAGAGGTCTGTTCATCAGTCACCAAGTAACCCGTGCAGGGGACTTTCTTAGAAGCAGTACCCTGCACTGGAGAGCTGACTCTCGTTTACACTGAGGTTTCTTTCTAATACTTAAGAAATTATTATCTATGATCTCAACATCTTTTTTCAGGGATTTAATCAGCTGGACCTCCTTGGCTCCCACAAAAACCCTTACAGAGTCCTTCATTTGTTTCTGTCAGAGGCTTTTAGTTTCCCCAGCTGCAGGACAGCAAAAAAAATATTGAGCCCTACGTGACTCTCTGTAAAACCCAAAATGGAATTTCTCTTTCACTGCCACTGAAACACCTTCAATGTCTTTTTGACTGTCAGTCAGTACTTTTTTTTACTGCATCTAGGTTTGCCATGAGCAAATGGAGGGATGCACTGATTTCCATACTGCTAAAAGACAGTTGTAAACTCTCAGGGAAAGGGACTACATTTCTGTTCTCCTTTTTCTAACTGGGACTACAAGTCAGTAAATGACAGTGCCACAAATGTCCTCACTCTTTTATTAGGTATTAGGAGTGTACTCATACTCCTAATGGTTTAATGTCTATATTGGATGCTTCACATTGCATTTTGGAGAATCTTTCTCTCTCTCTCTCTCTCTCTCTCTCTCTCTCCTGCCTAAAGATGAAAGTTAAGCTCAAGTATTCTGGCTCAGTCCCTTGTCAGTTTTCTTCAAAGGGGAAATGAATACTCTCATCCAAGTCAGCTTTCCAGATATATTATCTGGGGTTTTCTATTTATTTTTTCCCTTTCCATGTAGTTCCCAAATCAGCCAGCTGATTCAAAAGGCCTGAGTATTAGATTCAAGACCCACAGCCTGGACAGTTTCTCCCTCCTCTTCCTCAGTAAGGCCACCCATCAGCAGCAGTGAAAAGCTGTTCGTAAGCAAAGGCGCTTTTTTGTCACATACCTCAGAAGCCAGCATTTGACAGATGGAAGTTAAAAAAGAAACGTGTTGGCTGCCTGAGGCACGTCTTAATTTGTTACTCAGCTCAGTTTGTTTCATTTTTAATGGCTCGCCTAGCTGAATCGCAACTAAAAATTAACACAGTGGGGGGAAAATAATTTAAAAAGTAAAAATTTTGACTTGCTGGGCCTGCGCAGGCAGCACGTGAAAACACCAGCAAGGCCAGCGGGCAACCCAGTGCCTCTTGCCAAGCGCTGCTGGTGGGTTCCAAGGGCTGTCCCGGGTGTGGTGGTGCTCTCTGGTGTGACCCGGGGTGCCCTTGTGGTCAGGCAGCTCCTGCCATGGAGGGGCCCGGGGGAATAAAGAATATTAAAGGCCATATTTTTCAGTCACCCTTGGTTTGCCTTCTGATTTTGCATGTTGGCTTTTACAGCCAGAAATGGTCACAACTGTATGGAAAAGAGTGATTTTTGTAGTTGCAAGAATGTGTTTCTGTTGCCAAATGGCAGCTAGAGAGCTCGGTACCTGACTGCCAGAGCAGCCCCAGCCAAGCAGTCATTGCCCAGGCATCAGACTTGTACCCTATCTTTAAAATAATAATAATCTGTTTAATACAATAACTGAATATCAGGTGGATTTCTTAATTAATATGCATAAAGACAAGGGAAAGTGGCGAGAGGTCTGTTCTCTTGGTGAAAACTTCAAATTTTCTGGGAAAATCAAAAGAAAAAAAAACACTTGACAGGACAATCTTGGGCTGGTTGGGGATATCCTAAATGTTCACAGAGGCTATTTCCAACACTATTTTTTATTATTAACTGATGGAGCTGGAACAGGCAACTATGAAGGCAATTTAGAGTTATTTACTTTTCTTCTTCAAATCTCCTGATAATTTTCCTATCAGTCTCTGTAGTTTCTCTGATAACAAACGGAAAAGCATTTTCTTAGTTAAAGTAATCTCTAAGGGAGAGATGGAAAGAAAATGTTTGTGGATACTATTTGATGAAAACAGAGAATTCACTTTGTATTCATGAGTCGTTGTCCCTCTTGCTTGTTTCCTGTAAATATTTATACAAGAATCTTTTTCCTACTGAGGATTTTGTGGACCCAGAAGCAGGTTTCTTGGGGAGTATTCCACCGGGGAGGGCCCGCTGTCTACCCTGAGAGCTCCCGAGGAGCCTCGGAGACGGCTCATTACAGAGCAGCAACGATGCCGTGTGATACGGGTCACCCATCGCACACAGCAACTAATGAGTGCCTAAAGCAGTAGCAGTCACTGCAAATTCACAGGCTGCATAACTACGTTAGCATAAACTGTCTAGAAAATAATTTTTAATGAACAAGTTACTTAGAAAACCCACCGAGGGTGCTTGTAAATAATTGGGGGGGGGCGGGGGGGGAAGAGCTAAATATTAACAAAAGAAAATTTTTGGCCAACGCTGCTGTTCACAGCCCAGACTGACTCGATCTTACATGCTTTTCTTTTAATCTATTTTACCCTTTAGAGGCTGTTATACAGATGCTATACATCTATTTATAGTTTGCCTGAAAATTTATTACAATAAAGGCCAAGTTTGTATAACTACAGTCAGTGAAAATTCTGCTGCTGTCAGCAATGGGCCCTGCTTTGGGAGACGAACAGACCTCTCAGCTGGTGCAGGTAATGACTTTACCTGCTTATGCTTAATGGTGAGGAGTTTCCACTGTGTTTCATAAATACAGCAGAATTTTCGACATTCATTCCTGTGACAGTTCAAGTAAAAATTTCCTCAATATGTTTTGTACTTCTTCCTAAAGTCAGAACAGTTGAGCAACTTCCCCTACCCTGAGTGTACCCTCCTGGGCATCCCAGTTGCCTTCGATTGCAGCCAGTCCTTCCTAGGACTATTTACAGTAGTTATTACCTTAATGAGTGCTTGCATAAATCTCCCTCAATCACAGCTCCTGAATGTGTGGCACCTGTGCTCAGAGTTGTGAAGCTCTTTCTCCCACCAAGTTTCAGGCAGTCACCTGAGGCCCAACAGCTATAAACTTTGTCCCTAATGAAGGCAGCCCATACAGTGACAGCACAGAAGAAGGGGGATCTCCAGAGGACAGTTTAGCCCACCCAAACTCTGCCTCATTCTGCAAAGGCCAGTTCAGCTCCACTGTACTTACTCTGCAGCCAGTGTAACACCTTGGCAGCGTTTCAAGAGGCAGGTCCTGATTCACTTTTGTCGATTATCAGCAAATACAGCTTGTGGATTAGGGGTTTTGGGTTGCTTTTTCTTTTTTATCATTTCCTCCTCAAATTGCTTGCTTTCCCCAGTCATCATTGCTTGGTCCTTCTGCAGCGTACATCTCTGGCAGGTTTCATTCAAAACTCTAGCAGCAGAAAGTTGTGTGTTATTTATTTTTCCTGCCTCTCTTATTGATAATGCTTTCTGCTAAATTAGGCGTTCAAAATGTGCCTTAATTTGAGTCTTCAGAGAACAGCGCACGCATCTCCCCATTTGTATTTGCTCAGTGATAATTTCAGGACATGTCTCCTCAGTATTAGTCAAGCTTGTAATACAGCAGCAACATGAACCCAGCGTTCAGGGAGCCGAATCAGCCTGTTAAAACAATCCCTAGTGCATCATCCTCACTTTGTATGAGCGAGCTGTGACATTGTACTCCAGTGCAACACACTGGAACAAAACCTCTACACAGTGTGTCTGGATCTGTGCGTTAAAAAGCGGGGGTAAAAAAAGTCCACTTGTGTTTCTTCTTCGGCAACACAGAGATAATCTGCTTTATGGAAGAGCATCAGCCCATAGTGACTGATCCATGAAACGCATCATCCCTGCTGCCTGCACAGGGAAAAATATGTAGTGGTGAGCTGCTGTCGCTGTGTGAGCAGGTTTTGTTGTGCCAGCATGTCCTCTCTAGAGCACTGCCCCCGAAAATCTGCCAACAGACAGCTCAGCAGGCCCTGGGAAGCCCTTCAGGCTCAGGTTCAGCCCAGATTAATAAAAACAACTAGCAGGTTCAGGAATTCTTTTCATACTGATTTTGCAAATCTCTACTATGCTGTATGTTAGAGAAACCTGATGTGGGCTTATCCAATTTGTGATTCAAATAACACCCTAAAATTTAGGGGATGGGAGTGACGTTCATGTAATGTGTTCTGAGTTCAGACATCCTGGACAGAGCAAAAAGGCAAAAAAAAAAAAATGCTGTAGTTGAAGTAAACTTAGAATTTCCTTTTAGAATAAATGAAATTTAAGAAGAGCACCTCATTGCAGAACCATCACCCAGGGGAACACAAGCAGCTTGTCACCCTGCAGAGGTGACAGGTGAACTGCTGGCTCCTGTGGATGGGCTGGGGCCACATCCTGGGCAGTACAACCCAAGGGCTGGTTAAGGATAAGACCATCTGTGAACACAGCTTGTTCACAAAGAATTTTAAGCCCAATGCTTCTGAAGTAGAGTATGGCAAATAGGCTTGCGTGCTGGGACCTCCTGCATGCTCTAGAAGAGGTGCTGCAATGGCACATGGACAGGCAAACTCTGAAAGCAGAGGCACAGGATAAGGCACAGCCGCAGGGGTTACTGACTGCAGCAGCGTTTTACTGAACCTGAGAGTATTTTGAAGAGCAGCAGCCAAAAACAGTGGACAGATCCTTTGGTCCTCAGGTTGTTCCAGTTTCCAAAGTAAATGCGGAGGTTGGTAACAAGCTGATGTTTTTATTAAAGCAACATTTTGTTCTTTGGAGAGAGAAGCCACAGAAGTGACATAAAACGTTAGCAGCAGCTCCTTGGTTTGCCAGGACTTGCTTTTGCTGGCTCTGAGCTCTCTGTCATCAAAACACTAATTTGATTACATAGTGTTACTTAACAGCATAACTAAAGACTTACTCATGTAAGTGAGGATTTCATAGGATTAAACTCAATGTTAACATTAGGAATGTGGTGAGGCTACAGTGAGAGAAAGTTACAGGAGAAAAAACTATTAGTTGTTTATTCTCACTCAAAATCCTGCTATTTATTCAATGATCCATATCTTTCTTTAGGTATAAACAGAATATTAATCAGTCTTTCTATGGGGATTTTGCTTCTAAACGTGCTTTTTGGCTATTCTCTACATGAATATCAAAAAATGAACATACAGAGAAATAAGCAGATTCCCTCGGACTGTTTGCAGATTGATTTCTTGGAGTTGTATCTCCATACATTGATCCTTCTGTGGTCCTTTGCTGTTGCCTTCCATTTGAGCAATACCTGTGGACCAAAGCTGCAGCGAATAAGGAGGCCTTTGCCCCTCCGCACTGATGATCAGGGAGGAATGACCTCAAAAGCTCTTCGTCTGCATTAGCAGGTGAACTACCACGGCCCAGAACTACTAGGCAAAAACTACAGAGGTGGAGATGCCCTTTCCTACACTTCAAGCACTGGGAGTTTGGACCAAAGCAGCTTCTTTCTCTTAAACTCCAAATTCCTCCAGTGATGCTTTATGAGCCAGTATATCTGCAAAAATTATATGAAACTGGTTAACGAATTGATTTAAGCTGAGAAAGCAGTTTAGGTTTCAGAGATGGAAACGACATGGTCTCTAGTAAGGAGGGTGTCTCATCCAGTGAGGACACAGTGATGTTTTTATGTTACTTCAAATGGTGTTTCTGCACTATGATGAGAAACAGAAGTGATAGCGTGGCACAGATAATACAGGGCTCCTTGAAGAGGACGTGACACTGAGGAGCCTTCCCCTGCAGTTGCAGAGGGCTACAGCAGAGAAGAGTGAATTCATATAAGGCTATTTCTGTGTAGTCACTGAGGAAAAAAATCTGCTTTTGGACTTCTAGAATTGGAGGAGACAACGTTTCACAAAAGATTTGAGGCAGACCAGTCCAAAGCTGCCTCAGGACTGCATATCCCACTGCCAGCTGTGTGCAAGTGGAGTTCAGTGCATAGGGAAGGGACAAAGACCTGCGGAGGCTGTGATACTTATCTGAGCTGTATTGGACTAATTCATTTAGTTTGCTGTATTTTACAAGTTACATGACCTGTCCGTTTTTTTGTTTGAGGATGGGATTTCTGATATTTCAGAAATTCCACTATCTGACGATAGACTTGCACAAACCGCACCCACTCCATGTTGCTGACAGCAACATCTGGCGTGAGGGTAACAGGGACGTGGATCACCATCCAGAGAATCATAGAATAGTTTGGGTTGGAAGAGGCCTTTAAAGGTCATCTAGTCCAACCCCTGCAATGAGCAGGGACTAGATCAGGTTGCTCAAAGCCCCGTCCAACCTGACCTTGAATGCTTCCAGGGATGGGGCATCTACCACTTCTCTGGGCAATCCATTCCAGTGTTTCACCACTTTCATCATAACCCTCATCCATCACCTATTGATGACATCCTCTTATCAGTCCAACACAACTCCAAACCTCACTGTTCATGATTATCTGTGATTATGTATGAGTATTTATTTATGTTTATTATCGCTACATTTTATTTAGCAAGTTCCTTTTCCAGCTGTCCTTGATACTTCTGACTGTACTTGGAGATCAGTGTCTGACACAAATACACATCACTGCCTCCAAGAGGGGATGAGTAGCTGGTAAAGAGAACTCAATAAAACAATTTGCTCTAGTGATTTTATTGGAGTATGAAAGTAAAAGGGTTTTAAATCACCTCAGTGAATGTATTTTTATGATCTGCATCACTGAACTCATACTTGTGATGAAATAATTAAAAAAGATACTATCCTCTCTTCATTGTATTTATGATTAACAAAGTAAATGAAAATCCAGCCTTTTATCTGACATGAAATGGCATTGCATTTTGGAGCTAAATTGGGCATTCATTTTTTTCTCATGAGTTTTTTGAAGCTCAAACATACCTTTCTTTTTCTCCCTTTCCTTCCTCCTTGTGTTTCTGAATACCAGTAAATTAAAGATGACTAGAAACTGGAAATGCTTTCAGGAAAGGTCTTGAAATTCACACACATGCACACAAAAGAGGGAGAAAGCAAGAGAGAAATGTAAGCCCTCTTCTTTCTTATTAGCATCACAATCAAACAATTACTTGGAATACTTCATGCATATTCCACCAATCTTTTTTTTCAGTCTGCATTAAATAACATATTTCATGCTAATCTCAATTTACAGAATTATACAGCAGCATTGTTTTACTCCTGCCTTCCCGAGGTTGGGAAAAAACTGATCTGGCAAATACCAAGTTCTCTAGTCTGTAAACTCTCCATGAATAGTTTTTATATGAGAAGTCACTGAAAGACTATCACTGTCAGATAGAAAGTGTTTAAGGAAAAGGTGGTAGGAAACACACTGAAAATTTAACCGTTGTGAATTGTAATGAGAGAATTATAGGAAAGAGAATAATTTTCATGCACTTCCATGTACTTTTGTATTACTACTGTGTAACTGAGACAAGAATCAAATTCGATGTCTCCAAATGACAAATTGCCCATGGCCACATTTTGTCAGTGATGCAGACAGGAGCAAGATTTCCCCATGACTGCGTGGACGGCATGGTCTGCAGAATTAGTTGCAGGACATAACTGTAAAAGGGAAGATGGGTGAGTAGGAAAGGGCATTATGACCTATTTGATCCTTGTGCCTTCTAATTCATAGATCAGCTTTCTGTGACATTGGTTGTTCCAGGCTGATTTTGTACTCTTTTCATTCTTTACCAGACAGCCAACATAAAACTGACAAAATCGGGCTCTTGGTACTTTGTATGTGTCAAGTGTTTGACAGCAACATTTTGCTTGTAGTTTACCAACACCTACCTCTGAGAGATCAGCCACAAGCATATTGCTGTAATCCATCTTGTGCTAAAATGCATGAATTAAATCTCTGAAGATATCTGGTCAAGATGAGGGCAAATTCAAGCAACTCTTCTGTAACTTTCAGTGCTAAAATGTGTGTATGCTCGAGAAGGGAAGGCTACAACTTGCGAAACTGAATGTGGCTGCAGAACAGCACTGCAAGCAACAGGCCAAGTTCTCACCTATTTTCTGCCCAGAGAAGCAACAGGCAGTTGCCTAAATAAAAACTGAGTAAAGACATGGAAAAGCAGCCCTGTGTGCTTTCTACCATTCTGTCTTCATAGGGGAGGAGACAGCATAGCCACTGGAAATACAGCAGATAGACATTTCTGGGGTTTCAACTAACATCACAAGAGTTGAATCCCAGCCAGTCACAGTGGTTCTTAAGGGCACCTAACCCCTGCAGGTCTTTCTTTTTGTGGCTTCTAGCTGACGTGGTGCCACCACATGGCAGAAGAGCACTTTGCTCTTGAGTGCCTGACCTGGCCTGTTTACAGTTACATCTCACCATCTCTCTGTCCTTCAGTACGTGGGTCACGTGTTTCTTTGTGTGCAATTCAGACTGTGCCATAGGCACTGCCTCTTGAGTTTGTCTCACTCATCTCATTAGCACACCTTGTGTATTTGCCAGTGTTGTTAGTTGCCAATATTAAACAAGGTCAGTCCTGGGATATTTTATTTTTCCCCTTCAAATTTTGGTCTAAAACCTTGTCTACAGCTGAAATTGGACTTTCAGTCCCTTACATGCCTGAATAACTCTTTCTTCCACTTTCTTAAATTTGGGTACTATGGTGTCTGTTCTGGAGCAGTTCCTTCGGAGTTCTGCGATGGAGATTTTCCAGTGTCCCTGACACAAGCATTTCGTTTGTAAGCACGTCTATTAGAAAATATTTTGAACTTCCCAAACCATGGAGCAGTTTTATATTTCAATTCCTTCTCCTCCTTCTGGGATTGGTACCATATGTGCATCATAATGACAAAATAATTTTCTTGACAATATATATTTGTATGTTTAAAATTATGCCCATACATCTAACTTTTACAAGAGCTGCAGCATAGAATAGTAAAGAAGAATGGAGGACAACAAAGACAACTGGTTTTGTTGTTGTTGTTCTTTTGATGCAGTATGTAAATAAGTAAAGCCATGAGATCAAGTGAGATTTTTTTTTTTTTCCCCTTAATAAAGATATTCAGGAAGTTCTTTAAATAAGGAAACTGGGTTGTAGATTTGTCATGCAGACTTTCCAGCAAGCAATTAAAGCTCAACATTTACAGTCAGTTAGACAAACCAGATGTATTCCTGGCAAGGGAGAGCTTGAAAAGCAACAGATTTTGAAGTACATTGACAGTCCTTAATCTTCAGACAGAAAAAGCTCTGCTTAGGAAGCCCTCCAGTAAGTAAATTATTTAGTTACTATTGTGTTACTTAACAGTTCTGTTATTTAGACTTTTGATTGTTGAGGACTTAGTAAAAGAGTAAGAAAGCCCAATCTATCTTCAGCAGAATTGAAAAAAACTGTTCCCAGGGAACTGGAATTAAGTCTATAAGAGCAACGTGAAGTATTTTCATCTCCTATTCTATTTTAAACCAAATGACTGTGTGTTGGTTTTTTCCCTCTCTCTCTTAACGGCATTAGATCTCCTATAATGTAGAGACACTCAGCAAAGTACTGTAGTGAGATTGTGCTAATGTGATTTAGCCAAGAGCAATCAGTATATGTTAGGTATATTGTAAGGGAGAAGACACAACATTATTTTCTTTAGAGCAGCTGCAAAATCAAGAGAAAAAAACTGACCCTTCATTACATAAGGAATAGACAACCATTTCTGTTTTGAAAGAAAAGACAAAAGAACATGGGCATTACCAAAATGGGAGAGGTGCAATGGACAGCACAGCGATGTTGTGAGAGTCGGAAATCTTTACTGCAACAAAAGCATTTTCTTAGATCTGAGGCTGACAGCTCACAACTGTTCCTCCATTAGAGCATGAGCCATTCCCATTCTTAAATGTTAAATGGATCCAGCCTTTAACTTGATGCAAGTGTGGGTGTGACACACTGTCTCATTCACTTGCTTAACACCCACTTCGCTGGTATCTTCAACTGAGAAGTCTTTAGCGATCCTTGCCAGGTATAACCTCTGTGAACCGTCATCTCCTAACTTTGGGAAGTGGACAGAACCTGGCAGCTTCACACAGAGGGTCTGAATTTCTCCTGAGCAGGACAAATCTTGTTTTTTTTTGGCTAGGGATTACAAATCTTCAAGGAAAAGAGCAACAACAAAGAATAGCCTGCATAAAGCTGACATATTTTCTGGGCTTGCTTTATAGACAACCAAAACTTATTTTAGTTTCTATTATAAAGTACAGTAAAATAATGAAATGTTATCAATTTGCCTTGCCACAAGACATCCACTCATCATTTTGCCTCTGCCCAAAATAACTGGCATCCCCAGTGCCTTACTCTGGCTGCCTTTGTTTACTAGAAGCAGCTCGGCTGGAGCACAGAAATGCAATCACACTCTTCCTGATGTTGCACAAGATAGGAGGGAGCAACGAACAGCATTAAGTCCAGGGTTATTTTTCATTTCCATTTATATTTCTTTAGCTTTTTTTTGTGATTAAACTCTGCTTTTGATATTTCAGGGCATGAGTGCATCTCCCCCACCCTAAACTAAAGATTTGAAGAAAAAAAACAAAAAACAAACAAACAAAAAAAAACAAACAAAACAAAACAAAAAAAAAAACAACAAAAAAAACCAACAAAAAACCAAACAAACAAAAACAAAACCTCTTTCTCTACTGAATAGTTTGCTAGAGGAACAGCAAGGGTCACCCAGGAACAAGCTGCAGCAATGTCAGAACCACCTGATCCGAGCCTTTCCAGCCTCTCCATAACTGATTAAAAATGAATCTTTGGCTAGGTCACTTTGGTGAAAGAGGGCAGTGGGAACTCTTTCTCCACTACTGTGTCTGCCAGGAAAATGACTTAACACAGACAGTTCTTATTTCATAGGTGAAGGAGTCCATTTGGCTTAAAATCTCCAGTTATTTTGCAACTATCATTGCAGAAAAATTAGGCTTGTTTTCAAAAACAGTCTCAATTTCAGAGTGTATTTTTGCTGTATAATGAATTCTCTGATTTGTGGCATCCTCAGAGGCTGTAAAAACTCTTCCAGCTTGCAAACCTGAGGTGCTATAAAAGTTTTAAGACATTAGATATTATTTAGTGAATTATTGGAAATGGTATTGTTTGAAAGGCTTGCAAGCTTAGCAGAAAGGGGGAGAAACAAAGCTTGGATTTGAAAACAAAAAGAAACTGACAGGGTCATCAATGAGCCAGTGAAGGAAGAGTTGTCCAGAAGAGTACTCCATGCTGCTCCAATACCTTTTTAATGTGCATGGAAACTTCTACACAGCCCTTCTTTGTAGGGAAAATCAAGACTGGGCATACATGCAAGAGACATACTGAACAAGCAGCAGCACCTTCATACTTAATACTCACTGTCTCTGGGTATGTAAAATGCACATTGGTGTTATTTGAAGAGGTACGGATGAACGAAACACTTGCATAATGCAGGATTGGGTTGAGACAGGAATTTTTTTTTTTTCTGGGAGAGGTTTAGCAGAAACCCATCAGTGTATCTTTGACTTTTACCTCTGGACAGACTTGGGATATAAATCTATCCAACTAATTGATCTATCTAGAGACCTGGTTGTAGTTTAGTGTTTCCTATTGACCAGTTGTCAGCAGCTCTCAGCTCAGCAAGCAGGGATTCTGAAGTGCCCTTTGGAAGCACTTCTCTTCCCCCGTCCGTGTGAGAATTCTAGGAGTCTTGATAAGGTTTGGAGTGATCTCGGGTGTCAAGTCCTGCAGCCTCTCGGTAACAGGCATTGAATTCCTTTACTAATTCTGGCTGTTTGACTCTTTAACATTGCAGATGCTGTAGTGCTTTAATTCTTGGGTAACAATTTCAAGTAATCAAATTCCTCAGCAATCTTTCAAACACTAGCCACTGCACTAGTTGTACCCTAGTGATTTTGAGTCATGTTTTGTTCTGCAAGTCAATAAAGATATGATAATTAATTACTGACCTGAAGCAGAAAGTGCTGTGACAAGAAGCAGCCAACTCCATTAGTGTATTAGCATTACAAATGTAAGCCTTAGAATTAAAAAAGAAGCAGAAGAACTAATATTTAATCTTGCATTTGTTTCATCTAAACTGTTTGAACTCAAGATGCAACTGAAAATCATTTTCAGTTAAAATTCTGTGATGAAAACGTACAATAGCCAAAAGGAAGTGTTTAGATGTTAAATTAGTAATTCAGTATAGATCAAGAGTAAAGTAGGTATCCATGTAGCCACATAATGCAAACATAACTTTAAACGAGATGAAATAGTTCCTTTGAGTAATAAAGGCAAACAACTTTCTTGTCTTAGGGCTAATAATTCATTTAACCTGACAGTTATTTTAGAAGGTTTGGATGACTTAAAATGGAAGTTTCTGAGGGATGCTCTGCACAGATAGATTTTATACTTGGCCGCTATCATAGCATTTTATTCCTGAAAAAAAGATTTTGTACTCCAGGCATACAATTAGACACAGAGCACTGCATTCATCATCTCTTTCCCAATTTACTATCATTATTTGTCAAAATCTTTTCTCAAAATTTTTTGGCCCTGTCAAAACTGGATTACTCTCCCCTTAGAAAGGCAAGTGATTTAGCTCAACTGAAGCTAGTAGGAAAGTGTTTTTCTGGATCACATTTAGGATTAGCACTGGTCGTCCTGGTTTTACTGAAACAAACTGCAGAATTCACAATGATTTCAATGGGGCAGGGTTTCATGACTACACCATCTCTTTTCATGTACTTTTTCTCTCTTCTTTCTTTCTCCTACTGCTCAGCTATACATTATTTCTATATTATCATTTAATATGAAACAGTATTTAGAAGGCTTACTACAAACAGAAAATATGCTGCTGCTTGCTAAGATCACGTGGTATGACAAAGCACCTTTTAATTTATTTTCATTCCATAGCTCTGTACAATCTATATTTATCCTGTGACACTGATTTACACTGTGCTTTTAATGTGTTGTTCTTTTTTTTAAAAAAAAGTTACTAATATCCTTATAATAGCTGACAGAATAATGCATTGGCATGGGAAAATTTTTAACTAGAAAATTATTTCCTTTTATTTTAAGTCTGCATGAAGTACTTATCATAAAAGTTAGACTGAGCGAACTGCAAGACTGATTTTTTTTTTTTTTTTTTTTTTTTTTCCTCCTTAACTGATCAATTAATTGTGTGGGTATTGTGGTTTAATAGGAGGGAGATTGGTAGTCTCTAGACACAGATTACTGACATCTATAAACTTATTCAATTTGTCGGCCCTGGGATTTCTCTGAGAGTAGTTCAGTACAATAGTAATAGAGAAAGGAAAGTCCTGATAATTTTCTTTAGCAAATTCCAGCAGAACCATTGCACATAACAAACTGCAAGCAAATAACAGTAAATCTGAGAAGGGGGGAGGGAAATACAGCCATATTACATCATTTCAGAGGGGATGGAAACATTTCCCGTAAACACTCTTGGATATAATGTATTGATTCGTAACTGCAATTTACCGTTCAACACAATCGTATTTATTCACCATGCACACATGAATTACACAATTTGTAGCTGCTGATAACCAAAGGAGAGAAAAAGTCCATTCCAGACCTCAGCCACAAAATTTCAAGGATTCTGTCATCCATAAAATCAATGG
Organism: Nyctibius grandis; assembly: GCF_013368605.1. Lineage (NCBI taxonomy): Eukaryota > Metazoa > Chordata > Aves > Nyctibiiformes > Nyctibiidae > Nyctibius > Nyctibius grandis. The sequence continues at coordinate 6,577,063 of NC_090676.1, read as the reverse complement.
AGAAACAGGAATAATCTTTAAGGTGTTTTCAGTAATGACGGTTTTACAGTGGAATGAATTCCCAGGGTGAATTAGACTAATTCAGAGTCTGATTGCTTATAGAAAATGCTGCACGGCTTTCATTGTAGATTTATGTTATATTCAAAATTTATTTGCAGTAATCTCGGGGGGGGGGGGGGGGGGGGGAAAGTCCTATATTGTGCAAACACAAATGTTGGGGAAAAGGAGGCGGCACAGTTGCAGTAGCGTCACAGACGGTGAAGTCCCGACTCCTCTTTTTGAGAAGTTTTTGATACTGATCTAACAGACGTTTAAATAGAGTTATGTTTAAATAAAACGGGACGAATGTAGCTGTGAGGCAGCGTGAGCGGGGGAAGGACCCCCGGGCCTCAGGCGGCGACCCAGCCCCCCTCCCCGCGCGGGCGCCATCTTGTGGGGCCGGCGCCCACCCGCGGCGGGGCAGCTGCCCACAGACCCGCCTCTCCCCCGAGGGGTCCCGGCCGGCCGGGCCAATCAGAGTGGGGCATGTTGCGGCGTGAGAGCGAGGGGCGCGGGCCCTGCCCGAGGGCGGAGTGGCGGCAGTGCCGTGCTGTGCCCGGGGCCAGGGACGCTTCTGCCCTCGGCTGCTTCCTCGGAGGGTTGTGTTCTCTGTTGTGTCCCTTGAGCTCATGTTATGGTTAATGTGTTAAAGCGTCCTGATCTGCAGAGGGTGCAGGTTAAAACAAAGTGTTGATTGGAATAGCAGCTCCGCTGTGCCATCGTTCAGCCGAGGATCCCTGAAGGGCCGGCCTGTGGTGCCGGGCGGTGCACTGAAACACAGAGCCTCGGGGAAGAAGCAGCACCAGAGGAGGAAGCTGTGCAGCGAGCAGTCTGGTGCCGAATAGGCAAACAGGGCAGATGTACACCTTGTGGATGATATCGATATATTCCCATTTATCCCATGTTCTCAAATTACTGTGCAGCAAATTCCTTTCCAGGGGCTCTTAATCCAGAGCATGAGCGCTCACTCTTGCCTTTTTAGTGGTAAGAACAATCAATTATTTTTAAAATAAAGTGTTGCTTTTTACAGCACTGAGCACAAACTTCATACTTTCAAAGTGATCTGTGCTACTCCAAATGTAAGGTGTGGTTAATATGTAGAAAATCATCCTACTCCAGATACTGGTAAAAGCTCAGCTCACATCTCCCATGTGATACAATACTTTTCTGAATATTGTACAGCTAGAGAAAAGGAGGTATAAAACTATGAAATGTCTAGTGCCATTGACTTCCGAGTGTCCTTAAACAAGACTCAGTTCCAAGTTACAAGTTCTAATTAATTGATGATGAACAGCAAGCCAAAAAAAAAGTCAAGTAATCCTCAAGCTCTAGCTTATGCCAAGTCTGCCTGTGAAATATTGATGGTGGCTGCTGTATTAAGTTGTAATGGCAGCATGTATTTTCTTGCATAATGTTCTTAAATATTTAGTGACAAGTGATAATGCTGTCCCACAGAAAATCCCTGGGATATAAAATGTCAATGAAATGCCTCTTGCAGAGACCTTTCCATTACAGCTTCCATCTCAGTGTAAGTGTGAGGAGAAGGGTCAGCTCCTACTGCTTCCCAGAAAAACCTACAAAACCCATTCTCTGAATCCGACTGTTTGTGGATTATCTGTCTACTACTCACTTGTCCCAGTTTTCTCTCCAGTTCCTCAGCATGTTTACTCAGCTGAGGCCACACTAACAAAGACCTGTCAGGACCAGTGTCCCAGGAACTGCTCCATGCCTCAGATAATGCCACCCCACACTGTCACATTGCTGTGTGCCCACATCTCAGTGATGCCTGGTGGGAAGGGCTGAGAGCTGGTTCTGCCACCAGTTAGAGGGAAACACAACTCCCCAGGATGAGTCAGGCCCAATGCCCACATCTCAGTGATGCCTGGTGGGAAGGGCTGAGAGCTGGTTCTGCCACCAGTTAGAGGGAAACACAACTCCCCAGGATGAGTCAGGCCCGAGTCAGTGTGATCTCTTTAAAATGTATTCAAAGCTGCCTAACACGTGTGAACTCCAGTCTGTCATGCTGTGTGCCATATCTGGTAAAGACACCTAGAGCCTCTCTCCTCCATTACACACAATAGTACTGTCTGTACTAGCTGTAAGGATAAAACACTAAATAATTGAACAGTATTGATCTTAAAATTGAGTTACCAGAATGAGCATTTCCTATATATTTTCAAAATAAAGTCACTGTGTTCCTGTCTATAATCATCGCATGAGGCCATTGACGGATTTAATAGTCTCAGCTTGGCAGATTTTAAACGTCAATACAGAGAATGAGTGTGTGTGTTTTCAAACATCAAATACATTTTAATTGTTCTTATTTAAAGCTACAAGCTCTCCATCAAACAATGCACATTCTATCTTAGAACAAAGCCTGCGGAGGTAACGTAGGCATGCATTACCTAAATCAAGTTTAAAGACTTGCATTAGCCATGAAAACTGTAGCACATCTTAGAACGCCAGTTCCCCCATGTTCAGTTATGTTGCCAACTTTACGAAGACAGGTTTTTTCCTTTCTTTTCAGGAGATGAGCACTACAGCTTTCAAAGGTGAATATGGGCGGTATTCCACGTGGTGTATGGGCTGCTAAGGATAGGTCAAATAATGTGAGTTACAAATTCAGGGTTTTCAAAATATCATTTTACAATGACAGATACAAGTTAGTTATATTTATCAGCTATGTAATACAGTAACAACTGTGCTGCTTGAAACATGGGAACTTGCCTGCATTTTCAAAGGTTTGAATGCCAGAGTTGGACATAAAGTTCCCTGTGCTGTCACAATGCTGTGTCTTTAATTGTAGTTTCACTTGTGCCTTATCCAAGAAAATATTTGCATGTGTTGTGATCACCTGACGTTTTTTCACAAGATTTATTTCTACATAGAAATGTTCAGATATAGTGCTTGCAGAGGCCCTTATATTTTTGGGGCAACAGCTTTCCTGCCTTTCTGAGAAGCTCTGAGCAGGGCATGGAGGGGATTGCAAAGAGGGCCAAGGCAGCTGCAGGCAAACATGTAGATTGCCTGTTAGTAATGAGCCAAGGTTTCACAAAACTGAAGAAAGCTGCATGCTTGAAATTATTCTTGTCCCTTTCTAGGTGGCTCTGTGTGCAGATTGTGCTAGAAAAGCTCACAACCACTTAGATGAATCCTCTTTGTTCTCTAATATTCTTGCTGTCCTTCAACTACATCATTCTGTGGAAAGAGGTGTGCAGCCAGAAGAAATGGCTGTGGTCAGGATTTCCATTTTTGCTGATGTCCAAATTTTTTCAAAGAGCAATTCAGTTTCCAAGTCAACTTTGTTGTTGTGTTTGGTTTTGTTTTTTTTTTTAATAAAAGAAAATGTCTGCTTTTAGGGTAAAACATTAACTTTCACTGTGGAAATCTCCAGACCCAAGTGATAAAAAAAATCTTGGAGTTGGTCCAAACATTTCTTACCGTTAGTTTTGTTTGAGATGTTGAAAGGTTTTGTTGATTTGTGGTTTCAGCACAGTCAAGATCTTCTGTTAGGAGTTGAAAATGAGGGGGGGGAGGTGGTGGTGTTTTGGGGTTTTTTAAGTTATATTGTAGTAAATTTATAGATCGCCTTAATAATTGCCACACTATGTACATACTTTTATGTATTAAGGACAACAAATTTGGCAGGTGAGAAGCAACATAGAGCTGTGTATGTCAGATGAGCTATATTGACTTACTGTACGTGTTGCACTGGTCCCCCAAACCTTAACTTTGTGTTTAATTATTCTCACTTGTAGCTCTATAGACTTAATATAGGAAAGAAAACCTGTGCATTCCAATGTGACAGTAGTAACCTGGATTGCAGCTTCTTCAAGGTTACAGACAAAGTGAAATGACTGCACTGTAAAGCTGTCACAAGGGTACAGCTTTTCTAACTGTTACGGAGAATCTTCTGCTAAACTTGAAATGACAGGCTCATTGCCAGCTTGGGAGAAGTCTACACAAGTTTATTGGGAGCTAAACCTTGTAAGAAGCATCTCCAGATTCATTTTGATACAGAAATGTTTTACAGATTAAAATCTGTTAAATGTGAAAATAAAATTTGCCACATCCATCATCAGCAATTGAGAAAAGCCCAAACCTAGGGAAATAACTTGTAATGAAATCACTCTTTTATAGATTTTTGAGAGTGGCATTCTGGGACAATTTTACCTTTTATGCTCTCATAATTTCCTATTTGACTTTTACTGCCAATTGCTTTAGCTATTGATTAGGAAAGGAAGAATGTGAACACATTTTTGAATGATTGTTACAGAATGCTGTTAAATATGACTTGCAAATATCAGCAGTCATGATTTATCCATCTAAGGAACCATTGCATCATATGAAAAACCCAAATGCCAGAGAAATGTGAGGACAAATAGGAAATTCTGACTATTGGTAAAACTTCTGGGATGGCATTGCAAGGAGGGCAAGTCCCCATGCATTGATTCAGCGAAGTACTCTGGTCTAAGCCTTTAGTTTTAAGCAAGTGAGTTCTTAGGTACTTGGGTACTCTTGTGAGTACTAAGTGCACGGGGTGCTCCTGTTCAATTAAGTAACTTGAAATGGCCATTAATTATTAAATAAACTTGAATTGTACTAATGGACTTCATAAACTGAAGAATTAACTCAGCACTTCTCATTATAACAATCTTTTTGATCTGAGGTCCTGTATATATATAGAGAAAAAAAAACCCAACTTAATGAGGATCAGAAAGGGTTGTAAAGTGAGCAGTCTGGTGCAGCGTCATTGTCTGAATACCCAGTACAAGGACAAGAGTCTTACAGTACTATAGTGCCCCATGAAGTGGCACTGACCCAAGCACCTTAGGGTCTGGCCTTATGGACTCTTAGGAGTGCCAAGGATATTCCGATTTCTCTGTCATTTTTTTCCCAGTTGATTTGGAGTCTGCTGCCTTCATAGCATAACAAGGCTGTGGGTCCTGGGAGCTTGGACTCAGTGGGAGCTGGCACTCTTGGGAGCCTGCAGGACCTGGGGTCTCTGTCCAGGCAGAGAGCAGGGGCAAAGGGTGGTCCTATCTCATATGTTTTGGCAACTGCTAACTAAAACTTTACTCTTAAGCTTATGGCTCAGTGCTAGGAGCTTTGTATAATAGAAACATTGTGTGATCATCTCCCATTCCTTAAATTGCTGAATGCACCATTCAGGAAATGGAAAGACTGATAATCCAAGCAATGTGAACTTCTCCCTATGTAGCTTGATAATATTCTGTGTTTCCCGCTAATATATCACCTCTGGGTAATCTCTTGACCAGAGGTAAAGTCATGCCAAGGTTCTGTGATGGTGGTGATGGCTCTCTTCTGAATGATGATGAAGGCTTTTGCCCTTTAAAATCTAACAAAAAAATCTAATCCCAGCTTTCCACGTTCTCTGATTTTGTCTCCCTCATCCCTCTATTACACATTCCTTAACTTTATTCCTTGGGGGTCTGGGGAAGGAAGGCAAAGGTGTCTTTACTGAACAGGTTTTGAAATCTTATGCTTCTATCACTCAGTTTAGCCCAAAAGAAATAAATGATCAGAACTTCCTCTGTTATTAGAATCATTTCTTTAGGCAGATACTGGGGAAGCAGGGACTGGAGGTAAGGAGTTAAAATTTAGAGGTTTGAAACGAACAAAATGATCATAACAGTGCAGGAAGGGAAAGAAAATCTAAGAACTGGGATTTTGGTTCATTTGTTAAGAGCAGTTTTTCTCTCGGTCGTCTTTGCCTGTATAATTAGTTCTCTCTGGAGATATTGCTAAGAGATGTAGCTGGAAAAATTATAAGGGTGCATACTGTGAATCACAGAGATGATGATTCAAATAATATCTGATCAAGAAAGAGGTACAATGGACACACGTATCTCTTTTAAGGCTGAAAGGCAATTTCTGTAAATGAAGGAGTAGTTTTATATGATCATATTTGCCTACATCAGAAGCAGAAGGATATAATTTATCCCTCAGTTTTTCCTTCATACAGTTGTGTTCCACCACAAAAAATTTGCTATTTGTTAACCATACAGAGATTTGTTTTGGCAATTTTTCAGGTGATGATAACCATTTTACTGCCTTTCTTACTGTTATTCAATATCAATATTGCAGTCTTATTTCTCAGCCAGCAAGATGGTTCAAAGATGAAGAGAGAAGCTGTTCAATAACCACAAAGAATTCAAAATTATGTATTATAAGGATTAGGACAGTTGGGGGAAAGGGAATAAAAGCTGTGAGCTGTGAAGTTTCAGGTCTGTTTCCAAGCAAAATTTCTCAAGGGAGAGGGGAAAAAATTACACTGCAGCTAAAAATGAAAACGACAAAATAAAATATACACGAAGGTGAGAATCAGGTATTAACTTTGAAATTTGATTTTGTGCTTTCCCAGCTAGAGAATTCGAGCTTTTTGGGAGCAGATCACAAACCAAAACACTGAGGGGGAAAAAAGAGAAAAGTAGATGAGGAGGTGATTCATAAAAAGGGTTCAGTATCCAGTCTTTTTTAATGAGACATCTCCATTTATGCTGTGAGACTCTGAAACTTGGTACCATTTAAGTACAGTGTGTATCGTCATCTCTGGCAGCTTGCTCTTGATTAATTCCTCATACGCCACACACCATTTCTGACATGTATGGCTGAATCCTTACATAAGACAGCCAAAGGGGGCAACAGTATAAGCAAATAGTCTGGGTTTTTCTATGAAGAACCTAGAGGGTGGTTCTTTATTTGCCTTTTTCATGATATATCCAAATGTGTTTTATTTATCTCGACATGGGTGTCAGAGCAGACAAGGCTGTGCTAATAACCACTTTAATAAAGCAGTAGAAAATGGCACTGAAACAGAAACAGAAATAAATAACAAACCATCATCCTTTTTCTTTCTCACTCATGTGCCACACTCTATGTGAATCCAAGCCCCAAATCTTTAAAGATTTTTATGGCGGAGGGCTGGCAAAGAATTAATCAGGACAACTCATACCTCTAACATTCAGCATATGCCCAAATGCTTTGCCGATATGGGGTACCAGCAAAACTGTTGGGCAAAGACTTCTTCAAACAGAGTTTTGAACATCAGTGGAAGAAGCATCCTCCCAACCCTACATTTTCTGCCTCAATTGTCACCTGTAAAATTGAGAACAGGCCTCTCCACTGAGGTTTTCAATGAGGTCGCTAAATGTGCCAAGATATTTTAGGTTGTAGGTACTCATTCCTTTTTGAACTGAGCTCCTTTCATGAAGAACACCAAAGAGCCCTCAGATGACAGCAATGTTCCATTATATTTGGGCTCTGTTTTAACAGCTACTTAGAAACCTAAACCAAATCACTTGAAACTGAATTTTCTTTTCACCATATAAGCCTGAGACAGTGAAATTGCTCTATAATCTGTGCAGGAAAAATAAAACTATAATAACCCTTAAAGCAAAAGCCTCTGGACTTTTCCCTTCTGCACTCTCAGACACGGTTTGTATCTTAGACTGTTAATATCAGTGCAGGAATTTATCAAATTGCAGCTCTTTAGGTGTCAGGGATGTTGCAATCAAGTGGTTGTTACAGAGCACAGTTGCCTGAAGTGACTGTTCCCCTGGCCACATCCTCACGCTGTCCCTTGGCCGCAGACGGACTGGGGCCATTACTGCACTGGGGCAGTAACAGGGTCCTCAAAGCGGGATAAAGGGGGGTCCCAGCGGTGCACAAATCCTGCTGCAATTGGGTATGAGGCAGCTTCTACCTGTCCTGTGGTGTCTACAAGTGGGCAGTCTGGGGACCTAAATTGAGTTGTGCATCTGACATTAGTCAGTTAAGTGCTACTTTCAGGTTAACCTCTAGCATTGCACCCTGTTCGCTCTCTGCCTGCCTTCAGAATGAGGGCACAGCCCTGAACACCCCCTTCTTTTCTCACTTGTGTCCATTACACATCTCTGGGCTGGATCTCTTGCACAGCCATGCTGGAAACAGCTGAAACCTTAACTCATAGTCCATCTTTCACAGCTATAACCCTAACTGAGCAAACCACTCAAGTACATGTTTTATTTTTATGCATACTTAGCTCTCCCTGGTTTCAGTGAGACTATTTACATCTTTAAAAGTTAAGCCAGTTCCTAAGCTGGTGCCATGCCATCACATCTGTCTGATGCTAGAAGAACAGCAGATGGTCTAAGGAAAACCACATTAATCGTAATGGATATAGGAGCTTTGGTGGTTTATAAGGTATATCATTGGTAGTGTATCTTGGAAAGGTCAGAGGCCAGGCTCCTACTGAGTATTGGTGCTTGTTTAGAACTGCCCAATGTTGTCCTTTAAAAGTGCTTTTATATATTCTTACAGTAACTTTATTCTACATACTGAACAAATAGCAGTGGGCTCAAAACTAGAGAAATGCGTTCTGGTTTGGTTTGACTGATAGAAATCTGATTCTTAGTCCCAAATTCAATGAGTGGTTATTTCATACCAGGTGAGCAGGTGATATGGTTGGAATTTCCAAAACACAAAATGCATCTGCAGCATGCTTGGGTCTAACAGACCTATTACCTTTATGATCACTAAATTACAATAATAAGAGAATAGAATCAGCAGTTTAGCATGTAAAACCTACTATACACAATTTTTTCCAGAGCAGTAAGTACTGGCATAATGGTGATTTATCCATCAACCAGGGACTGCCAGTGTTAAGTGTGAGAGGCCTCCAGGAGGAGCAGGATTTGGCTGAAAGGAGTTGCTCTTTCCTAGCTGTGTTATGATGGAAGTGGGCTGTAGCTGGGGTCTCTCTGGGCTGAAATGAAAAGAAGCCACTTTAGGAGCACAAAAGGCAAGAAATCAACAGAAAAAAAAAATGTGTTTCTGTTGTCATTGCCTTTAGAGCTCTTTTTATCCATGAAGTAAATGCTGATTACTACTCATCACAACAGGCCATGCCTACCAAAATGCTGTCAGGGCTTGTGTGATTGCTCTCGGTGCTCGGAGTGGCAGTGCAGACGTGAGACTCTGAAGTCTGTGCCTTCTGCTTCTGAAAAGCACCATGTACATGCTGGAAATGCAGATACTTCATGTCAATGTGTATTAATTAGCCCATTTGACCCCTCACTGCTGTGTATATTGAGCTACTATTGATATTTTCCTTGCTTATCCATCCTGTGTCACATACCATCTTCCACTGCTACCATTCTCTATCTTGTTAAACTCTGGAGGAAAGGCAAATCCCTGTTCTCTAAATGTCACGGGGGCAAGAGAAGTTAAAAGTAAAATTTTCCCAGGAAGCGTGTAACATGCAAAAACTGGGTAAGGTTTCCATTAACTAGTCAGTCTCCAATGAGCTGAACTATCACAAAGCATTTGATCTCTTTGTAGCAATTTGTCATTACTATCCTTAGGTTTAGAAATTTCCAAAATCCATTATGGCACTTGGATTTTCATTGCCAACTGATACTCAAACATTTACAACCTTCAAAATCTAGAGGAAGAAGGGGAAGACATTAGATAAGCTTCTAATCCAAAGCACTTTTAACAGCTGGTGAAAGGGAGAATATTTTTATTCAGATCCCTGCAATGCTGTAAAAGAGATCCAAGCCTTGGTTCTTTCTTGGTTTTCCTTTTTTTTTTAATTTGTTTGAACAGCAGTTGTAAAAAGAAAATATTAATTGGGGTAGACTCACTGATTTTCAAGCATTAATGTAAACCATTTTAAATCTACCTTGCTGCTGCCTGATGCTTGAGTAACTTTCACTACCTACAAAGTCTTATTGTAATCTAGACATTAAATAATTTCATATTATGCAGATTAATTTTCTTTCCAGTTTTAATATCAAGTTAGGGTTACACTGTTTTTCCCTAGGAAGAAGATTATGCCTGCTGACTATGTGTAAATTATGTTCCCTTAGTATTTAATGTGGTTTAATAAAATAATGATACTTTCCTAATTGGGCTTACTCACAACTTGGCTTAAAGTCCATGATATAATAGCAGCAAAGACATGGAGCAGACACTCTCAAGGGACAAATCCTGATTCTCTGGAGTACCAGAGTATCCCAACAGGGAGAGAGCTGACCCCTACATGTGGAGAGGCACCGGGTGTGCGCTCCACAGTGCTTGCTGGGTGCTTCCACCGCTGCCACCGAATGCTGTGCACGGAGCTGCCGCAGCAGCACATCCGCAGGCGTGTTACCTTACAGAAGGGCTCTGCTGTTTCCCTTTGATGAAGGCAATATGTTGACCCACACTTGCAAAGCATGAAATTATATAGGCTTGTGGCTTAGTACCTTTCTCTGACTTTTTATTTAGAAGATGTGGACAAAGGCAGATTTTCAGACCGTGTGCCACCACGCTGCGTGTGAGCTGCTGAGTGCATTTTTAACTCCAGTTGTTCACACAGGAGTACAACACACGCAGAGTGAAATCTGGTTACATCCTTGTAGTATGTGTTTATGGTTTTCTGCATCTAAAAGGGTATAATAGCCATCACCTATCCTGGGAATCTTTCACTCGTAAGTCCTTAAAGAGGCCAGAGACTCACTGGTAACAGAGAGTTTAGCGTTAAAAGGTGAAGTATTTTCATGTTCAGAAACTGGAGACAGAGGAAAGCAATTTCTAGTGATCTATCTTGACCTTTTTTCTGAATCCTGATAGTCTCCCACCCTGCTTCATCCTTTCCTGGACATCTGTGCTTACAAAGGTTGCTAACAGAAGTGATGAGGGTTTCTGTGATCTTTGCATGTGTCGGCACAAATTGCTCTGGCATCACCAAGGCTGACTGCAGAGTCTGGCATAGCAGCTGGCAGATGCTAATGACAACACGGTGGCCGCTCACGCCCTGGATATGCTCCAGCCACCAACCTCGCCGTGAGCAGGAGCTTATGCCACTTCAGCACTGAGTAACCAAGTCCCTGGCACAAACTGAGGTTGCGCTGCTTTTTTGCATTACCATTTGTGGGATTTCTATACTAAGGACTAATTATGTGTGTCGTATGCAGAAAGAAATCTATTGGAGGTTTCTATTTCACAATCTTCCATTTAAAAAAAAAAAAAAAAAGGAAAAAACGAACCAACCAACCAAAAAAAAAACCAACCCACTCGTAATGCGACTTCTTATTGCTTGAAGCCAACAGAAAATCTGCTGTTTGCATCCAGTTGATGTTAATGTAATTTTGAAAGTTAATTCGTTCTTGAGTAAGTCTGAAAGGGGAGCTATCCCATGGGATGGATGAGCGAGCAAAGGATGGAGAGGCACTTGAGATTTCTGGCTTGTATTTATCCTCTCAAACATACTTGATACAAATATATGGTTTCCTGGACAACATCTTCAAAGGCCATCTGGTTCAGAGGCATTGGGCCCACTCCTAACTTTGCCAGATTCCCTCCTTAGAGGGTAAATAGCAGTAATTGTGATTTATATGGGAAGCCTGCGTAACAGTGCAACTGCCCTGGCTCTCCGTAGGAAGTCTGCCCTTCTGGGATCCGGCAGCCACGCTGTGCCATATGTACCTATCAATTAGATCCTACTTCTTGGCACTTATGTACCGCCAGAAATTGTACTTGCTGGAGGAATGAGGAAAGGATTTGAAACTTGTGAAGGCCATCTGGGCAAGGCCAAAACATACATAGCAGGAAGCTGCTGCCTGCATGTAATTGGGGACAGGAGAGTCTCAGGTAGCAAAAAGTCTCATGAGCAAAGAGGCAGGCAGCTGCAGTAAGGGCACAGGCTGAATATCTGCTCTCAGAGGTCGGTTATAAACTGGGCATGATCTCTGACTGGTCATTAGGGTATACACCACTTTCTCTCCTGAAGCAACTGTCACATTTTATGTTCCCCCCCATGAAAAAGCTTCTGCAGACAGGCAGGGACAAGCTCTGCTGGCCCTGCGAACCATGGGGAGCTGCCCAGGACTCATCCCGAGCCAGCTGGAGGTGGCGATGCTGGGCTGACACTGGAGAATAAGCCCTGGTCCTCAGCCCCATGGCAGTGCTGCATTGTCACTGCTCAGCTTTCTCTTTGGATCAGGTGTATGTTTAAATGTTTCAAGCCCAATCAAGGCTCCCAGGCAACTGCCTACAAACTGTCAGGTTGATTTACCCCAATCTGAAAAATCTAGTTTAACAGATAGAGGATCATTTAGTCCTGTAAGTTGAAATATAAACCGTAAGAGACTCCAATAGTTATGGGTAACCCAATCCACAGGTCACGTTGCTGTGCATTATACCACCAGATGATTCACACAACTCAAAACTGAGCTGGTCAAAGCTGTTCGGTTTTTCAGCTTTTCCCTTACACTAGAAAATCCCTATCCAAAGTCAGGAGAAAAAATGGTTACCCACAATTCATTTACTAAAATACGGTGCTTTTAAAAAGGCATCCATAATGAAAATCTTAAGCCTGGTTTCATTTCATTGCGAGGGTTTTATTTTGGGAAACTGTCAGGAATGTGCCATTGAAAGAGAGAGGTGGAAGTGGTTATAGATGGTGTTTAAGGAGAAGTCTGAGGCAGTGCCTTTAACTATGCCAGGAGCCTCTTGTACAGCACCAGGTAAACTAAAAAATAGTAGCAAGAGAGCTTGAGAGGAAAGGAGAGGCACCTGTGGGTCTCTCAGCAGGCTGCTAAAGCTGCCCAGAAGGGGTCTAAAGCGGAGGGCATGTCACATCAACCCAAGCCTCGCAGCATCCAGCATCCTTATGTGGAGAGGGGCAAGAGACTACTAATACAAAAACTTTATCAGGCAGTGAAGAAAGCATTTTCACTTACATTTAATTTACATTGCTTTTTAGTATTTTTCAATGCTGTAAATGAGCCCTTTGGCCCTGCTGTAGCTTTGTTATCATTACCTGCATGCATGAGAGCACTTACCATCTTCCTGGTAGGCACAGATGAATGTCATACATAGAGTAATAGGTACGTGCTAACATTTGCAGGCACGCTTCCTTAAAAAGTAAGTAAAAGAAAATGAATGAGTCAATCTGGAAAAGAGTGTTCAGCAGGGAGTCAAATGGCAGGCGGTGTGTCTTTGTAGTATCCCCAGAAACTCGAGGACAGATTGCCAGTTCCCCAGCACATTGCAAAACTGGCCTCAAAGCTGCTCATGTAGTTACATCAGCATTTTGAAGACTTTGTTGGGATTTTCTTGGTTTTGTTTTTCTAACAGATGTGGCACAATGGCAGGTCAGGCAGGGTCAGGGGAGACCTAAACCATAAAAGTTATGAGAGCTTGATTTTGGTGCATGTAATGGGATGGAAACACTGTGGTGTTGGGTTTGTTTTGTGGTTAGTGTCAGGACAGCTGCAGCCTGGGTGGGTCTTCAGGGCAGTTCCAGTGTGAAAGAGGTTTGTTGTGTGCAACCTGTACGGAGGGGAATTAGCTTCTGCGTGTAATGATCTCATCCTACACCTCCACCAAACAGTATTTTGGTGGTGCCATTTATGTGCGTATTTTGGTGGGGCAGAGGGTCTTACACTTCCTCACTGAAGCAAACTCCATGGTCTTCCCCATGAGAGAGCAGGTGGAGTTGGGGTTGAAGCAACAGCCCATAAATCTGATATTTCTGTAGAAAATTGTTAGAGTCTCTTTTCTGCTTGTTGTGTTATTATCTTTAGAGTGTGCTGCAGACCTCGAAAATTAAGCTGAGGTTTTGGTCAGGAAAGGTTTGCCATTATCCAAATTCGCTGTGGGGAAAGAAATTTGGGTGTGAGCAGTGGTAAGGGAATTCTGGATTTCATTATCGTTAGTAACTGTTCTAAGGAGACCTGTCATGAAAGATACGCTTTCCTTTAAACAATATATCATTCAGAATCAAGTGAGAAAAGCTTTTGTTTTTAGAACCCTGCAGATAGCACTAAAAGCCATGTGGTATCCCGGGATAATAAAGGAAATACCCTTCTGTGTATTATACTCTGTGCAGCATTTGAAGCTGAGGGATTTATAAGCCATCCTCTTTTCACTAGCACATTTTGAAATGGAATTTCACTGTATACTCACAAATAAAATGCTATTAAGAAAACATCACAATGGTTCCCAGTCAACAATTTTTCTTTTATTTGGGTGGAATTATGGATAAAAACTTGAAGGGAAGCATTGACTTCAATTTATTGTTCCTCTTAAGGCAGTTAAATATTCCATTAACTGTAAGCTAAGGCACAATACAGGAGGTGAATGATGGAAGATTAATGACCCAGTTTAAAGGTACACATTAAGTCATTTTATTTCAGCAGCACGGAGTAAGAAGTCTCCAATTGAACTAAGTCCACGTAAGGGGAAAAAAAATATGAAGCTTATGAGGGAAAATGCTTTTCACCGTTAAACAAACCAGATTGGAGTCTGAGCCACACTGCATTTTTCAAAAGAGCCATTAAGTTTATTGTTCCACTTAATATTTGTCTGAACTGGTACCCAGCCACCTCATACAAGGTCATTGACTACCCCACTGCAGTAACTGCACTGCAAACAGGTCTCAATTTCTGTCCAAGGATTTTGTGTTTTAGGTGCTTTGCTTCAGCTTACCAGTGCAAGGGATTCTGGAAACCATAAATCCTCACCTCTAGTTCTTGTTGATCATTTAATGAAGTGAATTGCTCTTGCTCTTTGTCAGTGACTTGTTACAGCCACAGGTAGACGAGGTCCCTCTGGGTGACCAAGAGGAGGAAGGCACAAATGCTCCGCTAGTGAGGATGCCCATGCGGGGTGCAGATGAGAGGGTTCGGGCTATGCTGTGGGTGACCCGCGCTCGCTGGGTGGGCAGGTCTGGAGCTCAACTCATCGTGTAGGCTCCTTCTCAGGGCCGGAGGGAAAGCAGGGCTCTCCACTGACGTTAGACCTGCATGAAGGCTGAGGAAATGCTACTGAGAGGTTTGTGTTTCCCCTCTCTCAGCTGTGGAGGGAGCAAAGCCGCCCGGCTTTCCCTACAGGTGGATTTTTTTTTTTTGAGGGCTGAAATTAGATGAGCGGAATCAGAGCCTCAATGTCTGGAGCAGAGGAACGATAGTCTTGTTGTAACAGCTTATGGAAAAACGTGCAGCAGTGAATCTGCATGAAAGAGCTGTGAAAAGATTCTATTTAGAGTGAATTATAATCTAAGGGAAATACATTTTTGTAAACAAGCCTTCGGTTGCAACGATGTGTTAGAGTGGGATATTTTGTTTTTTGTTTTTTCACTCCTAAATCTCTACAGTGTTTTGTATTTATAGGATGTGAAACTAGAAAGGAGGAGTGCTTTTTGAGGCATTTTCCTCCTATTTGGCAAAGCTGGGTGGCATTTCAATAGCACGTTGTTATTCAGCGCTTGGAGAAAACAGCGACTGTAGGGAATTATGGAGGTACTGGAGGTAAACTTTTATGACTATGTAGTGCTGAGCTTGATTTACCAAAAAAATGTTGATTTTAAATAACAAGGTTTAGGCTGTGAAACCATGATTTTCTGTTAAGTAAGACTTCATAACATTTGTGAAATATGAAATATAAGTCACACACTGCTGCCAGTAGGTTCTACACTAAAAGCTTTATTTTAGTAGCAGTGTAGAGCATAATATTTACTTTAAGCCCTAAATTGAGCACAGAATCTGCAATAAAAATATTTTTAAATGCTCCAGCAATAAACAAAGCAACAGAAGAAAAAGGAAAACAAAAGTCCTGGGTGTAGTGTATTGGGTTTTTGTCATCAAGGCAAATACACTGCCAGAAAGAGTTTAACAAATAAAGCAGTTAAACTGTTATTAGTTCCTTCTTTATCAACATTAGAATAAGTAAAGGAAAACCTTGTAGAGCTCCAGCTCCAGTATCTGGTGGTGCAGCTTTTCAGAAAGACCCCCACAAAAAAAAAAGGAAAAGAGATCTTTTTCAATGGCATTTTAACAAGAAATAGTGATTTCTGGAGGCATTTGGGAGATTTTTCTTTTCCAGCTCCTGGGTGAATGTCTCCTGTTGTGAGGTTGTCAGCTGGCCTTGGTTTATCCCATGTGCAGGTCACACCTGCGAAGAACACAAATTAAAATAGTCTGACGCACCTTACATGGTATAATGCAGCAGAGCACAACTGCCCTATGGAACTGGGGCACATTTGGATTGTACTGGTCATTATTGAGGTAGAGGACTTACATATGGCGCATGTAGGTTCCTTCCAGGAAATTCTTAAAGAAACCAGTCTGTGTATTAAGTAACAAAAAAAAGTATGAAAAAGTGAATATTGTAGGGAAACTCTAAACCAATGATCTTGAGGTTTTTCTTTGTGTTTTTCTACACCTATTACATCATTTGTATAAGCATCCTTTTTGCTTCATTTCGGGAAGAATACTTTTTAATATTAACATTTGAGCTAAATACTGGTGATGACATTTTTTCTGTAAACTAGACAGGACAGTAAAGGAATGAAAAATTTTGCTTATAGATATTCCCCACTAGAATGACCATGGCCATGAATATGCAAAAGAGATTTTCAACAGATTTCTGCACAGATATATGGAAGCTGAAGATATTGTTGGTCCCTCAGTGACAATAATGTCTCAAAGTACATTTTCTCCCCTAAATTTATTTATTTGCTATTAACAATAAATCAGTGGAAGCTTTCATATTTTATCAGAGTCATTTGAGTTTAAAGCTCCCAAGAGAAGCACAGAGAGAGACAGAGAGAGAGTTTAAGTGCTTTTATCAATAAAATGCTGTGCTTTTTAACACTTTTAAAATATGGCATATATCTTCTGGTATATGTGCATTTTTGCACATAAAACCTGTGAATTTTTACTTACTGGGGAATCTTTACTGATGCATTTATTTTAACAAGCGGTGAATGATAGTCTTTTTATTCCGAAATACTGGAACCAGGATTTTGAAGCAGGATTCTGAGCAGGATTAATCCTCCTTGAAATCAGTACAGAACTGTTGGGAGTGAAATTTCTCCGTGGCTGCAATTAGCCATGTATTCGCTTGGATGCTGCATGGCTCCCATACATTAAATAGTGGTGTTTGACTGGGAGAAGTAAATGATACCTGTTAGATATTGAATCAGGATCAGGTAGAGAACGTGCGACAGTTCAGGGCAGGGAACATGTTAAGCATTTTGAATCTCCAGTTTCTGCCCAGCAAAGGCCAGGCACACATCTGGAATTAGACCATCCCATGGACCAGATTTTCTCTCACTCCATTTTGAACTGAGTGCCAAGGAAGAGTTTGCCTTTGGGCTGCATCTGTCAGAAAACTGTAAGAGAGAAATAGCTTCACTATTACACAGATTTTCTGCAAAATTTTACAGACCAAAGATTTTGGGGAAGATTCACTGGTAATCTGGACCTTGATGTTTTAAATTTTGTATGCAGAAGTGCCTCTGAGGAAAGGTTCTTTTTTTACCCAGCAATAATTTTGTATGAGTGTGTACATGATTGTGCACACACAGTTTTAACCATGTTTTAACAGTTTTAATTGACTCAAATTTCAGTTGAGCTAAGTCTCCAAGGTTTGGGGCAGTTTCAGTAGACCTTGTAACTACTAATTTTAAAAAATAATTAATTCTCTAGTTTTCAGCTACACAGTGAAATCTGAAATTAGCCTCTTTTAATGGATGGGTGGCTGAAAATTAAGTGACAGAAGCATAGAAGATTAAGTGATATTGGCTCTTTGTCTTTCTCTTGCTCTCACACACACACAAGTTCTGTATTAAAAGATTAAAGCTTAAAGTTTTGGATCCTTTTAGCACTTCATTACATTCTATTTAATTATTTGGCACCAACTAAATGCAACCTCATTAATTTCTAATGTTGTTCTGATAAGCCAGCAGAAATCATATATTAACTGGCCCTCTGAGAGACATCTCAATAATGTGACTATGTCCAGTGTTTGCCATGATATAGAACCGAGACAAATAATGGGGAAGGTAATTTATAATCTTGGCCTGTAGGTCCTAAGATTATTTACATCTGAGTAATATCACAGAGTGAAAAACTAATTGCATTCTTAAAATTTTGTGACACCAGTCTTTTAACATAAAATCATTTGGGATTCACAGAACTATGGCTGAAATGAGAATTCATCAAAAAAGGTTTTTGCTTGTATAATGACTGACTTTTTTGAATCAATGCAAAGATTCCTGTGGATTTCGAAAAAAGCTGAGCTGGGCTGGGCCTGTAATTCCCAGACTGTAAATTACACACTGTGTCTGGAAGAACTTCAACAAAAAAAAGAAAAAAAATCCCCTAAATAAGAAATGTTTGCTAATGAAAAATGTGCAGTATAACAAGTCTTCAAGTTTAATCAACCCTTTAATTAAAGGAATCATTTGGTTTCCTTTTATTACTTTACCTTCACACTCTCACCTCCTGCTTTTTCTTCATGCTCCTAATCATTTAACCAGCAAAAACTTTGCATTTTAATAATCCTCCCTTCAAACTTTCTTTGTAATATGTTGATGTAATTTGTCTGTAATAGAGGGAAACGTTGGACCTGTTCAGACTTGCTCGTTATTTTGAAATTCTTCTCATACAGTAGCTAATATAAAGTGTGTGAGATGCTGGTTATTCCTGAATTCAATAAATTGATTGTGTGGGGATTGATTTAGTCATCAGCCTACATTTGGGAATAGTTAAATACTTCAGCTAGTAGATAAAAATGTGTGTTTTGTAGAGTTTAAGGATCATAAGGGAATTGTTTCATTGACCCTGTGGATACGTTGTGATATGTTTTTTCTAGAGGTTTGATCTAGGGTTATTTGGTTTTATTTAAGCAGACTGCAAGATGGACTTGTGGTCAGAATAAGAGACTAGAGTGTCATTACACCAAGGCCATGCTGTCTGGGTCAGTCACTTGTTTGCTGTATGATTTCAGAAGACACACTACATCTGACATTGTCTCAGCTTATCCATTTCAGTTAATCCATCTCTATAAAGGAGAACCGATGATTGCACCATAGAAAACTGCTTCTGTATGCAAATATGCTCACTGGGAAGAAAAGTGGCTTTTTGCTCCTGCCTAGTCATCTTATGGAGCAGGTTCCGGGACCCCCATCTCCCGCTTCTTAAGCAAATACCCTGTGCTGTAGCATCCTTGTGGCACTCATTTTTGCTCTAAGAATCTGACTTTCTGCGATAAGGCAAGGGCATTTACACAGGGTACAGTGCCACCCTGGTCCCCAGGCGTGTGTCCCAACTCCAGGCGGCTAGTGTGAATGCCTTGCACCATGTTCCTGTGAGTCAAAGGAGCTTTCCCAGTGACTAGTAGTATACTATTAGGCTTAGAGTTCATTTCACAGCCACAAGAGGAGGTTTTTGATTGTAGATCGATCTAGGATACCTTCTCATCTCTTTAGCTGGGACAACACCCTCCAACTAGTTTCTGAATTGAGGTCTTGCTTTATCAGTCCCACTAAGAGGTGGCTCTGGGCATGCCCATCAGCAGGCAGGTGGGAGCAGTTTTGGTGAAAGCCAGGGCTCTAAGGATTGGAAAAAACAGTCTACGGTTAGAGCATCTAAATTTAACATCAAATGCTGTCAGGGCTGTTAGATCTACTGTGCTTTTGTTATTCCAGCCCACAATCATAAAGGATTACAAAAATCTTAGTACAGAAGAGTCTGTAGATGCATACCAACATGGGTACAAAATGCCCACTCTGTTTGCAATCCTGCTGACTAGCTAGCAAAATTAATTGCAAGTAACTGGCACATTTCCAAACAAGCACTGTTCATCCCTTCATTATCACAAATCTTTGCTGTCACTTCTTAATCAACTCTTCATTCATAATTCCACTGCTTCTATTTTGTTTACATTTCCAGAATGATTGATGTAAACACACTTTATACTCAGCAGTTATTTTGCATGAAGATTAAAACTGTAGCAAGCAGTTTGTAAGATACTGAGTCTTGACAGAAAAGGAGCTCAGGAGACAAAATTCTGTAGCAGTACTGGGAACTCAGAAGTAAACCTCTGTCATCCAAATTATCCTTTTTCCTGCTCAGTCCCTTGGAAGCAAATTAAAACCAAATTTTCCTGCTTTTCAAGGGCCAGCATTGCTAAAATTGTTCTGCTTTCTACATATGAAGGAAAATTTGTCCTGTGTCTTAGCCGGGAAAAATAAAACTGAAGGAGTCTTCTATATAAGCAAGGAGAAGCAAGCAAGGCAATGGCAGGAAAATTAACTGCTAACATTTTGGCATAGTTCAGTTATTTCCCTGTATCAAATTATTAATTGTCAAGGAGGCAAATTCCTATTGCTGCTTGTTGCGTTATCAAGCTAATGGCAAGAATTCTTTCATGTGTCATACAAATAATGAACACAAAATGCCTTATCTGAAGACCTGGGCCATGCTGCCTGTACTGTGTTTAATGCCATCTTTTTCAATTCTTGTGTGATTTGCTTAAGTTTCTAACTTCTAGTTAAATTAAACCCTTCATTCTTCTGGTTAATTATACTTTTATTTTAGAGCTTTTGGCTTCTTTATCTCCAGATCCAGTTACAGTTTTCTCTTAGCTTCCTTGTTTTTCACATTTGCACATTCACAAGGATCTAAGGTTTTCGTTCCTAGCAGCCAAAAATCCTCCCTCGGCTTCTGCTGGGCTTTAGTGTGAGTTCAGCACTTCCAAAATTCATACTCTCTGTGGGGAAATCCATTGGAACAGTAGCTCTTTGGGAATTGCTGTTCCAGTCAAATTCCCCAAGTTAAAAATCCCTAATTTTAACCTGCAGATCCACGTAATGATAGTACTGTTAACTTATGCAAATGTTGAGGCATTTGCTTGATGAATGTTGAGACTTCATTCATTACTCTCTGTCAAATGTGCTTAAGATCATGCGTCACAGTAATTAAAGCGTGTATGGTGGGGAAGGGGATGAAGAAGGGTGACTAAAGAGACTGTTACTGAATAGATCATGAAACAGAGCCGTGTTTTGCTGCCTTCACCTTTAATATACTCAGAAGCCCTGATACGGCCTAATCTGTTAACGTAAATTGAAAAAAAGTCATGATAGCAAAAATGAATAAGGAAGGAGCGTACCAGGAGGCAGAAGTATAATTAAAAAAGCTCCCTTTATCTAAAAATTTCATTAGAAACAAAGAAACACTCAAACACACAAAGATATATAGGACATAAGTTTTAATTAAAAGTGCAGCTGCTGCTTTGCAGTCTCAGCATAGAGCACGCATTTCTCTCTTCCAAACAACTATTGTCTGGCTCTAACGCTTCACATTTGAGAACACCCCTGGGTCTGAGGTTACCACAAAACCTCACAATGAAATACAAAGCTGATCAAAGCTCTGTGCCAGGGATCCAGGACAGGGGCTGCAGCTCTGTGCTCCTCCCTCAATTCAGAGTGAAGGTTGAGCATCCTCACCTACACCACAGGTCAAGCCACAGCCAGGATGATACTGAGCCAACATCTGGGACCACAGCAATGCCAACACTCTGATTTTTCAATATGGAGCTGGAGTGGATTTTTGAGGGGTTTTTCCAGTTGGGATATGAAAGTCCTGAAAATTAAGCTAACGCAAAGCCATACAGCACTATAAACTCACTAATTCAGTATTTAACAGAAACAGAGTTGCTTTCTTAAACTGGCTCTTTTTGAGTGAATTTGAGTCAAATCTGTCTGAAATGAGCAGGCTATAGCATTTTACTGGAGAATTATAAATGCTTCAGCTTTCAACAGGTTTGGGAAGGTCGGGGTAAGGCTATAGAGGCATATGGGGACTGTTTCCCAAATAACTTTTGGAGTAAAAATAAGGAGTTACTCTGAAGTGGAAACTTTCGAAGTAACTAGCCTGTTGGCCCTGGGAAAACCCACCGAGAGTCTTGACCCAGCTCTTTGTTCATTCTGCTCTGGTACAGTAAAAGTACTTGCAAGCATCAGTCATTTTAGACAAAAGTTTCTGATATAAACGAAGCACAGTTTCTCCCAGCTCTGCCTTTCAGATTTGCTTCACAAGGCAAGATTTTATTTATTTCCCTTATCTGTAGATTGAGATTCTCACAAAAACATATGATGTCTGGTCATTGACTCTTTAAAGAATAACCTTCTCCTTTCAAAGGTCACGTGTCTCATGCCAAAAATCACCCATCAGTGAAATTAAGGACTCGATGATAATTTGCCTTTGCACACTGAGAAGTTACGTTTTAGGAATAAGCTTCTTTAAGTAGCTTTGCACACTCGCATTCTCAGCTATGACGGCAAACGTACCTCCAGGTCAGACTGTAGTGATTTTCCCCTTCATTGGACCAAAACAAGACCCCATGCAGCATTTACATCTTCAGAGGGGGAGCAGGATAAGGCCTCGTGCTGATCTTTGCCATAGGGATGACACTTACCCGTGGGTATTTCACAGTTACTTCCCCTTGGCAAACCTTAGGAACTTTACAAAATACTGGAGCAGCTGCAGAACTGTAGAAAGTCAAGTTGGAGTGAGATTAATTTTATCTCTTTGGTTACTTTTGCACTTTAAATTGGTCTCTTGTCTCATTCCAGTCATTTGATTAATGCACCGGCAGAGGACTGGAAGATATTGGTGCATTGCTAGGAAGTTGCTTAAGGATGGATCAGAGGAGTTTTGAGATACTTTCAAATTTTTATTTTATTATTTATTTATTTTAATGCTGTTTATTGATTTTCCCTCTTCAGTTTTTGCAGAGCAGACCTGTCACAAGTGTCCTTCATAAATCCTCACATCTGGTTTCTCACATAAATTTGAGCCAAAGAATTGTTAAGAAAATATTGAAGTAATTTACATTTCTGCCAAGGATCCTAACCTCCCCTCTTCATAAACAGCACAAACGTGTCAAGGAAAACTCCAGAATAAAGGCAATGTGTTAAAAAACATATTACCTGCTGCCTATAGACAATCTTGATGGGATAAAAATGAATCATATCTCCCTGTTATATCTTACTTAGCAAATTTTTCACAGTGAGAGCCAAGGTTAGTGTTCACTGGGACTGTATTAAAGTCTGTCTCCTTGGCACAGCCAGAGACACCAGCGTGAAAAGAAGAAAAGAAGTAAACCAGCCTAGTTTAGTAAAATTCAGGAGACCCCTCCCCATGGTAACCTCTGCAGGACTCTGAAGATGCTCCGAGTTTCCGTTAGAGGAGCCCCTTGCAGGGGTGCAATGTCAGTGCCCAGTGTCGTAAAAGCTTCCAAAAATAATTGTTTGTAGCTATTGCCACCTGCGTGACTTTGAGACAAAAAAAACATTTTACAAAATTGGGATCCATGATTAACGAAAGATTGAGGTTGCTGTTCCCATGTTCTGATCAATTCTTTACCCTTATTTGCCCTCCTGTTTGAAACAGTGAACACTTTTATACACCTCAGGCATTTTTTATGCTCATCTGAGCCAAGAGACCACTGTTCCTGCTGCTGTTTTGGCACCTCAGAGCCCCATGTCTGTCTCCATTTTAGAAGCTAGTCCATAGCATTTGCTTGGAGCACAGTCTGATTGCCACCCTTGAGTGAAAGACCAGATTTTGTTTGGGCTTGTAGTTGCTCCACACAGAGTAGTGTATGCTGCATGTCAGGCTGGGAGATAACCCTTCATCTATGCAATATCCAGAGGATGTTCTATAAGCATCAGAGATAGCAGCTCTTTTCTTTTTCACTATTAGCCTCCAGTGTACAGTGCATTATATGAAGTTCTTCAAATCATGGCTTAATATAAGCCTCAGAGTTATGTTTGTGTCTTCACATCTTGGCCAGGAAACTTAATTTAATCTAATTTATCTGTTCTGGTTGATATGAGGAGCTTCAAAAATGAGTGTTGGCAAATACAGTGACAGAAAGAAAGTAACGAAAGTTAATTTTGTTGTTCACAAATATCACTGTTGGTGAACAAGGATTTATGGAGGTCATTGGGACTCTGATATATTATTTCATTGCTTCAGTAGTTTGATAGGGATATTGCTGGTTTACAGTTGCTATTCTGGCTGAGCTTCATAGAAGTCAGTTCTTATTACTAAAAGTAACACAAGTAAAAGCGTACGTTATTATATGTAATGGGCATTTTTAGCTGGAACAAACTAGTGAGGGTACAGGGGCTGAGGCTAAATAAACCATTCTCTGTTTCAGGTGTTACCCAGCTAACGTCCCATTGAGTCTGGAGTATTTTGGAGCAGGAAAATTTGAATTTGGATCCTGAAGCCACTGCATGGTTTCGAGAGGTCTCATCAGAAAGTTGAGCAACACACATGGTAACTAAGTTACCTGAGCAGCTTGCCAAGCATGAGGGCCAGATGAAGAGCTGCTTTCCAGCCTGCAGATTGGGTAAGGCAAAGAGACCGCACCAGGTAAGCAATGCTGCCAGCTGCCTGCAGGGAGGGCTTTTAGGGTGCAGAGTACTGTTACGGGATGTATTGACATGCTTCAGTGTCACAGATGAGAGCAAGGAAAAACATGCCAGTGCTGTAGCTGCTGTACAAATAACCACAGCGCTGAGAAGCTTTGAAGGCCTTTCAGTGCAATTGCTGAGAGTCTCCGTGCCTCACGCAACTCCAGCCCCTGCACGGGAATTGCCTTGCAGTTCGAGTCGCTCCTCCGTCATGACTAGAACTGGTCAATAGCATTTATGAGATAATTGAAAAAACTCCCATTTCCCCACTGTTTTTTTTCTTGAGACACTGCCATAAAATCTCTGTGCAAACTCTGACTTAAAGAAGCATCAATACTTGGGCTCCAAGGAAAATCACAGCCTGCTCATTACACGTACCAAACGTGGGTGGCAGATAGGGCGTTGCTATGTTGAATTGCAGGTGCTCTTTGCAAGGGGCTTTGCTTCTGAATTTCCAACTGTTTGAGTTTGTGTTTTAAGTTCCACCTCTGCAAATTATAAATAAAGTTCCTATCAAACTGTGGATCATTGCTTTTATTGGTACAGTTCTCATGTCTGAGGTGTTTTTCTTTGTAGGTGAATGCTGTATAATTAGATAATCTGGAAGCTGAATTATGATACTTGAAAGTGTTTGCAATATCTGGATGAATAAGCTAATGACTTTCATGAAAAATGAAAAATTGTCAGTCAGATATTGCAGTAGTCAGAGACTTTACAATTAATGATAATCAATAATAAATAAATAGAGATGGGCAGGTAAATGGTTTTTAAACAAGCTTGGATTGTTGATCGTGGAAGTTTGCTTACTAATCATTAACTGCAGCTACCTCACAATCTTATTTTATACCTTCACGCTGTGAGAATATGAGTCTTCAGAAGTTTTGAAAATATTGTCTTCTAGTATAAATAGTGCTTATTTGACATCTAGCTAGATCTTCTTTTTCCTTGGTTTAAATATAGCAGTAATGACCACATCTAGCTTCTGAAATATCTGTGGCTCTGCCCAAATGAAGGGACTCTTCTCATGGAGTTTAATGAGAACCTAAAAAAACAGGCAGACCCCAAAAGCCAGAGAGACACATAGTTACTTTAAACAAGAACACAACACGTTTAATCTTACTTATTCAGCTATTCCCTGTGGAGATGTTTTTGAAGTGTGTACCTGGAGTGGGTTCGCAGGGTTATCTCTAACACCGCTGTTTCCCATGTGCTCACTCCTTGCCGGGGATGGCTGCAAACCAAAACTTCAGGAAAAAACTCCTGAAACTGG
This sequence comes from Nyctibius grandis, assembly GCF_013368605.1. Classification (NCBI taxonomy): domain Eukaryota; kingdom Metazoa; phylum Chordata; class Aves; order Nyctibiiformes; family Nyctibiidae; genus Nyctibius; species Nyctibius grandis. The sequence goes on along the minus strand of NC_090676.1, from coordinate 6,551,492 downwards.
TGTGCAAATACAGATGTTTGAAATCTTCAGTCACAAGTGTATGATTTTCCTTCTCTTTAAGAAAAGGATCAACTCTCAAGCCCGTGCTTTAAGCCCTAAAAAATTGTATTCAGGAAGACTCTGCCAATTTTGTTGATGTTTTGATAAATCCAAATCTATTAAACACTCTCCAATTTATTGGAACTAACTTTTGTGCAGTAAAAATGCAAGCCATCAGCTTTATTTTGTAATCTACACACTGCCTGTTTTCCTGCCTATCCAAACAAATTAATCACTGCGATAGCTGAAGTTGTCAGTCAGTTACTGAGTGACTATCGCTATATCTTTCTTTTATTTTCTTCTTCTTTTTTAAAGAAAATATTACTTGAGTGGTGGGAAAAGTGGCTATACATTTAATTGAGGGAAAGTGAAGTTTAAATCAGAGTCTGATAACTTTGTACAGAACAATATCTTAACGACTTGACGCTCATGCTAATGTTAATTAGATTATTCTGGGTTAGAAGCACGTGTTTCTAACAGTTGGCACACTTTGTCAGTATATGAACAACAATGTTTATCTCCTTGCTAATTTCCTGATCTTTCAGTATGAATAATTGAAATATTTTAGTACTGGAAACTCAGTATTTCATCTCAGGCCAAACTTAACACATTTCGTTTTATTTTTAGGCAGAAATGCAGCAATACATCAAAATAATGAGAGTTCATAAATCCATGGATATGCTTCTATTATTACAGCTGAGAGTATTTGTAGGAAGAAAGCCTTGCCATCTTTTCTGTGCTATCTTATTAAATGGGTCCTTCTAAACGTTTTCCATCTAGGCTCTTCTTTTGTTTAAAGCTACTGAATTAGGTAATTCATCATTTATATTCTACAAAGATGCAGAACGGTGATCAATAGAAACTGAGGGCACTCAGTATCTTTCAAATGCTTGTAGTTCCTCTATATATTGTTTACAGAATTTGTTGCTTCAGAGGAGAATCCCAAGTGATCGACCAAAAGGGTGTATTTGTATTTTTTGTCTTTCTCATCGATTTGCAATACTTGTCAGACAGCCACTTTCCTGTTTAAAGTTCAGACCCCACCAATATATGCCATGTTGCAGACATGTTCAAATTTTCCACCCTTCATTTAAGTATTTCTTTTCCCCCGAGAGCTCTCTGCCAGTCCTGAGTGGTTCATTTCCCTGTGACTTACTTATTAAGTACAAATGTAAAATGCTTGTGCTGATAGGTAATGGTCAGCAGGCCATATTTATAAATAGGGCTGAACTGGAGATGTTTTAACGCAATTGAAATGTCTCTTGGCTTTGACACAAAGTATGTGGAAAAAGCCTCTTAGCCATGTCCTGGTCCGTGGTTAGGACCTAGGGCAAACCTAGCAAAAGCTTTATTTCCAGACCAAGTCATTCAACACAGAATTTCAGAACTCCTTCAGATATTTTACTTCTTGTATTAATCTGCCAGGCAGTCTATAGAGGACCTTCAGAAAAGAGGAAAAAAAAAATGCAAAGTCTATTTGGTTTAAGGAATTCATAAATTTTATCTGAGTTTATCTCTGAAATGTCATATTTCTTGAACAGACCTGAACTAAAACTATATTCGGATCTTTTTTGGATCAAAGGCTCAAGTTTGCTTTCAGTGTAAGGGTTTTATGTGAAACCTCAAAGAAAAAGTCAAAAGCTATAACTTGGAAACCATGGCCACTTTCTCCCTTCAAACTGTATTTTTAATTCACAGTGACCCTTAATATAAGAGGAAAGGCCAAAAAAGTTGAGACACGGGCATTTTTATTGAAAGCTGTGGGAAACAACAGGGGAGAGGGTACGCGTGAGCTGTCCAAAATGAGGTGTTATGTACGCAGCCCAAATGGTGACTGTCAGGTCAAAAAATAGAGACCAGCCTCGGTGTATTTCTGCTTACTCTACTCTTGGATTATGCTGAATCCGAGCAACGTGCTGCCAGGCAGCCAGCTGGGGTTGTTTTGCTACCTCTCTGTCAGGAGGTAGAATTAGCAAATTTGGGACAAGTTTACTTCCCAGCTTCTTTCTCAGCTGAATGTCAATATTTTCATTCATTTCAGTCTTGTCCAGGGTTAAGTTCTTTTTCCATATGGAGAGGAACAATGTCACAGAATGATTTCTTGAAGCTTTAGTTCTTTTTCAGGATTCTTAAGGGAAGAGCTACTCTTTTCTAAATTTCCGAGCAAAACAATCAGAAACCAAAGTCAGACACATTTAGAGAATTAGATGGTGATTATGAGTGAACTTCTGTTTTCTTTAATAAGGCAGAGGGAAATTGCCTGTTTCTTTTTTTCTGAAACAGAATTTCCACTTAATATAATACCAAATTTTGTTACCAAGTAATGTTTCATATAGACTTAACGGTTAGTTTGTAATTGTTTTCTTTTATCTATGTGACTAATGAAATGTACATGATAAAGGACTGTACTAAGACGCAAATTAGGGTATTAGGAGTTTTTATATGTCATGAGTTTTATATATTAAATGTGGAAATTAAATTAGGCTTCGGTCTTCTAGAAATTTATATCTTGGCCCTTGTTATACTTCATATATTTAATTAAAATGATAATATAGTTGGCTGCAGTTGTAAAATTATCTTAAAAGAAAGTAATTTCTTCTGGGGCCTTATTTGGGTTGTGAATTAAAAGATGTAGAGATGCAGAAATAATAACAGGGTATGTTGGGAGAGTGGTCAGAGGCTATTGTTGAGAGTTTATTTAGATTTCTGATAAATCCAGATTAAAATGTCTCCCTAAAGTAAGGTTTCTTATAATTGTGGTGGCTGCATTAACATTATAAACAGAAACATTTTCCTGATGCTTTTCGCTTGTTTAGCTGTTACAATTACAGTCCCAGACTCTGCTTGGAGTTTCATAAATCCCAGAGTAACACACTAATGTGTCCATTTCCTTTATCTTTTAGTGTAGTTAAAAGTAGAGCTGTCTTTTCAAAGACACTGTGATTGGAATGACTTATGCTGACCAGTTCCAATTTTCTCTCCTTGTAAACTCTATTTAGTGTTACAAAAACAATTCGAAGGCAGATTGTAGGTGCCACACATCTCCTCTGACCTTTAAATCAAATTTAGTATTTCACTCTGTAGTGGGCCACCAAGCAAAACTTGACAGCTTAATAAAGTGGAAATTTTAGGCAATAAATCTAAGAATTCTTCCATCATTCATGAGAAAAGAGATCAAAGCTTTGCCTTATTGTCAAATATCTCCCAAACAAGAGCTTCTGAAACTTGGATGGAATAAAAACTTGTATTGTCAGAAGTGAATTCTCCTGCCCTAAATGATATATCAAGGAATATCCTACTGTCTACTTTAGCTCTGGGATAGCCTGTGTGACATGCAGCAGTCGTCTTGAGTAACATCAGTTAATGCAATGCTGTGATTACGTTACTAGTGATGAGCTGTGAATTTCAATGCATGCAATCCCAAAAGAGCTCCCTTCCCCCAAAAATAAAGGGTATACTTTAGAAAGATACTTGGTCAAATACAAAATAATTTGGGTCAAAATGTTACTCCCCATAATTCATGTAAAAGGATGTCTCCCAGCTCTAGACTCAGTGAGAGGAATTCTTGTCAGTCCTTGTCAGGAGTAACATGGTGCAGACATTTATGAAAACAGCTGCATATTTTTTTTTACTGACAAAGCAGTTTTACAGAACTACCTTTTTTTGACAGTGATATGTGCCCAAGGTTAAGGGCATCATGAAAGGCACTTGAGGTAATGACAGTGGGAAATGCAGCTTTGGTATTAAAGGCAGAACAAAAACCAAAGAGAACAATTAAAATGTTTGAGACAGCATGGCAAACAAACATCATTTCTGGGTAGAAAAAAAAAGCCCTTCAGGTACAAAACTACTCAGAGAAGGTCTAGCTTTCATTTGAGGAAACGTGTGATTATATGATTGGCCTGAAGCATGTTCTTCAGTGACCTGTTAAAGCAAGACCTGATGCAGAATAGAACAGGCAAGAATGATGCTCAGCTGTGCAAAACCACATGCCATATACGTGCCTCTCACAAAGACAGGGTTTTCCCTCGAATCCTGCCAGGGATTTACCATGTTTTGTTGACACGTTACTACAGTCATTGTATTTTTATTACATGGCATGTGCTAGATCCCATTTGATTTCTCCTCAGATGTTACCGCCCTTACTCTACAGCTCCCATAAGAGTTTTTGCACTCTTCATCATTCCCCAACCATAGGCTAAAGTAGTCTGGAAAGACATTTCCCAGCAATTTACTGAAGGCATGGAAAAAAACAAAGTGTTACAGCTAAGCCAGTGAGTAACAGCACCAAACTAAGCACTGTCTGCTGTATCATTTAATAGCATTAGTCACCAAAGGCTTTTGAAGATCAGGTCTGTCTTGCCTAAATATAGGGGTTTCCAGCATGAAATCTATCAGGATTTGGCAATTAAAAAAAAAAACAAACCAAACAACATGTAATGTACACAACGATGGAAAGATGGGCGTGAGCGGTTGGGCTGGAGGCGTTGGTGCTCTTTGTCTTTGCAACTGAAGAGATTGTATGGAGTGCTTGGTATTATAAAGTCCTCCCTGAAGAAGGATAAATTGAAGCTCCCTGATTTCAGACATTATACTTGTCTAGAAATATGTATTTTGTAAAATACTAGGAGTTCTGAACTAGGCTCTTTTGATCTGTGGGAGAATGAAACTCAGATGTTTTGAAATTGTTCAGGAAAGAGTGTGAGATCTGCCTCAGACAGCCAGAGCTGTGCTGTTAGGACATTTATCTGGACATCATTAGACAGGGTGGGACATGACCTCAGATTTTCCATATCTTATGTAAGTTCCTTCTTGCTCATGTTTTGATTAGAAATTTTACTTTGAAATTGGAAAATGTTCCTATTTCAATGAGTCGGTATGTTCTGATGGGGGAAAACAGGGACTATTTCACTTGCCACAGAAAATTCTCATCTTTAGCTCCTGGGTGAGAGAGGTTAGCAGTATCCGGAGTGTGATTTTTTCAGAACACTGGCAACATCTTTCCATACTTGTTATACTTGCTATATATTTGTTTGACCTGTGTTTCCCTGGAAAAACCTGCTGAACTTAGAAAGGAATGTGAAAGGGTGATGTCTGCTCCTCGTAGAAGTCACTTAATGGGGCTTTCATGGACTTACATAGGATGTAAGCCAGGGCTGGAAACCTTGTTTTTTGAAAGGAATGGCAATGCTGCCACACAGAGACCCTCAGTCCCGTTATTCTAAGTACTTAAAGAAGAGTTTAAACAAGTCCTGGAACCATTTTGCAGATCTTCTGTCTCAGGATGAATTTCATAGTAAGACAGAGAGGACATAGGCTTCCTGTTTGCTTGCCAGGTTCCTTTTTAACTCTTTTGAAATAAATCATTAAGTTCTTGTGTAATACTAGAACTGTGAATGAACCTAGAAGTACCTCTCTGTGTCCCCTCTAAAGAATAAAACCAGGCTTCAAACATTACTAATATGTTCTCTATAAATCCATGGACTTTGCTAAGGCATTAATCTTCCAGCGGGGATGGGAAACCATTATCCACCATATGAGTCACTTACACTGACAATATCTGATAAAAATAGTAAAGGAATTGGAATTTGCTTTTATCGGTTTAGTGTAAGTGAGAATTCAGATGGGATCCATTGTTACTGTGTTCCTTTATTGTCTATTATTAGCAAAAAAAATCCATTACTTCAATGGAAATATCAGTAGCAATGTATGTAATTACATTTCTTTTCTCCTTTTTTTGCATGCATGGAAGAGGGAGACTTACATTAAAGAGCAGTAAAATCTGCAAATAGGAAGGGAGGGTGATTCTGCAGGGAGAAGTCTAAGCATCCACACCCCCTATATTTGTGGGAGCTGTTAAAGAGAAAAAACATTTAAAGATGAAAGGATGAGTGAATTAAACATCTCCAACAATGGAGGATCCAAAACCTTTCCAAACTGTAGCAGAGCTCCCACTGATTTTTTATGAGCCTGGAAGGAGAAGACGTAGGGAAAGAGGCTGGGAAAAAGCAGATGACTTGTAAGCAGCCGTTGGGAGCTGCAGGCTCCCCTGCGTGACTGTGTGTGTTCACTTACTCTTCTGCACTGATGGGGAACCGGTTGCCAATGTCTGTTTTCAAGCCCAAGCACTCTCAGTCCCACTGCATGGAGACATTTTTGCAGCTATAGTCGGTTGCATGGACAAAAATGAGTGCCAGAATGATGGTCAGGTTATTTTAGATGTGCACTATAATGTCTTTGTACAGGAGTCTGAGTCAAAGGTTGAACTGGCGGCCAATCAAAGCAGTTATTTAAAATGAAAGATTGAGACCTGCTTATTGTAGCAAGGGCCTCGGAGAGGGATTTTTTGGTTGAGGAGCAAAGGAGATAGAGGAAGATACCTACCTACATCCCTCAGTAGGGGACTGTGGCCCAAAATTTAAGGTTTAAGACATGTCTACTTTTCACACAAATCATTGAAGCAGTCAGTCAATGTAGGCGCTAGACTTTGTAGGATTCTTTCAATTTTTCTGGTCTTTTTTTTTAAGCATTTACACTTGCAGAACATTAAAAAAGAAAACAACCAAAAGCATTTTATTTTATTACAGAAAATACAAATTTTCTGTCAACCTTGCAAATGAGAGAAAAGAGCTTAAGTTCTTTCTTTTGGACATTATTCACAGAGTAATAACAGATGAATTTGCTCCCAAAGTAAAGATATATTATTTCAAATTAGTCCTGTATTTAAATATGAAATGAGCTGGCATTTTGTCCTGTCAGCTAATGAAACTGCTGGGAAAAATCTGAGGATGAAAAAAAGACAATTAAATGGTTTCTTTGAAAACAAAAGAGGGATTTGCATATCTCTTAATAATGATGAGTTTGCAGTTCTTTTGATCCAGGGTACCAACAAAGTGTAAATGTAATGCGTCTGAGATCCAGAGCACTTCAGGTTACTGGGATAAGAGTGCTTTGTGTTATTGCTGTCATCTACAAAGACAGACGCCTCAGGCTGGGAAACACTGAAAAAGTAATGGATAACCATTCCCTTTCATGATGCCAGAATTATAATTCCATCAAATATTTGGCTTGCAAAAAAGGACTGTAAGACGTGAATACAACGGGTGCTGCTAAAAGCTCAGAATTCATTGCCTTAGGCGTTTGCAGTAGTTGTAACACATTCCTATACTTAACAAAGGAGATACTGCAACTTAGGAAATTTTACCAGCTCCCATGGCATCTTTCAGTGTAGGCAGGTCTAGTACAAGGCAGAGGAAACGCTGTTCTGGGACAGACCCCTGGCTGGTCCAGTCTGCTGCACAACAAAGGAGTTCAGCGAGACTCGGAGGCTGGGATGAGACAGATGGGCTGTGATTTATGTGAAATGGTGCCTATAATGAGGAAGGAGGTTTTAAGGAAATCAGTAGGAAAAATAAATGTTTGCATGGTTGCAGTATTACACTCTGATATTCCAGATGACTGAACTGTAATCAGGGTCTACCTGCACGAGGGGCAAACAGGCACAGGACAAGAGACAGCCCTGAGACTTAAAGTTCTGATAAAAAGAAATCTAGTGGAAGATGATCATATATAGGATGATGCAGCAGTTTGCCATGGCTAACGCAGTAGGAACAAGGCTGGGAATAGAGTCCAGCTCCAAGGCTCTGTCCTCTGAACTATTCACTTTCGCAGTTTCAGAAGGGATTTGCTGACACCTTTGTGCCTTGGATATAAAAATCTACTGTCCTACTGTCATAGCAGTATTAATATCTGAGATGCATTTTCATACAGCCATACAGATGATGGATATTATGTGTCTTCACAAGCTTGCCTGGCTAATCTTTCATGGTTTCCTAGGCAATGAAAAGGGAATGTACAATGGACCACAGATTTTCATTTAGTTTGTATTCAACAGTAATGGAAGTGTCTATATTGGCAATAAAAGAATGAATGTAGAATCAGAAAAATAAATAAGATACATAAGTCAGCCAGTACTGATGGCCAGAAAGCATAACTTTTATCTCATTTATAATATGGGTTTGAAAACAACCAACCACAAAAACAAAACACGAAGCAACCGCTTCTCAAACAAACAGAAATCTCTCCAATTTTTCAGACAAAAAAAAAAAAAAGTTTCAAGAGACTTCAAATGCACATTTTGGCTTCTGCTTTTCCCATTTTCCTGGAAGAGATTTAGATGCCAGGTGCATCATTTGAACTCTTTTGATAAAAATGATATTTTCTCAGAGAAAATGCTGGTTTTTAAACCACCATTCTCATTGAAAATTCCTGACTGCCTTCATCTTTTTGCTCCATCTTCTTGCATAAACTCCTATGGAATAAGACACTGACTACATTTGAAGGATCATTTTAAAGCATTAGTTTTACTTAATATTGTCAGACCTAGGCCCCTCAGATCTATGGAAAAAAGATTACCAAAAGTGAGCTGATCTCCAAAAGACCTTTAAGAATATACTGTCGGTGTCTTCTGGGACATCTGCTGATAAGCCTAACCATTCCCAATATAGTTTGGTAGACAAGGCTTTAGAAAAGGAAATTAGGTAATCTCGATAGTTTGAATCTCATGGTGTGTTTCATGGAAGGGTTTGTGCCAAATTCATGTTACATTTGCCATTAAGAATGTGCTTCCTTAGTCCTTTAAGGCTGCTTTTCAACCATTGCTATTCCACTGACCCCAATGGCATTGTTTCTGATTTATCCAGAAGAAAATCTAAAATAAATTAAAACCCGCTGTATGTGACCCTTGGATTTTGGAAATTGCCTACATTCAAAGTATTTGAAAATCTGTCTGTATCATGTGTGGTTTTGAACAGGACTTGAGTCCTTTCAAGTATTTGACTGTTGGATGCTTGTAATATAAAGTCCAAAATTCTCTATTTAGTCCCTAGGCAGGAAAAAGTGACTGACTTTGAAGAAACAACAGGACTGAGAGGCACAAGGGCATTTAGGTAACTAAGAATACACATATTGGGATGGGCAAACATTGACTACTAGCAGAGTAGGAAGCTAATTCCCAATGAACTGCCCTGGGTGCCAGACCCTGGCACTTCTGAAAACCCCCTAATCAGGGTACCAACCTTCCTGGTGCTATGGGCTTACATATAGCAATAGCTATAGCTGAGCCCCTGTGCTTCAGACAGCTTAAGGGGAACACAAGTGACTCATGGGGGGGAACACAAGTGACTCACAGGGATGGAGCAAGAGTTTCTTGTGAGACCCTCTTTTCCCACTGAGGGATGGGACTGGGATAGAGTGAGAGCTGGCTCGCAGGCAATGTCAGCAGCAACAGCCCCTACTGCTATTTCCTATTCCAGCCAGAAATTCAGGATGCTTACCAGCCTCTTGCACAGCACAGTCCTACATGCTGTCACATGCTGTAAGCCAAGCATGGGAACTGCTTTTGAACTGCTGAGAACCTGCAAGTCATTTACGGGTTAACCATCCCTGCACAGGGTGCTCACACACACAAACACATCGATGCGCTGCTTCCCCATCCCAAAATAAGCACTCAACGTTGCCAAAAATATGCAATAACTGACTTTTTGAGTACGCACAATTCCCCTGAGTTGAGCTACAACTCCAGTATACAGAGCACTAATTATAACGAGTTTTTGTCTATGTGCATGCAGTAAGCATATCACAGATGCAGAACACAATTACCTGCAGGCTTGGTGGTGCATTCCTACTGCTACTGCCTCTCGCTCTGCGTGCAGGCAGCCTCTGGAGACACACACGTGTCTTGGCAATACATCGTGGTCTCCCAGTTATAGGTATTAAAGCTGAAATGAAAACTTTATGCAAATAAGTGTTTTTTAAAATTCAGGGTGGAAGGTGGAGGTGGGGGGTTTCCAAAAATACTGTCATTTAGGAGTGTCCGTTCTTGGCTGGTTGTTTCATGTCTGGGGCCATTCTTCAGTTTTTAGAAGCAGTACTCAGGGAATACTGCAACCAGCAAACAGATGGATTTTCTTTTTTTAGATGTGATGTATCATCTCTGATTTTGCAAAATATCATAAGTAATTATAATTAGTCAGATTGTGTCATAGTTGGCATTTTTTGGTGCATTTGAGAAATGCCTGTTATCACAGTGTAAACTACTTTCGTCTGACAGAAGCTACAGATTTTTTACATTTATTTCCAAAACCATTGCTCTGGGATGATACTTTTTTAAAAAACATTCTATGTATTGACTACTTGGAATGACTGTTTCATGTATTAAGTTGTGAAACCATAGAGTTATTTCTCTGAATCCTTTAGTAAAGTCTAGCATATTCACAGCAGGTGAGATTCATTGGACTGGCAGCTGCAGCAGTGTGCCAAGCTGTCTGATCTGTATGAGGAGCCACAGATGCTAAGCCTCAGAGCTGTACAAAGGTCTCGTCCTTCATGGTTTGCCCAGTGTCACACAGAGAGCAAATGGGCCAGTTAGGGAGTGCCTCTGAGCTCCCCCCATCATCATCCTCCCTGATCAGACAAGGAAGCATCGCAAACTTTTTCATCAAGACCTCCCAGATTTAATTATTAAACTATACAGAAATAGAGCCCCTGTGCCATTTTTACCTATGCCAGCTTCCCAGGGATTGCAGTCCTGGTCTCTTTGAGCCGGCTCCTTGGCTCCATGGAGCCTGTGATCTCCAGCTAATTTGCTGCCAGCACTGTAGAGAGGAGGCTTCTTCCCTGCTGCCAACTGTGCCTGTTGGCACGAAAACCTCTTTCTCTGAAAAAATGCACACGCATCAAGAGAGGGAGCAAGATGGTAGTGGGGTGATATTGTCAAGAATTTTCCTTGTATACTCAGTTGTGAGCCAGATAGTCAATCAACCTTTACTGATCCTTGGGAAACTCCAGGTGAGGGCACAACTGACAGTACCTGGTGCTGACAAGTCGTGTAGATGAGCCCTAACCATCTGTATGGGCTGCAGAAGAGAAACTCTGCAGCTTCAGAAGCAGTTTTCTGTAGCACGGTGTCAGCAGGACCTTCTCTAAGTGCTGGCAGAGATTCAGACTGTGTCTGAGTATGCAAAAGGCATTTCTGCACCTGGCACGTCAAATCAACCCATTCTCAACACGGAAAAAAGACTCTGGCTACACAATTGGAAACAAGTGTCTAAAGCAGATTAGCACAGGGTAGCTTAATAAAAAGTGGAATATATATTTTTTGCTGCTGACATTTGTTAAAAGATTGTTCTGCTCTCCAATGGCTTTTATAGCAGAAATAGAAAAGCTCATTCTGCCAAAAATGCTTGAATGTTGTATTGAGCCGGATAACTGCTACAAATTCCTTCACTGTATGTTATACCTTTAAATCTCTGAGGAATCCTCTGGCTTTCAAGGTAGACATCCATTTTGTATTCAAGGCAGCACAGTCTCTTGTAGAGATATACAAACACTGAGAGTTTTCTTAGGGATAATTTCTCTCATTTTTAGCCTGGTTCCCTAAGGAAATCCTCATGTTTTGGAGGTGGGTGGGAGGTTTATGCATATACATCTGTCCTTCTGTGTTCCCTTCTAAAAATTCCCATTGTTTGATTTCATTTTTCTCAGGCAGACAAGCAAGTGAGAAAAGCTGCAGTGGGAATTTGCAGCTTATTAGACACCAAAGATTCTACACCAGCCAGCAGCATTATAAACACTTAAAGATTCAAAATGATGAAAAAAGCTTTACTGGGGGCGTGCAACACCTCAAGCTCCAAAAATCCACATGGGGGAAATTGCGACCTGGGAGAAAATAGCTTTCAAACTCTAAACATACCGAGCATCAGTCAGGAGATAGACCTGAGGCTAGTCAAGGTCCTTAACCAGTGAGTTGGGGGACTGCTCAATGCTTGGGGCCGGTGGGATTGGAGGGAAGGAAGAGGTGGTGGATTGCTTTAGCCCTTAGCACTTGGAAATGGCTATTGATAGGGACTGAGGAGAGGCTGGGTAAAGGCAGGCTGCTCAGGACTCCTCTGTAAGCATAGCAACACCAGGCTCCAGGGGTTTGTCTATGCTAGAAAATATTGCAGGGAAATCAATATATATCAATATAACTAACTCAGGAGATGGTAACTACATGCAGAAACCGGTAGATGCAGATGACAGGAAACCTTAGTAGAATTCAGGCAGAATTAGTTAATCAGGCAACACAAATCCATAGGAATCAGAATTCATTCATTCTCAGGCTCAGCAGCCTGCCTGTTTTTCTTATTTTCTCTTGTTCGGGCTGGATTTAAGAAGCTGCTTCTCGTGAAGGGAAAAACACAGACCCTCTATTCTAGATTTAGGGCACGTCCCAAACCCTTTGAAGTTAGAATTTTGTTTGGCTCTTATAAAATGTATGTTCAGAGCCACAGCATATTTCTCCATCTTATTCCCTGATCTTTCAAGAGGCCAGGCAATAATTACTTTCAAACAAGTTTCCTTACTACGTGATCGTAGCAGGCTCTGGGTTTCTGTGCCAGCATCGGGAAGGATGAAATCTACAGGCTCTTTTTTTCTTAGCTTTGTACAAGTCAGATTCTTTCATTAATATCTACAAGTGGATCCACTTGTTGGTATCTAAGCTGCAGCCTGCTGGGCTCCACGCGGTAGTCCTGCCTCATGGCCTCCCCCATGCCAGGATGAGGAGGGGGAACCCAGGTTTGTACAGCCCTTCCTCCCCTTGGGACAAAATCAAAATGCAGGGAGGGACCTTCAGTGTCCACCTTGGATGACTTGGTAGAGCAGGAGCAGGGTGCACCTGCGTGTTGTGTAGGCATCTTCTTGGGAGCAGAGCTGGGTGCTCAGCATTAACCACAGGAGCTGTATGAAACAAGGGGAAGCAACAGGTGATGATTTATTCATCAAACAGACAAAATGAATAGCTGTTAGGAAGTTTTTTTAAGTTTGTTAGGAGGAGAACTAATTGCAAATTGTTTTTTTGCTGTGTCTTTTCCCTAATGAAACAGAGTAAAAAGTCAATTCCTAAAGTGTCAGGTAGAGGAAAGGAAAGGGTTTTTTATTTCCTTTTATCCCTTCTGCTTTCATAGGTCTGACTTACCTGCTATTCTGATTTCTTTTCCTGGTTTCTTTCATTGTCTTCATCCCAGGGCACCAATCCATGGTTATTGGCAGATTGCAAGATAAAAACTCAATAATCTCTCTTGATACTTCCCCCCTCCTCTGCCATCTGCTTCAGTATTAGTACTTTCTATCAAGAAAATACCAGATCCTCATCCTGTGCCTGTGAGGAGTTTCACTTAGGAGAGAGTCAATTGGAACTGCGTGCATGGCAGCATATAAAGTGATTTAGAAGGTGGTAGGCATTGATTGATGCTACCCAGGGCTTCATCCAACCCTACTAAATCAGCGCTCACATTGTCCCTCTCACACTGACCTGAACAGCTTTAGTATCTCCCTTAGTAAGAGTCTTCTGGCAAGCTCTGGTAAGGTAGTAAATACATAGGAAAGAGTATCTGAGCCAATATATATTGGGCTGGTGGATTACTGAATTTAGTAATCCTGTCAAGGGACCACTCCTGTCCATGTAACATTGGGGGAACCTCTGTCTGGAGACTATGGGAAGGTCAAATAACCTGACACTAACACTAGCACACTGGGAGAAAACTTCTTGTATCCTTATTGGATTACCCATTTATCACCCTAGAAATAACAGTAAGAAAGAAAGTTAGTATCAACTGTCATAGATTAAGTGAATGCATTTAGAATTACCCTTGTTTTCTGTAAATGTGTCAGTGTTTGACTAAACAGATATTTATATTTAAATCTATATATCTTTTTATTCCGGAGTCCGAGGCAGAGAAGATATAAAAGCAGAACTCATACCCTATTCCCTGTTATCTGTGGAAGTTGGATTAGAGCCTTCTCAGGAGTGAGGAGGTAGCAATATTTTAATTATTTTTTATAAAAACTGCACAATAACAAAAGCTATTGTAGGCTGATGAATACCTTCAAACTAATTATCAATCTGAATATGATATGAAAAAAGGCTTTTCAGAGCTTAATCAAAATAAAAATGAGTAAGACTGAAAATTAAAGGAAAAATATAAGAAAAGAGACTAAATTTTTTGAAGAAGCCAGAAAAAAGAACTTACGGAGGATTAAGGAATCCTGAATTGCATTATAAGATTCTGGGTTACATCCAAGTATTCCTTTAATTGAAAGGGTATTCTGAAATCAAATACCACCCTTTACATACTGGGAAAAAAACGCCACAGTCTTGCTACCCAAGCCAGGCCTGTGTACACTTCTGAACCTCTAAACTAGAAGCCAGTACAGCTTGTATACAATTTCTGTGAATAGAGAAGTTGAGTGGTAAAACACAAACAGTATTTTTAGACTGAGAACATCAAGGACAGGCTCCTGTCTTCAGTGATATATATCCCAATGAACTTAATCCCATAAAATTCTGAGTACAGGACTTCAGCTCCTGGTCCTGTTTCGGGTTCTCCTAGCTCATTCTCAGCCTAATCACAATTTTAATCATCTATTAGAAATACTATCATATTCCAACACCAATAACCTACAAGCCCAATCAGCATGATGAACCGAGCACCCACTTTGACATACGTGATTCGTAGCTGGGAAATGCAGCAGCAGCTCACGTGTGCTCTCCGAGCAGTGTGTGCACGTTGCACGCAAAAGCATTGCTGAATTCGGTGCTCACTGAGTTTGGAGTGAGATTGGCAGTGAGATTGTGGGAAACCCTCTAATTTAGCAAAGCTGTGAATCGCACCTCTTAGGTGGTGGTAAAGTCCATCTCTATCCAGAAAGCCATGAATATGCACTTAGCACCCACTGAATGCAAAGGGAGTTGAGCATGTTCTTAAAATTAATCACATTGGGAATGAGCTTTTTTAAAATCAGGAAATTTATTCACAGGGAGAAGAGCAGGGCAGCTTTTTTGCTCCAACCGTTTTGCACCTAAAGACACTGTTTTGTGGGCAAAGCAGGAGGAAGTTTGGTTCCTCTCAGTGCTGGGGTGTCAGAGCACAGCGCTCGCAGGCTGCCTCCTGCTCCTTACTGCCTGCAGCGTGACCTGTGCCAGTACCCCCAGCGCTGAAAAACAGCCAGGTGCCAGTTTCTGGTGCCTACTGAATCACAGCCGGGGAAGTTTAATTGCCAGGACAGTGTGGAAACTTTCAGACTGACTTTAGAAAAGTGAAATAAATTAGGTTTTGCTGACTGAAATACTTTCTGAATTAGCAAAGGCAGAAGCTGAGGGAGCTCTACATACTGTTCTGGGTGTTACGGTTCTGGGCACCTCCTGAGTTCTGCCTAATAGCCAGCTGAAACCAAGGGGAGAAAATAGTTTCAGGGTGATTTTTTGAGTTTCTTAAAATTTGATACTGGAAATAGCACCTCTGAAGTCAATAGCATTGCTCTTGGAGAAAATACCTATTCAGCAAGGATAAGGGTATAAGAGTCCATCCCAAGGTACTGGGAAAAGGCTGCTCAATACAGTATTTGTATCTAGTGTGTAATTTGAAAAATATTGGCGTTTCAACAGTACCACAAGACTGCAAATGTTTCAATGGACTTGTTATAGTTGCCTGGAGTTGCAAAAGGCAGTTTTCACGCAGTCAAAATTGCGTTTCCTGTTGATTAGCAACATTTTTTCTCTGTAGCTGAAAAGTGAAAAAGGGAATCCAGGCTACAGCTAATTTGCTTCAACATAACTTTTGCTTCTCTCTGTTTAATTGAATGCTATGAGTTAGAAATGCAAAGTGGAAGAATCTATTACAGCTCACTTTGATTCCAGGAAAAAAAAATAGAGTATAGCACCTTGATTTTGGAAGGAATGAATTAATTGAATTAATCACCAAGTAATTATTTGAGTAAATTAAGGATCTAGTAAATTGTCGGAGCTGCAGTCAGATTCCTGTCTGGATGCTAACCAGGTGATTCTGTTTGTGTCCACAGTCCGGTCCCTTGTTCATTTAAACATCTGCTGGTCTAACCAGCTTTGTCTCTTCCATCTCTCTGGCTCATGTCCTGGAGAATGACCTTGCCTGGTGCTCCTGGACCCCCCATCAGCCTCTCTGACTCCCACCTCCACCCAGCTGCACTCCCAGCCCTCACCCATCGAGCCGGGTGGGAGCTGTCGTTGAGGGTTTATCTCTCTGGGATAGCTGGCAATGAGAGCACGTATCTGAGACATCAAAAATGGGGGATCCCAGTGTACCTACACGTCTAACTCGTAAATTATTTACTAGACAGTATAGAAATACACAGGTGCAGTTAAAGTGCACGTTGTTGCTACTGAATCAACAGCAGGCAAATATGGCAACGTCAAAGTCAAGAAAAATAATTTTCAAGCATTTTTTAAATCAAAAAGTTTGAGAACTTTTTTGGGGGGTACTTCTCAGTACTAGCACGGGAGGCAGAACTCTCATAAATATTTTTAGATTATCAGGTGGCAGCTCCGGGGTGCTCTTGTCTAATCTTACAAGGTTTAAAAAGAGCCTTTTTGATCAGATTTGTCTAATGAAAAATATTAATTTAGGGCCTGGTCAGTACCTTTTATTCATATTGAAAGGATTCCTATTTATTTACATCACTGAGAGTAGTATTTTGCCTCGGGCTTGTGAACACAGTGAAAGTAATTTTATTATAATACAAAATTCAGGGTTGCTGAGATCTTGTTTTGTTTATATTAACTTCTCTTTGCATGAGGTCCAGAAAAGTTTTTAAGTTTAGTAGTTTAATTTTTAAAAATCTTTTTTCTCTTCAGTCTGTTCCATAGAGTTGACAAAATGCACACAGACTTTTAAACAAAGTAGTTTTCATGTAAATATCTTCTTGGTGAGAAGCTGCTTTGTACTATTGTAGGTACAATTTGAATCAGCTCTTGACTGGGGCCAGAATTTCATCCTAAAGATTTAGGACTCAATCCAGAAAGCTTTTACTCATACGAGTGATCTTCGCTTCTGTGTTCCAATGACTTATGCCAGCTTGTCACTAATTCTAATAGAAGTACTATTTTCTCTGCTTCTGTATGTATAATGACAGTTGAGCTGCAAGGAATTCTTAGGCTAAGTGATGGTTCACATCTGAACCAGAAAAGCAGTTACTACCACACATCATCTGGAGTTTGCTGTGATCATTCAAGCCATTAATAATAAAATTAGAAGGATCTCATTAAAATGATATTCTGTATTTGACATCACTGGTTAGTCTTAGTATATAATGATAGACTTAGACATGAGAAAGGAACATTGCATTGCTGTCTGCTGGAAAAATAAGATGCTGTAGATTTCTGTACCTTGGGAAATATATGAACCAGTCTAAATTTCTCATAATTACAGTAGGTAATAAATACGCATTTTAATAGAAGAAACTAATAGTGGGTGGCGTTTGGACAGATGATATATAGCTGTATTCTGCATATTTTTTGTAAAGTAGTAGGGTAAAGCATTTGAGTTGAGGCATTAAATAAGTTATGAGACTGCAATAAAATACTGACTGTGGCTTTAAAAATATTTGCCCTTTTAAAATACTTCCTACAGATGATACAGAAATAAATGGATTGTGTAAGACAAGAAATGCTGGCTCTCCACTCCAGCAGGCAGTTCATTCTCTTTCATTCCTTAGTAGCCCAACAGAATGGAACCACATTTGAATTCTGGTTGCTCGTAAAACAGTCAATCTGGTGCTCCCAGTTGTGTTATAACTTCTCTGGGAAGCAAATCCACAGTGCAGACTAGCAATAAAGCATGCTCCAAACAGGGAAGGTATCAAAGGTATGTTCCTCTCGTATTGCTGGAGACACAGAATCACAACAGCGGCCCTGGCAGGGCTCTGCTCGTGAGGATCGCCAAAGGCATCGGAGGAAAAGGAACAGAGAAATTATTTACTATCTCTGCATATAAAATCTTGTAGCTAAGCTTATCTTTTGGGTGAAAAAAAAAACGAGTAAGACCTCATTAAGGCTGTATTTTTTCCTCAAAACACATAGATGCTTATTAAAGCCCTATAAGGTGCCCAGCTATACTCTGAATATGTATTGATCTCAGAGAAAAGTAGCCCCTGAGACTAGAGATGAGACAATTTGACTTGCAGGAGGAAGTGGCAGCATTCAGCAGTGGCAGTGACAAGTCCAGAGCTGCATTAGAAAGGCAGAGTTTGAAACTCCATTTATTTCTCCACATTTGACAGTCTCGGTCTGATTTGAACCTCATTCATAGAGCTGGAGGTTGATAACATGTCACAGGATACAGAAATATTTCATCTGGAAGGAGCTAGCTCTCAACTTGGCAGGCTGTGGTAAGGCTGAATCAAATGTTTTATCTGGGAAAATATTTGCTTCAGTGGCAATTGATGCTTCCAGATGACATCAATGTTTCAGAAGACCAAAATTTTTATTCTTTTTTGGCAGCGTCTGATTCAATTAACATTGACCACATTAATGATTTTAAGTTTGGAGAACTTCAAACAGGGAGAAATACATCTGCAAGATCTGTGTAGTTTGGACTTTTGCAGTTTGGTATGAATAAATTAATTACAGTATCACCTTTTCACCCAGAACAGTATAATTACTGTAGCAAACTAGTATAATTTCTTTGGTTTCAAAACATAGGCTGGGCACCAAAGTTATTTTGCTGTCACATATTTCAATAAGCCACCCAGAAATAGTTCAAGAGCAAACAAGATGCAGGCTGAGCTGGATGAACAGTCCTGTGGGTGGTGTCCTGTGCCTTTCTAGCACTTTTCCTAAGGACGCTAGCCAGCAACTGTTGGGAAACCAGGAGAAAGTAGATGTCCAGTAGATACGTAAGCTACTAAAAAAAGTATTTTAAAAAGCTGCTCTAGGTGCCTTTCAAAGAGTATCTTTTTCTACCAGGGTGTGTGAAGCAGATTGCAGTATGGACAAAGGCAAGATGCTGAAGTTAACTCTGTCTCCATACTTTGGGCCTTGATGGGAAATAATATTTGATATATGAATCCATGGAGAACCTGTGACTGGACCTACCAACTCTGAATTTTTGCTAACTGTCACCGTAGGTATATTGAAAACTCCAGCTTTTCAAAGGACATTAATGTGGGGTGGGATGTCAACAACCTATTTGAAATGGCGCGTACTCCAGTGTCTGATGCTGGTCACTGGATCTGAAGCATAGTGTCACTCCTGTCACTTATTCACATAAGGATTCTCTGTGGTGCAAAAGGATTGATAAGAAACATAAATTCTTATGGTAGGATATGGCTTTTGAGAGAATTTAAGGCTGCTAACAATTATGGAGTCCTCTTCATAGCTCCTCTTGTGCTCCTTATAGGCAGCTCCCAGATACTATAACCACCAGATCTGTGATGCTTCTTTTTTGTGGCTCATGAGGTTAATATTGGATTAAGTAGGCTGTTTTCAATGAAACGGACCTTTGGAAAGCTGTAAATGTTGTGCACAGGAACTTTTCTGTCCAAAGAAGAACACTCAAGGTGGCAGCTACTTTCAAAGATATAAAAGCTTTTTTTGAGCAGTCTGAATTCTATATGATTATGATATAATAAAATCAACTTTTTGAAAAAATGTCCAAGTTCTTTTACTATAAACGGCTACTTTCTCATTAAAATGGTGAGAAAATATGTGTATTTTTAACAAATCTAGAAAAAAGTTACACTCTCGTATTAACTATATTTAATCTTACTTCTTGTTCTTACATGGAGACAGATTGCCTTAAGGAATGAATTGGCACTGCTCCATAGAAGTTAACGCAGTTTTGTCAGTTCATACCTTCTAAGAGTTTAATCCATAAAAATATAATTTCAGAAATCATTAAAAAGTGAAAGACATTTCTGGCTCTGCATCCCAAACCATTGTAGTCAGGGGAGCTGCCAGCACTATTCTTATTCAAAGAGATTTCTGTGTTTAAGTGATGATTAACAGCACTTAATGTGTTTATTCTGCTATGCATGCGTGCACACTACTTCCATTAACACTAATGTGGCTTATGCATTTCCTGTCTTGGAGATATAGACCCCTTTAAAGATGATGCTATTTGTTTTTTCTATCCATAAAGTCTGACTTGGTAAAATTAGAAATGTACAAAAATCTCCTGCAGCTTTGATTGATATTAGTTCAGAGTGTTGTACATTAGGCTGATGATGCAAAGGGTGGGAACCTGACTCCTGCCTATGTGTATGAAAGGTGATGCTAAAGCTCAATAACACCTACAACACTTAGGATCTCAAATTTGCATCTTTTCCTAGAGGCCAGAAAACACAGTGTCATTTTTATTTGCATCTTGAACTACCAAAATAATTTCAGAGAAAAGCAATTCTCCCTACTGCTTTTGAAAAGGCAAAAAATACCTACCTCAACACTGGGCATTGGCACCACGGAGCATCACAGCATGTGACGTGTCGGTGGCTGTCCCTGTGGCTGTGTGCATGCGTGCCTCCGCGATGCAGGGGAGAGACAAAACGGCTCAGAGCAAGCTCACAAGGTGCAGTACATGAGTAAGGGCGTTGCCAGTGCTGGCTGAGAAGGGAACAACCAGCACTTGCACATCTTGTTACTCTGCCATCACCTGAGGAATTGTCTCATAAAACTCCTTCCTTTTTTTCCTTAAGAGGAAGCGAGGGTCTATTTTTTGCTGTAATAAACAAAGGGGAACAGGGCAGCAGCTCATTTAGGATGGATCCCACTCACCCAGCTCATTTCCACCCTCTGCCCAGGGAGCTGAAACAGAGCCACCAGGAACGTGCCCTTGTTCCCAGGCCAGTGCTCATCTCACTCTCCTTGTTGAAGCTATTCACGTTTCAAAAACAGATAAAGATTTAATGCTTACGTGGGATGGAGTACAACCTTACCTTGAGGAGAGGAGTTCTGCTTCCAAATCATGTTCCAAAACCACCTTCTCTTTTTTGTCTGCAAGCCGTTTGGGGAAGGTGCGGTTGAGGCCTTAGGTGATAAAGCAAACATATAATTAATAATTAATTCAGTAAAAAAAGGGGAATCTGACAAAGCCATCAAAAGAGTGCAGTAGAGAAAGAGAAGGTGATAGACGTGAAAAGAAAGTTGTATTCTATTATATTTCTATTAATTTCCTACATAAATATTCAATTTTCCTCACAAAATTTATATTTTACTGTTATCAGTGGTGCACAAGAAGTAACCAGATCAATGTGTGATCTTTAACTTTATTAATTACATGAGATACTTCTCCAAAACCCCTCCAGAAACTGCCTGATTCATTATCTCATGTTACAGCGAAAAAATTACATTATTTGTTCTGAATGAGGAATAGCCAACATCCACTTAAATATAACAATGTGCAATGTATTACAAAAGTTAGATAAGAGGAAGACGCAGAGGTTTGATTCTCAGACTGTTAGGATGCAAACTAATGTTCCTAGTTTCTGTGCACAGTAACTGTATATGCCAATTGGGTGACAGAAAATATGCAACTGGATGTTTAGGTCTGCAATTATCTGATTGGGATGCACAGACATGGGAATTGCTTAATCAGTTTAGGAAAGCAATTACATATGCATTTTATGAACTGCATAGGTTAACTTGACAGAAATCAGTCTCTTGAATCATCAAATCTGGGGCCAGTGACTGTTCTGTGATATATACAATATTAGTTCATACCTTTAAGGTTCCTGTATTTTGTTCTATATATCTCATATCTTTCATCCCCGGAAAGTTTCCAGCTGTGCTTTTAAATATGAAAGAACAAAGCTATGGGAAGATGATCGTGTCAACCATACTGTTCTGTCTCATAAATCTGTAATATGTGACTATAAAATGGCTGGAGCTATTCCTGAAGCAAAACCCCCACGGTGGTCAGTTATTCAATCGGAGTCAAGCCTATGTCTTGCATTGCTCAAGGTGGATCCAGGAGGACCTGGAGGAGTGGGCATTCATTGTCCATAGATCAGCTGCTCTCTCTAATTTGGATGCTTTTGCTACCTTCTGATTTCTTCAAGCCCTGCTTCCTCTCTGAGATCAGAGGGATTTAGAGAACAGCATTGTTTAAATGAACTCAGCTGACACGGCTTCACAAGATAGCAAGGTAATTTTATCAATAAGTTATCAATCCAGGGGAAAACCATTTCTGTTCACAATGGGACATACGAAACACAGGGCTTTTTTCTTTGGTGCTTTTTTAGACTAGAAGGCATTAGAAGTGTCTGAAGATGCAGGAGTTGAAAAAGTCTCTGCTTATATTCCATTTTCAAGAGTGCCTCAAGTACGTAAGAAATTAGGGACCCACTGACTCATACCTGCTTGCATCCTACCTATTCAAATTTCATCCAGGAATATTTTATAATGCTGTTAGAATAACATTACTATGTTTGCTAATATGGCAGTGAAGTTTATTTGGGTGTTACTATGGCTTTCTGAATATAGGTGCTATGTAACAACTACATCTTTTTTCCTAATGTAAAAGGAATGTATGTTTGTTTACCAGCTGTTAATTCCTTGGCTATCTAGATTTGTACAGTGTTTTACATTCAAGCGAAATTATTAATAGAAAATAGTGCTGGAAAATTTTCATCTCTTTTTATTTAGTATTTTTGCCTTTTTCAGAATACTTAAAAGTATTGCCATTAAATCACTACAACTATAAATAACAGTGTTAATTAATGTATCAGTGTAAATAGATATAAAAACTGAGTGGGATGCTCACTTCAAAGATTTACATATTATTCACTGCAGTTGATTTACCCTAGCTTAGTATGTTCATGAGTTTATTTTACTTCTACTAAATACAAATATATTCAACGTATTTTCATTCAAAACTTAAAGATTTGTTCTCTGATTTATCCCAGTGGAATTTAGGAGCAATTCCAGCTCCACCGTAGGAAGTGAAAGGATGCGGCTCAGTCTGGGTCCAGGATAATCATGCCTTTCATAGGTTGGAT
The DNA here is from genome assembly GCF_013368605.1 of Nyctibius grandis. Lineage (NCBI taxonomy): Eukaryota > Metazoa > Chordata > Aves > Nyctibiiformes > Nyctibiidae > Nyctibius > Nyctibius grandis. The sequence continues at coordinate 6,528,605 of NC_090676.1, read as the reverse complement.
TAAAGAAAATTATAGGACTGTATTGTCAGTATTAACCATCTTGCCAAAGCAGAACTATGGTTGTATAAAAAAACCTGTCTCAATACTTTGCTGGTACTTCAGGATATGAGCACTCTGCTGCTCTCCAGAAATACTAATATAGATCAACCCCTGAGTTTTTGTAAGTTCATCTTCTCTGTGGACTCTAACAATTTAATAAATTGTTAGTGCCACCATGAACTCTCCTTCCAGCTACAGCTGATACAGCACCAAGAGCTCTTATTTTTTTAATGGCTAAATCAATTTCTTTTAGTCTTTGCAATACTGTTAGATCACTCTGCATGACAGTTTAGAGAAGGAAACCTGACAAGCATATGCCACATGGAAACCCAGTCCTTCCCCTTCTCCCTGCCCTTCTCCGCGTGCAAATATAATTGATTTGGCAACGTTTGGTTTCACAGGTTACCTGGGTCTTCCCACAGAACTGAAGACCTGTCTGGGAGCCTCGCCAAACGCCTCTCCCAGCACAGCTGAACGTCTGGAAAGGTGTGAGGAATTTCTCCATAGCCTAGCAGCTCAGGTACCCTCCGACAGCCTTGTTGGTCCTACCAGGGCCACTGCACCTTCCAGAACTGCACACCACAATGTGGCAGTTTTAGGCAAAAGTCACCCAATTTTAAAATGTGCTCACAACTATCCCCAAACACCTATACCTTGATATGTTCTGATTTTCTTTATGAAAGCATGTCTTCCTCCTTTTCCCCAGAAGATGCACCTCATGCCATTTTCTAAGATTGTCCAAAGCTATTACCTTATACACAATAAAAAATCAGAGACTTCTCGGGAAAGCCTGATGAGAAAAATCCACGTTCCACCTCCTCCCCTTTCTTTCAGTGAGCTCAAATGAAATAGATTCCTCTATCATACTGTGAAAGAGTCAGTATATAATCATAGGAGAGTCCTTACACAATATTATTCTGACAGGGCCCACGTGAAATGTAAAGTCCTTTTCTACATATTGAATCCACTGCATTGCCTACCAGAACATCATCTGTGCCACAAGAAGGCAATGGTTCTCACAAATGGATATCTGCTGCTGACCTTGGAGACTCTGTTGTTCAACCTGTGCGAGATGCTAATTTTGTCCACTGTGAGAGGCAGAAATTTCTCTCCTTTCTAGAAGTTAGGTGACAGATCCTCAAATGACATAAATTGCCCTGGTTCAGTCCAACAGTTTGCATCAGTTGGGAAGCGCATGAAATCAAGATCATTTATTCCAGCCTGCCTCTGTCCTTCATCCAGGATTCCCCTCTGCTCAGCTGGGATAGAAACTTAACTCAAGAGCAGGGGACCTCAGATGGGGTGAACCTCTGATTTATAAATAGATTTTTTTTTTAAGAAGGATGATTATGGGGGTGGGCAAGACTATTACAATATCCAAAATTTTGCTATTTGTCAACTTGCCTACAAGAGGAAAGAATAAGAAGAGCTTCTCTGTCAATATGTATTATATCAAATATTTAACAACTATTTATTGGAAAATGGCATGTAAAACAGGACCGTTGATCTTGGATCAGATGGTTTGTATTATTAGATTACAAGTGAAACCTGCAAACGGAAAAAAAATATGCTTAAACAACAGGAAAATTTATGTAGCAATTGCTGTATAATGAGGAAGCTCAATAGCAGATTATTGCATATAAAGTACTTTAATGCTAACTACCTACTTTAAAAATTTTTGCAAAATTGGGTTCATAATTAAATTATAATTATAAGCAAACATGAAATGGTGATTATTCTCACATTTGTATGTTTTATTTTCAAAGTTCTGTAGCTTCATTTTTCTTGTGACTCATCTTGATGAGGGTTACTGTGCTCCTTGTTTTGTACCTCTTATATTGATTTTTAATCTAGCGTTTATATAAAATAGTATACATTTCTGGTGAACTATCATTCACCTCATTTGCAAGCAAAAAAAAAGGGTGGAAAAAAATCTTTTCCCTTTACATGTGCTAAAAGTCAATGACCTCTGATTAGGGAAAATCAGGTCCTGGACTCTGCCTCTGACAGTGATTTGCTGCCTAATCTAGAGCTTATCTAACCTCATCTGTAACACACTTGTCCTATGGAAGTTATGCATCCCTTCTGAGTTACTCTGCATCACCAGCCTTTCTAGGGCTCTAGATATCACAGATGGGAAACGCAAAGGGAAATGGTCTGAAGAACAAACCCCATCTTGTCCCAGGAGGGGGGAAATTTGCTGCCAGCGAAGCTGCCTTAAACTGTCCTGCCTGAGCTTTCTGATGGTGCTGCAACTTCAGGGTCTCAAACCTAAACCAAGTTTCTATAGCCAGCAGTGATGTAAATGCTCTGTCCCCTACACATCCTCAAACATAGAGGATAATATTTTACTTAATACATGTATTTACATCTTCCAGTAGCTAGAATTAATACTGTCTTTCTCCTGTTGAACACCGTTGGTATACTTCAGTGGAAAATATTTAGAGCTCCAGGAGCACATCAGCACTCTGTTACTGTGGGAAGTCTAAGCGCTCTCGCTTGCTTTGTGCAAACTCCATCTGTTGGGAGGCAGGATCCTCTATTGAGCCTTGCAACCTAATCACATTGCCTGTCACTCTGTGAAAGTACAGGTGAAAGCACCGGCTTCGGTCTTATGGTCCCTGACATTGCTAGGGCCCACTTCTGCCATAAAAACACAATTGCGTAGCCCTGATGTAGATTCCAACAATCTCAGTTTTATTTATAGGTAATCTGGTTTATTCATTCATTATCCCGGTTTTTATAAACATGAAACATTTTTGGTTGTGAAAGAGAACAAACACAATCCTTTGTGGAATACAATAAATGTAGTAAAATGAATCAGTGTGCAAGTAAAGCATCCTTTGGTTGGATGCTCTTTTATTTGCATCCTTGTGATATGAATCTCTGTCTTTCTGCTCTGATGAAAGATGATTTCATTTTCTCTATCTCTCTTTTTCCCTCTTCCTCCTGCACACCCTCCATTAGCACCATCCAAATCCCTCACATTGCATTAGAGGCTCATTTTATTTATGATTAAGCAGTGATGCAGTCATATGTATTGTTGCATTTGAAAGATGCTCTCAGCTATGCTGGAAAGCTGGAGATTCTGAGCAGGGTGCATTAAGGTTAATTACCTAATAATTTACAGTATAAAATGCAGCTGCAGACACTTTGATTTTCACTAATTGTGGCACTGAACGAAGTAAATAAGAATTTCCTCATATTCCAGCACTGTGACTGTGAAACAAAAACCCTTTATGACATTTATGATGTCCTTTCTTTCTCCTTGGCTTCAGTGGCACATGAGCAGCCAGGGTATCATCCAGGTACTGGAATCTCACCGTATTCATTTTATAATGATTTTCCTTTCTATAATACAATTCAGATGTCAAATGTAGACCAGCTGACTTGTATTGCATTATAGGATATCAAACATGTTGTGCTATAGAGGCAATACTAATAGGGTTTGATGGTGTTGGAAAGACAGTTTTGAGGGTCTCAGGACGAAGTGGAAAGACACGAAGCCATGAGCATGGATTGAGAGCTAGAGAAACTCCTGACTACAGGATCTTGGTCTCTTTTCTGAGCCTGTGCAACAGCATATGGTCCCAGGTCTCCAGGTGGTATAAATCTGTGTAGCTTCACTGAGTTCATAAAAATGGGCAGAAGACTAAATGTGAAAGGAGACAAGTGTAATTGTTCTAATAGGTGTATGCCATGTATCCTGTACGCCTGCTGCCATCACTGTGTTTCGTGGTAACTGCTGTTCTGTCAGGAAGACCCAAAGGGACCAAAAGCGCAGCCCTCACTCATGGTCATCCTCTTAAAGGTGTTCTCACATCAAGGAGTATAGAGAGCTAACATTCCAACTCCCACTTCATGTCTTATCGATGGCTTTTTTTAGTGATTCTCAGATGAATATAATGAGCTCAGCTCTATATAGGACAACGTGGAGCAAAGGGACTGGGAGAAAGCACACTGAGCAGAGACAAATACCTGCAAGGGAAAGGGTAACAGCCTACGGACCAGCCTCTGTACCTGTCCTGGCTTATTCCAGCAAAAATATTCAGTAATTCCTGTTGCCATGATAATTAATTTAATATTTTACTCTGTCAGAAACAGATGTTTTGGTTCATTTGGGGTTTTTTATGTTAGAAGTATCATTTGGAGTTTAAATGTTCCATGACATTTAACAACGTAATTTCAAGTTCAAATCTTGATATAGTTTTCCTCTTAATTCTCCTATCATGAATTTTACCCCTTTGCATAGCACCAGTGCAAGGATTTTGTGTCTCTCAATCCCCAGTTAACCCACCCCTCTGTGCAGGAGTGAACTTCATTCAACAGTTTCGGGAAAGGGCTTTTTGGTTTCTTATAGATTCTTTTTTTCTGGTGCTGACTATGTAGAATGGCTGAGAAAGAAATTAGGATATTTTTGGATACTATAAACAAATGCATTTCACACATTGTGGCAAGTTTAGGATCTTTTCTATTAGGTGTAAATGGTGTGTGAAAGCATTAATTGCATTTAGTAAATACTAACGTTTTTAAGAATGAGCCTCACCGTCTTTCCAGATTTCTGCGCTCAGGTAAAAGCAGCACACAGAAGCAGTGAGCAGCAGAAACTGAGAAAAAACCTCTCCTCAGGAGACATCAGCCTTTCTGTACAGAAAGGATAAAAAGATCAGATTTCAACATTTCATGCTGCAGATGGTCAAATGCTTCCCTTTCTTTTTCCTATAATTCTTTTTTGGTGTTCAAAATCCATTCAGAAATCTTTCCATTAAAGGTTTCTCAAAAGTTTCAATCCAGAATGAAATAGGCATTTTTCTTTCAGCTGGATTCCAGTCTAATAATTTGAATTAAAAACTTGGGTCCTTTGAATTTCTTACATAGGAAAATGGGAGTTATTTGGGGAACAGATTCCCCTCACCACTACCACTAACATTTCTTATATTCTGTTAAAGAAAGTGGTAACAAAGTGAAACAAGGAGAGTGTAAAGATAATTTTCTTTTCTTTTTTTCTTCATTTCCTGCAGGAAAAACTTGGCAGAAAGCAAAACAGGGGTGAGGAACTGGGGCTGGCTCAGAATGCATTCTTACTTATTAATATTTGTAAATATTCTGAATGGAAACACTTAACAGCTAATAAGAGGATGGGTTTGGAGTTTTTTGGAGCTTGCTTGCTTTAGACCTTTTCCTCCAACATTTTCTATGGGAAAGACTTAGAAAAGTGAGACAAGGAGGAGCCCTTAATTACTCTTAGTTGTTCATAGGCTCTTAATTGTTCGTCATTCCCTCACGAACAGAAAGAAGGAAAAAGGGAATATTTTAAAAGAATAGGAGAAGCAAATCCAAAGCAGCCCAGGAATGCGAGACCATAGCATTTATAAAACAAAACAAACAAACAATTTAAAAACCCACAACAGAATGCAATAGATGAATGGCCAGGAAAAGGGGAGATCAAAGCAAAAGCTTCAAAACCATAATTTATTGTCAAAAAGCAGTTGTTTTAAGGGTCTTGTGTTCCACCTGTGATCACAACCCCATGCCCCCAGCAGCTCAGAGCTGCTCCCAGGAGGGTGCTGCTGGTGCCCTGGCACTCAGTCCAGCCTGGCCCGGCAGTAGCCACACTCGCTCATCCCAATATCTCTTATTTATCCATGTAGTAATGAGCCAGATTCCATGACCCTTAATCACTCTGAGAAGTGCTTTCACCCGCAGGGAGCCCAAGATGACAACAAATGCAACTCAGGGTAAAGAGGTGAACATTAGGGCTTGCCGATATGCACATGAAATTAAATCTATACAATGGTATTTTACTTAAATAAAAGTTAATTAGAAAAAATAATCCAGAATGTATATATGGGGCCTTGAAAACTGATAAAACCTTTGTTTTAATATATAATAAAGCTTTCACTATTGATGATCAAAAGCCAGTAATTCATGAAGATTCACTCTAAAACAAATTGTTAAAACAAAGGGTGATATATTGAGAAGAGACCTTAACAAACCAGGCAGTCACTTCATCCTTAAAATACTGTTGCTGCATCCAGTGTTGAACTGTGCAATCTTTATATTTAAAGGGAAATCAATATAATTGATTAAACAAAATAAAAGCTGCTCCTTAAGAAACTATTACTAAATCTGACTGTTGGAAAAATACATCCTTTTTAAATCAAACTGATAAAAATCAGTGTGAGTTTCTTATAGCTAGACATGATGACTAAAATGCACAATGAGAAGCAGAGAATCACACATTTTATCAAGCAAACATATGCCACTAGTTTGAAAAAGCTTATGTCCTTGCTTCTCTCATGCAAACAGCTCTCTGTGGCAAGCAGTTTGCTGGGGGCTTTTATTTAAGTGTAACGTTTTAATGGATTTTTTTTTTCCTCTTCCAGAAGATGCATACAGCAGTCAATCAAATTAGTGTAAAACCCTAACCGCAATAAAATAGCCAGCGTAGTACGATCGTTGAAGGCACAGCCCTCAGATTTAGCTGTGTATGTCTTCATAATATGGTTGTGGGCTTCCATTCAGCAATACTTACACCAAACACCTTTTGTATTGGAAGGAAATGTAGCGGTGCCAGTATTGCTGACAGAACTAAAGGGCTGTTTTTCAATTTTAGTAGCACCATTCCACCCTAGCACCGAATTTCTGTTTTAATAGTTTTATCAGTCTTACAGAAGCTGACATTAGATAATTAAACTGGCATCCGAATCACCAATGTAAATGTACAATGGTATATTTAAAGGCACAGAATAAAGTAAATTATGACTTAGGCTGACATAAAGCAAAATTTTGTATGCAAAATAGTTTCTCATAAATTTTTTTAAGTAGGTTCTTCATTAAAGCAACACAATTCCTTTAAAAAACAACCTGTCTGTCAAAGACACTTCAATTATCTTTATTTAACATTGTTTTTCTTCTAGAAATAATAGTAAAGAAGGTGCTCTGAATGCTTTTATCTGAAGCAATAAACCTCCAGGATGTTCAAGTGTAATTAATTACATTGCTTAAAAGTAAGGGCTTCTAGCAGAATATATGGGCTTTGACATTCTTGTTATGCATAAACTCTACTAGGCTTATGCCATAATTAAGCATCAGGATTATATTTTCATTACATTCTTACAATTTTCAATAAAACTAGAATAAGGAAAACTTACAACAAAAGCTAACACTTGAATAAAAGTGATGACACATTCCAAGCTTGAGGTATGTAAGAACTGAGAGGATAATGTCATAAATACATTTCTTTCACATGTGTCAGAAGAGCTATTAACTTGGAATTTTAAAAAGACAGTAAATGCTCCAAAAAGCAAGCCAGGGTTTTGCACTTCGCAAAGAAATAATAGCAAAGCCTTCTTTTATAACACAGTTAACACAATTTGCTTCTGAGTTATAAAGCAATTAAACGTTATTAGGCAGTTGCATGGATGGGCTGGGTTACGGCCCGGTTTACAGCACTGCAAGGCAAAAAAAGATCTCGTCGGGTTTTCACGGGAGAGTTTGCATGTTAATGAACCCTCCGCGTCTTACGGCAGGGTGAGATAGCACCGCGGGAAACAGCCACAGCGTCACACACACCGGTGTCTGTCTTGCCAGATGTTGCTGCTGCTGCTCCGCTTCATAAAAGACAATAAGACGTGGTTTATTTTTACCCGAATTGAGACAGGCTGTGGCTTCGAACAGTGGGCTGAATCCTAAAGACCTTACACAGCTAAATCCAGGGGTGCTGGTGAGGATGGGAAGATAGGTGAGAACTTAAGCATTTAACTGAACAAATGACTTCCAAAGGACTCGGATTTCCAGATTCTCGCTGGCTGGTATTTTTCAAACACTGGCTTGAAGATTTCCAGCAATCTGCATTTCACCAGAGTTTTTTATAGAAACTACCTACAACCTTGAGCTGTTCTTAATCAAGGGTTTTAGCTGCTTACCCTGAAATGTTATTTTTCTACTTTTAGTCTTCTTTTGACCTTTAATCTGTCTGTTTAGATCCAGACTACATGCAGATTATGATTCAACATTATGATTTCCTTTAGCAGTAGGATATTTTTCCTAATATTATATTGGTACCAACTTTTCTTCTCACATGAGGTCTCTTTCTGTTCATAGTCCTTATAGCATTTACAGCCCTCTCAAATAAGAAAATATCTATTCCCATTAGTAAGTAGAGGCATATATAAGCTACCTTAGCCTCAATTACTTACTGTCAGGCATGTGGTAGTAGTTATGGCTCTGTCAACTGAACTCAAACATGTACCGATGTGCTTACCTATGGTTTTACTTTGGCCATTGAAGACACTGAGTAATGAGCTGATGGAAGTAGGGAAACAAACTGGATTCCAACTTGGAGCTGATTTTCTGTAACCCCTTTCTGTCCTGTACAGCATGCTCTTTGCCTTCTCCTACTCTTTATACCCTCTCCTTCCTTCAGTGTGCAGCTCTGAAGGAGGGTGGCCTTAGTAAATAGGCTGAAGAATATCACAGTTATCTGCTATTTATTTAAGACTATTATCTGTGCATACACAACACTTTCAGAAAACCTTGGCAGACGGCAGTGAGTAGAACTTTGTGAAAGCAGTCAGCAGGATGCAAGCGGGATGCTGAGCTCATCAGTGACTCGATATATCTTTGTTAACAATCAGGACTAATTTTGTTCCTGTGCTTCCTTCATGTTGGAGAATGAAGAATTATCAACTGAGTTCCTTGAAGTGCAGCTTTTCTAAGCTGTGGCCAGAATACTGAATGCCTGAAGTATCCAAAAAGGACAAAGCAAACAGCTTTGTTATCACCACGCAGCGAAAGCAAGTGCCAGTCCCCCTACACAGAAATGCCCTATTAGAAGATATTTCTCTGTGTCCTTGTTTTTAAGCCTGTTAATTTGACTTCCCTCCTATAGGCTCTGCAGTCCTTCTCATTAAGAAAAGGTCTTATCTGTGATGCTGAAATGTCATCAAATCGAGGTTTGGGGAAAGAAAATACAGTTCAGTTCCAGGTTAGGAACAAGCTGAGTCTATACAGCTTTCAGATCCAAATTCAGTAGAAAGTATCTCATGCTCTTCCTGAGAAATTGCAGACCCAGTAAATGAAAGGCTTTAGCCAAAGTCTCATGAAAGCAAGTAAGACGATTTTAGCCATGTCAAATGGAAAGCAGAAATAAGCAGAGCTGGCCCACTTCACAGATCAGCAAGTTAGGCTCTTGTGAATCATTTTTTGCAAAGAAACAGTCTAAGAGACTCAACCAAAGATATAAAGTATATAAATTAGGAGTGCACTGAAAATGTTTAATGCTCAGGAGACAAGTGCCGTAAGTATGGGATAGCATAAACCTCCCAGACACTCCTCTGCTGCTTCACAACAAAGACATGGGATGCATAAGGCAGTGTAAGTGGACATCCATACCAGTGTCTGAAATACACATAGTTGCTGACATTTCGCACATATTTCAAGACAAATCATCCAGTCCACCCTGAGAGCTTTGCAAAGTTGTAAATATGCAGACACTGGAATAAGAATGAATCAAGCTGAAGTTCCAGTATGAAATATGTATGAATTTTTCCCACAATTTCTGTAGGAGTAATTGCATTTTCAGTTTGGATATGGCTTTTACTAAAATCACAGGGGTGAATTAGGACTCTGTGTGTTGAATTTAGTTCCCCCATCTCCAGAAATCTGAAATTGAAGATTGCAACTTAGAGCTCTCTTCAGACATCGCTCTGCAATACATACCACTTTCTGGAGGGAGTTTCCTATATCACATAAGAACATTGTATTTTAAAGATCTGTTGGACACATAGATCATCTGTTGAGTAGATCAGTCCTGGCCAGACCATTGCCATAAAGCATATGTTTTCCTATTTTTGTGTGCTTGAGGCTATATTACAAGAAAAAAAAAACAGTAGCAGAGGCCCTTGTCACCTAATTCACGCACTTCTTTAGCTTGCTTTGTTTCTGATCCCAGACTCAGCAGTCAGTTGTGCTCCTTTTATAGCCAAAAATCCCCCAAGGCTTGCAAATTAAATAACCAAGGTGAGTCTGAGTGTGTCTCTCTGCTCTCAGCTTGAACTGCCCCTTCTCCAGCTCCCCTCACACCTCTGGCTTTTGTAGCCATCAGTCCCCTACCTGTGAGTTCATTTGGACTGAAGTAGAACCAGGTTTTAAGCACTTTGAGCTCTGACCCTCACTCAGTGCATTAATTTATTTATGTGGCTTACAGGCATTTCTGTAGCCTACAGAACCATAGTAATGAGCACAGAGATAAGAAAAACTTTGCTAAACTGCACTGTTGAATTCTGTAATATTTTTGTAAAATAGTAGCTGGGAAGAAAGCTGGGAGCAAAGAAATGTCCCTGTGCTGTCTGGTTCTCGCTTCCTCTGTAACGAATTCCAAAATTCTCTAACTTCAAAGAGAAAAAAAATATATTGTTGATGTACTACATTTTGCATTGCCTTTGAACACATTACTCAATGTTTAAAGGGCAGGCATTGTTTTAGTACAACTCCTACGGATGTGGAGATTTGAATTTAGAGTCTGGCCATAAATTAAGATGATTTAATCCTGTTTCATTTCAGGTTCTCAGTTCTGGTTTTTACTTATGTAGCTAACAAAGATAGACAGCCTCTTCCCATCGAAAACTCATGTTGCAGGTGAGTTAAATGCAGCCATATGACCCATACTGAAAGCCATTCATAACTGTCTCTAAAGCACTGTTTTAACTACATTTTAACCACAGTGCTATGTTTGAGGCCAGTGACGTGGCAGCTCATTGCCACATAAATGAATCTTGCTTACAAAACACTTCCTAGCAGTATGGTCATATTCTGCAGTATTACAACTTCACCCAGACTTACATTTAGAAGTCTAAACGGGGACTCCTTATCTGTTGGTAAAGAATAAGCATCTAGAAACCATGATGCATAAATACATAAGTAATCCAGTTCCTAACCATTTCAAAGATAAATGCCAACCACTCGCCCCAATCTATGTAGACAACATCAGACGGAATGCCAAAGGGAGCTTGTGTATTCCCGATGCCAGTATGAATTTTGAGAAAGTATCTTTAATACATTAAAGGATAATATATTTTGTAACCCACTCCATGCTGGTACTTCTTCACTGGCAATAACTTTGGTTATTTGAGGGAATAAAAATATGTGAAATGTTTAGGGATGATAGGACAAGTATACATTTCCGAAACCTGTATAATCACTCAGACGTATCAAATCTAGTGTGTGTCTATAGAAAATACAGGACTAGACTGTACAGGAAGGATTAAACTGTAGGCTCTCACTCTTGCAGAGTCCAGTCAATCCCAGTACGTACATGACAATACTCTGCTTCATCACCTGGATCATGCTCCATCAACAAAAGATATTAAAAACCCATCTTGGTGAATTTACAGGAGGTCAGATTCAACTGACCGGACAGACTTTGCACTCCCGTTTCTCTGGATGTTTTCTGGCATGCCCCTATGTGATATAAATTCATCTTTTCCAAGCCATGACCCTGCTCAACTCTCAACTGCATTTTTGCACCTATGTGATGACTGTGTAACTCAATGTAAGTTGAGCTGTTCCTTCTTTACACCAAGCTATGTGACATCAGAGTGAAGATCATTGCTTAAAATAGTTCTAATTACTAAAGACAAAGGAATTGGTTAGAGCTGGGAGGCAGATTTTGGGAACCTGAGTTCTGGGTCCCTTTCTGATAATCGTTTCTGGGGTGACTGGGGACAAACCAAGCAAATAAATTGTCTGTGATTCAGTTTCCCTTTCTCTACAGCTGCGATAAGGACAGCTCTGCAGTGCTACACTATTTTGAGACGAGAGGTTCCACAGGTGGAGAAAGCAGTATAAAATGTCATATTATTACCATGACTCATTCAAAGAATAGGAAGACTGGTAAAACTTCTCCATCTTTTTGCAGTAATACAAAGGAAGAAATAATGGTAAATTCCACTTGTAGGGCATCTTTCTGAATCTTTGCTTTCACCCTTTCTTTCTTTGAACAAAATCATTTGGCTTTTATAAATTTGTAGGAGTCCATTTCACAATGCTTTGCCAGAAGAAACTTTCGTGTCACAGACTGCTCTGGGAAAAGCAGGGTGGCAGCTGTTAGCCTGGCCACTCTCTGCCTGCCCAGGCCAACAGGAGGATCCTATTGCTGCAGGAACACGCACCAGGATCAAACCCAGTTCTTAGACCACCTAGAAACATGTCTTTTGAAGAGCACCAAAGGCATTTAGGAGCATCCCAGGAAAAGTCTCTAGGCGTGGTACATCTAAGATGCCAAGTGCTCTGGAAAAAAATTCTCACTGTAGTCCACTTGAAAACTGAAAGAGGGATTGCACGGCCTTAAGATAAAGCAAAGAGAAATTCTTTGGGGCCCATCTTACCATCAGGCGCGCAATGAGAATTACTCGCAAATGAGGGGGGGCTCACCAACGCTGACTGGAGGACAGTGTCCTCTGGAGATCGGCTCCTTTGGTGCTCAAGGGAAAGAAACTCCATCCTGTGAGAACAACCTTGGGAGAGCTGACATCGTCTTTAGTCCAGCAAAAGGGCAGGGAACAGACACAAGTCCCATCCTGGGTATTGCTCCTCTTCCCAGCCGAGAGCCCAGGTGGGGCTGGGAGGTCGGTGGCTGCAGCATAGCAGCTAAAGCAACATCTGCTCCCATAGCCCCCACCTGGCCTAAAGGGGTGTGTTTTTAATATTTATTATCTTGTCATATCCCTTCTTTTGCTAGAAGAGGGCAAATTTTTTATGAATACTAATGTGAGTCATCTTGACTTTGTCCTCCTCTGAAGGCAGGATCTGGTGCCCAAATCTACCCACACTGTTACAGTTCAGTCAGAGACTCCTGAGAGAGGGGAGGAGATTTCAGCTTTGAGCAATGTCCTTAGTTTAGCACATCAAGAGAAATTTGGTTGGTTGATTGCATGTCAGATTACTTTTTAAAGCATTACCTATCCCTGTAAAGTCTCTTCTGTTGGTTCAATAAAGAATTAAGCAGATGTGTAACTTTAGACGTGGAAGCAAGTGTATCAAAATCCGTGATATTGCTTCAGCTTTTAGCATTACACGTGTGCTTAACTGTCTGCTGGATCTTGTCCTGTTTATGTGTGTAACAATTATGTAAAGTCTATTCAAGATCTGACTTACAATTATAAATAGCTATGGGATCTTTTTTAGAGTCTATTTTCCCAGTACCAGAAAGATTATGATACTCAAGAATTTCTCCAGTAGAATGGTTTGCCTTTCACAATTCAGAAGACATAAATAATGCCTATACTTTTCAAGTTAATTTAAGTTGGATTTGGTATGCCATCAGTTTAAATCTCACTCCAAAATTGAATCAATCTTAATTCAGCTTCAAAATGTGCTAAATTGTTCAGATATTCTAGAACTCTTCTTCCTTAAGGCTTCTGAGTGAAATTCTACATTTATTTAATAAAGCAACCAGGATTTACTACACCAGTAGTGGTAAGCACTTTTTACTTTCCTCAAGATAGATTAGAGTTGACTGTATACTTTTTTTGCTACAGCTGCACAAGTTTACAAGTCACAATTGAATTACCAAACTGAGGAAAAGAAAGATTATTCCTGTGGGTGCAATGCAGGTTGCAGACTTGTTTTCTTTTAAAGAAGGGTTTAAAGAATTAGCAATAAATGTTATCAACTGCAGCTAGAAAATGATGCTGACTTATTACTTTGTGGGGACCCTAAGGGGCATCATGAAAACCAAATTCCTTAGCTGAGCTTTCCAGAAGAAAACAGAAAAAATGTAACAATGCTTTTTGAACACCTTAAACTCAGATTTACTATAGAGAAAAAGACTAAGCTTATAGGCATCCCTGGCTTGCCCCTGAAGTTGCACGATTCTACAGTGCTTAAACAGTTACTGATTTATTTACTACTTAAACAATATGTTCCCATTGTCACTAACAATGTATGAGATGAGGACGTTTCTATTGACAATCATCCATAACAGGGGAAGGCAGCCAGCTTTATCGCCTTCAGCGGAAACCTCCAGCAAAGCGTATGCTCTCATAGCCGAGAGGAGCACCAAGAAAGGCTCTAACTTTATTTCATATCACACTGGGGTGAATGTTCTGCTGATCTGGACGGACATGACTTCTCTGACGATTTTTCCCCTTGTTACCTACCACCAAATAACCTTGTGGCTTTAGGAATACATTTGAGGTCTGGAAGACACAAACTCAGGGCAAAGCAGAAACTTTGACCTGACTCTTCCATGTATCAGTTGCGTGGCCCTAACTTTAAGCACTATCATGATGTTCCAAGAGGCAGAGGTGTTTTTCAAAGGCTTTTTGAATGTTACTTTTGCAAATTTTGCAGGTACTGTTGCACATCAGGGTTTTTTTTTCCTGCATCTAAAGGAAAACAATATTGTGAGCCATCATTTTTTTTTTCTCCATAAACTCTACTTGCTTTGTCCAGCTCTGCTGAGCAGTCTTTCATCTTGAAACCCTCAGACTACATGCTCAGTAAAATTTCTCATCTCAGGGTGAGTTTTTGACAAATCATCAGTTTAGAAATGCTCACAATTGTTACCTTGCATGCTATCATTACTGGAAACCCCATTTAAGCCAACTCTCTATCTTAGCCAGGACTGACACTGACAAGCACAAAAAAAAAAACCAAACCTCACAGCCTTTCCCACCACATGCATGTGCATAATATTCAATACAACTTAGATAGATTGGAGGACAGCCTGCAAATCAGAACTCTAAACTCCACATACTTACTGTTTCTAACATTGTTATTCGATCAAAGTTATATACCCTCAGCTGTCTCTGAGACACCTGAAGAAAAGTATCTTCCATACTCATTCAGTTAAGTAATTCCTGTGCAAAAAAAGTACATGACAGCTGCATCATGCCCCATGAATCACTGTTTACAACACACTAAACCTAGACTATCTTACTTAACCTGTATTGAATTCAAGACAACTAAGATAGATGCTCTTGGAATTATCTTCTTCCGAAGCCTTTATTTTGTGAGAATCCATTTAAACAGTCCGCAAAAACTAAAACACATGATGCCACCGCGGAATTCATTTCTCTTACACAGCAGTGACTGCCTTAATATTCCTGTGGTTTAGGTATTCGTTCTTCAAGACTTTTCATTATTTGGGTTACACTTCTGCTTTCTAGAAATGAACCAGAGCTTATTTCTCCCAAAAAAATGAGAAATGAGGTGTCCTTAAACAGGTTACACGTACATCAGGTTATCTTCTGCCTTTCTAGCTATAAATCTGCATTGCATTGGGTAGTTCCACGTGTACACTGATGACTACAACTGCTCTGTAGGACTTTTTGCAATTGCCAAGCTTGGGGTTGAATGCCTTCTCAGGCAGCTGGTTACTGTCTTTCTTCAGTGCCCATAGAGGCTTCTGGTTGTCTTGCTTTATTAAAAGAAGAAAAATAAAAAAAAAAACCACCCAACAGGACCAAATCGTGTAGTGGTTGGTTAACTGAGCTAACACCTGTTCCAATAACCGTTGAACTAAGACAACATGTTTATCAATATTTCAATACTGATACTGATTTCAATATCAATGGTTCTGTTTGGCCACAAGTCCACAGAGAGGAGAGGAATGCAGGGAGTATGGTGCCTGGCGTGCGAAGGGTGAAAGGACAGATGTCCTCTATCTGCGCTTTGCAGGGACTGATTGTGCTTCTTGGCCAGACACTCAGCCAGTTCGGAGCATCTGGCAAGATGACCAGAATTTGAATCTATGAAAAAGCTTAAGTAAACAAATAAAATAACCTGGCTACCAACATCATATTTGGAACTAGTAGCTGAGAGTGAAGGTGGAGTCAGGTTGTAGACACAAATTAAAGCATCTTTTATGTGAGACCTGGACCCCTTCTTCTACAGCCTGACCCTAAAGTGTCAAAGCTCTACATGAAAATTTCACTGAACTTGAATACTAATATGAGCCTCTAGTGAAATCTTTAAGCCAGGTGTGCTTAACTTGATTTGGGTTTTCTTAACAGAGGAAATCTGCAGTGTTTGATCCCCCCTGAAGATGAAAACAGCGTTCCTCATGACATTAAATACATATTCTGAAATAAAAAAAAAAACCACCACAGTTTGTGAAATCTTCATGCAGACCTTTCAACAGGCAGTTTTGTATGCTTTAGCAAATCAATTAATAGGATGAAAGTAAAGGGGAAACCTTTGCTTTCTGCTAAAAAAAAAAGAGAGAGAGATTTGGAAATACAGTCATCCAAAAATATCTGAACAAACTTGCAAAACTGTATAATATTTAGCCAAATGAAATTCTGGTGGCAAAAATCATTTTAGAGTGGCCTGAATGTTTTGTTTTCAAATATTTATTTCAAAAGCTCAAATGTTTTATTTCAGTTTTAATTCTTTCCCTTTTCTATTTGAACTAATGTAATCTTTCAAATAAAGAGCGAGTTTAAAATGAAATACAGAGGCTCTCTGATCCAAAACAATTCTCTCCTTTTATCTGAAAAAAAACCAAAATCTTTTCTTCTCATGCGTCTGCTTTTTCCAAACAGTAATTGAATTCAAATGGCCTTTCCTGGTAGGGAATTGTTTGAAGTAAAATTTTGCAACCTGCCGTAGGTCGGAGCATTGCAAAGGCTGGTCAGGTCTGCCAGGGTGCTTGAGAGGCTCCGGAGGAGCCGCATCGAGCCCGGTGTTTCCAGGAAGATGCTCCAACACCGGCACTAACCTTCCTGTCACGAAAATGCATCTGGCTAGCAGAAGCCGTGTCAGCACTGCCCGGTGAGGCTGCCCGGTGGCTGTTTCTCCTACTGCACAGGGGAATAGCCAGTGTAATGAGTTGTCATACTGTTGTACTGAGAGTCTGAGCTGTTTTGCAGGTACATGGGATAGACGCCAGAATCAATTTTGCTCCTTTATGTTTCGTTGTGCAGTAGAGCACAGATGTATCTTTATTTTAATTTGCTTTGCTACTTAATTGCATGCCTTCAACTTAAGAGACATTTAGCCTTGCTAGGTACTTAGAAGAACTTTTGCTTAAATTTATTTTCAGGCAGTGTTAATTTTAAAGAATGCCTCTGTTTGAAAATCCCGTATGTTCACTGTAAACAGAGCTTTGTTTGCAAAGAAAGGGATAAAATAAAACCCCAAATATTGTTTTTTAAATTGAGTAAAAGTCCAGGGCAGCTAACAGCATGCCTGACTCTCATAACACTGCTCTAAGACTTCTACGGAAGCCCCCACCACTTGGATCAGTACAGACCCTCCATCTGCGGGCAGGTCTTGTCCCCTCCGCAGAGCTTCGGTCACTCTGCCCTGGTGCCGTGGGGATCTGCCTCCTTTCAGCATTAGGACCATACAGCACATTTAAATGTCCTCGCAACGAGATCAGAGCACAGGTGTTTCCTTGTGTCAGCAGGAATTCCCCATGCTCTCAGCTTGTTTTTAAGTGTGTCAATGTCATACACGCATTTGCCCTTTGCACCAAAGTGCCCCAGGGATGACAGACCTGCTTTGTAGGAGTAAACCCAGGCACACGTGTAAGTACAGAGATAAAGCTGTTTTATTTGCCGATCTCCAGTGCTCTGCACTACACTTCTACATCTAGTTTCCTGCAGCAGGATTAAAAGCCAGCAGATTACAATACGGTGGCCTCAACAGGATGGGTCAGTATCATGCATTGTAGAAAAGTATTATGCATATAAGCAGAACATATTTAGGCAATTCACTGAACTGGACAATAGGTCAAGAGTGTATTTGGGTTGTCAAGTTGTATGGAAATCAACTTTGCCATTTCCCCCCCCTTTCCTGCTCGTTTTTTTCCCCCACATCAGATACCAGGGGGGAATAAAATTCTCCCCTCCCTCTTAAGAAATTAACTTTTCTTAGATCAATTGTCATCACATTTTTTTTTGCAGCTAAGCTGAACTACAAGGCAGAAGGAAAAAAGGAAAAAAAAAAAAAGGAAAAGAACCTGTTAAAAATGATGCAACTGGCTTCTTCCCTTCCCCCAAACTGTGAAGATTAAAATAGTGATTGCTTCCATCAAACGCCTTAGATCACAGCTTTCACTAAACAGAACTATTCAAGCCACATTTCCATTATTCTCATCATCACTTATATAACGGTGACTGATTTGATCATTATTCTTTGTATGCATTCCCCTTAGTGCTCTAGGGTAGGAAAAGGGTTTCCCCCCTGCCCCATTCCTAACCCAGAACAGATAAATAACTTTAGCTCAGCGTCTAAGACAACGTGTTTTCTCAAAGGAGCTTTTTCTGTCTGGACAACAATAGTACAAAAAAATATGTTGTTGTGGCATGTGCCAGCCAATAAATTCTGTCACTGGGGCTCTCCATTTATTTACATTGAGTCATCTGGTTAACATTGTCTTTAGAAGACAAAGAGTTTGAATATTATAAAGAGGTCTTACAATATGAAGGGCAACTGTAATGAATGGCTAAGGTAAAACATGTTACCAACCCAGAAACCCTTATAAAAGGAGAACATATATCTGCCTCTCTGCTCCAGCCCGTATTTCATGTTAATGGTTCAGCTTCCTTGTTGTGATTATGATATACTGCTTCTTGCATTTATCTTCTCTATCCTAAAACCTGCTTGTAAAAATACTATACGTACTGCAGATGTGTTCCTTTGGGGGCTTGCAAAAAAAAAAAAGAACAGAATTGGTAGCTAATTTTGAGTTTCTTAGGTCATTCTGCGATTCTGTGATTTCAAACTGTCTTGTTTCACTGCACTCATCTTTATGGAAATAGACATCTAAATAATATGGCAGAGGAAATACAGCAATATGCCATTCACTCCAAAAACATCCTCTTTTTTTCAAAAAAAAAAGCCTTGTATCAGAAAAAGGAGCAATCCAGCAAACTGAACAGGACCAAGCACCAGCAGTGGGTGCGTTGGCACTCGGGGTGTGGCACTGGTCGGTTCCCAAACCCTGTCTTCGTTTTCTCAGTAGTAACACTGAGGTTGCAATATTTACTCTTGCCATGACCTGGCAAAAGTAATTTAATTAACACTCAGAAAATGTTCGGATACTACTTGAAAATGACATAACACAAAACAAGTACAAAATGTTGCTTTAAAAAAAGAAATATTATGTTTTCCTTCTCTATGCTTCAAAATTAGTTTTTCCTTTTTATGTCAAAACAAAACTGCTTGTGAAATTTTCAGAGCTGCCTCAGAGCCAAAAACACTTCTGTTACCCAGGCTCTTTTGAGCAGTATCTTTTTTGGCTCCACAGTCATTTGGCATATATAGCCAAACTCTTCATGGCAAATGGGATTCAACAGAATGCAGCAGCTTTCTACACAGGATGAATCTAGGAGACCAGAGTATCCCTGGCTCTGCCAAAAACATTTATATCACCTGAGGAGGACAATATGGTTCTTTTTTTCCCCTTAGTTTTATAATAAAATATGAATAAAATATAAATAAAATCTAGATTAAACAGTAAAAATACTGATCTCCTTTGGAAAGAGATCACTGATAATAACAATATATACATTATTCTCAGAAAGTAACTTTTTTTTCTTCTCTTTACCACATATGGCCAGAAAGTTTTCTTGCATGATCAATTTTGTAAGCTACAAAGTTGACTGCAGAGTGGGTTTATGTTGAAGGATGCGGGTATAGATCCTTGGCATGTTCTGTAGCAGGGATACACAGAGTGGGAAATTCTGCCCTCACCAAAATCAATAGGAGTAGCGTCATCGAATTCAACAGGATCAGAAATCCGTCCCTGACCTTTACAGTGCAGCTCAATGGAGTTTAAAGTTCTTAAAAAAAATCAAACCTCTAATCTTAAATACCCTTTGAAATTTGAAGTGTCTCCTGAGCTGTTGCTTCTGAACAAGAAAACTACTGTTGTAGTAACACAGGAAGACAGAAAGCAAAGGAATGAGGAAAGAGAGAGAAGAAAACCTGTGGTTTCCACCCCAGCTCCATCTAGGCTAGCTTATCTACTCGGAACACCTCTTCTGGGAGAAACTCCTACTGACATAACTGAGGCATGGGACAGTACAATAAAAATGAGCTCAAGATGTGGAAAGTAGCTCACATTGTAGTCTAAAAACCATAGTTCATTATTATTAAAATGTTTAAATGTGAGCTAAGAGAACGGGTGTTCAGTTGCCCATCTCCAGAGGCCACCTCTGAGTGGGGTCAGTGCTCAGCGTTGTGTGAAGATAACACAAGCTGCTCTACAGTGACTTCTCTGGAACTTTTTTCCTTTAACTAGCAAAATAATTAGTTAGTAATTCTGATTTTAGAGGCTGAGGAGAAAAATTTAGGACATTACCATCAGAATGTATCATCTCCTTAATTGAATAACTTCCTAGACTCTCTAGTTAAAGTTTAAATAACTGTTAATGACTCTGAAGCAATCAGAAATGTTTTGCCAAGGGGAAATCAACAGTATATTAAGATAGTTCAGTATTATTCCAGAATGCTAAAGGCAGCTTTTAAAGATCATATGTTTGCAAACTAAAGAAATTAGATACATTTGATCATTCTGAAAAGTATACTGACACCTTTAATGCCATTTTTCTTCTGTCTGTGTAGGAACAATATTTACTTTACATTACATGTATATCCATGGGTAAGGTGAACTTTCAGATTTTACCAATTTTATACAAAATACTGATGTTCCTCTCTGAAATAAACTCTCATGACAAAGAACCTTTTTATAATATCATGCATATTATGTGCTGCAGTCCCAGGGTTTTTTAGATATACACATATATACACACACACTTTTTTTGGGTACAGTAGTGATACATTTTGATTAGTCATAATGGAAAATTTTTTATATTTTTCAGGGATGTAAATCATTCACCTTCTTGCTATGTCTTTCCATTTCCTCCCAAGGTGCAGCGTTCTGTATAGAAACAACACAGTGTCTAACAAATTACCTCCTCATTTGACTTACCCTATAGGGGTGCAAACGTACCCACCTATCTGCCTGAAATTCCCTCCAAAATCCTGTATGTTGGGTCCAGAAAAATAAGGAATTTGAGCACAATTCAGTGCCACTGATTCCCTGACATTTTTATCAGGAGCATCAAGCAGCCATGCATTAGATTTAAATCAGTGAAATATCCATGTACAGCGGTTAGAGCAATACGATAGACTGCACTTGGCTAACAAGTGAAGAAATTGGAAACAGATGACCTAAAACAGCAAGTCCAAGCCCAAGCTGGCTTTTAGAGAAGGTCCCAGATTGCTGGATATTCTTCCACCCAAAACGCTTCTCAAGTTTTTAAATTTAGAATTGTATCCTTCATGATATTGCAAGGCACAAATATCCATCGAATTCAGTGTATATTTTGGGCATGAGGGATGGCAGTTTCATTAGCAGTTCATGTGAAAATAGTTTTTAATTGATACTCAATTTGATTGCACTGGAGTTTAATGCTGATGGCTAGACCTAAAGCACAGGTCTCATCCAAAAGCCTTTGGAATCAATGTGATTCTTAACACTAACTTCAGTGAAGCCAAGATTTCTGCCTAAATGTTTTTTTAAATAAAATGCATAGGTTATTTCTAGATCATTCTGATTACCTCTGGGATTCTGCCCGACTAAACTATGACAGTTTGCCTGCCTCCCAGGACAGTTTCTGTGAATCCCAAAAGCTTACACTTTGCATATAATAATTCTATCCAATAAAAAAATAGCATGAAGTGACTTCCAAAATCCAAAGGTCAAAAAGTCAGCTAACATATATTAATCTTTATTATGTAACAATGATATAATAAATAAGTTTATGAATTCATATGACCTGTACAAAAAGCCGAAAATATATTGCACCGAGTTGGGTACCGGCTATTTGGATTTCATATCTGTTAAACATATGATCTAAAATTATATACAGTTGTGGAGTTAAGGCAAAACCAGATGATACTTTAACACAACAGAAGGTTTGAAAAATAGACATAATTACAAACAAGGGGATCTCATCTCCAGCTAATAAAGTGGTTGTCTCTAAGGAAGGAATCCCTTAGGTTTTTAATAAAGCAGTTATTATCAATCATGTTAATTAAAATTGAAGAACAAGTGTGAGATTTCCTGCAGGGCAAAGCTGTTTTGCAAAGTTGTGCCTCAATGATCACCTTTAACCCTGTTAAGAATAGTTTTCTTAATGGTTATTATCTGCTCTTCTTTTTAGAAACAGCATGTGGAAAAGAGAAATACCTTACGTATCCAACTAAAATACAACCATAACCTCTTAGCTTTATGGAAGCTAGACTTGATTGTGACCGGTGACAGAGCATAAATATATGGGTGAACCATCCAACACACTACACACAGAGGAGAATTAAAGTCAACCACTTATCAATAATAATTACCTTTCTCAAGACAATGGCATAGATCATGTAAGTTAAGTCCCTGTGACAAAAACATGTATGACCAGTATATCAATATACAGTTCTTTGGCAGCAACACACTAACTCTTGATTGAAGTCTGAACTCAGACTCTCCTAAATTATAGACCTGGTTGCCAGTCTTTTCATAATTAAAGAAAATCCACTTCTCGCATGAATCCAATAAGTCCAGTAAATGAAATCTGAATAAATCTTGCAGGCAGCTTTAGACTGTAACATTAAGCATAGATATTTATTGTCTGCTTTAGTTTCAATCCAAATATATTGTATTTAAACACACAAAATTCTGTGAAACTTCTGAGTAGTTCAGATGGGGCCAAAATCCATGAAGAGAATCCATATTCACCCGTGAAAAACCAATAAACATCAATCCCATGATGATAAAATGATCTTCATCTAACAGAGGCAATGATGAGTCCACACCTGGATGAGTGTCACAGGAAAATTGACTTTACAGGGGGAAAACCAGAAAGCCAGAAAACGTAGAATACTGCCATCCACCGACCAGATTACCTTTCTCCAGTTTCAGGTAAACCTTATCCTCCTTGTCTAGATAGAGCAGGACTCCATTAGTGGCAGCTTCACGTGTGACGTCCTTGTCCCCAGCAAAAGCAGAAATGACTGGCTTTCCATTTAGCATCAAATTAACCTACAAGAGAAAAACCACTGAAAAGCTCTAATTAACAGAAAAACATCAAGAACTATCACTGAACATTAACTACAGTGTAACAGGTCTGCTAACGTCCCAATCTTCACTGCTTGGTTGGTTTGTTTTTAACTAATAATTGCATTTATTTGGAGTGTACAAGCACATTCGTGTTTCATGGGCTTGACCTTCAGTTGAGTGCAGTCGGTGGGACACTGCCCACCGCGTGCCTTGGTCTGGGCTCAGTCGGTGTGAAAGGTTATGCGACACTGCTTCCATCTGTTCCTTGTTGTTGTAACTCTCTGGTGATATGGACCTGTGAGCTATCACCTCAGTTTGTTTCACTTTGCCTACCTCCCAGGTTATTTAGACACGCACTAGCAAAGATATTTTCAAGAATCTTAGGCACCAGAGATGCGATATAGACACCTAATGAGATGTCAGAGGTACTGCCATAGGCTGGGAGCTTACACTTCATTGACAGCAAAATGTATGTCCCTTCCATTACTGATGGCAGCTTTGTTTTAAAGTCTAGAACAGACCTTCAGCTTTATGAACCACTGCACTGTGTTTTGGTACTGAAACAGTTTTTCTATAAAACACTTCTGAAATCCAGCACAGCCTCTGCTGTGAAAGCAACATCACACAGACACTTGGTAAATAAAGATGGGCAGGGACCGGGGGAACGGACAGATCCAGGCATTTTTCCTTTCCCCAGTGGCAAACTATTAGCTTTCTTCTGCTTTTTCTTTTTAAGCAGCTATAATGCAGTCACAGAGGGGTGAATTAGGAAATGCTTATTCATATCGAGTATGCTGGCCTTGCATATGCTCCCATTAATTTTAATGGGAGTCACCACGGAATAAATTAGTGCTCAATGTAAGTCAGGGCAGCAGAATCTGGCCCTGATTTGGGATTCATCTATCTGGGAAATCCACTTAATCAGATGTCCCCAGGGCACCAATTTCATTTTAATGATATTTAATGACACTAACAGATGTTCCAGGGGCACAGTAATATCGCTTATGTAGGAAGCCTCCAGGTGATTTAGTGGTGTTTAAGTCTGCATGTGGCTGAGACTCAAGTTGGTTTGCTCCACTGCAATGGCTTTCAGTCCTCTCCCCTAGATATCACAGATGCAAAAAAAGAGCATCAAGAGTTTACTCATTGCTTGGTTTTGGTTTATCTCACTCCTCCTGTACCATCTTTCTAGGTCAGGTTTCCCTGCAGGTCATCTTACAGCTATTTTAATCACAGCAGAAGACACATCACAGGTTTGCACCAGACGGTCTCACGTTAACTATGCCAAAATGGAGCCAACAAAACCTATCCATCACTTTAGAAACTCTTGATCTATGTATGAAAGATTTCAGGTCATGTGGCAGGTGGGAACGTTCCCTGTTACAAGCCCCAGACTCCCAGGTTTGAGCACCTGGTATGTGAAACACCAAAGTCTGCACTGGACTTCCAGAATCCAAGCTTTGACATCTTTCTTGGCAATAAGGATTTTAAATCCAGTGAAGCTGGCTGACGTACGGTTATTCTAGGCCATTTCAACCTTCAGCATTTAAGAGAGAGAAAGGAACAAACTTTGAGCATATTAAATAGCTTATATAAGCTCATTATAGAGTTTTTCATAAGGTCAATGTTTCATCTAAGACTTTTGTCATTGACCTGACTGGAACCGTGATTTCCTGTTGTAAACTGAAGGCGAATTTCACCAGGGCTGTGAACGTGTCTCACACCAGCTTTCTCCTCCATCTCTACCGTTTACACTTTTTTTCAGGTGCTTTACTGGCAACCCAAAGCCAGAGCTGCCACAAAGAAATGGCTGATCACTCCTCCTGCAGAAATCAGTTTCATCCCAGCCTTGGACACTGAAAACCATACTCAGGAGCAAGACAGATGATGGGGAAAGCATCAGATACTTCTATGAATCTGGTGGTCTCATGGGTGGAAACAAGGGAAGCCACAGATGTTATTCCAGATCCAGAAAGCCAGTATGTATGTCACGGAAATTGCATGACCTGCCATGAAGATTATGGGTACTTTAAGGACTTTACTGTTGGCTCAGCGAGAGGATGTTCAGGAACTTAGAGGCTTTCCCTCTAAGCTAGCACACACTTGTATTTAATTAGGTAGTTCAGCTGCTATTAAGCTACAGAAGAAAGTGCAGAATCACTCCTTTTTTTTTTAATATATGACACATCTTTTATGTATTATAAGGTGAAAAAAAGTTTAAACTGCTATAAAGGTTCCCTAGAATACATCCCTGTAGAGGTATAACTGTTTGGTGTAGTACAGAACTAGCAGATCACCTTAACCAACCTTGGTCAGCAGCAGACTGGTGTCGTAAACAGCTACCTGGCATCATGAGCTGTCAGCCAGGTCACAAAATGCTACAGAAATAATCAAATCTGGTAGGTATCCCCAGAACTCTCTGTTCAAGACACGGAGTTTAACCTGTAGCAAAATATGACTCTTCAATAGTATTTATGCAATTAAGTGAAATTTAGAGCTCTATTTTACTCTTGGGTGATTCATTCTATTTAATACTTTATATCACCCTAGATATTCAGTTCTCATGGTACAGAAGTGAGGCTATGGCAATTTATCTGAGGCGAGGATCTTGCCTTGTTACAGCTGTTGAGTTTAAATGTACTCACTCTGCTGCTAGGAACTCTACACCACAGGTTGCTTTAAACTAAGCTATTTTTCCGTGAAAGTGTTTTAAATAATCTTGTGTTCAGACAAGATCCTCTTCTAAATAAACAATTTAAGTAAAAGAGTTTATAGTCATACTTGATCAACGTACCTGAATTGTTTGACTCTGATAGACTTTAATGACATGAAAATTGAAACTGTAAATTCCTTTTCTTGGTGCTACAAAGACAGACTCCAACGTGAAAAAATTGCCCACATTTACTAGGATCTACAAACAAAAAATATAGCATAGGAATTAGTACAGGTATTCAGTGCTAAATAAAAAAATACAGACTACTAACTTCAGAAACCATTCATCCATGGAAATTTTTTAATCTACATCTATGCTGTTTTATTCATTCTTTTCTCAATTGTTTCAATATTACTCATAAAAATGGATATTTAGTTATATTAATAGTACAATGTTACTATAAATAAAGTAGGGTGGAAAATATTTCTTACTTTGCTACTATATCATACCTTCAAGACCTTTCTTCTATACATGTTTAGAGGGGATTAAGAAAAGGCATTTCTGTTCATCATTCCCCAAAAATGACATCAAAACCCTAATTCAGGGAGTGGCACACTGGTTTGGGCTAAAAAGCAACGGTCAAGTCAACACCGTCTTCCTGAAAGTCTCGAGCAGTGAGAGGAAGGATGTACGTGAATGATAGAATTCATTCACCAGTTTATAGTCGGACTGAGTTACTGAGATACCTGGCACAGCTGAGCAGAAACTGGCTGTGAGCCTTTGCTGCTTGATTTGGTTTTGTAACCACTAATAATATTTTGGGATTGATTAAACAGAGACAAGTAACAGAGGGGAACATATTAAATGAGTGCATCATCCACGTGCTAAATACATTCTTTAATGACTACAATTTTCTTTCTTTCCACTTAGTTATGCTTTATTTTTAATTGATACTTTCAGGTTCCTTTATGCCAGACACAGCCCTAGTAAGCCACTAGCAATGTCCGTGAAGTTGGGTAATTTACGTTGCTGGCATTAAGCTACATGACATATCTGGCTTCAGTTGTCACGACAATTTACTGTTCATTATGATACAGTATAGGAAGCAAAATAACCATCAGTCTCAATTACCTCGGACTTGCACTAACACAGGAGCTGGTATATGAAATGTGTGCTGGCATCTGTAGGTTAATATTAGTGGCTGCGATGAGAGGGGCTGTACTATGAACCTGGGATTGTTATAGAACAGTTAAATGATTTTTTCCTTCAAATTCGGGCTTCTTTCCCCTCTCAAAGGCTGCAAAAGCCGTCTAAAATCCACGTAGGCTGCTTACACCTGAGAAAACCCCATCCCCAACCCTCCGGGGGCCATATCCTCGCTCGGTGCTCAGCGAGAGCTGCTTCTCGGATACTCGCACAGCCCCGGCTGCTCCTCCCGCCTCTCCCAGCGCCCATCACCGTGGCGCAGACCCCTGGGTCCCGCTTCACCCTAATAACTTACTTGGACCCATCCACCTCGGAGGCTGGAGGGTCCCGGGGTGGGGGGGGCCATGCGCGGAGCTGTGCGGAGGGGGCCGGCAGCGCACGGCCCCCCCGGGACCCCGACGGCGGCCCCGTCCCGGGGGTGGGGGGCAAGTGGAAAACTTAACTGCAGGGAGTGACGTGCCGGCTGTCCCCGGCTCCCCTCGAGCTGCGACCTACCCGGCCCCGCCGTTTCTCTAGATTTGGGGTGCGGGGGGGCTCCAAGTTTTTGCTGGAATTAAGGAAATAGGCGAAGGGGGCGAGGGGGGACCTGTTGATCGCGCCTGGTCGCGTCCCCGTAGGGGGGGACACGGGCACTCTCGGCCCCGCGGGGTTCCCCCCCCCCCAGCCCCGCCGCTTACCTGGTCGAAGTAGATGATGCGGGTCTTGTTGCTCATCTCGGAAGGCTCGTGGTTGGTGCTCCTCACGGCCGAGAAGGCGACCTTGGAGTTGGCCGCCCGCACGGAGATGCCCAGCGGGGAGGAGGACGAGCCCTTGGCGTCGGTGGCCGGGTTGGAGTCGCAGACCACCAGGCACTTGCCCTCCAGCACGATGGGCTCCGTGTCGTTCTGCGCCCTCGCCGCGGGGCCGCCCAGCGCCAGGGCCAGCAGGACGGCGGGCAGCAGCCGCCAGCCCATGGTCGGCACCCGCGGCCGCTCCGCGCCGCCGCTCCGCGCCCCGCGCCGGCCACCGCGCCGCGCACCAGCGGCAGCCGCTCCCCCCGCACACACACACACACCACACACGCACCCGCACCTCCCGGCAACGCCGCGCCGAAAGTCTTCCTTCCTCCGGCTTCTTCCCTCTCTTTTTTTTCGCTCCTTCTTCTCTTCTCCTCCTCCCCCCGCCACCACTTTGTGCTTTTTTTTTTTTTTCCTCCTTTCTTTCTTTACCCGGGTCCTTTCGCGAGCTCTTTAAAACACGCCGCAAAAAGCTGCCGAACAAAATAAACACTTTCCGGTGCCCCTTTTTCTCCCTTCTCTCCACATCAAAAAAAAAGAGTGAGAAGGCGGGGGGGGGGGGGGGGGGGGGGGGGGGGGGGGGGGGGGAGTGAGGGAGAAAAAAAAAAAAGCCCTCAGGTGAATTATTGGTGAGAAAGAGGAGAAGAGAGGGGTCGTGAAGAAATAAAACCATTTGACGTTGCCATGATTGCCGCTGCTGGCTCTCTCTCCCCTTCGAGCTGGAGATCCAGGATGCTGAGTGGTGGTAGCTTACCCCAAAGCTGCCAGATCCCGTGTCCGGTATCACTGCCGGGGTGCTGCAGACACCAGCTCTCTTTCTCACTCCCCCCCCACTTTCTCTTCCCCAACCCCACCCCAGAGAGTTATGTCATAACAAACCTGCCCAGCTCTCACCTAGCTGGGCAGATACGACACTTCATTACTAGAGACCCTCCTCTTGGTATTGCCCCCTCCGCAGACACACACACTTTTCTTCCCAGGCAACTTTTTAAGCAGCTACAAAGCCAAAGGGAAAACAACAAAACATTGCTGTGATGTCCCCGATTTTCAAAAGGAGGAGGGAGAAAAAAAACTGCAGCCTGGTTGAAAGGCAGCATCTAAACCTGGAGGAGTCTCGCAGGGCACAGACCTCCTGTGCGTGTATTTGTGGGTTGCATTTGGGCATGACACCCTGACCCTGTGCACGCTGCCGTCGATTCCCCGTTAGGCAGCCAGGAAGGACGCAGCCCTCCTCAAAGCCAAGCACTCAGACACTTGGATCACTCATAGGGCTTTACTGACTGCTCTTGGAGGGTTAATGCTGCCAGGTACCACCTCATGGTGCTGCCAAATGGCAGCTGCTGGTAATGTTTTGATCAGACACCTCTGTCTCGTATTAGTTTCCTTTCTTTGATGTGTGCTGAAAAGACTGGAAGACTGAGCAGGTACCTCAGCTTCGTACTCCCACGTATTGCAAGATTATTAAAAACGTGACTGGTTTGGTGCTGCTGATGGCTTCTAGAGAAGATCTTTCCCCTATCAGCTGGTCCCATGGAAATAGTCTTATGGTGAAGCCTAAGCCCTCTTCAGGGACTGGTAGAAATGATACAGTGTTCCCAGAAGCAGAATTGGCTAAACAGATTTTCACCCAAAACAACAACAAAGTGCCAATAGTTTGTAAGAAATTTAGCATATGATTTTTAGCTAGATACCGTTCAATACAACAGATTTTTGTGCCTATAACAGCTTTGCAACAAATATGCCCCATGTCAACCATTACCCACCAGCAGCCTTCATTCACTTCTTGTCCAGAGCCATCTCGATCTGGGTGCAGCTTTTCTACCTTTAAAACCCAGCTGGGAAAGGTGCTGGTCTGTTCTGGAGCTGTGAACACCAGGACATCT
The DNA here is from genome assembly GCF_013368605.1 of Nyctibius grandis. Classification (NCBI taxonomy): domain Eukaryota; kingdom Metazoa; phylum Chordata; class Aves; order Nyctibiiformes; family Nyctibiidae; genus Nyctibius; species Nyctibius grandis. The sequence continues at coordinate 6,498,980 of NC_090676.1, read as the reverse complement.
TGCTGCCTCCTGTTCTGTAGAAGAGGAGGCTTGGAATACAGAGAGCTCACACAGCACCTCAGCTCCGTGCACTAAAATGCTGACCATAAATCTGGATGCTAAGAGGCGAAAGAAATTAAAGAAGCAACAGGAAACTAAGAGGAGTAATAAAAAGCACCAACCCCCACTCTCTACAGAACACCAAGGCTTTCTCCAGGCAAATGTAAGCTGGGACTGTTTTTCAGCTGATGTGGAGAACTGAGGATGAAGCATTAAGTCTGCAGAACTCAGAAAAGTCTTCAAGAAGCCATAAAGCAGCTAAAGTCCTCTAGCTAGCAAAAAATACAATAATTTCTAAAATTCAGAAAGCTAGACTGAAATTTTAAGGAATCTCATTGGTCAGACAAGAGGTAAAAAGAAATGTTACTGTTTTCTAGGAATGCATCGATATCCTCTTTTTCAGTGACACCAAAGATGGACAGAAGAGTCAAGCTGAGAAGTACCACTTGCTGTGAACAAGGAAAGGAAACAAGAAATAAAGCAAATACTTGCAGCACAACTTTGTCCTTTTTGTAGAAAGTGGATCTGCACATTGAAAGATTTATGCCAACGCAGAGGAACACCTGTCTGGAGGACTCTTGCAAAACAGAGCTGCGTGAAAACAGGAAAAGATTTTGTGCCACAATATTTTGTAAATAAATACAAATGTGTAAATAATTCCACACTATTTCAACTTCTTGTGCTTAAAAACTCTTCTGTAGCTCATGCTGCTGAGTAGCCTTTTAACACTGCACAAATAGCAGCAAATATATTTATAACATGTACATAAATTTAGATTGAAATGTGAAACTGCTGACAATTTTCAAAGATCAATCATTTGTCAGAGGGTAAAAATTTTACAATAATTTCAGACAAGTGTTTTAATTTCATTTTGTTGTGGACAATGACATCCACTGTCTCTATAGTGGGGGGGGGGGGGCGGGAATGGAAAAACAAGAAAATAACCAAAACTCAGATAAAGTGGGAAAAAAAGGAAAGTAACATCAGAAACCCAAGTGATCAGCAAACCGAGGTATAAGCTGAATCGGATTTTCCAAAAGTTGACTTTCTGTTTCCTTCTCTGCAGGTGCAGGCACATGCTAAGTCTGGCCTGGCAACACCATTGTCTCGTTCCACTTCTCTCACTTGAATGTCTAAGGACCTGTTTTGCAGAGAGCAGTTGCAGAAGTGCAGACAAAGTCGACAAGAAGCACCTCTCACTCGAGTGCTTTTCTCCCAGAGTTGTGCACACAGTTCTGTGCAAGCGGGTTACTTCAGCTGTGTGAACAGATTAGTAAGTAAGGATGCAGCTAATTACAGCTGTGTGAACACAGCTGCTTCATTGCAGAGCTCGGTTGCGATAAAGTTAAATGCAAGTTAGGAACAAATTTGCACCCACATTTTGCATGCAGTTATAAGCCTTCTTTTGAGATCACAGTCTGCAAAAGCTAAAAGTGCTCCTCATCTCATACAATCTATTCTGGAAAAATCAGAAAAATACAACAAAAATTCTCCTAGAACTACCTGTCGGTCTGCACAGGTAACATAAGACATACGTTGATTAACATCATACTTCTGATCACCTACAAAAGGGGACTGAAGTGGACTCTGTCCTGAAGCATGGATTACATTTTCAATGTCAGCAATTTCCAAAAATGTTTTTGTGGATGGCATTAAATTTTGACATCAGTGATACCCTAATCTGAAAGAAGTCCAATTAAAGGAGGCTGCTAATAAAGATAACATGAAGAAGAGAGCAGATTCTGCCCGTCTTTTGCCTGCATTTATGCTGGATACGTGCTTGTAGGTCTGAAATTCCTATTTTATTTGAACCACGCTTTGCATTGCAGTGTTGGAGAGGGGGAAGCCCCAGACTCTGGGGCTCCTGTCCCTGTTCTTCATGCCTTTGACTTAGGACATGGTGATTTATTATCTACAAAAGGGTGTGGACAAACCCTTTTCACCATTCCAGCATTTTCTTTTCCAAGTCTAAAACATATTCTAGAGTGCTGCTGACTCTGATGTGCTTCTGGCTGGATTATAGCTCAGTAAACTTAGCAACTTGTCTGGAGTTGAGGGAAGGGGCCTGAGCAGAGGCGGGGCAGCAGCAGAGCTCCCTCCTTTGTGGAACCCAGCAGCAGCTCGATCAGAAATTTTAACTCCATGCTTGGAACTGGAAGACACTATGCTTCAGTAAAGTATTCTTTTCCCCAAAGTGTAACTGGTATTGAGATTTCAGATGACATTCATTAACAATATGAATTCAAGAGATGAATAAGACTATTAAAACTTTTCCTTAGCAATAAGCCGTTTTCAGGATGGAGAGAAGGCAGAAGAACAACACAATGAGAAAAATTCAACACAGCAATCACGATTTAACAACCAGGTCCTACAAGCACAGAGGAAATCCTAATAATTTCCTTGCTCTGGGAAAAGGAAAGCAAAATAGAGGCCATCAGGGAAAGTGCATTTTGGGGAGGAAAGAGCTGAACTGAAAATAAAAATTGAATTCTTCCTGGAAATTATATAACCTACAATAAAGTTAGCATTCTCAGACATTCAGAAGTAAAGCATCACACTCAATGCTGTAGATAAAGTCTTTTTTGACTGCTCAGGCATGGCACCAAATCACAATTCAGACAGTAATGGTGGCAGTTGAAACAAATTCTTGGAGGCGATTGATCAAGTCCTTAAATGGAGCCCAGAGCCTGCTGGCAATAATTTCCAAGCTGATAACTGGGCTGTTAGGGCTGATCCCACAGCCAGCAGCACGAGGAAGGCAGGGCCTGGTCTTGGCCATGGGGAGCCCACGCATCGATTGGTGCGGAGCTGCTGGCACGGCCCTGAACTTTATTCACATCATGCTCCCAGAGAGACTGGATCTATAAATAATATACATAATCCAGCCCCAAGTCCACGCCTAAGTAAACAGACTGAAGACCCCCCTGTCACCAAAATACCTGAACCATTGCACAAAATACCTCCTCCTCATTTCCCCACCCACGCAGCGGGAAGAGAGCTTAAACGTTATTAGTAACAGTGTTCGTTTGGGTGGTTGGGCTGGGTTTTAATTGCTGAACAAAACGAGGGAAGTTTGCTGGGGATGCTGTGGGAAAGATGAGTTGAAAAGTGAAGTTTGCGTTTAATTCGTAAGCAGCAAGGTTAATGATTGTTCTTATTTTATCTGACAAATAATTTCTTAGTATTGATCCAGCTCCCTCTAAGAGGGATTTTTTTTCTTCTTCCTTTGAAAGAAAAATGAGTAAAATAAATAGCAACAATGCTCAAGAATGGAAATTCAGTTAGATTAAGCTCACAGTTTCTTTCCCTTTCTGGACACGTACTGTGGAAGCCTAAAACTGTCTCCAGCTGGAAGTATTTTGCCCTTTCACAGGGAACTTTCTGCACCAAGGCGGGCGTGCTAGGCATCTTTCTGACAAAGGGAAGAGCCACAGGGGGAACAAGGAGAAAACACCATGTTTACATTTATATTTTCTTTTACCTCTTGGCTTGTAAACTTGCATTAAATACAATTTCTGTATCAATATTGCATGATACCTTTCAAATCTCTTTGGAAAAAAACATCTTGCTTTATATAATTAGTCATTTGCCTTACAAAAGGGAGAAATCATCTGCCTCAGACTTCCTCTCCTGCTTTTGAGCTTCGTGCTTGTGTCTAGAGGCCTTATGAATTCTCCTAACCCCTCGGTAACAGGAGCCCTCCTTCCTATCCTTTTCTTTTTTCTTTATCCTAATTATATTTCCCTTCTGTCTAGCTGAGCTTTCTGTTTGCTGAATGTGTAACATGGTTTTGCACTGAGCTGGTTGAGCACCCATCAGCCTCCTCCTAGGATTCAAGCCCCAGCTCCGGCGAGGCTCTACTTGGCTTTTTGCTGAACTCATCCTAATGAGGATGCTCCAGGTGAACCGGCGCGGGAGAGCGGGGCAGAGGGGCTGGATTCAAAGGCTGAATACTGATGACGATTCCAACCTGTGTTTATGGAGCTCAGTGGTCAGACTTTTTACTGTCTTTTGACATTCTTTCAAGCTAAATATTGTATTTCCTGAGTTGGCTGTCGTCTCCATCTGGCTGTTGGCTCCCGTACAGACTAACTTGTCTTTTAGACAGCTGGCCCTGTGGCTCTCAGCTAGTTGCACAGCTTGTTGGCCGAATCCAAAATGAATTCACCTGGCTAATGAGCTTAATGCTTCTTAAGAAGATTCCATAAATATTTGATAACGTAAATTTCACTTCATTTATTTAAGCATAAAATGTAAAAAGATCCTATAGGAATATAATAAAATCTTCGTTCATATATATTCATAGGGCTGGAATGACTAAAATGAACAAAAGTTTTGCTATTTAATTCAGACATGCAGAATGAAGCCTAGAATTGCCTTGCTTTGTTTTGATCTATTTCATAGATATATATGTGCGCTTCATCTCTGGCAACTTGCTTGGCTTTTTAAGTAAGCTTGTCTGTATGTTTACCTATTTTTAATGTACCTCTCTTCATTCCATTCCATCTTCAAGTATTTTTTTACACTTTCTGCAGCAGCAGAACAGAGAAATCTTCGAAAAACAATTGTCTGTTTCTATTTCTTGGGCTTTAATTTCCCTGGCATTCTGTTATTATAAATTTGTGTTTTGATGTACATCTTGGGAAACAGAATTTTAAAATTCTGTGCGAATTTTAGAGGTGATTAAGAAAATTAAATCAGCAGGATATCTGCATGTGTGTAAAGGTAAAACTACTCAGCTGTGCTGACAGCATTGGCATTTGAGGTCTTTATTCAGCATTTCTTATGCAGCCAAACCTTCTCTGTGGCCAATACTGCAAACCTGAGCACACTTCAGGCCCAAGCCCAAAGTGCAAATCAGGGTTTGAAATGCTCATGGCCAGATTCTGTGACTCCTCACAGCAGTGTGTTTCTGCAGTTACTCTTTGATGGATGTCTGGAAATATTTACAGTTATACTGTTGCACTGAGTCCAATCGACTTAGTCTGGATTTACATCAGCGTAAAACTGAGAGCAAAATTTGACCCTGTAGGTTCTTTTTAGTCCTTCATAGATCCTAGGTAGGAGTTCATTGTTTGCAACAACAATAGGCCAGTAAATTTCATCACTAATCTTGGCTGGACTATCCACAAATAGTTTAATATTTCTTGTGTTTATTTTTATTCAAAATATTTCCAGGAAATCTCTAATTTACATGTTAACCCTTTTGTAAAAAGAGAGCTTTGGTAGATTAAGACTGTAAAATCATTTTACATACATTAACTGTCTTTATAGCAGGTACTTGCAGCTATATAACTTATTATAAAATAAAATTTAATTCTTGTTTTACTATTGCATTTCAGTGCAAGTCTAGAAAAAAAAACTGTTCATTTTTTCAACTAATTTAGCTGATCCTTTTATGCAATTTTATGAAATAAATAATTTTGCAAAGTGCTGCGCTGACCTACACAATGGTCTTAGATTTTTCAATTGTATTTTAATGAAGTAAGAAGGGTGATTTTTTGCCCAAATGGAATAAAATCAGATGATACAGCCAGAAACCCAGAAAAATAGCCTAGCAGGAAAATCTTTCCCTTTTAGCAGGAGGGAAGGGGAAGGAACATGGTTTGTTACTTGCTCCGAGCTTCAGAGCCCATTTCACTGAGCAAGGTGGTTACAGTGAACACAGGATGGAGTTTGCAAAGGCTTCAGCAATCTGTTGAATACATGTTGTGGATATAGTTGGCTAATTTGGTGTCAAGGAAACCACAGAAAAATTAGATCCTGGAGTGGTGTAATTTAGTGCATCTCCTTTGACATCAATCGCAGTACACAGGTTACCTCCCCTCAGGAGAATTTGTCCCACACAGATTTCTCACTGAGTGGTTTTCATAGCAAGGGCCAATGAAAAACTAAAAAATAGCGTTGCTGAGGGAATAATTTTCATTTTAAAAAGTGTTTAAGATAGTGAATTAAGGGACTGCCCATTGATTGTATTGCTTGCTTGATATTTAAAGGAAGTGAATTTACTGGAAGACATGATATTCAGGGAGGAAGCCACAGGGAATGGCTTCACATTAGGATTTTTAGTGCCATCTATTGAGATATGCCAACTTTAATAGTAGAAAAAGACTTGATTTTTTATATATTGTAGGTTTAATTTTTTAACTTACCAACTTTCATTGCACCCGTTTGCTGCTCAGACTAGTTTCCAGCCTCCTTGCAGCATGGCTCATATCAGATGGCCCTGCTACATTCATACACTATTGGGAAAACACATAAAAATCATAGCATGGCACCTTCAAGTATCTGATTTCTCTCCTCTCATTTTAGAATAAATATCTTAAGAGCAACTCTCCAAAGCTGGACACAGCCCTCCAAACCTACAGAAACACCTCAGCAACTGGGACAGAAACACGCCATGGCATTTTTTTTACTTCTTCTCCCCAGTATATGGCTTCCAACAACTATTCTCTGCTCCTCCAACAGGTTTTTAACCTTTCTGCAGCAGTCAAGCTGCTTGTAGGGGCTGGTGTCGAGGCAAGCTGGGACAACATAGTAGTGCAACAACCACAGGCAAGCTCCATATGGAGAGGCCTAGATGAGCAAAGCTGAGTGAATAAATGATTTCTTTAAAATGAATTAAGCAAAGAAAAGGTTTAAAGGAACAAAACTATTTGGGGACCAACTCCCAAAAGTGTACTTTCCACTTCAAAGAAATAAATGGTCTTAGGTCAAGTGAATCCTTTCTTTGAGAAAAGTAGAAAGGTTTGTTTTGTCTCAGACTTTTTATGATTAAATGCTGGCTAATTTCTGAAGAACAAACGTCCAAAGAAAAGTCTTGAAATTGGCTTTGTTGTGGTAGTTTCAACATTTCCACTTTCCTTCCATTTCCTTTAATTTTTTCCTTCCTTTTTTGTTTGTTTTGCTAGGCATCAGCAGGGCTATAGGAAGAGGAGAAAATGTGACCCTAATTCTTCTAGAAATTTCCTCTAAAAATTTGACCTTTCCAGAAATTATTTGTGGCTGTGAATGTGCACAAGTACCTCAAAGTGTCTGAATTTTACTTCAGTCCTTCAGAGGCAGAACACAGTATCTCAAACCGTGTTTCTGCTGTTTTCCCAAAAATATCCATCTCTTAAAACCAATGTGTAATTTTCTCAATATTTTGGTTAATAGATCATTTGGACAGCAAATATTATAATCTCAATGTACATTTTCTTCTACAAATTGTGGGGCTAACTTAGGGAGTGTATGTAATTTATGTAACTTAAATCTGCAAAATCTTTACCATCAAGTGTCTATTCAGTTCTAATATTTGCAGTTCACAATTGGTAGTAGGTTAAGAAAATGAGTAAATGAGTCTTTCAGTCAGAGAAAGGAAATAATACTATGTAACTTACCCAACTACAGGCAGCTTGAATAGTAAGTCTTTTACTGTACCCGTGTCTCTTGGTTGCCTGCTTTGGGGATTCAGCACCAAATTTCACTTTCTCTTGTATTTGTACCATTACCTAAAGTGGAAGTAAAGCTTAATAGACAATTTTAGAAGAAAGGATGCTTGGTTTCATTTTTTTAATTCATCTCCGACTTCATTAGTTGGTGTAATAATTTTCAGATATAAGTTAGCAACATATTTGGAGATAAAGTATGAGTAGCCTAACCTTTGTAGCAGATGGGAATTGATTAATCTGGTTAAATATTGTGATGATTTTTAATTAAAGCAAAGCAATGCAAGACTTTCTTCCAAGGTTTACTTGCCTCCAGCAAGCCTAACTAGTGCTTCTCCTACCTTTCTCTAAAACAGAATCCTAACAGAAAAGCATTTTTCTCTTTGGTCAGGTATTTAAAACATAGTTTAAATGATTTCACATTTGAGCTTTCTGTTTGTGTATCCCTATAAATGTTTAAAACTGCTCTTGTCACAGAGATTATATGGCAAGAAAAACAGTGGGGGTTACAATGTTTTGCTTTGTTATTTTTTGTTTGGTTTTTTTTGCAAGACTGCCATACATAAGCAGTCATTCCCCAGATGTTGATACTAGACTCCTCCAAATACACCTGTTGAAGTGTCACATATGGATAAGGACAAAAAAATCCCCTAACCCTGAAGTTTGAAAGAAATATTAAGATCATGCTAGATACATCCTTATTTATCAGCACTCTCAACCCTCTATAAAGCTTGACACCACATTTGCAGTGTTTCTCAGTGCTGTGCATTCATCACTACTGCCCTACAGAAGCACTAAATTATTTTTTCCACCTTCTGTCCTTCCTTAATCTGAAAATTGTGCCAGCAGCATGAAGGGTGAAACACATTCCCTGTGTGTCCTGCAAGGCTTGTCCTTTAATCCAAAAGGTAAATTCTCATAAGTGCTCATGAATAGACTTTTCACTATTATTTGTAAGCCTATGTGATACTTTACAAATCATACCCACAGAAAGTATCTTGGAAACCACGCATTTACCATCAAGGGCCAAACAAGACAATACCACTGAAGATGATCAGCCAGTGCATGGGAAACACACAGCACTGCAAGAGCTGGGTTAGAAGTCCTCCTTCAAATCCCCTTTAAACTTCCTAAGGAAAGCAAATTCAACCCAGGGGACCCCAACACTGTATAATTAACTATATGTAATCTACTTTATTGCATAAACTTTTGTGCATTTGGTCCCCAGAACTGGATCCAAAATCCAAGTGTAGTCACCACATTCATAGAAATCAAGCTCTAGGGGTTCTAGCTCCTTCATCTATAGCCCACAGCCTTGTCCCAAAGAGAGGTAGATGTGAGCTCTGGCCTTTGTACCAATGCTGGTTCTTTACTTTAACCAATGGATTTTCAATATAAAACTATACAAACATTTCTTGAAATAGTGACTGGCACTTAGGTTTCCTCCTTCCAACTGGCTGTCCCCATCTCTAGACAGTCCTATTCTATGTGCATCTTAATAACACTTGACTGCTTTTGCACAGCTGCAAGGGGAAGAGGTGGGAGCGATTGAAATGAATCACAACTGTTTTCTAAATTTCATTCCCTGAAATGGCTATTTTGCACAGCACACCTGCGTGGATACGGTACGATCAGTGCCTCTACGTGAGAAGGTGCGAGAGCCAGAGGAGCGCGGGTCAGCTCGGCACACCGCAGGCTGGCTCCGCGCGGCTGTTTCATCGAATGCAGCCAGAGCTGTACGTCAGCTTGGAGAGCAGAGTCACCGCAGCCAGGCTGTCCTTTAGCAGGGCAAGTTCAGTAAATCCATAATCAAAAGGATTTTGGTTGTTTTTAATTTTCCTAATCAGCTTAATTCCTGACAACAAAGTGAGACATCAGATTGTTTTAAATGGCAGGATTCCAAAGAAGAAAACTTCAATTTAAGCATTAATGACAGCAACTTGGGATATTATCTGGGAATTATTTACTGGCTGAGAAAAGTTCCTGTTTTGAAATTGAGTTGAGCAAATTTCTATTTATAATTACATCATTTCAGGCCAAGTCCTATAGAGCTTGTTCAGGAAAATTTCTAGAAGCTACAAGAAGAATTTTGGTATAAATATGCTCATCAGTACTTGATCTTTATGGACAATAACCTGTGGGGTTATTTTCTTTTTTTAGTTCAATGCTTATGAGCAAATGATGTCACCATAACATACATCACCAGTTATTTATCCTTGTGCAAGCAAAAGAGTGTCAGTTATTTATGTTTTGAAAAACATTGCAGCATTTTTAAATTGCATCAAGAGACTTAAAATCTGCATCTGAAACCTTTTGTTTCAAACGTCTTATTTGTAAAATAAGCTTAAAGCAATATTTACCTACTTTGTAGTTTTCTGTTGTTTAATGACTGATGACTGTCCTTGACTAAAATATTCTCAATGGGCAAAATTCATCCCTGGGTAAACAGGCAGCAAGTGTAAAGCTTGAGCACATTTAGTAACCCCTGCAATCATTTCAATGTATACCCAAGAAAGCACAATCCGCTTCTTAGACGTGTCACATCAGCTTCAGTAATATGCTGTGACATGAAATACTCGAGTTAATGATAAATAAAATCTTATTTGCACAAAGTATTAATGCCTGCATGAGTCTGAGTTAGAGTTTTCATTAAAAGGCTCTCCCTTTCTTTGTTACTCTGGGAATAAAGTAGACGGTTCAGCTTTTGGTATATTCTACTTGGGTAGAGAGCAGCAACAGTGAAAAAAATAATATTTGCATTTAGTTTGATGAGAAAACTTAATAGTTGAGCATTTTGTTCGTCTGCAAATTAGGGAATGAAATCTTGGGTCTATGAATATCCACAGCAAAACTTCTGTGAGCAACACAGGGAAAGATCTCACCAAGAGCTTTCTGAGTCCCTGTTTGAGTCAGAGCACCTCAGCACTGCATCAAAGCAGCCCCTCAGTTTGAATTTTTTAATATATTTTTCTTCAAGGTGAGCAGCTTGAAATTTGTTTATGGTTCTTCTGAGTCATCATTAGCAGCAACTTCTTAAACACAGGAGTGAGTATTTTCTAGGAATACTTTCAGGCTTTAGTAGTTGTACAGCGAGTGCCCAACAGGTTCCCTTTAAGAGATCCCATGTTTTTATTCGCTTTGTCTAACACAATTTTTTTCTTCTCCTACAACTGGTGTTTGTATTTGAAAAGTGACTTCAAAGCTTTTATGCATAGAACACCTTCCAAGTGACCACAATTTTTATTTTTGCTTTACTGTTCATTTATACAAATTAGCAGGCACACCCTGCCTGTCACCTGGTCTTCTGCCTGTTCAAATAGGAAAGGAAAAAAAAAAGGAAAACTGGAAAGCAAAGTTCAGCCACTGTCCTAGGATGTAATTGTCTACTTATGGAAGTTAAATTTGTTCCACTGAGTCTAGTGCTAGATAATCTCAGCTCTTCACATTTTTGGTTTGAGGAAACTCTGGGAAATATCCGCCTCCACGGGAAGATATTTGTATTTCAAACTGTGAATTCTTGGAAAACCCTTGTGAGTGCTGGTACACATGTAACACTGGCCCCTCTGGGGGCGCAAGTCAATTCAGTGACCTGTGCCTATAGGAGCTCAATTTCTTACAGTATTTCTCGGGGCAGATTTGAACACACAGAAGTCAGGGATTTCTACTGGGGTGAAGTCAGGGATTTCTATCGGGAGCTCCAATCCCAGAGTGCAGGGCTTCTCTCAGTCACATTTTTACTGGAGACAACTGATGTTTGATATGAGATCCAGAAATTATCTTTCCTGTTCTTGCTGAAGTACTGCACATACTACCAGTAGTGTGAATTTTAAGAAAATAAACTATCAAAATCTGTTTCCTTCTGGAACAAGCAATTCTTGCACAGCTGAGCTGTCATGAAAGAAAACCCAGTACAGCGTTTGACCAGCAGCCTTACTTCATGCAACTGAATATTGAGACTAATTTTACTGAGCAGAGCTACTTATATAACGTCATCATTAAGCTTTCATATTTCATAGTATGCCAAATCTCAGCTTTGTGGTTTTTGCAGGGAAACAAATAACCCATATGTAAAAATACTACGGATCTTGCAGGTTGCTACTTGTCGGAGTGCTCCCAATTATTGGTTTCCACAAACAGAAGGCTTACCCGACGCTTGGCTTTTATGACTACAGGCTTGCAGGATACAACTGTCAGCTGCTAAGGAAGGATTCCACAGACGTTACACATGGAGACTTAGAGCTTGTCTATATAATTCCAAATAAATATTGAGGCATAGCAACTATTATTCTTTATACCACTAAAACTTAGTAATACAGTTGACTAAGAGACCTGAAAAACCCAGTCTTATGCAAAATAACCCTTGGGAAAAAAAGAAAGAGGTAGGGAACAAGGTCTATTTATCTATTTTTACGTATTAATCAGGAGGTCTCTGAAATTCACAGGCACTGAAGAAATATCTTGCTTGAGAAAACTGAAACATGTCTCCTCAGTAAGCTCCCACTCCATAGGAAAGCTTCATGCTGTCTGAAGGGGCTAGAACTTCTTGCCAAGAAGGTATTTGGACTTTAATTTTTTAAATTAATGCTCCAGAATATTCACACAAAGACACAGATATCGACTACTGTGTAGAATATACTTTTAATTGGAAAAGGCCATGCCAGCTGAGCTATAAAACAAGTACAAGCTGTTAGATATAATCATAGAGAAAAAAGACTAGGGGGAAAAAAAGTGAGTCATGGGGGGGGAAAAAAAAAAGAGAAAAAACTATTTAGTTAAAAGAGACTTCCCAGGACTCCTGAGCTAAGGTAGTGGTAGAAAAACATTAAACTTATCATGACCATCACGAATTCTGTTCAGGGATGCAGGGATCTTGATACCATGGAAATGGCACTTGTATTCAGGATTATCTTACATGATTCACATATAAATGAAGATGGTTCAGATTTTGGAGCAGTAACAACACACATCAAAAACTGCAAGTGTTGTTTACAATGAACATACATACACTGTATAAGCCATTGTGGTATAGAGATGAAAGAAATTAAAAAGGAATTTAATTTTCCTCTTTTGATCAGAAATGAGTGATGTAAGCTGTAGCTCCTGATACACAGATAGATGCCACTGACTTCAGTGTCAACCAGATGTCACTGGTCTAATGCTGACTTGAGGCAAATATAGCCAATATGTTTTCTGTAAAATTAAATCCCTTTATGTGCTTCTGTAAATAATTTTCTGTAAGATAAGTACCAGGGGTGCTAATTTTGCTATTTTATTCCTTTTGGCTCTGAGAAACATGACTGCATGTTCTTAACTGGAAGCATAATCCTGGCAAGACTGTTGAGAAGCCAAAATGATGCACTTTTGGTTAGTGCAGACATGCAGGAGCTTATGGATGGCAGCGACACTGGAGGTACAAAGCGGAGGGGACCCACTGGGTACTTTGCTGCTGCTGCAATGCAGAGCTGTAGTTCAGGCATCCTCTAGCTCATGCGAGACAGTTTCTATATAGGATAGGTAGGTGCCTGGAAGATGATGTTAAGCATACTAAATACATAGTCTGTGGAGCCTTGTCCTCAAATATCTTTTTAGACATCCTCTAAGATGAGAGGTGGATTTAAGGCAGAGAAGTTAAGCAGTGAGGCCCACGGGCATTTGCAGCTGGTGCTTCTCACAAAGCTTCTTTGCTTCTCACAAAGCTGGAAGAGCAGTTGCTTCTTTGCACATCAGCACACTTGCTTAACACCTGATGCCTCCTGTTGAAGACATTTCCCTGGAGTTATCGCTCACCAGACAGGAATGGGATGCTGCCGGCTCAGCACACCTTTTGGCTGAAGCACTCCTTTTAGAGGAGGATTATAAGGATTTGGACCCTTCAGGGCAGGATTCCACTTCCTTGGTGACTCCCGCAAAACAGAGGTGGGAATGATCATTTTAAAAGAGCACATAGGGGGGTGCTGCCAGTCACAGCACATCAGAAGCTGTAAGCTCCCAGGACCTGCAGCCTGCGATGCCCTTTAAAGTACTGAGGCCAAAACAAGAAAAAAAACTCTTGGGCTTTTATCTCCACTTTCCAGACAGTGTCCAAGTGTCTCTGCATTCGTGGTGATTGTCCTTTCCTGTCTGACATGACCAGCACTGAAAATCTAGGTATTGCAGCACCTGCTGGTAGGTGCCCAGGCTCTTTACTGGACCTTTCTCTAAATACCTAGATGATCAGCAGTGCTGACATCTAGAACAGCAAATGAAATGCTGCATATGGAGAAATTTTATATGGCAGCTGAGAGAGGGTTGTGATAATGTAATTTTTAGATGTAAGTGCATCCAAGCCTTTCAGATCATTAGCCCTAACTCCTTTTAGCACTGAAGTCAGGGAGAGTGTTCAGCATTTCCATCAAAGCCCAAACACTCTGAGACTTGGGCAGTCAGGCCCAAAATAAGTCAGTTAAAACACTTTCTCAAAGACTGTTTGCAAAACTAGTAGAGAAAATGCCAAATTTTATCAATGACCTTTTAGAACTATTTTCTGCTTTCAATCTTAAACCCGTCCATTTTGTCTTTGAACGTGTAGGACTCCTTTTCTTTTCATATATAAAGCTCCAGATAATTATTCTAATTAAAAATATGTAAAAGGCAACAAATGCAACAGAAGTATTTTCCCTTTTGAAAACCATTGATCATTACCTCCAGTATCCATTACTTAGATGCCTCATGACACATTTTTATTTTGCTTCTCTGTTATTTTTCTCTTCCTGCCAATGCAAATCTCACATATTGATTGACTTTTATAGTATTTTACCTGAATACATGCCATTAGCCATAAAAAGCACTATTATATTGTACTACTTTGGGGGGAAAAAAAAAACCAAAACACCCAGCCAGACACTTTCTCCATTACATACTAAGGCTACAATGCTTTAATAGCAGAAAGACAAACAAGAATTTTTGCTTAATATTCTCCTCTGTGGGTAACAGTTCCTTGTTTCATTATAAAACTTGTAAAGTGTTATCTAGAAAACTACAGCAAAAATAATTAAAAATTAGATCACCATACAGAAACTTATTCATTGAAAGTAATGGTTAAAATGCAGTCAGAAGACTGGGTATCAAAGGAAGATATTAAAAAGAGAAATTATAAAATGTCAAAAATGTCTCCTTACTAAATATACAGGCATCTCAAGGTACAAAAGCACGTACATCAGAAAAAAATGAGGGAGAGACTTATAAGTGATCTGTGATCCTACAGGTTAAATACCACTTACAAATTACACATTATAAATTGAATATCTCTTAAAATCAAGGCATACTGCTGCACAGACTATATACTGTCTATGTGCTACTTATTAGTAGAGAAACTTTCAAACCAATTAACTTAAACACTTTTTCCTGGACTACTTCTTCCCTCGCCTCTTTATAAGATTTGTGTTGTCCTTATGGCATGACTTCAGCACAGGCCTTCCTAAACTCACTAACGAATGAAGATATCCACCCAAATAATTCCTGGGAGTCTAAGTCTTGCGGCTCCCCAAATTTTACCTGTAAATTTGAAAGAGAAAAATATTTAACATTAGCATATCCAAGTAATCCACACCATGTCCAGGATCTTAAGGATATTAAAAGAGCAAGAGAAAAGTTAAATACCTTCATTAATAACAATAATAATTAGAAAACTTAGAGCTGGCTAAAATCTCCAGCAAGCTGAGATCCAAAACATCCCAAGCAAAAGCGGCCCCAGGAGTGGTCACTGAATTACCCCAGTAACCTGGGCTTCTGTATAACCCAGTCTCTCTGGCTGGACTATAGGTCTCCAGCTGAAGAGGAAAAAAACCAGTATATCATGAAGCTTCCTGGCTCTGCAATTTGTTAGATGAACCCATTCATAAACAAAAATGTGTACATTAGGGAATTGGTTTATATTCCACGATGGGCATGGTAGCAGCATGTTCAAGCCAAAAAATTGTCCTTTTCTGTCATTTTGCTTTGCAAACAAACAAAAATATTGGTAGGGAAGCAGACATTTTGGGGGGAAAAAGTAATTTATCAAAGAGCTGCCTTTCCTTGTTCTCTTCTTTCCTTCACCTGAACAAGGTGAACAGATGGAAAGTTTTTGAAAAAGATGAGAACAATATTGGCATCATGCCTGCTCTGCTATAAAACAAGAGGTGAAAGGCAGTCATGCTACGAAGTTCTGTACTAGGGATTCCTGCATTAAAATCCCTTCCACATAGGTTCTCCAGTTCTAGGATAGGAAGGGATTTTTGATATTAAATCTGTTGCTAAGGTTTAATTCAAGGGGTTTGTCATCATTTTCAAAGATTCTTCCTTAATGGGATCAATGAGTTAAAGAACATAACTCTGCCTGCAACAGCTTTCTAACTGAGCAGGACAAATCTAGAGAATATGCTCCAAAGGCTTCATCAAAAAGTTTAAAAAGGCATCTTGTGTTGCTACAAGTTCTTATCTTGGTTGTAATTGAGAGCTACAGTTGTAATTGGGGGATACGGCCCTCCCAAGGCTGAACAGCAATGCAGTTGTATTTCAGTATTTCAGATTGCAACTGAAATACACAGAAAGGTTTGGACAGGTATCTGTCATCATCTAAACGTGTTCACCTGGACACCATTAACGTGTTCTTAGGAGCAAACCCTTTGCCTGGAAATCAAAACACAGTAAAAGAAACCACTCACATATAATCCAGTTACAAAAACTTTAACATTAACCAGTGACACCTGATTAATAGTTTTATCTGTTGTGTTCCTAACTGCACCTCCTGGGTGCTCCAAGCCCTTGATCTTTGGCACGCCTCGCCACTCACCCATGGTGTACCATCAGTTAAACAGCCATGAGAGAGGCATTTCCTGGAGCTAATGACCATCTGTGAGAAGTTGATAGCCCACAGCTATACCACAGGCAGTTATCCCCAATTTATTGTTCATTCCATAGAAGTGTCACATGCCAAGGTCATTATTGATTTTATAAGCAGAATATAAAATTATAAAGGTAGGCCTGTGGATTTTTGTTTTATGTGCAACATGATTTCCATGGCTACCTACAGCACATTTCCAGATCAGATATTCTCCCAAGCAAGCTGGACTATTCCTTCCTAGTACTGTTGAGATGATAGCCTAGTCTTTGATCACCCATCCTATTTTATATTTGCTTTACATTTTTGCTGCTTTATAAATATGCAAAAAGATCTGCCTAGCAATAACATTATTCAGAAGAAAAAAATCCATTTTAAGTGAGAGAAGTATATCAAATGCCTAACTTTAAAGAATAAGGGAGAAGGGGGGGGTGCAAAATGCAGCTGGGTTAAAACTTGAGGAAACTTCCAGCTACACAGAAAATGAAATCCTCTTCAGATGCAAATAAGAGTCTCAGATGAGAGTTTCCAATACAAGAAAGGAAAGCAAAGAGCCTCACACGTGATGCTGCGCTACAGTTCTCTGTGTGCAATGCCTCCTGGCTGGGTGTGCACAGCTGGAGAGAAACGATGCCCGTGCAGGAGGGGTATGACAGAGCACACACAGGCAGGAGGGCACATCCAGCACTCACTGGGCATGACGCAGCTCTGCAAGCAGGACTGGCCACACGACACTCACTCCTGAAGATGACTTTTAGGTAAAATGGATCAAATTCTTCCATACTCCATGCAAGAAGTGTCCCCCGAAGGTTTTACAGCAAAAGTCTCCCCACTTGTGGAATTTGATGAATGCTTTCCAACCATTTCCACTCATGTAGCCCAATTGTTAATTCTCTCATTTACACTATCTTTCCACCTTTTTTTTCTCTTCTTGCTTTATCCTAGTCCTTCAACCTTTTTTGTAGGTTTGGGACTAAGTTCTTTGTCTAGTTCTTTTGCTACCATACAAATTTGACTTGTTACCCTACACTCAATATTTTTCCCATTCCTGAAAGTGACACAAAGAAACCCCTGCAGATTGTTACAGTATTACTTTTAGTAAAACATAACTAATTAAAATTCCTTGGTCAAACGTTTCGCTAATCTTCAATGTCTGTTCAGATAGGTCCCCAAAGGTCTTCCTGGCTGCACCTTCTATGTAACATTTGCCTATCATAAAACTTACCTACTTCCCCTTCATAAAAAAGGAAAAAAACCCACCACCACTTAAAGCTGTGTCCTAATCCAGGACCAGGAAGTTATCCCAGTTTCAGAGATTAGCACTGCATTTCAGCAAATCTGTCCCTTTCCTTAAAGCCTCCTAGTGTGACTATTCTGCCAGAAAATACCGTTACCATAGCAGAGGCCTCCTGAATTTCTATCAAACACCAAGAACATTGTACTAAATGAGAAATCTACATGCAATGTTGTTAAAAATTGCAGCGTGGAGCTTTTATCATTCCTTCTGGTGTGACCCTCTGACCCAAAAAATATTTTCTAGTGTATTGGACGTAGATGGGTTGCTTCTGTTAAAAAAAAAAAATGATTGAGAAAATTAGGTGCTTCTCCAGTGCAAGTGTGGGTGAATATAATAGGAACAAACAAGAACAGACAGTTTCTTTATCAGAAATCTTCTGCCCATGGAGCTTCCTTTCTGCTCTGCTCATTTTTAGGTCTGTGCTACTGCTAACATCTCTATCTCTGTCTCCCTCTCACTCGAATAACAGTAGCTAAATCAATGCCCTGAACTATAAGCTTGTCACTAAAAAAAAAACCCTCAGCCCAAGTAACAGAAGATTTACAGCCGCCTACCAGCCAAAGACACGATTGCTGGTAGGAACCAGAAAACGTGTGGTTTTCCATAACATGTTTTCTGTAATGTGTTCAAAACATTCAACAGCTAAACTCATTGAATTTATAAAGTTACTGAACATCTACTTTTCTTTAAGATATTTGGGTCACAGATCCTCTAAAAAGTGGGCTGTAAGACCTCAAGAAAAATAAAAGCCTGATTTTCATTCAAAACATTCCACCACTGTTAGATGTGATTTTTTTTTCCAGTTTCTGTGGACAGTATAACTATAAAGCATGTGGAAGTACAGGAACTTCTTGCACTTCTTTCTTCCTTTTTTTTTTAAAAAAAAAAAAAAGAAATGTAGATTTATTTTCATTACATTTTAATATGATACGTACCAGTATGTTGCTATAAAGCTTCTTCATTTCATCACATCTTTTTGACAGCTGGGATAGATCCCCTTCATATTTCTGAATTAAATCCTGTAATAAAATAAAACCTCTTAATTTGGTATAGGAGCATAATATTAAAGCAGGAATTAAACAGCAGGGAAAACAAGATAATTCAAGTCAAAATTTTCATGTCACAAAAATTTCACATTTCACAAAAGTATACATCAAGCGCACACATTTCTTTGCAAGTATTAAGACATCAAAGACAAAAAAAAGAAACATCAATGTCAGAGAATTTTTTACTGTATCATCCAATGACAATGACAGTACCTAAATCTATTAAAATTGACAGGACTAGATAAGTATCATAAGGTCCTAATTTTCACCCACATTTGGCATAGTCTAGCCTTTTTGCAGGTGAAGCAAACACTCCCAGTTGCTAGTCCTCAAGGAGGCAGAAACAGGGCCTTAGAAACTTAACTTTCGAAACAAAATTTCTCACTCATGGTTCTTTTGTGACGTGTACATTTTTGACAATATGTAGTGAAGCAGCACACTGTTAAGCTGTTCCAAAGGAGAAGGAAACCTATGGATCGAGCAGACGCCAACACTACCGAGTGAAGCGCAGCACGAAGATACCCAGGACAGCGGAGGTGACTGTGTTCACACCACAGAGTGGGGAATGCCTTCACTGGAAGTAGCCCTGTTCGCACTAGTGCAACAGTGCTCAAGAGTTAATTGACTTCACTGTACCTGAGCTGATAAGCCTTGTGTTTGGCTCTGCTGACTCCTGGCCAGAACTGGGCTCCCTACAGCCTGCTCAGCTGCCTCTCCATTGTCTTCCAGCCCATCTTGTCCTGCCACTAGGACGGGCAGAATCATCCTGGATCAGCCTGTACTGAACATTTAGGCATGCCCTTGGATGATGCTTCTTGGATGGTTTCTTTTCCCCAGTAACAAGCAGTAAGATGAGAGGAAATGGCCTCAAGTTGTGCCAGGGGAGGTTTAGATTGGATATCAGAAAAAAATTCTTCTCTGAAAGGGTTATCAGAAGTTAGAACAGGCTGCACAGGGAACTGGTGGTGTCACCATCCCCAGAGGTATTTAAAAAGCTTAGGGACATGGTTTAGTGGGACCTGGCAGTGTTACGTTTACAGCTGGACTAGATGATCTTAAAGGTCTTTTCCAACCTAAATGATTCTATGATTCTCCATGCTATTTTCCCTTCTGTCTGAGAGCAGAGGAAATTATTACAAATTCATATATGCCCTAAAATTGCTATTATTCCGAAGTGCTTATCATGGGCAACCATGGGGCTGCCTGTTCCTCATCCACTCCAGCCCATTTGCCTGTGAAGCAAAAGCAGGAGATGCAGAAACTCTGAAAAGCTCTTCCCATACTGCAGCTTATCGTATGAGACACTATCAGAGGGGGATAAAAGGCTACTTTCCCTCAAATGCTCTTGACCCCCTTGTCAGGGCAGGACTTGGCACAAACTAAGCAGATTACTCATCTTTTACCTTCAGCCCACAATAAGGTGGGATAACGTTACCTTTAGCTCCTTGCAGAACTGTGACTCCTGGGGTGTTGCCTTGATTGTCTTGGGTTTAATAAGCCGCCTGCACCGAATAACATTTTCCAATTCTTTTTTTAAAACTAACAAAAGAGAAAGAAAGTGAGAAATTTCACTAGCACGCAGTTGTGTCCAAAGGACCGCAAATGTCTAATTTAGCACACATGGAAAATTTAGGAGAATATGGGTCTATAATACATTCATCTAGGAATATTAACTTGCCGTTTTGAAATAGAAATCCTGAAAGAGGCATGGGTCTTGTGGAAAAAAATACTATGTGATCACATCACAGCAACTGCAGAATAACGAAGAGGTCGATAGAATGGTTATGCAGCAGCTGTAAATCTGACCTTTCCTAGCTTTGAGCATCGGGATTAGCAATGAAAATAACATTCTTCAAACCTACATTTTTCTGTAGAAAGTTCAGGGTTCCTTTAAAGATAAAAGAACAAAAATTCTACTCTATATAACAGCAAGAAATATTGTCAGTTGGCACTAAGCACTACATCAGACTGCTACCGTGGGAGCTCTCGAGGTATGAAATGGGGGGAGAAGAGGGTATAGCCTTGGCTCCAGGGGCTCAGTCCTGAACTGATCCAGGCTGCAGTCTAGCATATTCCTCCCCTTGTGCTCATGCAATGCTTGCAGCAGATGAGCCCCAGGATATGCCTTGAACTACATGCTGAGAAAGGCTGGTTCAGTGGCATTTGGTCCATCTCTTTTCCTCTCTGCCCTGGAGAATGGGACTCAGAATATAAGAGTCACTATGCTGGGACCATCAGGAATCCATGGAGGGAAGAGGCCAGCCAATCTCTTCCAGTTCCCATGATTCACCTCCTTTGACAGCTCCCAACAGTTTCTGGTACCATGTCCATTGTACTGCTTTACTCATGACTTTCCAAAACTGTCTTCAAAATATTTAGTGATTTTGAGTTGCTACCAGTGTTGTCGCCAGAGAACACAAGTGACTGAAGGTAAATAGTGTTATTTTTAGTTACTTGTGTCTCCTAAAAAGTTGATTGTAATTTCTTGCAACAGAATAAAAACACGTTTTAGTAGCCTCAAGCTACATGCCTGGCTGACTCCCAAAGCCCAGCAGAATAGGTGCAAGGGCTTTTCAGACCGAAAGCTGAGAGCAACTGTCATTCAGGTATGTTATCAAAGGCTGAAATAGGATATATTGGTCTGTAGTTACAGTCAACACCCATGCCACATTTTCAAAAGATAGATTTTTGTAAACTTTCAACACAATACAAGTCATTTTCATCCACTCATACACCTCTATCAGCTCTGAAAGTGTTCAATCTAAAATCCATTGAATTCACTGGTCACCTGATGATACTGTTCAATGGCAAGTTGTAAATGTCTCCCAAAGTCTATCTTACATTTGAACAACCTTATTCTGTTCCCTCCTGTCAACTTCACTAGTGTCAGACTCCTTTCTAGAGAAGGAGACCAGTTTGGTTCAAAGAAGTTCTTGAACTTCAGGACTGAACTGTAGGAAGTTTTCTCCTGCTGCAGTGCCTGTTCCTGGAGACTCTGCTACGGCCGTAACTTGGATGGGGCACTTGTATCATGTAACATTTGTAGTTTATGATAAACTTTATTTACCACGGGCAGTATATTTTTTTATATTTCTAAATGACCTGGACACACTTCAATATTTCTTTTTTTTTCAAATGTATCACAGTAACATGGCAGGTTAAGTATCACCATGGCAACACTTTACCTCAATGTTTTGAACCTTTACCTCTCCTTACAAACTACAGAAGTGCAAAGAAAACCTGTTCCAAATGACTACAACATATGAAAACTTCCACTGAATTTAGAAATCACATTTACGTACCATCAACTTCAGCACTGAGGCCCTTCATGGAAGCTGGAAAGGAAGAGAGAGGGAAAAACATGCTAATAAGTATTATTCATATTGTGAGGATGGAAGTTTCCACAGAAGTTGAAGGACTTCATTTTTTATTTGTTGATTTTTTTTTTCCCCTCCTCCCTCTTACCATCAGGAACAGCTTCAAATTCTGTCAACTCCTGAGAAAATTTGGCCAGATCAGGCTCATGTAAGAAGATCTGTTCCACAAGGGCATGAAGCAAGGTGAATGTCCTCTCCTTGCCCCGCAACAGAGGTAACTGCAAATAGAATAGAGCAATAATTGACAGACTAAGCTACCATAGAAAAGAGGAAAGGAAAGGAAAGGAAAGGAAAGGAAAGGAAAGGAAAGGGAAAAGAGAAAAAGAATAGCAGGGATGTTGATAGCTCCCAGGTAAATTTGACAAGAATAGAAAACAATGAAATTAAACTTCTCTCTCTCAATCTGCCATTTCACAGACATTATTGGTTAAGATCAGCTTTACACTTTCATATCCATTGACCTTCCTTGTTCTTTTGTGTCTTCTTATTCACACAGGTCTTTTTTAACTTAAGGTAACCTTATTGATTGCAACTGATTTTGGACCACCAAACACAGTCATTATTCCTTTCCACTCAAAGGCAGTGTGCCGTGTTCGCAAAGATAGTGAAGTTCCTTAATTGAATCTGTGAAGATGCTCTGTGGCAGAAAATTATTTTGTAGGCATTTTTCATTATGATAGATGTAGTATTATGGCCATTATATATATATATATATAAAATAAAGAATGCAAGTTGTGTCTCAGAATTGTCTCTAGAGTTATAAATCACTCACTCATATATTAGAGTCTCCAGATGGGAAAGATACCTTACAAAAACAAAACAAAAATCCTTCTCTTCTATTTATAGATCAGGTATAATCCAACAATAGTGTTAAAGGTACAAGGCAGCTTAGGAAATTTATATCTATTTCTTACTTTTTAGGATGAGAATATAATGCTCTGCCACTGTCTGGTGAAGGAAGGGAAAAAAAAACCCTGTGCTCAGTAGCAGCATTTTCTGATGGCAAATTCTGATAAAGAGGGGAAAGCAGTTTCCTTAAAACTAATGGAAAACTCAGCCTAATGTCATGCAAGTAGTAGGTCAGTGAAGAGACAGAGAACTAAGCACTAGATGATGCTTCTCATACAACAGATCTTTGTCAGGGAAGAGTAAAGGATCACAAATGCCACCTTCGTCCCCTATTCAATCATCCAGCAGAGCAATGATGAGGGGTTTAAAACCATTGCAGGCAAATTTCACTCCCTTTGAATTTATTAATTTCTTTACATTCTACTTTTGAAACTTTACCTTACAGTAGCATTGTCCCACTTTTTGCAAAAGACCTTTGCATTGGAGTAAAATGAAGCACTAAGAAATTACTCCAGTGCCATAAAAGTGCAACTACCACAGAAGAAAAGCTGTAGTTACAGTCTCTGACCACAGTGAAGAGGATCCATACAACAGTGCTCTGCACAAAACTGCAAAATACAATTTATCTAAACTTGCATCTTCCCAGAGGCCTGCAGCTCAGATGCCT
Source organism: Nyctibius grandis (assembly GCF_013368605.1). Lineage (NCBI taxonomy): Eukaryota > Metazoa > Chordata > Aves > Nyctibiiformes > Nyctibiidae > Nyctibius > Nyctibius grandis. Next base: position 6,475,415 of record NC_090676.1, on the reverse strand, counting down.
CCTCTAACCAGGGGATCTTAATATCAGGACAGTCAGCATTTTGATGTTCTACCTCATTAGGAACACAACGCGTTCAACATCACAACGCCCCATCTAGCCAGTGCTGCTGTCTGAAATGGGCAAATGCATCTTGTTATAACGCACATTAACGAATCCACTGTTAAACAGGATTTTGTTTCTAGTGTACCCAAGAGCAGATGTTAAAATGTTAGCTACTCATTAAAAATGATTGCCTTTCCCCACATTCAGGGCAAAACTGAATGAATATTAATGGCTAACATACCTTATAATATGATGATTTTAATGACAACAAAAATATTTACTCACTTTGGCCAAAGATGACAATCGAAATCCTTTAGCCTTCTCTTTTCCAGCCTTTTCATTTAAATGGTTCCCAATGGCTAAAATGTACTCCAAGACAGCAACAAATTTCTGGCTGGATTGCAGCTGCTTAGTCGCTTGGATTTTCTGGTTTATTAGCTGAAAAACACAGATCTTCCTTCAGATCAAATTGAAAATGTGAGTAAATCAACAGTGCCTATATCTTCCCTTCACCAAAAGCCTCATTGTCCCCACCTGAAGCAAGGCACACTTTATCTGGTGGATACCTTCCTATTCAACATGCCTGGGGGAACAGGCCAGGGGTTTTCAGGAAGGACCAGTTAAAAGTCTCCCACCAAGATAAAGCTGATGCTGGCATAGTTACCCTGCCCCCAAGGGAGGTCACATCCTTTCTGGCTGCCAAACCAACCCCGCCAAAACGTCTTCAACCTCATCTCTTAAAAATCCTTTTGAACAAAAAGTATTTTGCTGTTTGAACACACCAGATTGCACCAAATGTCAGGCATCGGGGGAAGCAGATAGCCTGAAGCGCAGTATAAGGTTCTCCATCCTTCACCTCCCTCCCTTCTGTTTATGCCCGCTGAGGACTGTTAGCTTATCAAAATTCTTAGCACAGTTTCCCCACAAGGAAGAATAATAATTTCATGTAATCAAACTCAGTATCAAATTCTGTTTTCCAGGGGAAGCCACCTCCCTTCTAGGGCTATAGACACAAGAGGTGGGTTTGTTTTAAATTAGGAAATGCATATTTTTTTAGCACCACACCTCTCTTCATCAGTCACCAACACGCAAATTTAAAAACAAGGAAAGGATGAAACATGTGGGGGAGCTGAAAAGAGCTGAAAAAAAAATGTTGTTAAAACATTTATAGCACATCACAGGGCCAGAGGGTGCTGAAAGCCAATATTCAGATTGTCCCGTAGAATTTTAGGTGTATAATCTATGGTTTACAAACATGTGTTAGCATGCATAAGAAAATACTTAGACAACTAATCAGCTCTTCAATGAACATTAAATATCCTTCAAAGCAAACAGTATATATAACAGCTTCCAAATATTCAAATATTTAGTTTCAGTGGAGAACAGCAAAGGTGAAGCATTGTACCAGGCAGGGTCAGAAATCTGTGCATGTCCCCAGTGTTTTCCATCTGTTCCTCTTCTGAGTTTTGTTCACTGTTACTATGGTTTTAATCACAGCCAGACAAAGGATAACAACTTGGACTTGCAGAACTTTCAAATTTTGTTTTCATTTCCGTGCAGAATGAGCAAAACCTTTGAAACATTTTCATAGGAACAGAAGCGTGTTGAAATACTTTGTTTTAAATCAAAGCATATACAAACCATGGCAGGTAAGGCAGCGGTTTAGAACAGGAAGATCAAGTCCATGAGACTGGAATACTGTTTATTTACATCCCCCCCTACCCCTAGGTCATCTTGAAAAAGGCAGAGAAGGACTTGAAGTCTGGTTTGCAACATTTCAATTCAATGCTGTAACCACAGAATCAACTAGGTTGGAAGAGACCTCTGGGATCATCGAGTCCAACCTTTGACCTAACACCACTGTGTCAACTAGACCATGGCACTAAGTGCCACATCTAGTCTTCTCTTAAACCCCTCCCTTAGGGTGAACAGCCTCCTTCAGTCTTCTGAAAATTTTATCTATGAGATGCTGGTCAAATAAACTTGCTCTAAGTATCTATGACTCTAGATTGATTCTTTCAGCTTGTGGAGCAAGAACCTCCCCACAAAAGGAATTGAACTTTAATGGTGAAATTCACTTCTGTCTTATCACTGGCCAAAGAAAGAGGAAAGTTTAACAACCCCAAATAAAAATTTGAAAATCCTTTCCTGTTCTTTTCTCCCTCCTTTGTGCAAGTCTGTTCCACTGCCAGAACCATCAGCAATTGCTTCTTAAACCTTAGTGGAATAAGGATGATACTAAATGCACATACATGTGTATACCTGTATATCATAGCCTTCATTTGTCTCCATTTTTTTTGTTACTGTGTTTTGTTTCGAACCAGTACTGTGGAATACTGTTATTAACAAAACACAATAAAACAAATTGGATTCACAAAAGTATTCCAAATGCACCAGCCGATAGTGCCACTGTATTTCAAATGCAGTCTGTCTCTAACACTTTCATGTCACTTACAATTCCTTGGCTATCGAAGCCATGACCTATAGAGATATTTTTTAAATTTTTTAACCTTTTTGCTTGTTACTTTTGAACAGTGCCATGAAATGCTTTTTTTTATACACTAGGCTGCCTGGATTATTAGACTATGAATTGCTCACATTATGGACTGTGAGATGTTTTGCTATAGGAAAAAAAAAGGAAAAAAAAAACCCAAAACAAAACCTCCTCAACTACACAGCTTTGAAATCTGCATTGAGGCCACTTGGCCCTCTGCTAACTGGTAGATTTTGATTACAAACACACTATGAAGGAGTCATGTTACTTACAGGCTCCAAATCTCTCATGCTCACAGGGAGCTCACGTATGGTAAGCAGGAGATCCAACCTCTGGCCTAAGTGGGGGATTTTACACATCTGCATAAAGTTGAACAGAAAAGGAATCAAAACCCATGTTTATACCAAAACATGCACATATATCTTTCATAATTGATTGAGTAATTCAGCTGCACCATAGTTTTCGTAATTTCTGTGCTCATTCATTTTTTTCCTAGGCCTTAAATCTGTAGATATACTATGGCAAATATAAAAATCACATACCTGAATGTCACTTGCATATGCAAATTTGAGAAAACACTGTATGCTAATAGGGCCAGACACTACTAAAATCAATGACACTCATTTCTTGTGAACAAGAATAGGTAAATGAATACAATTTTACGCTTATAGATTTTGGAAATCTAGCTCGGAATAAATCAGCTCCTACTCTGGAGAAAAGTGAGGGCATGTGACTTGGAGACACAAAGGAATCCATACAGTTCTCTTCATAATATCTACCTGTCCCAACTCTTTATCAGATAAATCCTCTTATACTGATCCTGGCTGAGATTGTAAGTTTAAGTTTCAAACCACAGCTTCTTGTAGCGGTTTTGTCTAGAAGAGTGTCCTAGAAATAGCGTGTGGTATGTTTTAACAATGTGCCTTCTTACCTCTAACATAAACTGATCAACCACATGCAGCTCTGAAGGAGACCCCTTGAATGACTGGTACTTTTCTACATCTTTTGGTGTTGGCATGTATCTGTAAAACAACAAATGAAAGTTATATTGTTGTAACATAAAACAATCACTCCATTCCATGCATCGGAATTTCTTACTGCTTAATGTGTTTGACGTATTGCATATTTATTCTTTAACCATTGGAACTTTATAGACATTTGAGCCAACTATGCAATGGAAAGAAAGAATGTTCTGCAGATACATCTGCATATCTGGAAATACTTATATATACATAAGACTTGAAAATAACTGTCAGTGGTGTTCACCTGCAGATCTACAGACAATTTGCAATGGCATGGGCTATTGTAAAACCGTGTGACAAAGGAGTTAAGGCCACAATTTCCAAAGAGGTTCATTAATTCAGTGCTTGATACATATGTGCCTTGTTTTCATTGATTGGATGAGCCTTTCAAAAGCACCTAGAAACAATATACTCTTTTTGAGCAGTTATGGCCATGCTGACTCAGCTTGTCTCCAGCAATAACTTCTTTGAAAAATTAGCACAAAAGCAGAGCAGACTCATGCTAAGGTGTGATTAACCAGTGGGCCCCGTGGTCTGACTGACTCCTGCCTCTAAAACTTTTTTAATTGCCCATGAAACAAGAGTGGGCAATGACAATTCTGTCTTTCTAAGTGCTGCACCATGTCCGAGATCCATTTCTCATTTTTGCTATGATAGCACGTAACACAGACCCGCAACTTTCTTCCTTCTGCATAAGGTAACAGAATATTCTCCCACAGTACTCCAGAGCTGCGGATTTTTAGAAAACTGACATCTTCAAACACGCCTCCACCTGGAAAAATAAACTCACACCACCACCGTTCCCTTCCTTTGGAGATCTTCCTGACTCTCTGACTGATACACTATGGGAATTCATAGCATATCTTAAAGAGGAAAAATGAAATCGATGTTATAGCTAATATATGAGAAGGAGTGTTAAGAATCTTAAATAAGTATTCAGGTCTACTTTCTTCTTTCTCTGCAAACAACCTACTAAACTTGTAGCAAGTGTGATTAAACCTTCATGGGAATAGATATACATTTTCATTAAAAGTAAGGAAATTTATTCAAAGACAGAAAAAATAAAGCAAAGATTTTAGCATGTTAAATACAGGACAAACTATAAAGTGTTTTTTTTACTGTTGTCAATAACTTAATATGACACTTCAATTTAATAATTGCTGGGGTTTGAATTATTAAATCTATATTAAAGTAGATTACAAAATATTCCATTCATCACCCTTCATCATCAAGAACAAAAATGAATTCTCATTTAAAAATAGCAGTTATCTCTTGGCAAATGAAAAGGGTTTTACTTATCATTAGAAATAGCTTAACTTTTTAAGCAAATTCAAAGAACATTTTTTTAAAACTGACAGCAAATATCTTAATTTAATCAGAAGTCTGATAGCCCATCAAATTGTTTTAATGTATTCTGTATATGAAATGAAACTAGCAGATTATCTAGAAGGTTTAAAGCTTAAAGCATTAAACAATGGAAGCCATAGAAAACAAAGCACAAGAATACATGAATGCATTCCATAAATATCTTTTTACATGAATGCAACTCTAATGGAATTTGTGCAACAAAAAGTCTCCCACTGTTCTGAAAAACTAAGTTTATAGAGACAGAGTGCTTTTCTATTGATTTTAAGATGTCAGGATAAAGAATCATTCCATAGAGAACTATGGAAAGGTTTCAATATTAAAATAAGTCCTGAAGTTTCTAATAATATTACACCACCTCCACTAACCTTCACTGGATACATAAGAACATCTTGCTCCCTGGTCACAGTCTTGAAAATGTAATCTTAGTTTTGGCTTTAAATATTTTTCATTTTACAATAGTAGAATCTAGACTTCCTGCTCAGGCTTAGACAATATGACAGGTATAATTTGCACAGAGGGGAATTTGCACAGCCTCTGACTATCCTGTTTAAATTCCTGTCGTAACCACAGGTTCTCAATTAATTGGAGGCCACAGTTTTCAATGGTAGTTTTCCACCATGGCACCTAAATTGAGTGGAAAGGTCTTCAAAAGTGCTAAGCGTCCTGCTACTTGGATCACACCAACTCCACTATAGTGTATCATACAAGAGAAACTTCGGAGTGCTGATGTTTCCAGATGAGCATCTGCTCCTTCAATGAGATGTCTGAATGGGAGCTGTAAGACACTGAAATGCCTTGGAAACCCAACCCTCAATTCTGCAATGCATCTCATCTATTTCAGTAACATTTTTAAAACTGTTGGGGTGGGAAAAATAAGCTTCCTTTCACTACAAGATTTGTGCATGCATTCCTAGTTTTTGGCAATAAATAAGAATCCCAGGAACAGAACCCCTGATCCTACATAACATAGAGTAATACACCATCCAATCTCTCTTATACATTCTATTGCTAGAAAAATTCCCTCAGCATTATTGCTATCAAAGGAAGACTCTGAAATCTTCAAGGACGAAATAAAATATTTCAAGCTTCATTGCCATCTTCATCATCATCATCATTATTTATTATTATTATTATTATTATTATCTGATGGCAAAGAACCCAGATGCTATAAATCAGTGATCTCAGTGGTGTTATACTGATTTCAACAGTAGGGAGACCCTGGACTGAATCTGCAGTGCTCTATTAGGACATGGACAACAGAGAGCACTCTTGATGTCCAAGACGTTTCACTGCAGTTATCTCCTGACCAATTCCACCACTGCAATACTGCATTAAGATCTTTCTTTTCTGACTGAAGCCTTTAAGGTCACCTTTTGAAAGGCAACCGAGCTCCATTACCTTCAGTGGGGCTATACACCTTTCACCAGCTCACAGTCTGCTGTGCACCAGTGTGGGGTATAACCGGTAAAGCACTGGGTCTGCATGGGCACTTCCTCCAGAACACTGGTACATTTAAAACATTTAAATATTCAGTGTCTTGTCCATATTCCTTTGTACTTCAGGCAAGCTTCATACAAACAACCTCACATAATGACATGAATTCCGTACGTTACCTGTCTGTTCTTCCTGTTCACATCACTTTCTAAGTACAGACATAACTCTGCAGACTTTAAAATTACTGTGGATGTACTGATTAGGACCAGGTTTTTAAGGCCAGAATTAAACTCATTCCACAAGAAGTAGACACATTGGCAGAAAAATTGATTATTCATCATGTCAGATTTGCTGTCATTTCTTGCAATCCCCTTTCCCACACAACCTGGGGAAAAGTGATATTTTGGGGACGTACTCTAAAATCTCACTTGCAAGAGCTGAGATTTCTGTGTGCAACACGAACATTCTCTTCACAGTCAAGATAAATCCAATGGCTCAGTAGCATCTTTCCTGAATTTCCCATTATTTGCAGAAGATTATGCCTTCTCCAAAAGATAGCATATATTATAAACAAAAAATTGAACCCCAAAGATTACCTTCTTAGTGCTGTAATCTGCTCATCTGTAAGTCCACCACTCTCTTCATGTATAATGTATAGTTTTTCTTTCAGCTCACTTGGTTTTATACGGAAACTTTTAAGAAAAATGTCTGGAGGAAAATGATTCTGAGATTATTTGGAAGAAAATCCTCAAGAGAAGGAAAATCACCACAATATTTCATATTTGCTTTCCAGATTAAAGAAAAAAACAAAACAAAACCCAGAAAACACCCAAAACACTTAGCAGCTGCTAATACTAAGGCAAAATCTCAGTCTTCGTATTTTGTTTAAATATACATAGCAGTAGTCAAGCAAAAATATATTTCTCTAAGAACATATGCTTAAGACAGAATCATCAAGATACTGTTATCGGAAGGTACTCAAGTACTTGCTATTATATATTTCTCTTGTACTCAGCTCAACAGTCAAAATAATTTTTTTTGAAATAAAAATACAACGTACTGACATATTATAAAATTTTGAAGGTTAAAGAAATTAAATTTTCCATTTGTTCTGATTTTGTTTACTTGCTTTGCTGAATTTCTAGGGTTCAAATAAAGGCAGTTAGAGTCCATGCAAGAAAAATTACTCCCGAAATGAAAGCAACCTGGGAAACAGAAGTGCTCACTTCTTCCACACTGCCTGATATTCTAAAATCTGATTAAGAGTTTTTGTAATGTTAAAGACTTCTGTGCTGACATGGGGCTGGCTCATAATACACATTATGATAAGAAAATGGAAATAAGATGTCTCTTCCCCAAACAGGTGAAGAACCATTTGTAAGGCTGTTGCTCCCAAGAAGACTACTTTGTCTTGCCAGTTATTCTTTAATTAGTGTCTGTCTCCATCATCGTTACCAAAGGATGAAGGTAAAAAGGAAGCACAAGGAATTGAACAGAGGGCATCAGCAGAGAAAGCAAAAAGGTTTAAATGCTTCTCAGTGTTGGCATGAAGCTTGTCCTAGAGTCTCTGCTATGACAGAATTCCTCTGAGCAGCACAAGGGGATCGGGAAGGAGAATTCAGGAAGGATATGTATGATTTACTGGGTTTTTTTCTCCAATCCTAAAAGGGAACAGAGTTTTTCAGGTTATAGGAATTGCTGTGGCCCAAATCAGCTATTAATGGTTCTCAGGAGACTGTTGGCCAATGGAGTATATACCATTTATTCTTCCTTCAACACACTTTCCACCCTTTTACCTTTGTTATAAGATTTAGCTTTAGTGCTAAGCCTGGCAGAATCTTCCCTTTTTCTTTCTTATGCTTTTTATGCCTTATATCTTTTGCTTCCCTATGCCTTTTAAGCCATATATCTCTTCAAGTGGTGTGATATCTATGGACTGTAACAGAGTGAAGCATTCATAGTAAAACGTTGATTTTAAAATTTAGCTGCTTGCTTTTCACAAACTGTCCGCAAAGCACTTAATATTTTTTTGAACACTTTCAGTAGTTGAAATTAGCCACTGAATAAATTCTAGTCGTCACACTTTGCCAAAGTAATCAGTTGCAAATATTTAACAAATAAAATTGAAGATATTCTTTTTGGTCAGAGGCCACACAGAGTTGTTTCAGCTCCTTTTCCTGGTTGAACTTCTGAGAACTGGATTTCTAATGAAAATATTTATCAAACAGATTCAGAATTAGTTTTCTAATTCAGAATTAGTTTCTAATCTCCTGTATGAAGTCACTGTGTCTATAAATGTTAAGGCTGTTAAACTAATTTTCAAAAATATTCATGAAAACCTGGCACAAAGTGGATAGTGATTTGTCTGAATACAGGATTTATCTTTAAATCTAATAAAAATCTGATTTTTCTATAGCCTTCACTCCTCTTTAGAAGCAAGTGAGTTCACGCCTCCTTTCTAAACTTCCCTTCATTCCAAAATACTATCAGCAACTTTTTCTTCAAAACTAATATGTATATTCTTCCTGCTCATTTTCTATCAGTTTCTTGATTTTTTAATCAACATTACCATGTCATCTTAAGTTTCAAAGTATTTTCCTAGGCAAAATAAGGATTGTACATATGGGAAACTGGGTCTCATCAGAGAAACAGGCACCAATCAAGTCTCAGAAGCTGGTATTTTGACTCCTAAATCAGTTTTTCACCCACTAGAACCCACATTCTTGGATTAACATATACATTATAGTGTCTCCCAAAACTTTTTCATTGGAAATATGAAGATGTTCTTCTTCTCTCTCTGATACCCATTTTCTGTATAGCAGAAATTAATTTTGTCTACAAGAAGCCACTAGATACCTTAGCTTTTATTTGCATTTTCTCATACATTGGGCTTGAATTTAGTGTGTATATCTTCTCTCAGAACTCCCATGTTTCTCTTGTGCTCAGAAACCCACTCAAATTCTCAAGAAATTTTAACCTACTGACGTTTTGGAGCTTCATCTTTTTATTTGTTAATTTAAGAACTGTGGTTTGCAGCACTTGCAGGAAGATTAGTCAGAATTCTCAGGATCAAATTAAGTATATGCCAAAAATCTCACTGATGGGACTTTAAGGATACGATTAAGAAATGGACGTATAATGTCTCAATGAAAAAAGTTGTAAGAGGAATAGGATCAAAAGGAAGAGCGGTGCTATTTGCAAATAAAAGAAATAAATTTCCTCAAAGAAACTGCAATAATTTAGTAGATAAAAGAGCTATTACAGGATTCTTTTTATCTGCAACAGCACTTTCATGTCACTCACTTCCTTTTAACCCTTCAAATTGTTAGTCAATAAATGCAATAATTCCAACAAGTTATCTCCATTTACAGTTCCCAATTAAAACTTTACACGATCTCCGAAGTATCTTCTCTTATCACTATTCATAAAGATTAAATCATTAAAACTTCAACATTAACTGCCCCAAATTCTTTACACATGTAACATTTCTTAAAACAGCACTAGGTTATAGAACTTTTCTCGAAAGCCATTTCTGTAATAGAAATCAGAGTAGTCTTTGAAGAACAATTACTCTTGTTCCTTTAATATCTACCACTTCTCATCAAAGTAATTGAAAGACCTTTACATCATTTTATTAATAGACCTATGTGTTGAACTGCTTCATTAGCTGTGAAAGACTGTTCTAGGTCAGGCCTTTGGCAGAATCATACCTGGGATATGAGAGGGGAGGATCCTGTTCGTGATCATTCAAGACAGCTGTTCACAGTCTAAGCTATGGGCCAGAAAAAGGCCAAGAGAGTTCCTGTGACCTGGCTTGTAGCTGTCGCAAAGACTTCTTACACCAACCCATCTACATGTACATGAATATTCTTGAACTCAATGTAGAAGAGAGACTGAACACAGTACTCAAAGTGCTAGCTACCAAGCTGATCCTGTTGACTTCTTTTACTTGGCCAGCCCACAAAACTTGAAAAGTCTTTGGAGTCAGTCTTAACATTGATTTCACAGGCATCATACATGATTTTACCTAAGACAACAGCATCACAGCTCAATGGCACATCCACATGTTTTGTACAAGAGGAGGAGAAGCTTGGTGCTTCTACTCTACGTAGTTAAGGACCACATTTAGAGCAACTGAGCCATGAGGTCTATTTTAATAAATGAGTAGAGGGGCACTGAATTAAAAGATGATTTAGGCACAAGCTTGTCTCCTTTGTCTATTGAATGGCAGAAAGTACAAACAGAAAATGCATGCAGTGCTCACCCCAGGCTTCCAGATAGGAGTACACAGTTCTTATTAATACACTTACTGAAGTTATGTGCAACTTTTCGATCTAACATGATGTGCTGATTCACGGACGGTTCATTGCCTGAAAATACTGCCATGTCCTGGATCTGGAACTGATCACAAAGTCTGGATATGTCTATTTTTTTCTTGTATGGGTCACATGATGCCCAGACAGATTTTTGAATCTAAAAATACAGGAGTGACAGGGTAAACAAAAAGCCAAAAGAACAGAGTCACTTTGCTCCATCCAGACATACAGAAGGGCATCCAGGTTGTTTTGTGGCACAGCTGTAGTTTTATGATAATTATGCATATAATACAGGCTACAATGTTTTTTTTCTTTAACAGCTACCATTACTTTCATCCTCACCTTATCGCAAGGAACAACATCCCAGTGAAACGCTTTGGTTCTCTTTGTCGATGGAGAGAGGCTGCAGGGCTGTGGGAACACAGGTGGGGCTGGTGGTATCTCTACCTTACTTATGGGAAGTGGAAGCGATGGTGATGCTGGGACTGTGTGCACCTCTGCAGGCTTTGTCTGGGGGCTTAAAGACTTGTTCAGACTGGTTGTCGCAGAACTCACACCAAAGTGGAGGACCTCCTCTTTCTGTTCATTCAGAGGTACAGTGAAATCCTCATAATCAGCTTCAGAGGAGGTGCATCCTTGAGATCCCTCCTGAGGCAGTGAGGCATCCTTGCACAGTGGACAGTATCTTTCTATGAGAGACACCCATTCATTCTGGAGCTTGCTAACATCCTCTGTCCTGTTATTGTGGATGGTAAAGGGTATTCGAAACCTGAAATTTAAGAATGTCATATATAAATGCAAGGAAGTGTAAATAACATGCTGACTAATACAGCCACAGATATTTCTTATTTAAGCAGAATGATGTTCAGCAGCTTTACTTGTCAAAGGAGCCCAGTGCTGCTGACTCTGACCTTTTCAGCGAGAGTTAATTGCTTACGTGTCTAAGGTTAGAGAGCTGAAGTTTTGCCATATATTGACTTTGTGGTGCAGTTACCTCATAATTCCTCTTCTCCACCTTGGGGGAAGGTGAACAATGTGCTACGTCTAACTGTGCTTGTTGCACAAGCTAGCCAGAACCTGTTCACACATCTGTCCTATCAAGCTGAACGATATGTCTCTTCACTGGCTCCAGACATGACAACTAGACAAGTCTTTGTGGGCAGTATTTCAATGTATCTTCTCAATTCCACAATGTGGTACTTCTGATTCCTCCTTAAAACACTCATCAAATCACTGCAGAGCAATAGTGGGGGCTATCTATATAATTCTGATTGTCTTGTTTCTCCACTGCTGTATTTTGTTCTGGGACACTGAGATTCTCTGTTGCTTGACCTTGTTTTCAGTAGTTCTGCTTTAACAAATTATTAATTACCAACTATACTTACAAATAATTGTGTTCTTTGGTCTGGACTGAAAAGGTACTGCATCCATTCTCCTTGCTGACACTCACATTACCACCTGACAAATTAATTGTATTTGTTACAGGGTCTGCAGTCTTGTTCTTTCCTCCCAGACCTATGCAATACAAAGTCAATTCTCCTTCACGTAGTTGTACCAAGTACCTGAAGGATAAGGAATGGAGATACAGTTCATTCTTCACTGACTACTTACGTACGCAAGTCTTGCCTTTGTTAAAGCATTTTCTAATGTCAATAAGTCTCCACATTTTTATAGCATCTTCCATGGAACAGTCAAAGTATCAATACTAAAGCCTAAAACCTTTGAGATAAGAGCTGCTTATTCTCATCTGACATGTAAGTAAACTGTGACATAAAATATGAACTTCCAGCCTGCCATGCCTAAAGAGAGAGCTAAAACTAAGAAGATCTGACTATCGACTAAAAATCACCCAAGTCCTGTTAATTTGTTAGCCATGCTCTGTCCCTCACACTCTATTTATTCCTCTTGTTCAGGACAGTGGATCTTTTGGATTATGAGCTTTTAAAGGAATTCACTATGTGACTGAGCAGCCTGTAATACAACAAGGCTTCAGAGCTTCTGTGTCTTCCAGGTATCACTGCCACCAAGCTATAAACAAGTCACCAATAAAATAAGTTAGTGCCCAACCTTATAGTCCAATAACTCTCCCTCTTGGGAATGCCTCTGCACATGCTGTTACTGCATGAGGACTGATCCTGGTCCCCCCTCATTCCCACAAGTCACTTGGGAGGACAGGCTAAAAGTATTCTGCTCCCAAGGGCTTCCATCAGAAATGACTGTGCCAAATTTTGGCTATTACCTATTTAAATGATAAATTAATCCTGGCAGAAATTGCCTGACCATACACACTTTCTATTAGAGCAGAATCTTCTGCTTCAGTCTCTCCTCTAGGATTCTGCTCTGCTGCTTATAACAAAGGTCACACGTTCAACAACAAGTAGGGCTTTACTGTATGTGTTTTTTATTTTTATTTAAGCATTTGCATTCTCATTTTTCTTGAGGGTTACTGCATTTCTTTATCATTCTGACAGTTCTATCAGACCTTTCTTTTTCTCCACAGTCTCTTCAAGGTGTGGCTAGTTGATTAAGGTGTTCTATGGGGAATTTAAATAAGTTTAGCTCCTCCAGAATTAAACGTAAAATATAAATTGCATCTATTCCCACATAAACAGTCAAAGTGATAAGAATTGTTTAATGGAGATGGCAGTTATATTGATCTCTCCTTCCTTTAAAGCAGGGACTTAGAGTTTAATCGGATCTCCAGATGTTTCCACCATTAGTTATTTTGCCAAAAAAAAGAAAGGATTAATATCAAGAAGAAAGCAAGAACAGCTTTGCTTCACAAGATAAATAAAAATCAATTTTGGTTTGTTAGCAAACTTGTTAAATGTTGCAAGGTAACAAATCCTGGACACACTTGAGGATAGTGTTTACAAGACATACAGTGGTAGCCTTTTAAAAACAATTAAAATAATTTTCTGTGAACTGTGAAGTCTTTTGAGATAATTGCCCTGAGCAGATAATTACAATGTTAAATTTTTTTCATTAGTTTGGACAGATTTTTTTTTTCTCTCTTTCTCTCCTCTGATAGTATAAGCAATTTCCAGGTATTTTAGGAGCTGACTCAGGGGAAGGGTGGGTTGTCTGTACAATGGGGAGCAAACTATGCAAATTCACTAGTTCAGTAATAGAATAAGAGGAAGCAAAAGTCACGCTTATCTGTGATGGTTTAGGGGCTGAACAAAACGGTGGTGACAGTCCATTTCCTACTGAATAATGATTCCTGTCTCTGAAACCACCACCCCGTTAGGCTACCATGGTTGGTCACCCCCACAGGAGGGAAGTTCAGAACATTATGAGAATGAATTACGAATTGTGGGGCAGCCATTTGGCCAGTGTGAGTCAATGTTCTCTAGCAGGACTCCTATACTCCCTATCTGCTTTGCCAGTCTTTCTCTCCTTTTCCTTATGACTGAAACTGGAGTAAAAAGTAAAGACATAAACATAAAGTAGTCCCACCATTAAAATCACTCTGAGCACCATCACCATTATATATTTGTGTTAGTAATGCACACAGCAGTCTCTAGCACACATCAGAACTTCATTTTGTTGGGTACCACTATTGCACTGACAGTTAATTTCAATGTTTTCATCTCACGCAGGTTTGGCATCTAAGTTTTAACTTTAAACAATTAACTTCTTATCAGCAAATTAAAATCTTAAAGTATTTATAAGAAATTTTAACAAAATCCACAGCCCAGAGGTTTACAAAAGTGCAGTTCATACTTCACCCATTCAGTGGACGTAAAAGTGTTTTGCTGCAAATCCAGCAGTCCTTCGTGTATCACATCACATTCTGCAGGTCTTCCACAGCAGGACTCTGATGGTCTCTTGTATGAATTGCTCTGTATAACTCTGCTTAGAAGGTATGTTATCTATATAACAAGTGGCAGCAGAGAGAGTATATTTTCCATGTTAATTCCCTTGAATAAGACATTAATAGGTGGATTTTTCAAGTATAAAAACAATAGAAAACACTATAAGCAGCAGCCAAATAGGTAAAATAAATTAACATAAAATAAATAGGATCTTTCTATGATGCTAAACTACTTAACTGCAATTTACTTTTATGCCCACAGTTCTATACCTGTCAGTGTAAGGAGAATATAATTTTATTTTGGAGGGGCTACTGTAAAACATAATTTTACTTTTTCAATTCATATACAAACCAATCTAGGACAAAGCTTCTGTTCAGCTCAATTCAAGCCCAAGTAGTACTTGACTGATTTAGCTTGAAATCTCAAACAAACCCAGCAGGAAAATGAAGGCTTGCCTACAGTTGAAAACAGCATGGATTAAGGTGGGTGTGAATTTAAAGCGCTCTTTTTGTTATACAGGGCCATATTTGAGTGTTCTCACTACAGAATACATGTACCTTTTTGAGCTCTTCTGCTAAATGTAAACTATTTTGAAAATTAAGTTAATCAACCATGAGGTACTGTATTCATCTGGAATAAAAGTTTCTGCACGTGGAGTGAACCATTAAGTTTCACAAGGGATGAACCCCTCTGCAAAAAGCCCCTTAAAAATGGGTCAGAGCAGAAGTTTGGATGCAAACTCTTCCATGCTTTTTGAGAGTTTGTACCTCAGCCTAAATTGCTCAGCTGCCTTCAACGCCTCAGCAGTAGGATGACACAAACTCCAAGACTTGATCACCCCTGAACACACGGTATATCTGGATTCAGATGAAAAGCTACTGCTAATGTCATGACTCAAGTTTCTAAAGTTTCAGTGTAGAGTCCAATTACACTACTTGAAATTTAATTGAACCTAGAACTCAAAAGGAGGTAAGACCTCAAAATGAGGCAGCTCATACAAAATCTTGCAACACTAAATCATTTGATTAAATAAATATCTAGTTGTACCTAGGCTGTTTTCCTCTGATAATTTTATAATTTCAGTGTATTTTGATGGTAAAAGATGAACTACTAGGTTGCTTTATTTTCCCAACATCAGGATGGTCTCATTCATTCTTCTTAAAAGCATGCATTTAATAAATATTTTATGTATATTAAAAAAATCTGCTTAGAAAATTTCAGTTAAGATTCAACTGTGCATGTCATCAGTTTTGTTTGCTTGTTTTAATACAATCTCAGACCAGTTACATTCAAGGTGTAGTTGAAGAAATGCATCCACTTTCATATCACGTCTTGAGCTGGCTTTACAGCTTCTGTCCTACTGAGCTGTGGCAAAATCCTAAGGCCAAACTTCATCCTGAACTCACATTCCCTTTGTTCTATGTACGAACACACACAGAATAAAGACATACCTACTTCTTTGCTTGCACAATGCAGAGTATAACAATTCCCATTTACGATTGGGACCTGCTGGGTACTAACATAACATTAGCTGTTATTTATAGCAATCAGTCTATGCCATTGTAAAAACTTACCTTCCTTTTATCATCAAGAGACACTGCTTCCAGCTCATAATCTTGTCGCCCATGAAACACAATGCTGAAGCGCCTCCTTTCAGTATCTTCACAGGCTTTGACTTGTGAGAAAGGGAACTGTTTCTTAATAATTCCTTTTTCAATGTTAAAAATGGTCTTTGTGTTGAAATCAATCTGGAATAGAAAGTTCGTTATTACTTGACTCCATCACTTCTCTTCATTGAAATGGAAAGACAGCATCCCCAATATTACCATGCAAGGGCATTTAGATAAAGGACCAGCTTAGAATATGTATCTATCTTGCCAATGAATAGAATAAAAAATGACATTCCATCATCAAGATACTGTACTATATTTGTTTTAGTTACAAAACAAACAGATATTCATTGTAACTGTGTTTCCCTATCTCTTTTTGAAGAATATGCATCAATTTATCACTCTGAAATATTATTTCTTTTTAAATTCTCCTTGTCTTATACAACTCAGTGCAAAAACGTCCCATTCAGCAGTAGTGGTAGCACAAACTAATGGCATGACTGTCTCAGCAAAACTCAATTACTAACTGCTTCAACCTATGCCCCAGCCCTAAAATGAAGTGAAGGTGGTTATTTTTGTAACAGCCGCTTCTGTGTCAGGAAAAGAGGATACTAGTGAGAGATTACTTTCTGATATAAATATTACTGGGTTTTGTTTTAGATCTTATCTAACAGAGATTTTTTTGTCTGTATATGTATATACACATATATGTGTACCTATAGGTGAATGAAGCAATAATAGCCAATAAAGTTATTTTATTGCTGTTTCACAGCTATAACAATTAAAAATTGTTGGCTTCAAAATAAGATTATTCTTCTTTCACTGCACAATCTATATTTGCAGTGTTAAAAACTGCTACAGACAGATTCCAGTATCTGTTCTATGTGTTAGTCCCTGCTGAGCAGAAACAGCTTTGTGATACAATAAGATGTGAATATTATCTGCCTGCCCAGCTTCAGTGAACGCAGCCCACAGAGAAGACAAACTCA
Organism: Nyctibius grandis; assembly: GCF_013368605.1. NCBI lineage: Eukaryota > Metazoa > Chordata > Aves > Nyctibiiformes > Nyctibiidae > Nyctibius > Nyctibius grandis. The sequence continues at coordinate 6,458,322 of NC_090676.1, read as the reverse complement.
GAAGAGTCTCAGATCTCGCCTGAGTTAGATATTTACCTTTGGTCATAAATGATTCTTGGCACCTTTCATTCCTATAGTGCAGACCATGCCAGCCAAATGCTAACACCGTGGCCTTTCCTCCATTCTGTTTATAGCAGGAAATCTCCAAAGCAGAGCCTTTCTCGTTATTATCTCTGACTTTTGAAGGCTGTTGCTAATTAGAGAAATTGAATTAAACTACTCCAGATTCCCAGACTTCCACATCTAATATAGCTTTCTCCTTTTTTCCATCAGCTTTATGTCTAAACAAATAATCTTCTCATTCCAAAAACTGGTGGATATTGAGGGAAACAAGGAGATTATATTTCCTACAATTAAGATGTAGTAAACAAAAAAACACCCTCTAGCACGTACGACTTGGACTTGCTCATTATCAAATTTTGTCCAAACTGCAGGAAAAATTCAGTGAAACCCAGGTTCCAGGAAACAACATGAAACCTTTGTCACCGACTTCATGGAATGAGGAAATCACCATTAGGTGTTACCGACAAAAGTTTGCTTTAATATCGTGCAAGTCAATAAAGCCTCAAGGGTTCATAATGTCAAAAAAAGGATTCACAGGACAGAGTAACCAGAGATGAAATGCTTAAGCTGCCAAATGAACCTTCTGAGTATCCCCAGGAACATTTCTTCCCAACATTTAGAGAGGGCAGTTGAAGTGATGTCCTGTCAAAAGGGACAGATATTTAAGTATGTCCACATCGCTTGTATGCATTTACTGTTGCTAACTAATAAGAACAACTCCCAGGCAGAACCTATTAAAATCAATTATCTTTGTGACGAATCATGTTTCTTAGAGGTGAAATAGCCTCTTAGATCATCAAATCCGTTCTACGGCCCTCCCAGGGACTCAGTAGATGGAGTTTCAGGTATTACCCCCAGAATACTTTCCGTGTAAAAGGTAGAAAGTTTGTTCAATATCTTATACCTCTTGGATAGGTTGCTGAACCACAAGATGTTTTAAGCTATTTCATAACGTTTACCGAGCAACCTAAGCATCCTGTATTTTTTATATATTGCTTCAGAAGTGAGAATTTTTGAAGTTACCTGCAAAATTCGTTTCTGCCACCGATAGTGTTTGTATTTGTAGATAATGAAGTTAAATTGTGAGCCAGTCAGCAAATCCTGCGAGTCCTGAAAAATAGAACAGAAATCAGCAATATGTCCAACACTGTGCTAATTTTTGTCCACTCAAGTCCAATCATGTTCTTAGATGAAATCTCCCTCAGTGTACAGTGTTCAAACAGTGCTGGAGGCTTTGCAGAAGAACTCCACATGTTGATACATGGAAGCATCCTCCTGACCTGATTTTCACAAGCACAAAATATCCACAAATCCTGCTGAACTAATGAAGGGATGACAGATTGGGATGGAAGATGAAAAGGAGAGCAGAAAACAGGAAGAAGAGCAGAGCCCACGGAATTGTACTGAAGACATTTCAAAACACATGAGTACAAGCAGTCTATTAGGTGGGCTAAGTAACAAAGAATCATATGTGACTTTAAAGAAAAATGTTTACAGACCCTTGAATGTGTTGCAGTAAAATGTAAGATCTTTGTTCCTTGGTATTACATGAGCGTATACAAGTTGTTATCTAGTGCCTTAGAGCAGCTCTACTGTGTGCATGAAAAATGACTAATTTTATAAACTTAGGAAAATGCAGGGAAGGGAAAGTCATGATCCAGCTATGTTAAATTTGATTCAGTTCTAATAATTAGCTATCACAAAAACTTTAACGTGGCAGAAGTAGAAAAGGAACCCTTTCTCTTCTTATTCTGAGAATATATTTCCACGTAGTCATACACAGCTGAGTTTAATGTTTTTGTTGACTGCAGCCCTTCTGCACAACTTGCGATGCTTTTTTATTAGTATTTATTTTTGCTTCTCCTTCTACTTCTTTCCAGCCAAGAAGTTAATAAGCAGTTCAGAAAGTTATTTTTTTAAAATTCCAAAAAGTACAAGTTTATCTCAAAATCACTATTAGCTCCTGCGGTGCAAAAAAAATTTCAGATTGTGCCATTAGCACATCATAAGATTTCACTGTTTCCTGGAGATGCTCCCATAGGGAGGCTGGTTCAAAAATCCAGAGCAGAAGGGGAAATAGATAGCAAAAATTTCTCCAAAGAATTATCTGCTGGCACTTCTGTGGTGATGATCGACAGAGATTGCAATGAGAGAGATACTGGACAGGGATTATGGAGAGGAGTACAAGGCTGATGTACTAAACATACACAATTAATATACTCATTCTCAAACCATTTCCACTCAGCATTATCAACTTCTACTTTTCTCAGGAAAGAACTTCAATGCTTTCTATAAAATGGAAAGATCCTAATGATCCACTTCTAATAGTCAGCGAAGAGATGAAGGCTTTAACAGCAGAAAAAATTAAATTTGTGTCTCAGTCTGATCCTGAAGAAATCTCTGGACCTCTTGGTCTCATTGACCTATGCACAGCAAAGCTATGTTGCATTTGGAACCAAAAAGAGTTTTAAGCCACCTTTACACTGATTCTACTTTTGCCTGATGGAAGATCAGATCCAACTATAGGCAATGTTAGAATTGAAGTCTCATTGGCCAAGGTTTTGTACTTTGTAGCCAGCCATCCTTGTGGCCATGCATAATGCTGCGTTGTCAGACGCTCTTATGGTGACCAGTCATGTCCCGAGGACAACCCAACACTAGAAGACCCCTCAGAGACTAGCCCTATCATTTCACTGAGGTGCTTCATGGTATCAGCTCCAGGATTTTGCCCTACATTTATTGTTACAGTACTTGATGCTGCACTCAGAATAATGAAACTCGTATGGACGCATCTGATCTAGATTTAAACTACTTAACACAGGTAAGGAGATCAGTGTAGCTGCAGCATCTACATGGGATATCCATTACATAGGGTACAGGTAGCATTAGGCATTCGTACCTGACATATTTGGTTATAAACTGGAGTGTGTATGTTTGCACAAGTTGGGACTGCATGTTTGAAAGCAGTACAGACATGCTCCCAACACTCAACCAGGCTTTCCAGAACATGCTCATACATTTGAATGTCTTGCAAAATAGATCAAAGGAGTGACCTTACCTTTTCAGCATACACTTCTTTCTTTGCCAAATGCAAAGCTCCTTCAATGCTCACTTCTTTATTTTTCACCATGTTCATAATTTTGAGGATTTTTTCCTGGCTTAACTGGAAAAAAAGTCAATCAAATGTTTTTAGAGACTGTTTTTTCATGTGGCTATTGAGGATACAGAGTGCTTGTGACAGTTACAGCTACGGTATCTGCTATAAAATTACAATTTCATTCATATTTTATGTTCTATCAACAACATTTGCCCAGCGAATATAATCTCCCTTTGAAACCTGGTGAGAATCTACAAGGTATCAAATGTACAGGGGCTTTTACAATTTTAGAAGGTGGGGTGGTAATATCTGGAGATAGAACTGCCAGGAGGAAATCTTTTTTAGTTAGAAAATCTGTCAAGAAGTGAAAACATCAATTTTGCATGTTTGCCCGTGTCTTACCCTTAGTGTAAAGTACTGCATACAGACAACACGAAAGCAAAATCAGGACCATTTGAAATTTTCAGGGTAAAAGGGGGAAAAACTGATGTTGGTACCAGCAGGTACATCTGTCATGTGAACTTATCTAAATACATTAACAAGCCGGCATCACACTTCACCTTTCTTTTACCAAAAAAGGAGGTTGCACTCTCAATAAGCTTTCACACAAATTTATGTCTCTCTTAAGTGAACCAGCTGGGGACTGCAATGCCAAACAGGAATCAAGCAAGGAAAAAAGGCAAGTGGAGTAACCAGGGACCCAGAACTACAGCTGCTTACACTGTTGGTAAAGTGCTTTCTCAGACTTTGTAGAAGAATAAACAAGCTCCCTTTGAGACAGACCAAAGAGTTCCCTTGTGTGATACCCATTCCTCAACAGTAGCAGAACCGGGAATTTGGAAGAAGTGTGTAGGTTTTACCGCCACAGCCCAGGAACTTGTGATTTTTTTATCCAGTAGCTTAGGTACGATAGTCAATTAGCTACAATAAACAATGTTTCCTACCCCCCTGGAGAATGACCTCACCACCAGGAGATGTTAATACAGTAAATCTTGCTTTCAAATCATCCTTTCCAAACTCTTCTACATGGACATCCAGGTGAAGAGGCCCCCCGCCCAGGAGCATTGTCCAGGCTGTGCAGGAGCAAGGGGAAGGGGCAGGAGAGATGTCGGGGAAGGGAAAGGGGATTACAATCAGCATTACAAGCAAACCTGAATTTGGCTACCCCAAGGTTGGGGCACCAAGACCTGGGGTGGGTTTTGCTCTTCCTGCCATAGGAAAAGATGACGAAGAGCTAAAGGCAGGTATCCCTAGAGAGGCAGGTCTGCTGCCCAGGAGGGGAAGGGTGGGCAGCAATCAGGGCCCCTGAGAGCTGCCAATTTTGCTGCCTGAGACTCACGACTGCTACCCCCAGCAGCAGCCACACCAAGCTGCTTTCCGGACCCCTGAGGCAGGCGGAGCAGACAGAGCAGGCAGAGGAGGCAGCAGGGCTGCAGCTGCTGTGCCACCCCCAGCACCTTCCTGTCCTAACCAGCCGTGTGCGTTACCTCTGCCTACAGCTCCCCACAGATAGAGCAGCTTCTCTGCTAAAAACCCCAGCAAGGCAGCCTTGCAGCACAACAAGGTCCTCTCCACCCATCCAAGCACCACCACAGTCACCTGGCACAAGCCTGATGGGCAACATAAAAATAACCAGTCACACCACAGAGGTCAGGGACCAGTAAATCCACAGGTTCTCTCTTTTTCTGAGCCACACTACACCGAACGCACTTTAGCTTACCAAATTTCTAACATCTCAACCAGTTTCTGATCAACAGACACACTGTATGTTTTTACAGCCTACAAATAAAACTGGCAGTAGAAGAAGAAGAAATATTTTGGTTTTAAAGCCTTGGAATTTTCAATGCTAGTATAAAGGTAACTTATGGCATAGCTCCCAGCTGCAAATAGTAATGTGAACAGTGAGGAAAGAATGAAAGCAGTCTGATAATTCATTCACACTTGCTGAGGCACAGAAGGTTCCTACAATGGCCTCCACGTTCTCTGTTTGAATTTTAAATGGCCATATATTTACACCACACATACACTGTATATGGAAAGACCTTAACAAGATAATTCCCCACTGAACAGGCTCTGTGTAAGCAAACAAGAATATGGATATGTTTGAATTGAAAAATATAGATTCCTTAAGGCTAAGCTCTGCCAGCTTTAAAGTGCAAGATCCTATTTATACAGAACAGCAATTCTTGATAGCAAGTTGGATAGTATTTTTACAACTGTTAGGCCCTTTTATATGGAGAAGTGTTCAAAGATTTTGCAGCAGGATGACAATGATAACATAAAGATAACATCATAGCCTTATGTCAAAGGCACAGCCTGATTAACACGAACAAGAGAAGTATTTATTTTCTTTGCTTCAGTACACAAGTAATTCAATGAACAAGCTCAGTTCTCATTTGAATCTCGTAGTGTTGTCCAGCTACACAATGTATCGTGCACATCTGCAGGGATGCTTCCTAAGAGTGGCCAAGAAAACAAGAGTTTCGACTTGAAAAATATGAAGCTTTGAATTTTCTTTTTCTAGAATATAGGTGATTTGGGTCACCATCCCTGTTCTCATGCAAGCAGGCTCCACACTCTGCAGTGCCCCAAGCACTGGGTATTTTAAGGTCTGTCTTTCTGGACAAATAATATTCTATCTAGGACCAAGAAACCTTGCCACAACATCTCTACCAAAAATGACGCGTTGTCTTGTACTTCACTGAATTTGCTGAAAATTTTCAAAAGGTTTTTTTTTTGGTTGTTGGGTTGGGTTTTTTTTACTTTTTATAAAAAAAATCACAGAAGTGAATTCGCATTTTTGTCTCTGTGAAGTATTCAACTCTTCATTCTGCTTACCTTCTCCAAAGTCTCCTTTAGACTAGAATGAAATTCTGCCCAAGATGTGAAAACAACAGGGAACATCTCTTAATTTGCTTAATAATGTATGAAGAAATATGTTTGCAAAAGAGAAGCAAATCATTTTGTATATTGCAAATTCAAGAAGGTTAGTTAGTAAGACAGACTACTGACAGTTAATGCATTCCCCAGAGAGCACACAAAAGACAGTGCTTGGTACAGGTTATTTTTAACAGCACCCTGTTGTTTTAATGTCTCTGTTAATTCTCTCTCTCTCTGCACATCTGTAAGCAGGAGGGAAACATTTCAAAAGACAAGAGAGGCAAAAAAGGCACTTTTCAGCTTATGAGAACTGTCAGAATTATTTGTCAGAAGTCTGTCTGGCTCGCTTAGGTTTTTGACAGCTACACGTTAGCATGGTATTTTTACTTACAAACAAGACTTGAGTAACATGTCCTGACCTTTATCATTTTGTATCTGTGGGGCTTTTCTCTCAGCACATCACAATTTTTGTAATGCTCATTCTCGTGTTTGTTCTGGTTATTTTTTTTTTCTTAAAAAGCAACAATCTCTGTCATATTATCCACTGAAATGCCACTAAGTCAGATCGTGTTATATTGCCTAATAGAATGTGACTGGTGCAACCAAACAGCATGTTTTTATACAAAGTTGAATAACAAAACTTAGAAAAAAATTAAATGCTTCTGTTATAAAGCATGCACATTAAGGAAATACATGAGATTGCGTTAATAATGCATTCGTTTACCTGCCAGGTTAAAGAAGCTTGTTTAATACAGATTAAATTTTCATCACCCACCCAAAATTCAGTACAGTCATGTAAGTGATTTGAAAGAAAAATCAACGCTCACAATTGAAGGAAGAGCATGGGGCTCCAGGCATTCTCTGTATATCCATTACTCTGCAGGGTGAGGTTTTTATATTTTGGCCTAGACAAAATGGTGTAAAACGTGTTTAGTGGTGAGATATGAGATTTCTGGCTTATTCTTGGGCAGCTGCCAACACAGTACTCTACATGGCCCCTTCCAGAGCTTCCTGCCACTCTCCATTTACCCAGCACAGTCTCACAGGAGGCCCTAAGAGGTGTGGAAGGCTTTGCATGTAGTCTCCATGCTGTGGAAATATTACTCTAATGACTCCAGAAAGGTCCCCAGACCTTCTGAGTATCAACCAAGAAAGAGGGGTTAAAGCCACATCATCTGAGTCATTTACAGTGGATTGAACAAAGCAGTGGAAGGCATGCAGAACATAGGTAACCGTTCAAGGATAAGACAGGCTAGCTTCTTCCTATGTGTCTTCTTTCTGACTCTCATCCCCTAATACGCACTGGTTCGCATTCCCCAACTGACCAGATGATTGCTGTCTCCTATGAAGTCAATGGAGATACCTGTGCCACTCTAGGTAGCAATTCACCACATGTAAGACCTGTCTTATTATCTGACAACTCTTTCTCTCCATTACCTACAGAGGAATTTGAGCTACATGGCTTTTGCTCAGCTTGTTCTGTGGACCATCCTACCTGAATCATAGTAATATGACAGCAGTCTAATGCAAAAAGACTCCTGGAATGTGTGCACATACACCCATGGAGACATAGAGCAAGAAATCTGGCTGTCAGACAGCTATATATATGATTTCAATTATTACAAATACTGGCACAATTCAGTGAGACATTATTTCAGGTTTACTTAGGTGAAGATCATAGCTAATATGCACCGAGCTCTATCATTCCCTGTGACAACAAAACCAAGTCATGCAGAAATCCTGCTCCTTGAACAAATGAGGAGAAATTTTTATTCAAGTCTAGTCAAGCTTTTCACTGTTAAGCATTCCTTACACTTGTCCTTATTAAACATTAACAGTGTTAAACATCCTCATCTGCTTGCTGTAGGGAGTGAGACAAACCAGCTCCTGGCTGTCGCAGGACCCAGAAGGGAAGGCTGGATGGAGACGGCTTCTTCCTCATCCTCTGCACTCCACAGTAGCATCTCCCTTTTATTACTGCTAGGATCAATGCTCCAAGGGACAAAGGGACTCGATACAAGTGGGAAGAGCCAAGTAGTGGCTACATATTGCTTTACAGAGATTTCATTAATTTCTGGGCATAAATCTGAATGCTAGTGTTGTCCACACAAAAAGAAATACACTGTTTTAACATACATGCCTGACATTTTTTATCGAACATTAGCATTATATTTTCATTCATTTTAGAATCCAGTTCTTTAAATACATTTTTTAATAATAGAAGGTTTTGTTTTCTATCCAGAGCAGAAGAATAAAGCGACTTTGAGGTAAAAGCCTTCTGGGGATTTTCTGTTGACTCAGTGCCTTCCAGCTGGAGTGCACAACATTTTCTGCAAAGCAAGTACAGTGTAAAAGCTTAAAAATAAGTGCCAGGATATAATGCAGTGATTGACCTGTGATGAAATTTCAAGTAGAAACTTCCTTTTCTAAGCTGTGCTTGTTTTTGTGGGGGTTTTTTGTTATTGTTTGTTTTGGGGGTTTTTTTGTTTGGTTGGATGGGTTGGTTTGTTTGTTTTGGGTTTTTTTTAGATCAGAGGCACTGGCTTAGTTTACTACAAATATTTGACTTCCTCACAATATTATGCTGAACTTCACTCTGCCTGCATGTTGAACATATCACTTAAGTGATTTTAAAGACAGCAGACAGAATCTGGGTTTCCTTAAAAGTTCCAGTCTGATGTTAGCAACTTTCATCTCCTGATGCATTCACTTCTACTTGGCCCAAAATGTACTGAGTGCTCCCATATATTTACAGGGCAGTGGCTGTCTTCTGTGATTGGGATATCTGAAAAGCCTTCACTCGTAATTTACATGAAATATCAATACAGATGACTGATGTGATATTTTTATGTGGCAATACCATCTTTTGTAGCCAGTCATAGAGATAGACTAATATTATTTGTCAAACAGAGCTGCTATTCATCAAATAAATTATCCATCTGTAATAATGTTTTGCATTATTTGTTCAGATCTATATCTGGCTGAATAATATCTGTCAACATTTATTCAAAGAAGAAGGTATTCATCAAACAGTACTTGATTTCCTTGAAAACACTGGAAATTCTGCCACATTCAGTACGAGCTGGAGGAACCCGAAGGTCTTTTTTTATAATTTATTTTGTTATGGGTATAAAGGTATATAGTGATTAAGTACAGCAACAAAAACTCTCAAAGAGCTAGTCTCAAAATTATTTAGAAACTTCAAATACAAACTGCTGCCTAGTGACATGCATATAGTACAGCACACAATACGAACTAGTCTACTACTTCCAGTTTTGAAAATATCACCATATTGAGGAATCTCAATGCCTAAACGTTTCTTAAAGCTGCCTCTGAAAAACTGACGATTTATAGGTTTCACACGAAGGAAATACTTTAGAGTTTCTCTTGATCACCACTTAACAGCCTGGCATGCTCTCAGCAGGACCCTCCTGCTCCAACAGCACTTGGAACTTGTCAGGAAATGACACTCGGAAAGTAATTACTGGATTTTCACTGTGAAAACTCAAAGGATAAATTGAGCAGCGTTTAACAGGACACTGACTTTGGTTTGTACTATTCAGTGTTTTCATTAATGATCTGGTGACGGACTAGAGATTTTGTTTATTAAATTTGCAGACATTGACACGAAGGCAGAAAGAGCTGCAAGCGGGTTGCAAGGGGGAATCAAATTCAAAACAAGTTCGGCAAATGAGAGAAGCAATAATATACAGTTCAACAAGGCGGGGGGCGACTTGAAAAATTTCAGCAGGAATTACCAGCTTCACAAGGACTGGCTGAGGAACGTATTTTCTTCAGAAAAAGGCTCAGAATTTACAGCAGCTTACCAACTGACCAAGTTAACAACGTCATGCTGTTGCAATAAAAGCGAATATCCCACTGGGAGGTTATAGACAGTAGCATAGTCTGCAAAACACAAGTAATCTTTCCAGTACTCAGCACCAATAAAGACTTCTGCTGGAATAGTGTGTGAGGTTTTCCATGTCTCCAGAAAAGAGTTGGACATGTTGGAGGAGTCCAGATCAGGACAATGAGAATAATTAGAGCTTTTGAAAAACACTACTTACAAGGGAAGAGAGGAAGGACTGGGATTTCTCAGCCTAGAGAAGGCTGGGGGAGCCACAGTCTTCAAGTATATAAACAGCTGCTGCAAAAAGGAAAGGAGTGTGTTGCTCCCTGCGTGGTAGGATAAGAAGAAATACAATTTAAGTTACAACAAAAGAGGTTCAGCTTAAATGTTTGGAAAACAGTGAGAATAACACTAACCACTGAGCTGTCAAGGGAAGATTATGGAATCTCCTATTACTGACCATCTTTAAGAAGAATTAGACAAAAAGCTTCATGGACACTGTGGGATGCAAAAGCCTTGGATGGTGCTTTGATAGATGCCTTACTAGGTTTCTGCCATACGTAACATCTTTATTTGACCCATATTTTGCACATTTGTTTTGCATTTTAATTAAGTCCAAGACAGAGTGCAAAGAACAGATGGCTTCCCTGCTTTTCAAAGCATCACTTTCAGAGAAAGTGGCAGTCAGAGATTTAAAAGGTTTTAGAAAACTCCATCCAGCCTATGAGAGTTTATTCCCAATGCAGAGATGCTCCCTGAAAACCCCTCCTTTCAGGGGACCACGTGCTGTTTTACCAAAACTGACAGTGCTTGGTTGGGTATTATGCAGCTTCAGCATTACCGTTGTGATGAAGCACCAAAGAGCAAGACCTACAGAGAAACCTTGTGCAGCAAACTTCACCTCATAAGAAATACAGTGATGTTTTCCAAATCCTAACTGACACATCCTAGGTCCTGTTTCAGCCAGGCTTGTACTAAGGGCCTGGGCAACCTAAGGCAGGAAAGGAGATGCCCTTGGGTGTGCAGAGCCAAGCTGACAGTGCTTCAGTTCTTCAGTACTGATGGAGATCAAATATGATCAGCACGTTAATGGTCATTCTTATTTCCACCCCCACACCCATTTGATGCCAATTGGCTATTGAATTTATTTAATACTGACAACTAAAACTAAGGTGAATATTTCAAAGGGGTGATCTTGGAGTATAAAGACATAGTTGTACACTTCTACATCTTCAAATAAAAATTCACAGCAGTCTCTGAATAGTATTTTTATGAGTTTTCCACTCACACTTCCTTTATATCTCAGTCCATTTGCTCCCAAATGTTAGAACTTTGGCTATCTAAAAGCATGATGTATTGCTAGATTTCATGGATTCTGTGATTTTGCTGCTTCATGTTAGGCAGGTGCAATATCAAATTAAATAATCTTAACATGGTATTTGAATTACCTGATGGTGATTTTCTTCATCTACCCACCAAAATATCTTTGCAGGTAGTACTCAAAACAGAAATCAAGGTTGCAGAATTTTCAGGTATAATAGTAAGTTCTCCATGCCTGAAAAGTGGACAGTGTGGCTACAGTCATACACTGACACACCATGGGATTCCTGTATACGTATGTACGTACAGAGAGAGACCTCAGCGTATGCACCGCACAATGAACAGTGAAATCTTTCCATTTCTTCTATAGATTGCAATGATCAAAATGTCAACTGCCCCATTCATGCTAGAAGTACACCTGATCGGAACACTACAGTGAATGGGCAGGGAAAACATATAGGGAAAGCTTTACATTACAATTGATATTACAAAGGCTGGAGGCAGGCACCACAACAAAAAACACAGAAGTTCCCCGTATGAACTAATTTCCAGCTTGTGCTAACGGTTTGTGTAATGAACGGCCAACATGTTCAGTTTTCTTTTTTTTGTGTCATTATTAAATGAGGTTTACATCCTCTTCCACTGTCACTTTGTTTTCCTCCAAACATTGGCCTCCACAAAGCCAAACTACATGTAAATAAAATTAATCTTTTCTTCAAAAAATGTAAGATTTTTATGTGATAAGAGACTTATTTGTTGATGAACATTGTTGCCAGTTGAAATTAATTTAGTGGGTGCAATCTGAATTACCTAGAGGCAGTTTTCCTTTGAAGTAGTTATTATGGGACTTTCAAGAGCATTCAGGGGTAGTTTTACACCAGGCACATTCAATAAAAGAGAAACTCCCATTGATTTCAGTGCCCTGCCACCACAGAAACATGCAGTATATGTCCCGAATATATGAAATGATATTGGTGTCAATTTCATTGGTGTCTTGAGGTATAACTTAAATGCTGTATTATAAAATGGACTGAAATAGAATAAAGAAGGTCGTTCATATAGAAGTATTTCAGTTTGTTACTGAAATAATAATGTTCTGTGCCTTTGGTCACAGTAATTAAAATAATCCACAGTGATAAGAACTATCAAGGATTATCGTATTTGCTTATTAACATGATAGTCCAATTAATCTTGTGAAGAAGGAATGATTACCAGACTATTTAACAGTGACATATATTTTGCAGAAAATCAGGCATCTTTCTGTTCATAGTCTTACAACCTCCTCTTGTGCCCTAACAGCTTGTAAGAGAAAGATACATATCAAGCAAGAATTGGGCTGCTAGAATTATTAAATGCTGAACAAGACTGATTTCATTATACATGAGGTTTATTAGATCATATTAGTTAACACCTGCTAAGCAAAAAGTATGAAGCGCAATATAGAGAATGCAACATGATTTCATGCATGTTTAACTGAGAATCCAGGGTCTCCGTGAATTTTACAGTAATTAGCTGGAACATTTAATGAACAAACTCTTCATTATGTTCTAATCAAAACAAGGTCTGAGAGCTTAAGGAAAAACCCTAACGAGCATCCATCTGCTGTTGTGTCATTTCTGACCTAACTTTTTTTTTTTCCCCAGGATTCTGGTTTGTTAATAAACCATCCTAGCAAGGTATTTAGGTAAAAAGGGGCTATTTCTCCTTGCCACTCTTCCCCTAAACTCTGACAGATTTAGCAGAATATAATCCTTGTCTGTATAAACGTTTTTGCTGTTCTTAACACTTCCCTACAAAAGTGCATTACGTTTTCCAAACAAGGTCAACTTCCTCAGGATCAGTTATAGTTGGACATCTATTTATGCTGGGTCTTTAAGCCCTTTCTTAAACTCAGGAAATAATTTCCCTTCAAAAAGAGGCTCAGCAATATTCCTTGTGCTCCCAGTTTCAGGAATTCGGGCAATATTGAGAATGAAACAAGACAGATGGATCTCCAAATGGCTCAGTAGCAGGAAGTTGAACTGAGGGATTTCACCTTTGTATGGGTGATGAGGAAGACATACCTCAGGATGTACTTCATCCCTGTGCCATGGGCATTCCTTATCCTCTTCTATTGGGCTGCTTCCCGCTAAGTAGCAAACATATGAAAATATGCAGCCTCCCTGGGTCTTTTGATCTTGTCTTATATATTCCCAAGCTTTGAGGTGTTTTTTAGATGGGTCAAGGAAAGGTGAGCTCTGATTCCCACACGGACTGTTTCCATATTGATTCTTTAGCCTGCCTACAAGTGATTCTGCCTTTAAGTACAGGTGAAGTCTCCAAGTAATCTGCACTTGTACAGCACATTTCATCCAGCAGTTCTGCAGAACTTACAAACATCCAGGTTCAAAACACCAGCTGGGCCAAGGAAGCTGAACTGTCTCACAAGTCCTTTGTTCTTGTTGACATTTGATGTTAACCACAAGAAGTGGATTGTTCTGAATCCACACCTCTGCTGTATTGACCACCCAATATGTACGGCCAACTCATTAGAAGCCCCAGTAGATCAGCAGAACATCAGATTTCTGATTTGTAGTCTAACAACAATAGCCCATCTTGGAGGCTACAAGAGGTGCTTCTGATATTCATGTTCATGAATATATATACCAGAAGATATGGAATCATTTGGACTTATTTAAATGGAATTGATCCCTTGGTAAACATACAGTGAAAATCTGCTTTAAGCTACCTTGGAAAAGACGAGATGGGGGAAAAAAGGCAGGGGAGGGAAATCAATCACCTAAGAGAGGTTGCCTTTAACAAAAAGTCTAACGAAAATGGTATGGGAAAGCCATGGGGATAAAGTACTTTCAAGTCATTGATTAAAGTAAAGGGGTGGAAAAGCAAAAGGGCTGACAACTGTTACACCTTGCACCATGATCTTATCAGCTCCCAGAACACTTAGATTAAAAGCCTCAGGAAGACATATAGTCAAGTTTTAGAAGTTCACAAAAAGTTTAAGACACACATTTTTCTCAGGTGCAGTTTAGCTTTGCAAATGTTTTGGTGAGCATACAACCTGAGCTTTGTGCATTCGCTTTATTACAGGCCTTGGGGAGTGAAAGAAAGAGGAAAGTGGCACCATCTGGTTGTGGTTTCCTGTTTTCTGATTCTCATTCATGTAAGCCCTTTCTGGTAGCAAAGATTTGGTTATTTCCACATCTGTGCTTCCCCTGACCTCCCCACCGGTACCTGAAGTAAGAAATAAGAGCAATGATTCACAAGCTGCAACTCAGGCCTGTGCGTCAATGCCAAGCAATAAACACACAAGCTGTAGACAGCAGAGAAAGGGAAAACACTTCTAGACTGGATTTGTCCCTTTTCAACACCACTGTCATCAACAACTTCTCCAAACAGATCCCAGCACCTCAGCATGTCATTATACTGAATAGTGCCCAGCTGGGACCTGCAATTTTATTACACTTCAGGTGCTATTACTTCAGGTGAAGCAACTAATATCTGTCAAGTTAAATGATTCTGTGTTTGAATCCCCTGTTACACTGCCCTCCACAAAATCTTCCAAGTCAAAGGAGGTTGATGTGGTATGGAGGTAACCAAAGGCAGCACTTTATCCTGTGCCCTTTTTCATCTTTGACAAACCAAAGAGCAATAAGAAAGTTTCACCCTCATTTGTGAAATTGCTCTGGGGTCACCTAGAACCTTGCCTATAAAAATCTTTTCAATGAACATCTCATACTTCTTGGTGAAAAGGGGGAATCATGCAAACAGGGCTGGATTCTGCCCAGCCCTCACGTTCTGCTCAAAACATGCAGTAATTGCTAGCCAGGCAACCCTCAGTAGCTGCCCAGGACTGACTCAGGCCACTCCACCACACCTTCCCAGCCTACATGTTACACAATCATTCTTTCTGCTCATTGCTCTTTACTCCAGGTCACACACCAGGGAGTCTCTGTCGATACGTGCTATCAGCTATCCTGGTGAGAGGGGAGTTTTCCACTACCTAATTCTTCAGGTAACAGACTTCCAAACATGCACATATTGAAACAAGCAGAATGCTACAACGACTATATATCTGGCAGGCACTCAGACAAATTCAATAGTGCTGCAAGCTGATGTATATTCAATTCTAGCATATCAATCACTTCAAATTCCAGTATGATTATCAAAAGACTGTATTTGCCTATAATAGAAACCACTCTTTTCCCACTCCAATTACCTTATGGAAATTTTTAGCGCAGATAATATATAGTATTAATAAATCCTCTCTAACATGGCAATAGAAAGGCTGATTTTCTCGCTTTGTCCCTTTCTTTGTATCAGGAAAACCTCACACATTTCAACTTTCTTAAGAATAAACCACAGAAAAATATTGTTTCATACACATCTTCTGCAAACACCTTCTGATATGTTAGACCAGTCTGAGCTCATATCGCATAATAATCAATTACGTTAAACAATCTACTGCAAATTCCTTGCCAATAAAATACAAAGTCATTTTCAGTTTCTGATATGCCATCTCTTCAGTTACACACAATAAATAGCACTTTCACACAAGCCATAACAGTTTCTGCCTTTACCTGTGAAAAAGTGTCTTGTGTTCTTGTATTATCCATGTCTGTGAAAATTCTATTAGTTTCATCAGTATCCCACGGAGTTGCAAACTATAGTTTATTCATGAATCACACCTGCTTTTCCACAGCACAGTTCTCGTTCTTTCTCTCTGCTTCTCTCGCTCTCTCTCATGAAATCTTGCAGCCAATGGCTTTTATTAAGTGTTACTTCCTTTTATGCTGAGAACTGAAACAAAAAATAACGATACTTTGCTTCCTTATGGCAGCTCTGTGAAAAGACAAAAAAGAAGTTGTTTGTTTGCTTTTCCTTAACTGATATTTATGTTCTAGTGACTTCCTGAAATCATTGAGCCATGAATGCTGGAATTATGATTTATTACTGTACACTGCATCTATCTGAACACCCAACATGTTAGTTACAAAAACAAGTTTCATACTAAACGTAACAAAGTGTGCCTGAGGAATTACAAACACAATGTTCAATTTTCACAGCAATATTTTTATGCACAGCAGCAATCTTTAACATATGTCTTCAGACTCCAGCATGAATATGTGCATATTAGATGAAAGCACAATGGCTCCTGCAGGTTAATATACAAGATTCCTGTAAAGATAAAGAGCATTTTAAACTGTGCCGTTCCTAGCTGTATCTGAGGAAAGAGTCTAGTGATTAGAAGAGGGAATTAACGGTAAAACAGTCCTGAAATCTAACCCTGGCTCTGACAAATATTGTTCAGTAACTACAAGAATATGTACCTCAGTTTCCTCACCTATATATGGTGACTTCTGTCATGACACAAAAACATATCGAAATTAATTCAGAGATTAAAAGTTCTGAATAGACATGGCTGGAAGGTGGACTCTTCATATTTTGAAATTTCTCTCCTCCGAACAGAGGCAAAAGGGAAAATCAAAAGCCATTAAGTATCTCCCACAAAGTAAATTTTTTTAAAAGTGACAGGAGTTGAAACATTTTGTTTTGATGACAGGTCTCCTTCCACTACTAGCCTAGAAGCAATTTTTTAATAAAAGCAATGCAGGGAGAGGAAGTTGAGAAGTTCAGTGCAGAAGAGGTGTCAATGGACCATCTGGGCACAAGGGCAAGGCTCCCTGGCCCAGCCCCATGTACCCATGCGTATAAATCCCACCTGCTTTTTCAGCTGACGTAGTTACGGACCTTTTGCTGAGGAGCTCAGCTGATGTATCTGCCAGAGCTCAGCCAAAAGACAGCACTGCAAAAGTAAGAGGCAAGTGCAGGCAACCTGATTTCAGGCTGGAAGCCAGAAACAAGCTGTGGAGAGAGACATGGTGCAGAACTGGCCAACCCATTCACCTTGTGGGCAGGTCTTCAACATGCCAGAAACAGATCCAAAACTTGTGCCTAAGAGCAGGCTCTGACAGCCATGCAGGATTCACCAGCTTCACAGTCAAGAGCCTCTAAGCTCACAATTGCTAAACACTGTAGGTGGACCCAAGAGAGACCATAATAGCAAGTGTATGGGAGGGAAAGGATTAGGAATGAGTTCTCCCAAGATTATTTAAGGCAATACAAATGAAAAGGAAGGTAAATATATGCTAATATAAACAGTTGTTAATCATTTGAACTGATTAAAAAATAAGTCCTATTCTTTGAAAGAATGTTAGTTTAACAAAGGCCACTAATGTAGCAGGGCCTGACTACATCCAGGTCTTTTAAAGAAATATTTAATAAAAGATTGTCTTTCTTTCAATGCTCTCAATTCTGACTATTCTATGTCCATCATAACAGGATGGAAATTTTTCACTATAGTGGAAAAAGAAATCATAGGAAACATGTTTCTTTGACAGCTATCTTAAGTGATTTGGTTAAAATAAAATAGCAACTAATTCACTAAGAATCAAATTTCTAGTATTGGCCTATTCCCCCTCAGAGTCCTCAGCCCTCGAGGAACTATGACTTTCTTTCTAAATTAAAGAATCCCAAGGAACATCTTTTTATAATGTGATTATAGCACCACAGAACATTTCAGAATGGGAATATGACAGGTTTCTTTTATAGAGGTTCTGCAGAGATATTAGATGGTCTTTTCCCCTCCACTGGCTGCTGAACAGCACGTTCTGCAAGATTACAAAGTCTGTGAGAAAGCAGTTAATCACAAGGGAGCTCAATTGCTACTTTTAGAGCAAACATTTTCAATTAATCTGAAGTCATTAATTACACCTTCCCTTAATAAAGGCTCTGGTGTAATTTTCCTTTTTCTTCTCAGTTAATCGATTCAAACATATGCCAGAATCATGTGCTGCAGCAACCACATGGGAAAATTTGGTACTTAAATAAACTACTCTCCAGAGAAGACAAAAAGCACAGGGAAAAGGGCTTTGAACCAAAGGGCTTTGAAACAACATGGAAGAACAAGAACACTTTGTGCGTTGTCCGACTGATGCAGAAGGTAAATGTGTTGTACCAGCAGCGTACATTTTACTTCAGAATAACATGAACAACTCTGACAACAGGAAAGATGACTTTATAATCACTTTTTCCTCTTCTTGCACTAGGTGTGTTTGCTGCCAAGCAGGGGGGTCTTTTTGCCTGGAGAAGCACCGTGCCCTGCCTTGCCACAACCTCTCTGAAAGTGCTGCTGCCCATCTCACTCGCTGGCCACGATCCCTGAGGCTGGTCCCACTCCCACCAGTGCACATCTGACATGCTTTCCTTATGTTTTTCAGGCTAAAAAGACAATTCAGGTGTCTCGGATTTACTAACAGAGATTCTGAACAACTTTTTCCAAAATTCCTTTGTTTCTGTATCCAACTGCAAGGTGTGAACCTCCTTGTCAGCCTCCCTTGTTGTCAGCCTCACTTTTCTTGTTCCCCAGGGCCCTCACAGCCCTGGGAGTGATTTCACATGCCAGAAATCAGAGATTTCCCTACCTGCATTTTAAAATGCTAAATCCCCAAGAGTTTTCCAATAGCATATTGTGGATAACCCTATGAGAATTCATTATTTTGTGCTTTTTGTGGAAACTAAAAAAAAAAAAAAAAATCCTATGACGGGTATGTTTTTAATCAGCCTTAAACATTTGTTTAATAGGCAAAAGTCAAAAAATATTTGTGTCCCTTTTTTCTTTCATTAAAGAATTTTCTTAAACATTTTCACACCCAAGAAAAGGACATCATGAAATAAGTCATTTCAGGTTAAAAACTAAGAGTTTGAATGAAATTATTCTTTAAAAAAAAAAGACACATTAACTTCAAAGAAACATTTTTGCATCTCATTCAAGTACTAACATTTCAGCAGAGCTGGAACGCTCTCACAAAATATTTGAGAGTTGAAAAACAAAGCCTTTCACTGGAAACTTGTTTCACCTCAAAATTAGCGTCTAAACCTGTTTTATAAATGGGCTCTTTCTTTTTTTTTCTGTGGAATGCTGAAAAAGAGAGGAAGCCAGAGCTCGTAATGACTCCATCGTGTAACATGGGGTTTTGACCTAGTACGGCAGCAAGCATACCAAGGGTGTTAATCAGCAGAAAGTGATGTGGGGAGACACATGCTGGAGGTAAACCAAGAGAAAAGAATTGAGGGGAAAAAGATGACTAACTGAAGAGAGAACAGTTCATTTTTCTAATGGAAAGAGGAAGAAAAGACTGAAAGGACCAGAAGGGGTAGAGTATCTCCTCCAAATGAAGCATATTGCAATTGCAAGTATCATTTCTTAGACTAGGTTAATGGCTACATCAAGGAACTAACTGAGATACCAGATAAAAAATATCTTGAAATTAAGGGCTGGCACAATAAAGGGTTTGCACATACTGCTCAGTGACCAAAGGAGAAACGATATCTTCAGCACAGCCTGGATCTCCACAGTGAAGAGAGATGGCAGGTTGAGAGACACTCCTAGGTGCAAAGGAGACCAGCAGAAAAATAACCAGCCTGTAGGATGCTGGGCTTGCGCTTTACATTAAATGTTTGCAGTCAGTAGCTGGCTGAGCACTGGCATTCGGCCATCCATCTATCTGTCCATCCATCCATCCATCCTTCCTCCCATGCACTCACTTGCTCGCTCTTCCTGCCATGGAAATTTCATGGTTTGGGGGCTTTCAATAACTGTTTTAGTTGCTGTTTTAAAACCACCGGTTTGGCAGCCCTGGAAGACTGACACCTTCCATTTACTACGTAAGCTGCCCTGCCAGGGTGCTCCAGCCCATGGCTGAGACACCCTCGGCCAGATCCTCAGTACCTCCTTTGAAGTCAGTAATGCCAACAAGCAGAGCTGGGAGTCACCGACAGGACAGGGGATAAAGGAGGAGTGATTAGCCTGGTCTTTCTCACACCTGAGAGTGATAATTGTCTTACATGCACCTTTATTTTTAAAGAGACAGAGAACATTTAGGGCTATATTGCAGGGACTGTTTAGATTTTCAGGATGAGTAGAGGCCCTTCTTTCCCTCATCCCCAAATGATTGCTGAGAACAGCAGAAAGCCACTGATGAATTTTTCAAGGTGTAAGGTCCTATAGACATCACACACATGTTTACAGCTTGAAAAAGAAAGTCAAGAAGGGCTCCTTATGCCTTGCATTTATGAATGGCTCATTCTTCCTCGCTCTACTTTCAAAGTCCCAGTAAGACAGCATGGAAAGCCCTAATACAGATAAGCCGGATATCCCAGTTCCCAGCTGCCTGCATTGGTGAGGTTCAGCCCTACACCAGAGAGAAGCTGCTTCCCTGCCAGGAGGTGAAGGTCATTTTTTTCTGTCTCTACCAGCATCTAAAAGGAGCCGGTCTGGACTCAGAGCCTGTTTGGCAACCACTTGTTCCTGCCCTTACGGATGCTTGCAGTGGGACTGCACTGCAGGGAGTGGCATTGACATGTTAGAGAAGCACAGGAGGCAGGGTATGACCAGGAAAACATATGTTGATTCCCTGTAAAGAGCAGAGTTAAAGTCACTATGAGAGTTGCCAGGACTCAGGAGCTGTGCAGCAGGAGCCCCTCTCTGCACCACAGCCTGGCTCTGGGGCTGCACCTCAGAGCCGTAACAGGGATACAAACAGCGACAGCGGTCAGTCACGTAGCAGGACATTGGACTGGATACAAGGAAATAAAGGTATTTACCAAGAGGCAAACAAGAACTTGCAAGAAACAGAGGAAGTACGGGCAGGGGAATTTTTTTCCCAAGTCATTCTGCCTCCACAGGCACAGGTAAACAAAACAAGCTGCGATCGGTATTTCCCTCAACATTCTTTGAATTCATTGAAGAAATTTGGCTCAATGAAGAAGCCAAGAAGTACTCAAAATAGAAACCCTTAGCAATTCAAAAGAGAACATTATTAAATTAAATCACATAAATCACCTAAATATCACCTCTGCTTTTTAACATAAGCAAAAATCCAGTATTTTGAAGCAAAGGAGATTTTTGGGGCTGAAATGGACACTCCCCATCTCACATGATGGATAGTGTGACTGTACAAAAAAGTTCTGAACGAAACTGGAAAACCAACCAGATGTGTTAGAAGGAAACTCTGTTTCAGGGGGTTTTGCCTTTTCTATTTCCCCAGTGAATATCTAGCGCAGAAATTGATGATACTGCAAATTTTATGTATTTCTATTTGACCTAATTTTGATCCTGGTTTTAAGCAAGAAAAATATCTATGCACAACAGATTATGCTACACTGAACTGGAAGATCCCCTGTGCATTAAATGCAAGGGGGAAAAAAAAAGGAGGGGATGGTGACTAGAAGATGAATAATTTAAAATTAAAACTTCTGACAAGCGATTGAGTCTGTGAAACTAAGCTCAAGTCGAGAGTGACATCTAGTGATGCTCACTGCACGATCCTGGCACAAATCCTGCCAGTTTTTGCAATATTCTCAACCATAAATCCCTCCCAAGGTACACAGCTTCATACATCTTCTTTTATGTCTCTGTGAATTTCTTCTTAATCTGTAAGCAGAAATAATATATTTCAATATGAAAAATGAACAGTTTATGTTCAACTATTCCTGTTGAAATCAGACTCTCATATCCAAAACCTGGTCCAGCCTTTCCTGGCAGGGTAAAGAGAAAGCACGCTCCAGATCTGAGCGCGCCAGAATATATCAATTTCATCTTATTTTTATTATTTAGCTTATAGCCGTGATTTTGAAATAAAGCCCAAGGGAGAGAGGAGAGAGCTGGGAGGGATGAGGTGGCTTGGACAGGACTGTCAGTGTGGCAGAATGTCCAGCCCAACAGGACACTCGGATGCCCGGGGACCGTCAGCCTGCAAGGAGGCACCGGCGTTGTGCAGTGGAAGCCCATGCCAGCCACACTGGCTGGACGTGTGGCAAACTTAAACATTTTCCATATGTTTCATCAGAAATACCATAAAAGAAATATTTTCCCATGACATGTGGGTTTAAAATTTTTTCAGGTAATTTGGGTTAACTTTGTAATTAATTCAATGTGCACATTTTGAATGAATAGTGGAAGAATCCAGAAAAAAAGAAAAAGCCAGGAACTAGAAGACAGAGATAATACATCTATTCATTAAAATGAAGAAGTAGGCCCATGGTGCCTAATTGATGGAGGTGTTGGGTTTTGGCTTCTTTTATAAAAGCAAATATTCTTTTCTCGTCCTTCACTTTTTTGTACAATACATTCTGCCAAGCATAGTGGCAGTTTGATACATAAATAAAGCAAATCGGTAATTAGCAACAGAGCTATTAGTTGTTCCTTTGTGAACTGGTAATGCACAAACTTTCCAGCAGTCTTCTGCCTTTCATAGTGGTTCATTGTCACCATCAAGAAAAGAAAAGAAACAACCCACATGTTTCCAAAAATAACGGTTCTTCATCTACTTGAGCAATTTCATTTGAGCTTCCCACTGTGCACAACAAACATTAACAAAGGAAATGCCAGAGCAGTGCCCGGGTCCTTCTGGAGGCTCTGCTCTGTGGGGAGGAGGGGACTTGCCATCCCAGCCGGCTGCTCAGCTCCAGGGGACAATGACACTGACCCCGAATGGAGAGGAGAGGAGAGGAGAGGAGAGGAGAGGAGAGGAGAGGAGAGGAGAGGAGAGGAGAGGAGAGGAGAGGAGAGGAGAGGAGAGGAGAGGAGAGGAGAGGGAAAGGACCACAGCTGCCCCTGTCCCAGCAGCAGCCACCACATCCGCTGTCCCCTCTGCCTCCCACAGCCCAGAGGGGCCATGGAGGGACAGATGCAAAATCACTTGCCTGAAAGGGGTGATCTAACCCTGACAAGGACAACTTTGTAAAATTGTGATGAAGTAACATAAAACCAAGCGGTGCTTGCCATGAAAAGTTCCTCTCAAGTTAGGTTGAATCTTGATGGCCTTTAGCCAGCACTGCTAGCACCTGCTTGCCCCTCAGCCTGCGCTTTAATGTCAAGAAAGCTTTGCTGAAGTTGGTGACACTACACCGATTCATATTTTAACTCATTTTCCAACTGCCTACAACATACTTCATGCAAAATTGTAGACCTCTGAATGTCAGCGGTGATCTCACCTTGTTAATACTGATGCTGCATCCAGTGATGCACCCTAAAGCTGAGCAAGTTAAAAACCCACATTATTCCAAGTCAAAAAATAAGTGACGGCTCTATATATTTACTCCTCTGTGACACAAGATGGCACCAGACACTACCTTAATTTCCAGCTATCAAAAAAGTGGACCAAAGCAGTTTAAAATTGAAAAGCCATATATACGGGTTTAAATGAGATGAGTCGGAATACAACGGACTCTCCAGTGACCTGTGTCCAAGCTGCCCACCAGCCCATGGGAATGGCTGAGGCACAGCAGGGGAAAGCAGTAAATGCTGACGGGTTTGATGGCAAGAAATTGGCTGTGGAATCAAAAAGAGAGCTAAAGTAATCCTGGCTCTTGAAAGCCTCCGAGGGCAGCAGTCGGACCGTTCTTCTGAAAGCTGTGAAACACAGCTGCACCCCCCTTTAATGAGGTGCAGAGTGGGTAGAGGAGTCAGGGCCCTCTGTACTCCAGGATGGCCTTTTCATCCTGGAAAGAGCTTTATGACAAAAGGATGCCTCTTCTCCTGCAACCTCCTTTTGAAACTTCAGTCCTTTCATCAATCAAAAAAGATATTTTGTTGTTGACAAAAGCAAATATTAAAAAAAAAGAAGACAGGAGATTGTGCAGCTGCCTCCTTGCCTTCCCCCCATTTCATTCTGGTCACTGCAGCATGTACCGGGACAGCTCCAATACAGTCACCTCCTCTGTTTTCAGTCTTGGTCAGCAAATGACAGGGTAAGAATAAAGCAAAATAAAGCAAAAGGCTTCCACACACAACCGCTATGTCTAGCATAAGTGATACTGTTGTCTGAAGCTACGCATGCAGTTGTCCATCTGCACTGCACACACAGTTAATGCCATTGCAGGCTTTAAACAGGAGTGTTGCAAACATAGTGATGAAGCGTTCACTAAAACCCTTCTTTATATACGCAGTGGTGTAACTTTAAGCTCAAGCAAGGCACAAACTTTAGCAAGCACATCTGCAAGCCCAGCTTTTCTGAAGAGGGGGCTATTACACATCACTAAACTCAGCAAACACAAGCCAGATTCCTAGATGCTGGCTTTAAAAATGATGGAGAAAAATGGTGTTCAAATGAGAAATTTCATTGAAATAAAACTTGCCTTTGGGCAGCCTCTTTTGGCACAGCCTCTGAAAGAGCATCCCCAGGAAAACAGGCCTGCAGGCACAGTCCTGGGCAGCAGCAGCGACAGAAAACTGAAATGGGCTAAATGAAGACCCTGCCCTGCCAATTTTCCCTCCAGGAAGTATTCACCATTATCCTCTATTTCACAATGTAGGGAGCACTCAGCTGTACTCTTTCCGGTATTTTTAGCCATAGCTGTTATTTAGAAACCTTAGCTGCCAATGTTTGCCAGTGGCAGGTTATTACTAAGAGTTTTTTGAAATTCCAGCCTCAGTGTCACTGATTTATTCACCATCAGGCCATTTGCTGGGCAATGGAAAGAGCAAGGGGAAGTCTGCAGAGCTTGGCCGTATTCAGTCATCGCTTCTCACTTAAAATGGAGAATGAAGAAAGAGATTTCAAGAAAAATACCTGCCCAGCTACAGAAGAGAAAACGTGAAGCTCAGGCTCACAGACTGAATGAGCTTACTTCTCTGCTTTTCTCAGTGAGAGGGAAAGGAGAACTACATCTGGAAAAAGAAGTATTTTGTGGTTAAGATACAGGAATGAGGTACCCTGGCATTGAATCTCATATCTCCACTGCAAAATGGTAAAAGCAGAATTTTATTCCCCTTCTTGCTCTGACATTTAATTAGCCAGTGAAGGAATAACAACCCACTAGGCAGGGGTGGGTATTTATAGCAGTGACAGAGCTCTGGATGCCTTGTTAGCACATGGTCTCCCCAGACAAGCCTTTCAAACTGGCATTGCTTGGAAGAGGAAAGGCAGCGCTGGCTCACATAAAGAAAATCCTTAGTGATATTAAACCTATATATTGTTAATATATTGTATTTAGACACATTTTTATGTATATACATATAAAGTAATTAATAACAACCAGTCCAGAAGACAAAGGGAATAATAGAGCACAGATTTGAAGTGACTGGAGTCAGGGGAAGCAGAAGGGATTTGAAGGTTCACTCTGCCCCTCTGCAAAAGTTTGTTGGGTAGTGACACAATATCCTTCAGATCACTATGAATGAGGGAGCTCCTGAGGTCAGGCTTCATTGGTTTAGCATTCTGGCACCTGCGTCCTCTGAGGCGCTGACCTAGAAGAGCAAGGTTACAAAACATTTTGAGAAGTTTCTAAGCAATCAGCAAAAGTGCCCTTGGTGAATTCAGCTGAAATTTAATTATTTCTGCCATCAGGAGTTGTGTAAGATGAGCAATAGATGTAACCTTTCCATGACAACACCTTTTCTTGTCAAGACAACATTTAGCACAAACAAAAACTGAAAACATCAGCTTGTTTTCTTGTGTTAAATGGGAAAATGTGCTATTCAGAAACACCTAACCATACATTATTATTAAATACAAAGATAGATGTGTAAATAACCCTGTGCATTTGAACTGAAAAAAAAGAAGGAACAAGAAATGGTATGAGACTAACTAGCTGTCACTTCTGTCTTCCATAATAAATGGATACAAGGTTTCTTGAACCATATTTGCTTTCCAAATATATTTTGCTTTCAAAATCAAGAAGATTCTGTTTCTAACAGAAAATATTCCATATTCTCACTCCGTAGTTTGACATGACTCGAAAAAACTGTCTCATATTGCAAATTTCAGAATCTAGAAAAGGGAATCTCTCTAACCCTGAAGAGCTTTTAAGTCCCGTTTTACTGTTGAAGGGTGTCCTGGTTTCGGCTGGGATAGAGTTAATTTTCCTCCTAGCAGCTGGTATAGTGCTGTGTTTTGGATTTAGTATGAGAAGAATGTTGATAACACACTGATATTTTAGTTGTTGTTAAGTAATGCTTATACTAAGTTAAAGACTTTTCAGCTTCCCATGCTCGGCCAGCGAGGAGGTGTACAAGAAGCTGGGAGGGAGCACAGCCGGGACAGCTGACCCAAACTGACCAAAGGGACATTCCATCTGACACCACGCTCAGTGTATGAACTGGGGGGAGCTGGATGGGGCGGGGATGCGGCTCGGGAACTAGCTGTGCATCAGTCAGCGGGTGGTGAGCAGTTGTGCTGTGCATCACTTGATTTGTATATTCTTTTTTTATTTTATTATTATTATTATTCCTCTCCCTTTTCTGCCCTATTAAACTGTCTCTATATCAACCCACGAGTTTTACTTTTTTTTTTTTATTCTCCTCCTCATCCCACCTGAGGCAGGGAGGAGTGAGCGAGAGGCTGCATGGTGCTTAGCTGCCTGCTGGTGTTACCCCTAAACCATAAGAAGTGAGTAAAGATGATTGTCTCACTCTGTTCTAGAAGTTATTTGCAAAAAGCAATGCAGATAAAAGCACTGGAGCTAATTTCTTTTACAACCACAGGACAGTATCTTCCAAACACAAAAAGAGTACAACAGGAAATCCTTGCACCAAATTAACAAGGCTAAAGCTAGACATAGTTGGTAATTAAAATTAAAGGATATGTTCTAATAGTTCTTATCACAATTTTTTGAGAGAAGCTGTCTTACGGGAGCTCTCTTCCAGAGCTAGGAAGAGGAAACCATCCATCCCATGGCCTTTCCCACTGATTTCAGGAAAGTCCCATATTCTGAAATGTGAACTTACAACCAAGTAAACACTGGTGGGACGTTTTTCCCCACTTTCTTTTTCCTCCTCTTTTTTTTTTTTTTGCAAGATGATAGCTTAGTCAGGCAAGGTTGTTTCTTTTGCAGTCTTCACATGGGGCCACACACTAATAGGCAGGCACACAAGTAGACATCATTTTAAACAGCCTGAAACTGGCGCTTCTGCAGGTCTAGGAGAGGCTGGTGACAGGCACCGCATACAGTCCATCTCTAGCGTGTAAGGAGTGGCAGCATCAGGGAAAAAAAAGCTTCAATTTTCTGGTTGTGGGGTTTTTTTCCTGTCCTTCTTGTATGAGTATTTTGTCTGAAAGGAAGCAACACTGTATTCCAAGTACAGTAACAAATTGAGGTTCTCTAAGCATGAGCAGAAAAATCTCTCCCAAAATCCATCCACCCACAGCATCTGACAGCTCAGGAAAAATCACCTTTAAAGCTTGCCAGTCTACAAAGTCTCACAGTTATCTATTGTGCCAGGAATGAGATCAGTCAGCAGCATTAGGTTATTAGGCTTTAAAAGGCCAAATGCACCCACTGCTCAGCCCCAGCACTGCAGGGCAATGAGATTTATGAAGACAAGGGCTTCCAGGGAGATGAGGAAGATACTCCAGGGTTCCTTGGCACTGATGAAGCTGAATAGCAGCATGCAGCTGGCTCAATCACGGCTGCTTGTCTTTTCACTCTGTAAATGAGAGGACAAAACTGATACTGAGTATTATTAGTCTAAAGCACTTAAAATCCCTTGAATATGACAAAGCACCTGCAGGTGCTGGTAAGTGTTTTGCAATCAGGTCTGCTTTGTCTCCTTTTACCCTTGGATGAGAAGGAAAATTGTACATAATGTCCAAAAGCTGAGTCTGTTTAAATTAACCTGTTAACTGGCTGAAATTATAGAAACACTCATCTAAAAGCCACCTTATCGCAATCTCTATTACATGTTCGTTTTCCTCACTAATCACAAAGGTTGACAGGCCTCATCTTCCTTTGCAGTACTGGTGCTTTTTGCTCCAGCCAGGGTTGAAAGAAAATTCAGTGGGTCAGATCTTAAATGATGCAAACTGCTAGTGCTCTGCTTCAACAGGGTTTCAGATCAGGTGAGGATCTGCTCTTCCAAATTGAAAATCTCTTCCGTTAAGCTGGTACAGACCTATGCAACTTCCACCAACCTCAGCTGATGCCAGATTTGTTCTCGCCTCAGATCATAGAGAGCCTCAGATGATAAAATAATGTTATTAGCTAAGGACATGGCTATAAAGTGTATGAACTACAACTTCTTGGAAGAACACAATTGAAATCTTTCCAATATTGCATCTGGTGTCTAATATTGCAAGTGATTCTGCAGTCTATGAATCTGACAGTACTAAAAATGCTCTTAGAAAGCTGTTGCCCTAAGACATCCAAGAAAAACACAGCAGTTTGGTAGACAGCGCTTAATCATCAGAGTGTTTAAAGCAATGTCGTTGTATGTCCTCTTTGTCAGATTCTTGTGAGGGTCCTACTTCCAGCTTTTTTGGAGTGTGATAATCTTCAAGTTAAAAACCAGCCCAAACAGCATTTCCACTATTTATTATAACTAGTGTCATCTTCATGATTTCAGATAAAAATACTAAACAGGTTTTTTCTTGAACTAAGTCAATACTCAAGAGCCTCATGATCTACAAGTCATTTGGTGAAGAAGATCTGAAATTTAATTTATTGCATTTGTCAAGTATTCTATTATCAAAAACTAAAACTCTACTAAGGCAGCTCTTCAGCATTGAATAATTCTGTATGTCAGTAGAGAGTTAAGTAATCATCATGAAGTGATGAACTCAAGCACATGTTTACAGATATTTCCAAATCAAAGCCTGTAAAGTAATGGGCACTCCAGAAATGTGCACAGAATTCAAAAACAGTGTACTTTGCTTCTGCTTTGCTGAGATAAAATATTTTATCTGCTAAGTCCTTTCGTAAAAAGAATAAAACTGAGGAGAGGTGTTCAAGAGTATTTCACTATTTTGGCTACTTAGAACCGCAGGAGAGTAGTAATTACTTGCTGCATGGGAGCAACCGTCTGTTTATCATCCTCTAACTTCCTTTAAAATTTCCAATTTCATTTGGCACAAACTATTGTTGAAAAAGAATGTCATAACAAGTGTTAAACAAGGTTTTCATTCAACAACCTCACAAGGGAATTCTCTCTAGAAAATTCCATTATCCACACTTAGCAGTAAATGTTACTTTCTGTTTACCTTTCCCTGAAGATTAAATAGTTTAACTAGTGAAGAAACAACTGAGTAATAACAACATGCAAAAAAAAGAAACCTTACAATATGAACTGCTTTGTAAAACATGACTGAGGTTTTTACCAAAGAAAAGGATTCATTTCTGCTGGTAGTTAAAACAGCGAAACCTTTTTCTTTAACTTCATCACAGCCAAGGTTGAAAAGCACTGCCGTGTTCAGAATCAGAGTATAGGGGGTAAAGTCTCATAGTAAAACACAAAGTAAAACAAGTATAAAAATCACCTCTTGCCTCTATAAAATTTTGGGTGTGTGAAGAAGGATAATTCTAGAGGCCAAAACCACAGAGATTTCTTACCGCCTATCTGATCATTACAAATACAATAGTCTAACTGAGTCAAAGTCATGCCAAATTGGTGAAACACACAGATTCCTCTCCATCTACGAGGAAGAATGCAGTTCAGGGATTTGGGGCTGGAAGCTGAAAGAATAAAACATGAGAAGGAGGTGATGTAATTGTCAATGATAACCGAACTTAATGCTGCAAGAGGTGTTTTCCCTTCCTGTGCACCTGTTGTCCTCCGACCTATGGCCCTAGCTGCTGTCTGACTTAAACATGGCATCATGAACTACACAGAGAGTAGGTGACAGTTGCATAGCAACTACAGGGACAGAAACCAGGGACCTCTCTCATTCAGCACACCAGAAGATTAAAAAACAATGTCAATAATTTCAACAGTGAGTTTGTTTTTTGAGGCCAGGGAATAAACAAGAACACAGCAGAAAGATGACACTGCTCCCAGGGTGTTAAATAAATGTACTCCCACAACACCTGGAGAGAAGGCAATGAAATGTAACATTAATCATGGGCTGCAGAGCCCAAGAAAAGAGGTGAGAAGGGTATTTTACTCACTGATTTAAAACACGAGATGACACTTTCTGTACATTACCAGAATTGCAATGAAACATTCAGATGTACTGGGAGCTTACTGGCTCACCATGACCCAGCAAAGATCCAAAACTTTGACTGGTCCCACCCCACCCACATGACTTCCATCCTGGATCTCCTGTGAACAAGAGTCCTGAGCACATCCCAGGCAGCAGTTTAAAATTTTCCCTTGAGGTCTTGGGTATAAGAAGCAGGAACAGCTATGCACAAGGCAAAATGTGGGGAGTACACACAGACATCTCATATCTCTAACTTTCCAACCTTCTCTTCACCAGGTTTTGGTGGAGGGAAGACCTAAACCAAATATTTTTTCATTTTATATGCTCTGGGTTGCAACAATTGCTATGGCTGTGCTCCCCGACCCAAGACAAGTGGACTTCACTATCTAAAAGAGTGAGGATATGAATGTCTCCATCATTTTAGTACATTTTAATAAGCTGCCATTCTTCAGAGGTAATGTAGCAATTGCCAGGATGCAAATCCACTGCAACACTGCGGTGGATGTTCAGGTAACCTGTGTATTTTGCACTGCAATGGACAAGATCACTAACTGTATCTCTGAAAATGAAGCAGGAACTGACAGCTGAGGAGCAGAAACTTATTATAATATGTTATTGCAAAATATATTGAAAAATTTCAGATCACATAGGTTTTCCAATGCTGAGCAAAGAAATCCTCTTACACCTTTTGAAAATAAGGCCTAACATGTCGCTGTCTTTTGCGCGAACACAGATTCTTCCCATTTTTGCAAAGACCTTAGAGTCAGTTTGAGCTTGCAATCAGATACATGAGGCTCTAGCCCACTATTTTTAGCACTTAATGGCAAAGCTGATAGTGCCATTAATCCACTTTGGTATATAACATTCAATTTCCACTTCAAAGTGCATCTCAGTGCAAATGGTAGCTTGATTCCTCCTGTCAGATACATTTAGAAATTCACAATGAAACATATTTAATGACTTCTTATTCTCAGATTCAGCTGAAAGGCGGGGAAATCTGTAGCGGTCTTTTGGAACGGTGTGGCAACAAGGGATGAAGCATTCTGGAGTCAATATTTACAGGACTAACGTATTATGTTGCTGAGAGTAACCAGATGGGGAAGACAGGACTAGAATGTAAATGGCAAAGCACTCCTATGAATTGGTTTACATGTGGGTGCCTAAAACATAAGTGCCCCTCCATCAGCAGGTAATCCAGAGCCAAGCCCAGAAGGGTGCTATTTCTCCAGGGTGAGCTCTCCTCCATGAATGGGAGCTCTGCCTTTGATCCTGTCCTCACCCTGGGAGGATACAACCTCCACCTGTCACTTCACAAGACAGTACCCAAGGACAGAGCTGGCAGGGAGGGACATCTGTCCAGCCTTGCAAAGATGGGCTCCTCCTCAGCTGGAAAGACAACATTTACAAGGCCAGTGATCATCATTATGTCTTGAAATCGCTATCTTGAGTGCACTCCATCAGCTTGAGAGGGCTGGCAAGAAGCCACTGGGGCTGACTGCACAAAATAAAGATAGCTGCTCTAGGCATAAACCCATAACAGCTACACTTGAATGGAGGGAATATCTTTTCCCTGCCATGGAATTAGAGGCATGGGAGAGAGAGTTTGTTGTTTTAAGCTATCATCTGCTTTAAAATATATCACTGAATTTAGGGAGATACTTTGAGAGACCAATTAAGATCTTTAAAATGTTAACTGGACAACTTGGTGGGCAAGTCCCCAGCTATTTTTTCAGATTAAAATTACTACACTGGATCTTGTCCTTGTAAAGGTATCATCTGGAGTTCAAATTTGAGATTTGTTGCCTCTTGGTATTGAATTACGGGCGCATGATAATAATTCTGTGGGCTCAAAATGAAACTGGAAAAGATTTGTGACTTTTCGAACTAAGAAACCTGTCATAGAAACCCCAAACATGGCTGTATGTGAATTGTATGGCTTTGATTCTAAACTACTTCTGCAAAAACATGAGTCATGAAGTATACGGACATCAGTGAGTGCTTTCAAAAAAATCAAACTAAGAAAATTCACTACAGAGATACAGGGTGAGTGAATAATGTGCAAGGAAAATCTATCTTGTGCTTGCCTGTTAATATATGATAACTGAAAATCTCCCTGGTCCTGCATAGGCTTAAAATCAGTACAGTTCCAGTTAAGATCAGTTATGGTGGGCTCCTGTGAGAAAAAGCAGCTGCTGGAGGGAAGGATTACTTTTGAAAGAGTAAAGAAAGGAAAGGGTACATGGAAATTTGTTTTGTTTCTCCAGCAGAGATGTCTGGCTGGGCAGCTCTTCTAGTACAGGTGCCCAAGGGTGCGTGGGCCTGCTGAAATACTGGTGACAGGCCCAGCAATCCAGTAATACACTGGGTCAGACCAACTCATCCCACAGCTCTGTGCTCACACAAACTGCCCATGAAGGTTACTAGAAGAATCTTTGTTAAAATAGGTCTGATATCAGAGCAGTCCCATGAGCCCAGCATTTACTCTTACGAATAAAGGACTTTTCAGAAATGTAAGGGATGATGAGAAAGTTCAAGAGCAGTTTGGACAGAAGGCGTCAGGTTATTGGAGATGCTACCAAGGAAACCAGACCAACATTAAGTGTCCATTCTCATGAACTGGGCAATAATACTAAAAAAAAAAAAAAAAGCTTTAACTGAAGCAGTTCAACTTGAAGAACTCTGATCTTGAAACTAGTACTGCCAGAAATGGTTTGGAAGTTTAATTCAGCTTCAAATTAACTTCCGTATACCTGGTTTAATAACCAGCTGAGGCCCTGGCACTCCTGAGATGACCCTGCTCTACCAGTACAACATAGCACACTTCTGTAGACGGGGGAAGGAGAAAGGAAAAAAGATCAACTTACAAGAGCTGGTTAAGCTTTTAGGCTGACTGAGATCCTTCAGCAGAGCTGGAAAGTCATAATACAGAGAGAGTACGGTGTGGAGACTCGTACCTGCACTTTGCTTCACTTGTGAGCAAGGAATTTAGGAACCAAAATAAACTAACAAAAACTAAACCCAAACCATTTGTGGGCAAGGAATGAAATCCCTTTGTGATGAAACCACAATGAAATCCCTTTGTGATGATTGTGATGAAACCAACATTATCTAGCTAACGACAGCCTTTGGAACACCTCAGCAACTGTATCGTGGGAATATTATTTGCACCCACATCCCATCTGTGCCACAGCCCACCCTCAGGTTGTTGTCTTTAACCACAAGGTCCAGAGCCCAAGCGAGCCCAGAACATCCTCAAGGGAGGTGTTGTCTGGACTCTGCTCAGGGCTCAGCCAGCTCATTCAAACCATGCAAGAGGAGTTCTGGCCCCGGGCAGGAGATGAGTAGAGGCCAGGACAGTGTATGGGCATCCTGCCTGCCCCTGAGCACCTACCACTCCCAGCTGCCTGCCCCTACTCATTCCCAGGGGCAGGACCTGACTGGCGAGAACAGGCATAAAGTTTTGCTGGATGAAAATCCCATTTTTCAGACGGATTTTAAGGCAAATCCATCCTATTCGCTATCTGCAGAGGGCGCCAGGCAGTTTCAGATGCGCTGCTGGAGCCAGCGGTGGGGATGCTGTACCTGGTGCTCGCAGCTGTCAGTCAGAAGAGTGCTTGCTCTCGAATGGCCACTGCTCTGCACGGAGGATTAAGTAGGAGTTGTTTTTCCTTTCATGCGTGTATAAATCCCTTAGTTCTCTTTTCCTTTCTTGCCACTAAAATAGCAAGAGATACTTCACTGAGCTGCAACATACTGGCAACAAACCTGCACTGGTCCCAGCTGACGATAGCAGATGAGAAAACTCCCTGCTTTTAATCACCAGGAGAGCTAGAACTAGCAATGTGCTGCTGCTGATCTTTCACTTCAGAGAAAACTGTTTGATGCCTGCAAGATTTGAAGCTCACTTTCTTACAAAGGAGAAGAGCAGCCTGTGACTGACACAAAACTCACTGTAAATGCAGATTTTTTTTATGTTTCTACTTCTAAAAGTGACTAAAGAAAAGTCCTGCTTGATTCCATCCCACATGCACAGCAACGGCTTGGAAGGACTTATTGCCATTTTTCTTTTTTTTTCTCCCCTTCTTTTTTTTTAACCTGTGCTCTATCAGGTCTGTAATCACTTGTGAATTCAACTCCTTTGCTGACAATGAATACCACACACTTTGCATTTTCATTTCAGCCTGTGCTGCTTAATGTCACTGAAGACTTCAATGACTCAATTCTGAACAACAGAAGCAACGATGGATTTTGTGAGCAGGTCTTCATAAAAGCCGAGGTCTTCTTGACTTTAGGGATCATCAGCCTGCTGGAAAACATCCTTGTCATTCTCGCAGTGCTGAAGAATGGAAACCTACATTCTCCCATGTATTTCTTCCTTTGTAGCTTGGCTGTGGCAGATATGTTAGTGAGCACGTCAAATGCCTTGGAGACTATCATGATTGCAATCCTGAGCAACGGCTATTTGATTATTGATGACCACTTTATTCAGCATATGGACAATATTTTTGACTCAATGATTTGTATTTCTTTGGTAGCCTCAATTTGCAACCTCTTGGTTATTGCCATTGACAGGTACATAACTATTTTCTATGCTCTCCGTTACCACAGCATCATGACTGTGAAGAAAGCTTTAACCCTGATTGTGGTCATTTGGATTGCTTGTGTCATCTGTGGCATCATATTCATTGCCTACTCAGAAAGCAAAACTGTCATTGTCTGTCTCATCACTATGTTCTTCACCATGCTCTTTCTCATGGCCTCCCTTTATGTTCACATGTTCTTGTTTGCACGCCTGCATGTTAAGCGGATTGCAGCCCTCCCCGTGGATGGGGTGCCCTACCAGCGTACCTGCATGAAGGGAGCTGTCACCATCACTATATTACTTGGTGTCTTCATTGTTTGCTGGGCACCGTTCTTCCTTCACCTCATTCTCATCATTTCTTGCCCAATGAATCCATACTGTGTCTGCTACACCGCACACTTTAATACTTATCTGGTCTTGATAATGTGCAACTCAGTAATTGATCCACTCATTTATGCTTTCCGAAGTCTGGAGATGAGAAAGACTTTCAAAGAAATAGTGTGTTGCTGTTACGACATGAGTGTGGGACAGTGCATGCTGTAAACATCTGGCTTTGTGTTGAGAATAGAGAGAGGATACACACAGAGGTGTATGAATATATATATATATATATTTGAATATATATATCTAGATACATAGCAGCTCCACTTAAAAAGCAGCGCTTGAAGGAAGGGCACAGGAAAGAAAAAATAACCTTCCACTTGATGCCTTGATTTATACTTTTCAAAATGAAAAGCAGATTCAATTAAATTATTTGAAATTATTTAAATAATTACAACAGAAGGAAATCCAGAGTGGCTTACAAAATAGCTTAAGAAACTTACTGGAAAAATGAATCCTGAAAGGGAATACTACCTTAGAAAGACTGAAATAATATCCTCTACCATTCATTTGTACCTGTTGCTTTATCTCTGTGCCCCTACCAACAAGTCATTGTTTTCTAAAAGATTCCATGAGTAACCTCTACGGAAAGCTATTCACTTGCAAGACAAATCAAAACACCAATAGGTAACAGCATTGCTCTACACTTACTCCCATGCCTCCACCTTTTAATAAAAGAATAGATTGATATTTATGCTGCTTGCTATAAAGCAACCCAAGTAAAATCTTTGAAGTGTGAAAGTAAACATTCCTCTTGCACTGAAATACTGCTTCAGTAGAAATCAGTTAAGTGAAAAGGAACAGCTGCTGTATCAATGATAGTGTGACTTAAACAGCTGCCTGATAGAAGTGACTCATATGAAGAAGGCATTTACATTACTTATTGTGATACAGCAGTATTATAGCCTTGATTTTTTTTTTAATCTGGAATGTACTGATCAATGTAGTGTTTGGTATGTTAATAGAATAAGTCACAGAAATCTCCTGTTGATAAATTGTCACCAATGAGACCCATACCTTGAAAATTTTGAAGACTACACAGATCTGAACATAAGGAATAGCTAAAATGCAAAATAGTTTGAATTTAGCTTTGTATAAAAGGTGCATGGAGTCTTTAGAGATATCCATTTGGCTAAGTTAGGTAACTGGAAGAAACAAGATGTGTATGGCAGACACAATTTCTATGCATTGAGAAATATATGTCATGGGTCAGTCTCTCTTTACTTAAAGAGCTTTACGCCGAATTCCACCTGCACTGGAAACAAGAAAGCAACATGCTGTTTGCAATCATTTTCAAACTCTGTATGCAAGTTGCTGGCATGTAAAGCATTCAACTTCAGCTACAATAATTTAGCCTTTGCCTCTGCTTTTTATAGGAATAAACCATGTAAGTGGCCTTCAAATAGCATATTGTAACTGAGCAAAGGCTGATGCGATTTGTATATAATGCAACGTACAGGCAGTATCACAGACAGTGCCAGACTAAGAAAACTCTAAGCCATTCTAAAGGCTACTTAGCACCTTTGTGGTATCTCACTTTTAGGAAAGGCAGTAACCTGAAACCCTCAGAGTTGTCGATTGCTTTCAAACATCTAAAAGATTTCATTTGACTTAAGACTATTTTTTTTTCCCATTTGAGTGGAGTTGCTATGTGGTTGTTATTTCTGGGGCTCCGCTCTGTCAGTTCAGGAACAGTTATCCAGACCAGAGCTTCCCAATCTACTCTGCCTCCAGTTCTGCATTCACACACTAGTCCTGGTACAACCCAGGCTGACGGTGTTTCACTGCTACTGGCTCCCAGCTCTGACTGTCTGTGGGGAAAACATGTCCCATAGCTGGCAAATACTGGCCTGTGTTTGACTGTGTGTTATTCTCAGCATCCTACAACCTATGTAGGGAGCAACCTAACTTCCCAGTCCTATGGGGTGCATAATTTTCATGGGGCCAAGAACCACCTCTCCCTGTGCTCTAGCCACACTCTGCCCATCAGCCCAAATCAACCTCATGCTCCCTATTTCCTTTGCCCTCTGATCACACCCTAAATTCCCTGAGTTCTCTTTTCCTCCCATAACACCATCCTCCAGACTTCCACCTTCCCAACACTCCCACTGTTCCAACCCTTACCTAATCTCATAACCCTTAATTTTAAAAAAAACTAAACTAAACAAACCACTAAGGTCACTGTGGAGCATGTGGCAGAACAGGCACAGATGAAAATTCTCCCATGTTTCAGTTAGAGACCAGAGAAAATCCCAGCAACTGGCAAGTAAACTAAACCTGAATGCTTTCAGCCTTATCTGTGTCTCACAAACTACAGTTCAGCACTAAGATCTGTTCTGTTAGCTCAGCCTGTCTTACTTCTGCAACACCTGATGTGGCACATCAGGATGAACTGAAACAAATCAGCACGGGAAACCACACAACTGACCTTTCGTGATGTGGAAAGACTGTACCTACTTGTTGTAAAAAACTCTGCCTATTGTCAGTGTTACGTACCTTTATACTCTGGAGCATGGTTTGCCATGATATTCTGCCTCAGGTTATTGTGTATTTACCTTTTATTGCACCTGATGTCCACTTATTTCTCTTTTTAAAAGTGATTTTAGATGTGACTGATTCATACTGTGCTTTGCCTTTAAGCAAAACATACATCTGTTGAATAAAACAATCTGAAGATGTCACTTAGAATCGTGTTTGCTTCTGTCAGAGCACCATGCCATGTCAAACCACAGTCCCGGTGGTCTGGTTCGCAAAACTAGAGATAGAGTCTAACACTGGGCAAAAACCTCCTAATTCGACACGCTGTCCACAGAGCTACACAAAAATGAGCAAAAAGCCAGACGTCTCCATCCCACATGCAAACGTGATGGAAAGAGAATCCATAAAATCCATCAAAGATGTCTCGTACTTTCTGGCACCAGGCGGTGAAGGTGCGGCTCCTTCCCTACAGGTGGGGATGGAGGTGGATGGTGGGTTTGTCCAGCGCCAGGTCCAGATTCCCAACTGTAACTCATACTTTGGAAATCCATGGTGCAGTGTCCTGCACAGAGCCAGGATGGTAGCTATCACAAGCCTGTCCGTGATGGGAAGGCAAAGAAACAGTCTCCATGGGACTGAACCCAACAATAGGAGGTAGTGAATGAATACTAACAGCTACAGCTCCAGGTGTGAAATGAAAGTGAAGGGAAGAACAGGACTGCACTCTAAGGAAATATCACCACAATCAGCTGCTGTGGGCCAGATCTTAACACTTCACTGAGTAGGGAGTCCTGGAACTGGTGTTCAGCCATCCTCAGTCCTCAGGGACAGAGCTGAGGCTCAAGTCAGGACTCATCTAAGAGACACACAAGGACTGGAACATCAGCAGAAGCCCCCCAAAACAGTACCGTTTCCCAGCAGTGCACCCTATAGATGTGTACATACAGCAGAACAAAGACATCACAGCAAAACATGCTAGTACAGAGCAGCAGTCCTTAACATACACAGTAACCAGACCAACGTTTCTATCTGCTGAGAATCTGCCCCTGCTTATAATTGCAGCAAAATGTGAACACTTTCAGAGTTGTTAGTATTAAACTCAATGTATGATCTGTTCATAAGAAGAAATGTCTCTTCCTTGGTAAGAGTGCAGTTTCCCCCTAGACAGTATGAGAAATGGCAGACTGAGATAATATCCTTTTCATCTAAAGGTGCCATTTATATGGCTTTATTGATTCAGTTTTTCTGCAAGAAAATCAGGCAGTTCACAAGCACTGTAGGATTACTGTTTGCTCAAAGACTTTTTAGAAAACCCTCATATATGCAGACAAATATTTGAATTTGCAGGAGCATGACTTATCCCACTAAGTCAAATGAACACAGTAAATTCTGCAAATTACAGCCAGATTTGCCTCTTTCATATAAATTTCAGCACTATGCATGCAATTTTCCCATCAGTGAGTGTCTAAATATTTAATAATTGAAAGCATTTGTCCTAATGAATAAATAACAAAGTCCAGGCACAGAATTCTGCAGTCAACCAAGGCCATCAGCAGGGCCATTAGTACAAACACCTTGATTACCTCTTCACTGAAATAAGATGCTTCTATTTGTTGAAGCCTACTTTGGGACTCGGGCTAGCTGTTTGTTTTGGCAGCTATACCTAAGCCATTAAGGTGATTTTGAAGTTCACCCACAAAGGAATACTGCTTCACAGCATACACTGGAAACCCCTCTGTTGGGCAACCCAGCCCAATCTCAGTTCCACACCTCTGAGATAGTATTAGAGAAACCAGGTAACCTGGGCACTGAGACACCCAGCATGGGCACAGCAGATGCAACAGTTCCAGAACAGCTTGTTCCTTCCTGTCTCCACCATCCAAGAGTAGAGGCAAGCTACACTCAGATGATCCCTTCTGAATAAGGCATAGAAATTTGGACAGCATTCAGTGGGCTACAGGGTGCAGGGCAGGGGCAGGAGGGCTCACGTAGCTTGTATTAGCAATCTGAAAGTCAGCTCCAGATATCACCGTAAATGTTGATGTCAACTCACAACAGGGCTCTCTGTGTTCCCTGGTGCAGGCATGGATCTAACTCTTTATCACAACTATAACACAATGACCATGTTCAACAGGCTTTCAGGTGGAAGGCAGAGGAAAGAAACAGCTTTCAAAGAACATTACAAACACTAATAAAAAATCCTGCCCATGTATGTCTCTGTAAAGAACATTCAGATGGTGCTGTTCTGCTCATTTTTGAAGGTTAAAACTTAAATGGTTAAAATACAGCCCTGGTTTTAAGTAGTTCAGTTAATACTGCACATTAAGTGGACAGAGGCATTGAGGAAGGAAGATAAAGCAGATTCTTAAGGCTAGAGCTACAGGTGAAGCCCATTTGCACAGGGGAAGGTCACCGCACTGAGAGCAGCGCAGCACCACAGCTGCACATTTCATTGGGCTCTTTCCTAGGCTGCCACGTAATGGAGTCAAAGCTCAGGTCAGACTTTACACTGATGAATGAAAACAAGCTCTATATCAGATGCGTTCCAAAGAGAAAAACATAGCTTTTGATGCTTTAAATCTGCTTGGAAAAAGCATCAACATTTTTTCATCAGCATTAATTGATGTAACAATTAAAGTCTGACCAGCTGTGCAAAACAGCTACTGGAGGCACGTAGTGACATTCAAGACATGAGAGAGGGCAAGATCTGAGGATGGATATCTTTGGTGCCTATCAGCAGATAAGAACCATTAACTGTGAAATCAAGAGTCTGACGCTAATTAGTACAGACTTCATTTGTATCATTGTTACTGTTTTATTTCACAAACAAGCATTTTTTTATTCTTCTTGTTTAAAATTATTTTTTCCAGAAATAACAAGCATAGGGAAGCTTGCTCCAAATCCACTTTTCATAACGATCGACCACCTTAACATCATCACCGTCATGATATATTTCATAAACAATTTAAATTGTGGCACAGGACTATGCTTACTCTCATAATACACACCTGTTAGAGTCAAGCTAAAATCCCTGGGTAAGGTACGAACACAGGACCTTGCTACTGGCACCAGTGCTGATTTGAACAAAAGGTATTATTTCCATCACACTCACTGATTCAGTGCTATGCAAAGTAGCCCTAAACCTGCCTGATATGGGGAGGCTTCTATATCATAGGTGAGTTAGAAATATCTCTGAAACAGAAACCATAAAATCTGGAACACAGTAAATTTAGTGTTTGTGCAGTGCTGTATTGGTCAATAGGGCAGAAGTCCAGAAGTATATACTTTATCAGGAAGACTTGAACCAGGACTTTTAAGAGTTAAGATAAATTTATACAATATTCACATCATTCTGAAAACACTAATGACAAAAGTAGATCTACTCGCTCTTCTTACCCATTTGCATGACTCTGCACCAGAAGAGGACGTACCTCCTTGTTCTGGGATGATGATGGGAATCTATTTATTATCTGCTGTTTTGCTGGTATGAATGTTCATAGTGCTGCAGCTAAGTATCTGCCTTGAGCAGTTATGAATTTCCAAGGGTTTTTGTCTTGTTTTACACTTTTCATTTGTTTATGAAAAAACACACAGATTTTATTTGAGGCTGTTCCTCTCTTGTGATTACAAAGAGGGCACTGCTGAAGTGAGGTTTACTTAGAAAATCCATAAATCCATGATTCTACTGCTCAAACTGACTGTAATAAACACAGTCAGTATTCACCTTTGAGCCCAACTGATGCAATTTTGGTTTGCTCTATATCTATTACTGATTCAAGGTCAAAAGTGAACATTCTAGAAAAAAAATAAAATATATTGAGCAGTCCTCATTCACTGTAATGGGTGTAATAAGCAGCATGACACTTTCAGCACATTACTGGTGTAATCACTACGGTTGTAAGGATGCACATTGGGGGTAAGCTGCAACTGAACTACAAAGCCAGAGGTCAACCATGATGGACTTGAGATTACTCTGTATTAACATATAAATATTATAACCAGGTATTAATTGATGTAACAATGAATATAGTTTAAATTAACAGGAT
Source organism: Nyctibius grandis (assembly GCF_013368605.1). Taxonomy (NCBI): domain Eukaryota; kingdom Metazoa; phylum Chordata; class Aves; order Nyctibiiformes; family Nyctibiidae; genus Nyctibius; species Nyctibius grandis. Next base: position 6,416,651 of record NC_090676.1, on the reverse strand, counting down.
TAAGACTTTTTTTTTTTTTAAAAATAAACAGCCATACACTGACTCAGAAACACTTCCAGCTATTCAAATTCATTAACTTACTTGAATTAACATTTAACCACATGTAAACCTATAGATGTCCTGAGAAATAAACATTTCTTTAGACTTACATATTCACAGAGATACAAGGAACTGTAGGTGAGGCAGAACAACTACAGGCCTCCTGCCTATATGCACCTGCCATTACACATGTTCCCATCCAAGCTTGCTCACTCAACACAGTGCCATTTTATAGGGGCAGTTGGGTAGCAATTGCACTGCCTCTCCGCCTTCAAAAGCTGCACTACTGAAACAACCTACCCCAAAGGGGCCATTACACTGAGTGAGTGGATAATCAAAGCAGTGAAAAGGTGCAGCTGGGAAAATCAGTCTAAACAGTTATTTCCTGTGATGAGAAAAGGCAATGAGGGCCTATTAGCACTCATTTCATTAGGGGTTTATATTACACCTTAACAGAGTTTTGCATGAGTGTTGGTGTGTATGACTTAAAGCTGCTCAAGTGCACGCTGAGAAAAGCATCCAAGTGTGATTCAGAATAAGTGCATTAAGAAACACGAGTACTTCCTCTGCCATTAGCATATAGCTGTGAGGGTCATCTCAGGACTTCTTCAGCTCTAAGTGTATTTAACTCTTTTTCTCATTTTATAATAACTTATTGCATCGTGGTGAGTATTCCCAAGTACACCTTAATGTTGCAGGCAAGGAAGTTCCTCTTCAGCAGTCACTGAGGAGGATGAGACTCTGTTACTCTCTGTCTAGAAAAGTCAAATTAGCCCACTGCTTCACCATACCTATGCGAGGAATGACCTTCTTCTTCAGCTACAGAGAGAGCTGACAGGGACTGCTAAAACTTAGCACACAAATGTTTTTACCTAATTGCTAGTTTTGTCAAGGTAAACAGTCACGCAAAATTCTACATTCAGGAAAAAAAAGAGAAGGAGCATGATTTTTTGAAATAACTTGCTTGAGATACCAAGGAGTCATTTTATCTCTACCTCAGTAAAAGACAGTGAATTTCTATCCAGCCTTGTAGACCTTGACCTTCCCAAATCTGAAATGAAACAGTAAAAAATTTACAAAGTTGCATTTTTACAAAATGTGTATATGATGGAAAGGGCCAGGCAGAGGCATCTCTATCCCTTCCAAGTATGCCATCACCTCTGAGATCACGGAGAAAATCTGGTTCTGGGATTGCCCAAATGCTGGGAGACCGGGAGCTATAGCACTGCCAGCAGGCAGGTGTCCCAACATGCAATGAGCTAATTCCATGAGTCATTGCAATTCAGATATTCATCACCACGAGCATAAACACCTCTAAGAAAATATTAGGCAAAAAAGAGAGACAAGAGAAAGCTGGATGGGAAATTAAAGTGTGACCAGCTGTGCAAAACAGCTACTGGAGGCACGTAGTGACATTCAAGACATGGGAGAGGGCAAGATCTGAGGATGGATATCTTTGGTGCCTATCAGCAGACAAGAACCATTAACTGTGAAATCAAGAGTCTGCTGCTAATTAGTACAGACTTCATTTGTATCATCGTTATTGTCTTATTTCACAAAGCCTACACGCTACTCCTGTCTTCAGCCTTTAAGAACAAAGCACCTCCTCACAGAACACTTGTCTCTCAAAATGAGGCTAAACTTATTTTTCATTTTGGCAAAACACCAGACCAGCCCTTGTAGTCTTTTATTGCCTGCCTCTTCATTGCAGTCAATTACGTGATACCTGTAAAAAGATTTGCCTTTAGTACTCTTGAAATTGTACAGTATGTACTTGGAAATGTGCTCTAAATCAAGGACTCGTAATTTAAAGTTCTTAAGTGGTATATGGACAGTATTATTTTCAGATTTCTCTGTATGAAAGCAATTAAGTTAGAGTTGGGAATTCAAAACTTCTGGTAAAAGAAATCAGGAGGCAGGACCAAACATGAGGCATGCAGTAAACTTATCTTCATACACAAGAAAGCAATTAATGGGTTTGCATATACAACTTGATGTACAAAAATTAATCCAAACACTGTAGTACTGTCATAATAAAGTGTACCACATTGTATTTTTATAAGGGGGTGCAAAGAAGAAAATTTGGGTAGGCCTGACACAAGCTTTTGAATAACCAAATAGATTGGGTATACGTTAATAAATGCATCTGAGGGCGGGGAGAGGGGGCATTTGGGGATTTTTTGTTTGGTTTCATTTTGATTCATGAGCAAAAATTGTTCAGCCTAGGAAAAGACTGGGATTTTAAGAAAAATGTATTCCCTGACCAGTATGGTCCTGGCATTTATCATTCAGAATCGGAGCATACCACATAGATGGTCTTGGGACAGAGGCCAGAGGTCTTCCCATTTTCAATAGATATCCCTGAGCCCAGCCTGTTTCTTCTGAAAGACACAAGTGTCTTTCTCAGTACCAAAACTGTGAAAGCAGGTGCTACTTAAAAGCACAAAACAAGGGGGAATACCAACTCCTGCATTATGGTATGACCTGAACATTCAGTTCCAGGGGAGGGGGATAGCAAAGAGGGGCAGAGTGTCCATCAGCAGACACCAAAGCAGTCTTAAAACAGATTTTTTTAAGTAGAATCAACTAAAATTCTCGAAAATCAACTTTCCCCTCTGAAGTTTGTTTAAGCTTATCAGGACAACACGCTGCTCCCTGTAACACCTTTCGCAGCAGGCAGTCACAAAAAAAATCTGACTAGAAAATGTTTTTTTGGTCATTTGATTGCTATTCTGTGCCTCCTTGCCAGACAAGCCACCGTGTTTTCAACCCTATGCATCAAATGCAGTCTCTCAGCTATTACCCTTCTCCTCTGTACTGATGGCTATTTTTACTCAAATGACAGCTGAACAGACAAATAATTCATCCCATTTCCTAAGTACTATTTGACACTACTTCCCTGTTTAATGCCATGTGTAGCGAATGGGAACTTCACAGGATGAGGTCTAAACAAAAAAAAAACAATAATCCATGCATACAACTCGTGCAAACCTGCCATTTCTATAAATAAACCTACAACCGTGTGGCTACAGTTCATATGCTGGTGTGTCATTTCTATTCATGCAAAAAAAGCAGGTGAGTGCACAGGAGTAACTCTGAGAAACCTCATGTAGGCTAATATACTTTGGAGTGCACAGAAGTAAACATTTAAAATCAACTTAGGTAAATGCAATTAGTCAATAAGACACCATATTGGATTATTTATGAAATCAAAGATGTTCCCATTGATTAAATCAGACTATTTGAAGCAGAAAAAAGTGCACTGAGAATGTTAGATTTGGAAGCATGTGTGTATTTGTATACAAAGTGACAGTTGCATATTTCAATGGTAAAAAGCTTTTACTGATGAGCAACTTTCTCTTCTGCTAACTGCATTTAGATCAGAAAGCATGAGCTTTTTTCTTTCGACTAAGCAAGCTAAGTTAAAACTGAATTTGTATACAAGCATATACAACTGAGAGCATACACAAGTTGACTTGTGGGTGTAATAACAATGCAAACATTGTTTCCTCCACTGATTCATATAATTTAGCCTTATTACGGATGATCTGGCACACAATTTGATAATTCTATCATATTGTTATTGCCTAAAATGCATATGTTCTTTTGTTGTTAAAAAACGTATCTTAAAATTCTAAACCAGATATGTCATAAATTCTGTTACAAGGTTAATAACTATGAAAACCTAAATTTTAAATCAAAAGTTAGAAGAAACGGGAATGACATTGGAAACAGAAGCAAATTTTCGTAGGGCAGTGACTTTCTACCAAGAGAAAAAAAGATTGTATTTCTCTCTCTTTTTTTTCAGAATTTCTACAAGTAGGTAGTAATTAGTTACAAAATCTATTGAAATGAAATCATGCATACATGGAATCAGACCGTGCACACATAAGTTACTAATATTCTTTTTAAAGATGAATTCATCAAGTGGAAAAACATTATGTTCTCAGAGTTTCAGTTCATTGTTTTCTTCTCTCATCTCATATCATATTAACTTAAACTGGTTTAGGTTATTTTTCTACCACCTCTGATCATTTATTGGATAGTGTCACTAGAGGCTGACATGTCACTATGACTTCACGTTGTAAAGATTTTTTTCTCTTCTATTAAAATACCTTCTTTGCTGGCTGACAAAAAACTATGCCAGATACACTTATCAGGCTCATCTATTTCCAAAGGCAGTCATATAAACGAGACAAGGGAACACTTGCCTCTGCCCAGTTCTGCTAGCAAGAAGACTTTATATCATTTTATCCAGGAGCAACAGCTTCCAACTGGCTTGATGGGAATTAGTCCTAACCTCTGCTGACTCCCAAAGGGACAGAAAGAGAAAACCTCCAAGGGATATGTGAAAATTTTGCCCTGTATCTTTGGCCTCTATATTTAGGTGTTCTCACTTTGTGCTAGCTAAAAACATATTGTACTTGTAAGGGTTAAATGACAATTAAGCCAATAATATCCTTTAAAACTTAAAGCCTACAAAATACAGACATTTAAGGCAACAAAGACCAAATAACAATGTTACTTAGAGTGAAATATCCACAATCTAAATTCCATATGACAACACAAGTACGGTGAAAATCAATGGTCTCTCTGTTAATGAGACAGGGTAATCAAAATGGAACTAATTATTTCTCAGATACGCTGGATTTTAAATATCATTTTTTGACCTAAGTGCAGCTCCTTGCCAGAATTAAAGAGTAGTGAAAATACTGACAGTTCGAATGTACAAGAAATATTCAAAACCAGCTCAATTATTATCTGAAAAGCAATATGTAAAGAAGTATTGAATATTGTGCTGGAAACTTTTGGTTTGCTTTGCTTAGGGAAAACTAGAGTACAAGGCTTTGTTTGTCTGGCTTAATTGGTACCGTGGGCAGAAGCATCTTGCGGGTACTTCCCTGCTGTTGCCCCCTTCTAAACGAACAGGATTTCTTATTTAGCCACCAAAACATGCTGCCTCTAAGTGTTCACTTTTGAAGGTTCTGTAAAGCTTAGGGAAGAGATAGGAAAAGATGTAGGGGATTATTTCTTCATTAATGTCAAATACTGAAGCTAGCAAAGTTGGCAGGGAGGATATTTCATTCAGGGAACAGTATTTTCCAGATGGTAACAGCCAAGAGACAGCTCAGGGAACAGCATTTTCTGGGATAGCTGGAGCTATGTGACAGTTTTGTGTTTTGTTTTCTTAAATGCTGTCCCTTTGGTAGTTCTCCTTAATCAAAAATTATTCTGATATACTGAAGTAATACTTTACTTCTAATGTGACAGTTACTCCCAATTTGTTGTATAATTACGAAGCAGGAAAGGCAATAGCTTCCCAGGCATATGCACAAATATTGCTATTTAGAAAATTAATTCACTGATATACTACCCATTTTCTTGTTTTATTGGAAGCTGGTAAGAGCAGAACATGTAACACAAGGTTTTAACATTACTTTTCCTGAAGAGATAAGTACATTAAGACAGCTCTCTAAATGGTGAGTGAAAGCTCCTCATGATCAAAACCACCACATCAAAGAGCTTTGAGCAATCATATTTTCTGAATAAAGGAAAAGATGGAATTAACTAAGAATACAGTTCCTACATTGATATAGCAATGAATACAAGATCATTAAGCCATCTGCATAATGAGTGAGCATGTGTTAAAAGCAAAAAGTAATTTCTGTAGGGGAGGAAAAGTCTAGAAACAAGCCATATCTTAATGAGAAATTGTCATTACAAAACACGCATTTGTTTGAAAAATATTGCTTAGCATGATCATGTTCATGTTGTAATAAATTAATTTTCAAAAATCTTTTTGTTTACATTGTGAATCCAACAGCACCTTGCCCTCTGTGTCAGCACCTATGTAATCAGACCCACACTGGCTGTACATTCATGGTGTCTAAGTAGCTAAAATGTGTATTTTCACATCCTACAATTAGTAGCTCACAGTAAAAAATAGCAGTTTGTTAAGAACTGTCCTATCATCATGAGTTTTATATGTATATTTACATAAATGTCTGTGCATTTATACATATATATGTACAAGCCATATATTAATTTTCCTTATGAAGGCACACTTTGAATCAGTCACTGACAATTCATAGAATATATGAAATTAACTGGTTTTTGCAGTCACATTTGGTCTTTGCATGTATGAAAGTGTTATTTGTTTGTGTTCTTTCAGTAAGAATTCAAGCATTCTCTGTTCTGCTGCCTGTGTTACATCTAACTAGGATGAATTAAAATGTGAAAAACAAATGAGATCCACAGATTTGCAATGGTTATTTTAAGACAAACTGGCACAAAGCAATCTGCAATTTACTTAGAAAGACTCACACTACCTACTTCTTGTGAGAAGCTTAAATGTCAACGGTTCTCTTCTAGACCTCTGTCCACTTAATCCAACTGCTGTTTCAATTTTTATCATCTTGTTCTGTGGAACTACAAAGTACAACTGTTCTAATGGAGAAATTAGAAAAGAAAAGCAATTCCTTTTTTTATTTTTCTCCCTTTTAGTTCCTCTGTGTATTTAAAGGCATGCTGGGGCCAAATTTCTTCAGAGAGCTGGGAACATTGAGTTCTGGAAGAGTATAGGATCTTGACCATAAGCACCACAAAAAGTGAAATGTTGAGTGCCCCCTGTGCAAATCCAGCCAAAGTTTGATTGCAAATCTAACTCAGCAGGTCAGCATTTCTGAAGAGCTCAACATCCTGTTTTGGATTAACAAAAATAAATGACAAGCCTTTCAAGCAGCTTGGCACTGCTCCACAGCAGAGCGCAAACCTGCAGTTTAAGCTCAGCGGGGTGACTTGTGCAAGCCAGAGAAGGATGATCTGGCTTTTGCTATGCACTACATCTGCAGAAGGTTTGCCCATCTTTTCCCCAGATTGTCACAAAATCAGGCCATTCACAGCTGGCCACCACGAGCAGGTTGATGCTGCGAGCAGCTTGCTGTGCCACACCACGGGCAGGATCAGAGACACTCAGCAAAAGCACTATCTTGCAGGAGGGCCTGAATTTGAACAGATCTAATCAGCAGTTCAGACAGGGCTGCCTTCTCCACCTGGCCAGAAGTGTTTATAGACAAAAACAATATGCTAGTGTTTCCCTGACAGTCATGCTAATAAACTGTGGCAGGAAATCAGCATTAGGAAGCAAAACAACATATAATTGCCATAGACAAGTACTGCAAAACAGCCAATTTGTCTGTGATTCAAATGAAAAATTACTATTACTCTGCCTTCATTTGCTAACTTCTGTATCAGAACCTGTTATTAATCATATTCCCAGTCCAGACTCCAGGAATAATATAGTTTAATACCCAGCAGGAAGTGGGTATGTTGACATAATAACCAAAGTGTATATATTTTGGTTGAATAATTACTTTCTTTGAAGGGAGGAAGGTTATGGGGCCATCATGAATCTAGCTTTGCAAAAAACTTGGTTTTAAACAGAGTTAGACACCTAAATTGCCTGCAGTTGATTGCCAAGTATGTTGAAGGAAACACCTATGGAGAAAAAATGAGAGCAAAGACGTTTTCAATGTATCAGCATTTCTTATACTCATCACTAATTTCTTTTCGTGCAGCTTTTACTCTTTTAGTTGATACCAATTGTACCTTTCCTGTACTTTCTTCAGGAAGTGAAGATTTGTGCATTGGTTCACTCCTGGCTGCTCTCGTTTATAACATGCTGCCATAATTCCAGATTCGTGCTTCTAATTCTACTGTTCTTGTTAGAAAAGGTGTTACTTTTTGACAACGGATGATCATCTCTCTGGGGTGCTCCTGCAAAACAAAAAAACAGATGCTGTGAAGCTCACAGTGTTGTTTCTGAACAACGGGAAGAGGTCATCCAAGCTTATTCCAATTTACTCAAACTGTGCCAACTTGATAACACTCTCATCTCAGAGATGCTGTCACTTAAAGGTTTGCCATAATGCACTTGAAAGGAAATTTTTTCTCCAGATAATTAAAGGAAGAAAGACTGGAAAGATACTGCCATTTCTGTAGACAAAAGCAGACTTCGTACACTGTTTCCCAACAGTATGACACTTTTTAAAATAAACAATGCAGGAGGACTTTGTGATTACTACTACCAATCAGTAACGTCTGAGAATAGTGCAGAATGGCGAGATCAGTAGAACCAGTGGACATGCAGGATCTGACCTTCCAGACACTAGTAATTTAAAAGAGGAAGGTCTGTGTCACAGATGGTGAATATTTCATGCTGAATTTGTTCTGAGACCTGTTTCCCTTAATATCTTGTTTGAACTGCCATTGCAGAACAAAGGCAAGAGCTACAATGCATTCAGGGGTTTGGAGGGGGGAGGTGGTTTTTTGTGGGTTTTGTGGTTTTGGTTGTTTGGTTGCTTGGTTGGGTATTTTGCAACACTCTTAATGACGTTGTTTGGTAGACTGATGAGTTAAAGATCAGCCCAATCTGATTATCAGTTTTCCATAACAGTTCAAGATAGCTCACTTCAAGAGGAGCTACAGGAAAGTTCCTGTTGCAGTAACTAGAGCAAGTGGAGAAGCACAAAGCAACAGGCCTCTCCAGCCCCTTCAGAAACTGGAAAATTAATCATTTTACTGCCCCTTCCCAAGGCTTTTGATTGACATCATGAACTCCTCCCTGACAGCTGTGGTTCCAGTGGGTTATGTCCTATTTGGAAACACGACTGTTCTGTCTATCGTTGATGGTGCAGCTCACAGCAAAGACACAGCTCATGTCAAAGCTCCTGTCATGCCGTGTCAAAGACCAGCAGTTTCATATCAGGACTGGAAACAGTTATAACATAGATAGAGACAGTTGCAGGCCACAGATCATGAGTGAGCATGAAAAGCACATACGCTCTCTTGTAGCAGACTTTTTAATGCTCCCTTTTGTCTCACTCTATTTCCTTCTCACGCAGGAGGTAAATTCATGTTTTATGAAGATGTTTCCATGCTACAGGGATAAGGACATAACTACAGAGTAGAATAGTCAGGACAGGCCAAAAATTCAAAGAACCATGAAGACTCGGTTCCCTTCTTTTCTAGGACCTACTGAGGCAAAATCCTGGAGTGTATGTTTGATTTTAAGACCACTACTATCAGTGGCAAAGATCTCTCTCCCAGCAGTTTCAGCAGTAGGAGGCAATTGGAGGACATAATACAGCACAGTGTTTTCAAGGAAAACTTGTTTTCAGATACTTGCTGAGCACCATAAATACATTCATTCTGGTTGTGCTGACACAGTCAAGAACAGACCCCCAACAGGGACTGTTCTGCTCACTGACAGGTGCTGAGGATGCTTTTATCATCTTTGAATATAACTCACTAGTGAACATTTCTGGTTTGCTGCAGTCCCAGAAAAAACTTGTTTTGGAGTGTCCATTCGGTACCAGATTGCACAGTTCATTACCAGCATGCAGGAAACAGAAACAAGCAAAGAAAAATCATTTCTGTAGATTGTTTTTCATTATAGTGAAAACATGATTCTTCATGGCAGCTTCAAGTCAAGCACTACTTCAATAGTAACAGAAAAAATAAAGATGGGTAAATATTTGCAGCCATTTAGTTCTGCTGCACAGCCCAAGTAATTGATGTCCACAACAAGAAAATCAAGTGGGTACTCACAGTGTCAGGTGAAAGTAAAATGTATTGAAGGCATTTCAGCCTGACCAGCTCTGGATGACCTTGTTCACACTGCGCCAGAGCTCGTTTTGGGGGAGCTTTGGAATGTCTCCAGACATATTTTGCAGACTGCATCTAGGCAGTATGTGCATCACTCTTTACCAAAGAAAAGGAGAGGTGGTTACGTGTTTCCTATTGCTCTGAAAACCTTCCAGCTTCTCTTGCATCAGCAGAGTCCTCAACAAAAAAATAGCTTTGTGGCCTTGCCATTATGTGAGTCCCCCTCTTCTGAGGACCTAGAGAGGGAACATGGAGGAGTCCTTGTCCTTGTTCTCTTCCAGAGACAAGCTCCCTCACCATAAAGTGACGCTATAGTGTATCATCACTTTACTGTATCAAGACATGATACTTAAAATGTTAGCCACCAAAACTGAGGAATTTCTGTTCTTTTGCTCAGGCTTTTTACTCACTAATCTACAATCCTTGAGCACAGCTTTCTGATGTCTTTCAGAATCACAAATACATTCTAAGAAAACCCCCTTTTTCTGTCTTGCAGCATCTAAAGGTAAAGAATTCATACAAAAGTCAAGTGCTAGGCCTTCCCAATGTCTTTTACATGAATGGAAACATTCCAGACAACAACACTTTTTGTTTCCTGTGCAGATGACGTGGATGTTATGGCAGACTGCAATCTAAGCCATTTGCAGTAACCATTTAATGCTTTAATTTTTTCCAATTATATGTAATTTGGGACTCCTGGGCAGGGAAGTAGGGACTGCATGGACAACCAACACAGCTAAAAGCTTTCCAAATAGCCCAGTATGTAGTTCAGTGCAATTAACATTAGAATGAGTTTGGATTTATAGTTTTTTAAGCCAGCTCCTGAAACAGTATGCAGTACTTCACTTTTAAAATAATTTAAGTATTAAAACAGTCTCAAAATTCCCACTTCAATGGGGAAACTCTGAAGTAGGTTTCTTTCCACTAGCATCAGTGCAATTATAGTTGCCCTGATACTGCCACAGCAAGTGTGGGGAGAAGAATGTGGACCTTTGATTTTCTGTTGATTTGAAACCAAGGTCAAGTTATGAGGCCCTTTCTCCCTCTAAAAGCCTCAGGGAATTAGGAAGCTTTATGAGAGAAGTGAAGTAATAAAATGGAGACTTGTTAATCCTCTGACCCACTACCCTGTGCCACACACAGAGATAAATGTCTTAAGAAGAAAAGAGGTTAATACATGCCAAGGTGGAACATATGTACACATCTTCTGGGCAGTGCTACCTGAGGTTTCCTTCAAGATGGCTGTGCATCCAGGATGCTGGCCACTGCTGGCAAGATAGCAAAGATCCTTGTACAACATGTGGGAAAATTAGGTCCCTAAACAGCACTGTAGATTCTTCTACAGGAGCCCTGAAGTTTCTAAACTCGCATAGAAATGATCAGACCATCCTTTTTCTCTTACTGAGGCTAACCAGTCCTGCTCAGGACAGCAAAAGTTATCAGCAAAGCCACTAAAAGCAATGCTAGATACTGTTTAAATATTTTGCATTATTAATGAGGAAAAAACCCCACAGTTTTATTAAATGTCATGGCCCAGTAAGAAAAAGAAAGCAAAACACAAAGTTACAACACCCACACTGCCTGTTGCAATAGCTCATAAAAGAATGTGCTGTGTCCTGATTCTGAGCATAACATGGGATCCGTGTGAGTTTGTACAAACCACCATTTTGCCAACTTGTCACAGTATCCGTTATTCTTTTTGCAATACAATTGATCATTTAGCTGCAGCTGATGCTCTGCTTTTATGTGCTGTCCCCTGGCTGCCGCAGCCTTCTCTTTTCCCCGCAGAGCATCCTTAATTAAATTACTCTGCGTTGTATCCAGACTGCAAAAGGATGGGGAGCTAAAGCTAGTGCGCAGCTTGCATTCAAGCAAGGAGGAAGCCAGAAACAAAGACTGGCTTGTCTGGAGAATGGTGCAACGCCAGTGCAGTAGGCATGGGTCTTCCTGTGGGAGAAGACAGCCTACAACCACAGAGTACCTGGCTATAACTAACCTGGGAGCAGGACTAGGCTCAGGATATCCAGCCAAAACCAAAAATCTCTTTGCTTATCTGAAGCATTTTTTTCATATACAAGCAATGCAGTATGTAATCCATTTATTGGTTTGTTTAACATGTTATTGTTGGCAGTTAACTCAAGCTAGCAGTTCACTGAGAACAGAGAAGTTAATTGATAAACACATTTCTCTTCCTTTTTTCCTACTGCATGTGCAAAGGTCAGACATGGAGCATGGAAGGGAAAGACAGTGTAGCTGTGTCACTTTTCTGTAGCATGTTGCTAGTGGGTGCTCCAGACATCACAGCCGGAGCTCTGGCAAAGCTCAGAAGCATTCAGCAATGTGTGAAGAGTTTCACTGATGTTACAAAGCTGAGTAGCACCAGCCCAGTACAGCAACAGTATCACATAAAGCCACCGTCCTTTAAATCTGCGGTACTATCACAGGTAGACTACGCAGCATCATCACCTGCCTCCGGTTAATAGCACATGAAGCTCTATACGGCCCAAACAGCAGTTATGTACAAGAGCTGTCCTTTACTCGTAACCATGTCTGCAAAGCTTTAGTTTAACAGGTACAACCACAGTACTTACAGCCTAACTAGAAGATGTGCAACATGGGGAGACGATTTGGTACAGTCCAAGCAAGTGACGAAGTAAGCTTTAATGCTCAGCCACAATTCCATAATTCCCAATTTGTTTTTTTGATTGCTATACTTCCATTTTTTTATTATTACTTATTAAACAAAGTGTTAATAAGTTTTATAAATGGATCTGGAAAAGAAGAGCTGAGTCACCTCTTTAGATAAGACAAACACACCATGTATTGGATTGGAGAGTCTTCCGGCACTCAGCTTCATTCTTTGTTCCCTACCAACCATATGGAGCCCTTATTCATATGACAAGGAGAGGATAAGAACTAGCAGAAGTGCCTTGTCAGCCTCGCTGCTTCTGTGGCAAGAGCACACCACTGAGAGCTCTAGTTAATTCTGAAAGAACTTTTACAATCTTTCTCATTATTTAGGAAACAGCCTCGCGAATACGCCAGGTGCCTCCTTCAGGAGAGGCAGCAGTTACCAACTAGCAGAACATCAGTCTCAGGAAATGTCACACATAATGGAACATAAAAATCCTTGGAAAATAATTTTTCCAGACTTGGTAAGAAACTGCTGGAAAAAGGCAGCTAGTCAGGGTGACTGTTAGCACAAGCAAGTTAAAGTCTGATAGTTCAAAACATTTATTGGGCTTCTGGATGCAAAGCTCAACTGATTTGCATTGATTTGCATTAACTTAAACTTCTTGAGTAATTCCCAAATTCACTCAGGAAGTTCAGTCCTGTGACTTAAAATATCCTGTCCCATTCTCTTCCTCCTTCCAGTTTCCAATAACTCTGCCCTCATGAAGAATAGCACTGTATTGCTTGGACTTCAGTGGGAGGCTTCTCAGAGTGGGACAGCTATGCAGATTTAAAAGGTTTCTGAATGAAATCAATCAGAATGAAGGAGATAAATGGAGATAAATGAGAATGAACTTATCAGCTTAATCAAAATAATACTTTAGCCACATTACAATTCAGACAGAAATAACACCCAGTATGTGAAGCAGGATATAATTAGACCTACTTTCAAGTAATATTGGTGTTTCTAACAATCCAGTTAATATAACTGCTTAGTCATTGATGTATGTAAATTTAATGGTTCTATTCTCATTAACGAATTTTGAGAGGAAATGACAAAATATGTTAAAATTAATGATATACAAGGTAAAATATATAGCACTGCACTTTTACCAGCCTAAGTCAGAGCAGATGCACAGATTCAAGCGAGACCAGTCAACTCTTGCACATCTCAGCAACAGAGCTTTAGTATTCTTGCCTAACCTAGAAAATGAATGGGGTTTGGTCCTCATTTGCACTGAGTCGAGTCTGAACTACCTGTCAATGGTTTAAGATTTCTGCTGAATCCTGAATACGGTCAGGATTTCACATCAAACAGCCATTGCTGGTTTTAAGGGAAGATGGGATTGTATCAACAGAGTATGATGCTTACAAAGGGTGTTATAAAAAGCAGTAAAAGAAATCCTGCATAGTTTTAAAGAGCAGGGTAGAACAGAGGAGAAATAAATTCACCAGACCTAAGATGAATTTACCATACACGTAAAATAAACTTCACAATCTGATCATCACATAAGAATCATCACAATGGAAAAAAACCCTCAAAAATAATTAAGCCAGTGTGCATATCAGATTCTGAATCAAGCAATTTTGCTGGACTAAGCCTAGAATTGAAATGATCTAGTCTGTGTATGACTAAAGGTTACTGCTCTCACAATTCAAATGAAAAAATGTATTCATCAAAAACATATCTATTAGCTTCACAATAGTAAGCACTCCGTGAATCCAAAGAAGTTTCTTAGGAATAGGTAATACTGAAGGCTTACCCAGAAACTAGATAGCTGCCAATTTTCAGAAACAATTAGTCAATTTGCTAGCAAATATTTCTTCCCTCAGTGCTTTGGAAGGAGAGGCTTGGTTGTACTCACACACTAATGTCTATGTTTGCAGCTCTGTATACTTTGGTATTTTTAATTTTCTGGTAATTTGATATAATTTCAGAGATGCTATTAAATATTTTATGTAGCATCCCATTGTAAGTCTATCTCCAACATAATGAACTAGTATTTCATATACATCTTTTTCTTCAGCTCAAAAGCATTTCAATAAAGCTCTAAAAGCACTGGCAATGGCAATATGCTGTGTTGTGCATCACCATGGTAATGCTTCAGAAAATAGCTTTGATTTAGGGTCAGAAAGATCAAACATTATAACAGATTGAAAGTACAGAGTTCATCTTGATACAACCTAAAACTATCACAATCTAACTATCATGTTCTCAGTTCTTGCGATTTGCACAGAAGGTGAGATTCAGACAAGAACAACACTGATAGATGCTAAAGGCATTCAGACCTTCAGTAAACAGGACACATTCAGAAAGTCTGGGAGTAGGTTGAAGGTCCAGTTTCCCAGAGCTGGGCTTTCGAAGTTTGAGCCAACCTATATCAAAGGCAGGATTATACTTCAAAGGAAGAAATTCTTATGGATTGTCTGTTGCTTCATGTATCACTTAATCCTTCACTTAATCCTTAAACTATCCAGCTGGACTATTCTAAGTGGTTGTAGCAAAATCTGTCCTACAGCTAAGTAAACTGAGGTAACTGAGGTCAAGCATTTCTCTCAAGACAGTGAGACCTGGAAGAGAACTTTGACTCATAAACCTGTAAGTTCCCTGTGGAGAGTACTGCCCTGAGGACCTGCCATACTACCAGTGATAGCTTACAGAGATGCTCTATGTACAGAGCTGCCACAGCACTCCCACTATCATCATCCTGGTTTTAGCTAGTACATCCTGACCCTGGGCTAGGACAGCTAGATCACCCGGCATTCAGGTAGCTTCATGTCCTGCCAGCTCAGAAGAGCCTGGTGCAAATAATCCTGCACTTGCAGTTGGAGAGTTAACATAACCAGAGATACCTCACGTCTGTCTGCTCCTGCCAATGTTGATGTGTCTTCAGTCCAGCATCCAGAATCCCACACTTGTACATGCAGAATAGCTTTGGGATTGGATCTTTTGTAGGGCTGCCCTGCTCAACATCCAGTCTCAACAACAAAGCCAAGCCTTTACCCCTTAATTCCAATAAGCCTCCAGCCCCCACCTGGTTTATCAGACAAGATGGTAAAGTTTTCAAAGGACATTCTTTCAGTGGGTGCAATCTCTGACCACAATTCAAACAGCAA
This sequence comes from Nyctibius grandis, assembly GCF_013368605.1. Lineage (NCBI taxonomy): Eukaryota > Metazoa > Chordata > Aves > Nyctibiiformes > Nyctibiidae > Nyctibius > Nyctibius grandis. Next base: position 6,401,156 of record NC_090676.1, on the reverse strand, counting down.
AAGCAAATAGTGTACTGTCACCTAATTGGGGATCAAATCAGGCATCTCAGTTTGAGCAGTGCTCATGATACGTGTTTTCACTCCCTATAAATCTATGCAGCATTATGATTTATTTTGTCAGTTTTCCTGTGCTGGTGTTTCTACTCTCATTAGCTGTAACTCAAAATTGGATGATTCACTGCCTTTGCTATTAATATATAGCGTACCTCAAGAAAGCTGCTTAGCCTTTATTTGTTTCTCCAGCTATAAAAAAGGGCTAAAGATTTTACTCATCTTTAAAAAGTACTTTGAGAATTATGATGGGAAAGGCTATGAAGTGTTGGTAATAAGCAATGTTACTTTGGGAGACGGCTGTGACATGGTGCTTGCTTTGGATGTGAAAGTCATCTTCCTCCCTTAGAAAATAACATGTTATATTTCACACTTTTGTTGGTCAGTTCCTTTTTCTTAAAAAAAATAGGCACGTTTGGGCTCACAATAAAACAAAGGGTTTCTTGATCAGGAATAGTCTTGTTTTGAACAGTTTGCTTAGCATTTAGCTGCCTTTCCACTCAGTCACACTGGTGAGCTTCTCCACCTGGTGGAATAGAAGAGAGTGACGACTACATCTGGCTGCAGTACAGAAAAGCTGGGCTTTTTCTTTCTGACATTCCAGATTTGACAGAGAACAACTACACCTTTATTATAACAAGTTGTTTACCTGGCTACCTTCCAGATTAATGGAGGGAAACACAACATAAACGACTAGTGTATCTTGCAGACCTCTACATTAATTAATTAATTTAGTCTAGCTGCCAAATTAGCCATGCAATTATATGGTAATACATCATATCATTAGAGGACTGCCGAGTTATCTGTACGACTGAAATGACATTATGCCTGATGTTCTGTGTGTATACTGACTGCAGCACTGAGTCAATTAGCAGCTATGTTTTCATTCTCTTCACCCACTCTTGTCACCTCTTGACTCAGTCCTCTCTGGATAGCCCCTGGTTGTTGTAAAGAGCCCTGGTGTGGCCTAGGCAGAGCCTGGATGTGGCTTCTGGTTCCTCGAGTGCACTCTCCTGAGCAGATTCCAGTCTGAATGCTTCTGCAATTCAGACCTCCAAATTCCCCAACCCACATAGATCTCCCCCAGGTTTTCAGCTGCACGGTTAATCTCAGCCCTAGAAAGGCATAACAGGAAGAAAGCAGGTGTTTTTGTGGGGCGGGTTAGTTGAGAAGTTTTGTATGTTGTTTTGTTGTGGGCTGTTTTTTTTTTTAAATCACAGATAATTTAAAAAAAGTAAATTAAAAAAAAAAAAAAAAAAAAAAAAAAAGCTCCCTGTTCATGGGGTCAGGGTGGGTAGAAGAAGTCCAGAGATTATTTCTTTCTTCTTTCCTCCTCATCTCTTAGGGTAAGTTCACCCTTGATTGAAAGAAACAGTCATTGCTTCAGGTTTAGTGAAATTCCTTCCTGCCTTCTCTCTTTATGGCCATGGACAGGTCTCTCTTCATGGGAAGGATCCCTCTTCAAAATATCTTCTGATTCTTCACTGCCGTGTCCAGGGCACTGAACCTCAGTGTCCCCCAGCATTAAGAGGCCCCTGTTCTGTGCAGACAGCCTGGTAATGAAGGAGTCGCTGGCATAAATTTCTCTCTAGTCAGTCACACAAGTATTTTTAAGCACTTTTCCAGAACTGGTAACCTGCTGAGGTCAGTTTTGTCATCACAGGGTACAAAACTACAGGCAGCACAGAAAATGGAAGAAGGGTACAAAAATGGATGTGGAGGAGGCAAGGAGTCATCATTCAACAGTTATATCCCACTTGTGTGTTCTTTTATGGCTGCTTAAATTAAAAAATGGCAAATATGTGAAGTGAGAAGAACCCTCTGTTTATATTAGTTTGGTACCAGGGTAGCCACTCTTAGAGAGCTAGTGCAACTTTTCATCAATGCAAGATGAAAATCAAATAGACAAAGAAACAAAGGATCTACAAGTGATACAAGGGTGAATTCATCAGTAATATTTAACTTCAGATTGAGGGTGGTTCAGATCCAGAATATGTAAAGGACACATGTCAAGTTCATGGAAAAAAAGCATTACATTAAAATAATCACTGGTTCTTCCAAAAGCTTAAAAAGTTTCTCATCAATGTCTTCCTTTATAAATACAAAAATAACTAAGATGATAAGAATTACCTTCAGCAGTATGTAAAGCTAGGAAGTAGAAGTAGTTTTAAGAGCACTTTCCAGGCTATGTTCTCATCCAGATACATCAAGTGAGACATGAAACTTCTCATCCATTAATGTCAGCTCTGTAAGACGAAGACATGATTTATTTATTAATACTCTGTAAGACTATGACTTCTTCATAGAAAACCTAGGACTTAATATGAGTTTTGCTGTGAAGAGAGCTGCAGGATCAGACACTCGTTTCCTCGTTCAGGATATTTTAGGGGCACAGAATATCAACACGTAAACCACTTCTTTGCCTTGCTTATTCCATTATAAATGACTGATTGTTTGTCTGATTTCTGACAGGATGGGAAAGCTGACAAATCCATTAAATAAAACATTTCTATCTAAAGCCAAAAGGGAAAGAAAGAAAAACCTTATTAGTGAGGAATCCTTGAAAAGAAATGTCAGGGTCCAAAGCCACATAAAGTTTAGTTATTTCCAATTAAAGCTGTTGCTCCAATCCACAGGTTTTGCTAACTGTCCTCAGCACTCAGGCTACTAGCTCTCTCTGCTTCTTGGTTTATTGAATGTTGAAACCCAAGAGATCTTATGAAACCTACGTTCTAGCATCAAACATCAGAAGATGGTCCATGCCATTTTGATCAGGATACAAGTGATGAAACAGAAACAAAATTTGCCAAGCCATGTCGGGTGAGCATCTGCTCATTTTAAACATTAAAACAAGTCCAAGAAATGTTCATTCCATAATTATTATTTTTGAAGGGAAAAAAGAGGAAAAGTTAGGTTAAAACTAACAAACAGCCAGATATACCAGCCTCAGCCTGCTACTTTGCACAAAGAAGCTGGAAGGCCCATGTAAATGCATGGTAATTCAGATTTCCTTCTGCTTTGCTTCCACTGAGCAGTCCAAAGCTGCCAGATTTTTTTAAAGGTTGAAAGTGTTGAATTAACTTAAAATACTTGGCTTGTTTCTATGTGAAGTTCTCTCTGTTCTAGATCGGTTTTTTGTCTCCAGCTCACTGTATTTAAATGATTTCAGCTAAAGGCAGATTATCTGATAATGGATGAACCACTGTTAACTCCTAAAGTTCGCCTTGAACTCCAAGTGAATTTTAAAGGAAATTGATGTTTTTCTCCTTCACCTTCTGGGCCTGGTGGTAACAAGAGTGTGTGTGTGTGTACTAAGCCAGGACCTCAACAGATAAAACACAGCATGAAAGTGGCAGCTGCCTTCCATAGAGGCTTTAGTCAAAAGCCTGAAGGTACAGTCAAGCTTCTGAGGCTCAGCCACTATCAGATAATTAGTCGTTCATTAAAGTTCAGGATCTGCATATTGAACTAATTCTCTGAAGCAGCTGGCCAGCAAGAAAATGTCCCACATCCCCATGTTAAAGCATCAGGTTGAAAGCAACTTAGCACTATAAACAGCCCAGAGAGCATATTATAAAGCCAACTTGTTTTTTTAAATAAGAATAAAATTTCATATGAATGAGGAAGCAACTAAGTTCAAAATATTTTACAACAGCGGACAAGTATTGTTTCTTTTTTTACAGACCCCTCAATACTGCTATAAAGTACTTGCTCACCAATACAATTCTTTTTATCTTACGTGCTTTAAGAAATGTGCAAAATGTCACCAAATTCTTCTGAGGTACAATGAAACATCTGCCTGAGAGCACACAGTAGTCTTACACTATGGTTTAAGAAAGAAAGTGAAGAAGAAATCTGAATCCTTTTGAAATCAGAAGAAGACAAATCTGTTAATCAGACTTTTGCCCATAGTCACACAAAAAACCACAGCATTCATTACAGGCTATTCATTTAGTTTTGTTTTCTAATTGCTACGGATCTTAACATTTGAGCACGGAAATGTGCAACCTTCAGGTTGCAAATATTACAAATTCTGTAATATTTATTAATTTATTATTATTTATTAAATGTACAACTACATGTTTAGAAGAGAAAAATATTTGTCAGTGTTTCATGATCTTCAACAAATTTCCAGAAAGTTGAATGTCTTCCCCACTGGACGTTCTTGTACCCTACTAATATACAAATGCTCCAACTGCAGAAGAAAAATCTGAAGTTGCCACCTGGTAGTCTACAGCAGGAAATAACAAGCTGGGCAAGGTGGGTTTTTTAAATTATCATTGAGTATTTTTCCTAATAACAAGGTTCTTTCCTTCATTTGGAGCATTTCTAACTACAAAAATAAAAGCATGAGATACAGGTCCTGATTTGTGAGCACATATGGTTGCTGCCTCAGAAATGCAATTAAGATGTTGATAACAACAAGTTAAACGGAATGTAGGTTCCAGAGGAAATTAATCCAATTTTTCTCTTCAGTCAGTTCCATTTAGAAGATTTCAGGAAATTATTTTTAAGCATTTTTTAAGCTTCAATGGCTTATGCAAGAGCCCCTATTGTTAACCTAGATGGAAACCATTTTTCTGGCTAGCATTTTACCTCATTTAAAGAAAAAATCTACTGCCAAGCATGAATATACAGCTTAGAATTTCAATTTGATTACTATTGTCCACTGAAGTACATCCTATGAACTGATTATCTCCTCATTCCTCTAAATAAAGATCTGAAAAGTCCCAAGGTTTTTTAAGCATCTCTTGAAGCACATGCTGAGTTTGCCACAATGTCAGGCCCTACTTTCCCTGTTTGGTATCCCATATCAAGGCAAATGTCCACGTGTGCTTCGAGGGTCACATTTTTATATCTGTTCCATTGTAAAAGGGAAAGTTTCTGAAATGAGTGAATTTTCGCTGGCCCAGTTCCAGCCTGATGGTGGTGCTCAATGAAGAACAGTTCAAAGGAGCAGGCAGGAGATGCTGCCTGCGTGGCTGGGCGCGTGGAAGCTGGGCACAGCCAGAGCTGCACCTCTGCAGAGGCAGTCCTGGACCCGCACCCTCTGATGCCTGGGGACAACATCCTATTCCAAGGGAAATAGCTGTAAGAGAATGGGATATCATAAACTCAAGACTATTTCTTTCTAATCTCACATGTGTAAAGTTGCTTGTAGGTGGCTCAGAAAATGTATTAGGTAAGTTATTGATCTGGGATCTATCAGCTCCTAAAAATTAGTGTCTGCCAATGGCGCGTGAGAAAGTCTATTCAGGTATCGCAGCTGGATGACACTGTCACTAATAGTAAAGGACAGCTGAGCTGGTTCATAATTAACATTCCTAGTTTCTATTAGGTTCATCATATCCAGCACTGATGATGATGTTGCACTGGAACAACAGTGACCCAATTCAAAATGACACTGACAAGGCATTTTTCAGATCTTGTTGAAATAATCATTTACTGTTAACCACTACTCCCTGGCAGCTTGTAACGAGATTCTGCTTCTCTAATCGATTCCGCCCCCTGTGCCCACCCTCTTCTTTCCCTTCCCTGCACCCCGCGGTTACCCACTGTAAAGGCAGAGTCACTCAGAACTGCACAGGCTCGTTTTCCCCCTGTTTGTTCACTGTCGGTTTACATGCTGGTTTATTATTCTAGGGTATTTGTGAGTGCTGAATGCCCTGGTTTGTTACTCCTGTGCCATCTTCTCAACTTCAAAAAAGACCAAAGAGTTTATCTTTGCTTTTCCTCCTAAATTCCTGACTTTATTCTGATAACAAAAATGAAGGAAATAATGTGAACTAAGCCTGAGCTCTTTCTCTTCACTGAGAATTAAATACTAATATTAAACACTGGCTTAGGAAACACTGCAGTGTTCATCAGTACAGTTCCTCTGCACTAAGGTGAAGATAGACCAGAAACAAAATGTTCATATAACTTCTGTCTGCACAGTGTTTGCCTCTCACAAGTACTTATAAATATTTCACCCCTAACAAAAGCAGAACTAAACATCTCTATGCACCATCATGTCAGTGTGTGAACTGCTTCACGCTAGCTTTTAGCATCAATTATTTTGGCATAAAAATCTACAAAAGATATGTTCATTTTTCTTTCATTCTTAAATAGCTTTTAATGCTATTCCCGTGGAAACTGTTTACAACCATATGCCTAATGTTTGTGTGTTCAAGGATTATCCAGGAACAACTCCAAACCCCAAAGGCTGCATTAAAAAGGTGAATTCACGCGGACCATTACCAGCAATTGATAAACACTGATGTCTATTTGCTTCATGAGTCAGTACAAAACAGAACTGCTTAACCGAGTGAAGTTTTTAGCAGACAATGTATACTGTTAGATCTTTTTCTCCAGTACAATTCCTTTGCCTGCAGCCCTGTAAGAAGTAGCTGAAGGCTTTTCTAATCATAGGCAAAATTAGGTTTTGTAACCCCAAAGATGAGAAATACCTTATTTTCAGGTCAGCAAAATTCAGTTCCACTTTGGCAGCAGAGCAGCTTCCCCAAAACCATCATCTCTTGGTTTTCTGTGGTGCATGTTGCATCCGTTGAAAATCTGACAATGCATAAACAACGAACAAAGCAGGTAGCACCGTAGGATGCTGATCATTTCTGATGATTAGCAAAACCTTCAGATTTTCAAGGGTTCAATACTTCTGACCCCCGATTAGAAGCAAAATGGTCTACCAATTTATTATTTTTCTTAATTATCTTGAAAGTATTTCTAGAAGGCAAGTGACCTATTAGTATGCAGGGGATGATGTACCATGGAAACCACTTGGGTCCATAGGACTGAATCTGGTGTTATGGCAGACTGGTAATTAAGGCACAGATCACACTTTGATTTATGTCAGTTTTATACTATTGCAACACTATTCACTTCACTTAACTGCACCCAGCTAAACAAGGAGTGTTATCAGGTTGAGTTTCTTTAGGAGCTTTTGGAATCGGGTTATTGTTTTGAAACTATTCCAGGCTTCTGGACTAAGAGGATCTGTTAATACACAGCTTTTGTTCTAACCTTTCCCTTTCATTTTTTTCTGTTTCTTCTTTTCTTTGAATGCTTAATAACCTTTGCACAACATCCAAGATCCTTATTGTTTTCATTTTTTCAGCTCTCCTTTCTGATTCCCCATTTAAATTCACATTGCTATACCTCCTTGTTCTTCTCTCACATTTTACAAACTGGGTTTACAAGTGTAATTAAGAATTTGCCTCAGTGAGCTCAAGTGAGAAGTAGTCTATAATAAACAGATAAACTTGCTAAATCCATTAATAATAAGTGAATTCTCATGTACTGTCCCATAGGATAACAAATAATGAAGAATGTCTTATTCATTATTCATCATTAATAAGAAATAATGAATAATGGGAAGTAATACAGCAGAATGGCTTTCCTCCCTCTTTCCCTAGTGCTGAGGATGCCTTCTGAGCCCTCCTTCCTCCAGACTTGCTACTGCAAGTAGTTCTTGAAAGCATATTTTGGCAACTGGATGCACATCTGAAGAACAAGTAAAGAACATTCTGCAGCAGTAAAAAAACATTCAGCAATTTATTCGATATATGTCCATATTCCCAGCAGATAAGCTCATGCTTGGCAGACTCCAAGTTTTATTAGAAGTCAGGTAACCACATTAGCACAGCCTCAGGCCTGAAATAATACAGCTTTTTCTCAGCAGAGCTTATTAGCTCAGCAGAGAACAGAACAGATACATGACTTCTGGTTATCTCGGGGCCCAAGCACGTTGAGCTCCTATTAGTAAAATGCGCTGTAAGCCTTCTCAATAAAAAAAAAAATCCCACTCTGTTTTCTGTCCCCACAGAGGATGAGGTGCAGCAAGACTTCTTCCTAGTGAGAACTGGGGAGTGATGAATGAGGACTGGCTGGGGACTCAGTTACGTTTCCCTAATAGAGCTCCTCAATGGCCCACAACATCTGCTGCCTCTTTGTTCCAGGGGAGCTGGCTGCACAATTACCATTGAAGTAACCACTTTGCAATAGTAAGTTTTCAGACATGGTTTAAACTGAACAATGAGTCATAATTGCGTCGCACAAGCCAGCTCCCAAAACTAGCCCAGCTGTGAAAAGTCAGCAGTGCCATCCATTGACTAAACTTTGTAAGGCATGTGCTTGGCAGGGGAGAAAATTGATCAGTGAACAAGCAACATCCCTCCATTCTGCCTTCTTGCTATTGCAGATAATTTGCCAAAGAAAGTATTTATACTTTGGACTCTGGGCCCAAACGAGTTCCTACAATGCCTGCTCTCAAGCAACAGCTGCCAGGCGTGTTAAAAGACTTCACTCATACTGACAGAATATCTGCGTTCACACTCATTGACCCATGATGGATGGGTGCTTGTGCCAGCTAACTAGTGTCACAAGAACATGACAAGTCGCAGGGTGATCACATGTCCAGAGCCAAAGAACAGGCTCTTTTCTTTCCTCCTACTGAGATCGTATAACAAGAACCACCATAATGCAAGATCAGAACCAGGTACAGTAACACAACACTAGTAATGCAGCTAGTGACAGGGTGATCACGTGCCCAGAGCCCAAGGAAAGGCTCCTTATTTTGTAAGATCTCAAAGCTGACAGCCCTATACAGAATGACTCTATTTATAGTGGTCCTGCTTTACCAAATCACTCTTGAAAATATGACATAAATCTTTTATAAGTGATAGGTTAGATGCTTTAAAATAATATTCCGCATCGTTAGGGATTGTTAGAAAGGTCAGTAGACCAAAAGGCTGCTTATAACTGTGGCTTGTAATCTACAACTTTTTCTAGCTATGGGCTCATATTATAAGCTACTCACGTCTATTTAATGGTTGTATTAATGCAAGTAACCTTGTTATTTAAGGTTCACTCATTCAAAATAGTTACAATGTTGGGTGTATCGCCAATTCTGGCTGATAAAAAAGAGCAGAAGACGACACCAAATGAAGGCACGCTCTCCTCCTGCACCTGCTCCTCTTCTGGTCTCAGGCAACTTATTGATGCAATTCTTCTGATGCAAGAGCAGAGCTCAGGCACAAGCCTGGGGATCTGCAAAAGGCTCACGTGTCGCACTGCTCCTGAGCACTGGCTCTGTAGAGCAGGCAGGAGTTCAGGACCACCTTGGCCCCTTTAACCAGGCTTTTAAGGGAGTTCACAGGTTTTTTCCTTCTGGCCAGTCACATCAGAACCTCTTCGGCAAACTAAAAGTGTATATTCAAAAGCTGCAAGGTAAATTCACTTGCATGTATTAGAGTACAGACTGGGTGCGTCACTCACTCTGGAAGGATGCGTCCCAGTGCAGCAGCATAACCAGCAGAAAGATGTGGGAACAATTTCCAGTAACCTCATACAAATAGGGTCTAATGACTGTGTTTAGTAACTCACATCAGCCTTTTCTGAGTACGCTGCAGATTGAACACTGCATCGCACTGAGTTGTTTGGCCAGAATCTCATTATGGCATTATGCAGTGAGAGGTAGAAAAGAGGGAATCTGGCCTTGACTGTCACTTATTTTGTCTAAATAGGCTGGCAATTTGCTTTATAGCAATATTGGTAAGGAGCAAAGGGCAGGCAAATCTGCACTTGAGAATCTGAGTCATGGGCCGCTAGAACAGAATGTGATCAACTATTCACCTAGCTTTTAAGCCTGAAGGGCAAGAGGACAACTGGCTTTTATATTTGTGAAAACAATTTGAAACTGATGAACATTTAGAAAAACAAACACAAAATACGTCTCTTGCCTAACATTTCCTAAGTTCTCATGAAGCTAATTATGACCGGTACAGCAGTGAAATTAATCAAACAATAAATGTAAAGGAGTCTATGCAGATTTGAATGTACATGGAAATCAGAAGAAGTGTAGAACAGCTTGAGGAGGCAAAGTAGTTTAAACATTCAGCTTCCAAATTTGGCCTCATCATTTTTCACTTCACAAAATACCACTCTGCCCATTTTAATAGTGGCAGACATTAAAAAAAAATTCACTAAACTGCATCATTTTGCATCGCTCTCTGTGTTACATTCATCAGCACAAGAGACTGCACTTTCGCTGGGCTAGCTGACTTCATCTGTTTTAAAGTTTAGTAGCTCTTTTCCAGAGGTATAGGTCTAAAGCAGACATGTCTCCTCAGAGTGGGTTGCACTGAATGATAAATTAAATAGCCTGCTGAAATCTTATCCAAATGCCAAACCCCAGGTACCTGAATGAATTGTTTGCACTTCACTGCAAAATAAATATCAGTCTGAGGGTAGAAGATGGTAACTTCTTCACAGACATGAGGAATGGAAACTTTGCTGGATACCAAAAAAGGTGACTTGAGTTAAATGTTAAAGCCTGTCTTCCAACCTGTGAGTGGGTACGTGGTAACATGTCTCAAGGAACTAGCAGCAGGTACAGCAATTATTGCTGCTTCAAATGGAACCCAGGTTAATAGTTACGGAAAGGTGAGAACAGCCGGTGACTTCTATGAAGTTAGTTGTGTGTGTCTTCAGTGGCAGCATTATTACACAGAAATAGGGCAAAAAGGCCAAGAGCTGTTTGGAGATGAAGGCTGAGTTACACTCCACGTTAGCGTGAAGCACATTAGCGGGTGCCAAGGCAGTTGCTTCTGCTGCCACTCCCTGCAGTTTATCTGTTCTGTGAACAAATAACCTTCTTGCTTTGCTGGGGCTATCAATCCCACACCTAGCAGGAGACATTGGATGGGATTTTCACTTGCACATCCAAATGGCTATACCTCACGCCACCTAAATGAAAAAACATCTCATCAGAAGATTACTGGAGAGGACTCTTGTGGAGAGTAGAATTAATGCTGCTGACTGGTTGTATCAACTAAGGCACAAATATCCCGGCAGAACTATGCTTCCTCCCTGAGAAAGAGAGGGACCTTCACTGCTCAACAGCGACAGTCTGCTCACCCACATGCGTGCCAAGGATGGGCACATGAAATCATCAGCCAGTCACATAAATACAAGCAATGTGGATGTTTTCACTTCTATTTTCTTCTGTTTTCACTTTACAACCCTTTTTGCTCAACAAGACTAGGGGGTCAATGAGCAAAGATGAAGATCTGCTTAGCAGGTAAAATTCATTTTTGTGCAAAGCTCCCACAAAAGTCATCACATAAATTGCCAGATTCGCTTTTAGAGGGATTTGGGTTGAAGCCATAGTTCCCCTTGCTTGTACAGCCAGAGATCTGCAATGGAAGTTCCCACAGCCCCATTCTTCAAGGATTTGCAGGTGAATAAAGCAAATCATTCCTTCTTTGCTGTCCTGTTTGGAAATTTTTCTTACCCTAAATTCTTCTCACAGACAAAAGTACTTGGGCCGGCTTCCTTTGGATTTAGCTATCCTAGCAGTGCAGTGTTCTCCCATCAAATAGAAGATACCAGGTTTTAATGATTTTCCATTGTTTTTGCTAGAGAAGGAAGACGTCCCTGAAAGCTAACTGTATGTACTAAACATTCATGACACAGAGGTTTCCTACGAAATATGTTTATAAACTGCATATGGATTCTTCAAATAATAAAAAGACACTGTGTTGTACTCTGCACAGATACAAATTTTAATTTCAAGGAAATAAAATTTCCTGATATTCTTTTCCTGATATCATTTTATTTCATGTTCATCTTATCAACTACCCAGATTATCTCTTCTTCATAATTTAAGCACCCTTGGAACATGATGTGAAAAAGCCAATGTACTAAAGAACTAGGCCACTTAAAACTAGTTCATATGCCATGCCCTTAATTTACTATAATATAAAAAAATTTGCCTTAGCTTCTTTTCTGAATGAGGTTCATGATCAGTTCCCAACTTCTCTCATTATATCTATGTACATGGCATTACTACATTTGTAATAATACTAAATGATACAGCTTCCATCACGCATAAGCGATTGCCTCCCACTCTCATACAGGAACCAATTTCTACTTGCCCATTAGAAGGCATTACATTTTGGAACTATCATCACATTCACAATCCCCGAATTATTTGTAGATAAAATTATTTGAAAAATGTGTAACGAATTTGGTGTCATGCAATTTATAAAGCTTAGAAGACTTCTAAGACTTCTTCATCATCAAAGCATCATTGTAGTTTGACTAAGACGTTATTAAAAGTAAGCTGTTACTGAATTACTAATGAATCACATTTATCCTTACAAATGAACTTAACTCCTCACCTAGGTCACCGCAGGGTCCCACAAGCATCAACGGCACTACTTAGCTTGCACTCTCGACAAATCACAGATCGAACAATTCTGCAACATGGATTTCTAGTTACAGAAATTGCATGTTAGGGCACACTTCAGTTCTGTCACTGTTCCTATAGTAAAACCAAGAGGTTTTTGACTTCAAAAAGTCAAATTACAGAAGGGAAAGTGTTATGTAAGGGGTTTATAGCAGATATCTTGATAAAGGGTATCCCCTATGCTACTTCATTGTAAATGAAGTAGCATGGCAAACATTTCTGACAAATTAAATGAGAACAGTCATTATGGAAAAGTCTTTGCCTCACAGGAATCCAAATGCATTTTCTGGTGACATTTCACTTACTGCCTCTTTGACAATCTCTCATCGTAATTCCCAGATTTACTCTTACTGACAATAAACAGAAATAATGCAATAATAACATGAATAACACAAAACCAGAGCAGCGCTATCTGACGGTTGGAAAATTACCAAAGGAAATAGTAGTCAATCTGCATAGCAAAAGGCTGAGAGATGAAGCAGTGGTTCAAACAGGACACAAATGCAGCAGGTCAAGTGCATTGTCAATCTAAGTCTATTTTTAAATAATAGATCCCTAAGTCATCTTGATTTGGGATTCACATCTCGACATATCATGGCCTTATTTCAGGACTGCTGAACACACTTTAGAGATCTGTAGATATTTTAGCATTTTGTAGCATCCATTTTTTTCAGTTTATCTTATATTTAGTATAAATACCAAAACATTTTGATACATGAGTGCTTGTGGGAAAATGAATGACAGAGAAAGAAGTATACTGATATAAGATAAATTATGAAGGTATTGCTTGAAAAATGGACATATTATGAAGAATTATATTCTAATTATTGACGAGCAATAGGACAATTTGAGTTAATTTTAGAAAAATGGAAATCACTCGTCAGTCCTGCTCACTATCAATAGCAATCACCCCTATTTACATGAAAGATAAATGCACTATATGAATGTAATAGAGAAATTCAGTATCCAAAAAGTGAATCTCTCATCCACATTCAACCACTATTGCGCCCACGCTGGTGGACACATCATCACGTCCTCCCACGGGATCTAAAGTTTTAGCAGCTAGTAAATACAAGTTCAAGGCAGTTCTTTGTTAGGCCTAAAGTCTTGTTCTCCCAGCAACCACACAAATTGCAAGTGAGTTCTCGAGCTTATCAGTCATTTCTTTAACTCCTTACTTGTCAAGTTGCCTTTCAGCTGCACCACCAGGATTACTTGTACTTCCAGGTTTATAGGTAAGATTCCAGGTGTCCTGGCAATCTCTGAAGATTTCAGGCAGTAAATAATAACTTGGTGGAACATGCAAATGGAAGATGGCCCCAAGTCCTACTACTGCAGGCAATGAGAGGTAAATACAGTGACATGCAAAGAGTAAATGTTGTTGTACATATCACAGAGGGACCTGCGCATCCAGGATAACACTAATGTGTGTCTGTGCAGAAGCATTTTCTTGAGCTGTCTTTGAAAGTTGTACCTTCTCCCATTTGTCTTAGTTACAGTGAGGAGGATGGAGCTAATGTCTTTTTCTTTGCACTTGTAAACTCTCTTCACATTAAGGTACCTTAAGCCTGGATGTTTGCTTGTTTTTCAATGAGCATGTCTCATTTGATGTTTACATTATCGTTCCTTCCTTCCACTGAGATTTTGGAGACAGCAGACAGCCAGACTGTACATATAAAACTGCCAGCCCTAATGCTTTTATGCCTCATTAACTGACCTCCTGCTCTTTTCTGCACTCGCCCACGATTTCTAGGCATCCAGCAGCAGCATAACACGAACGCCCACAGGAGAGCAGCTCCGTGTTCTCCATCATGCAATGGCTCTAATGAGTCTGCCAGACAAACACAGGGAAGCGTCCAGTGTGTATGTGCAGAGCCCAGCGGTGGTCCATGCCAGCAGAATTTGACTGACATCTCCTTTACAGAGTGAGACCAGAATTAACTCCTGGGATTTTTTTATAATTCAGGAAAAAAAAAGACAAAAATTGTAGTGTGCTATGATTAGAGCACTGACATGTTAACATCATCTGTCTGCTCAGGTGGTGCTAGTGTACAAATAGTCACAGAAAACACATTAGCAAATTGCTTCAGAACAGTAATAAACACAATAAATACGTGAACATAATAAATACAGGAAATTGTGTTCCAAGAAACTGTTCTCCTACAAAGCATTCAGAGAGAGGCTAGATTTAAAAAGCAAGAACTAAAAAGGAAGTTTAAAACCCTAGAACAGGCAGTGCTGTTTGTTATGCCCAGAACAGACTTTATTTTAATGCATGCAAAGCTCTCTCCCTCCAAGACACTCCTTGAAACCCATCTGTTCTGTGGTGCACGGCACTTAAGAGCCACCCACCATGTCGTTTCAGCATTGTGCCATTCAGTGTTGTCCTGTGAAGTACAAACTTGTGCTCCTAAACTGCAAGTTCTTCCGGAGGGAAAACCTCCTATTTATCTGACACAGTTCTCCTATTGTACTCAGGACTGTATGCTTACATCACTGTGAAAACAACAATGTGCCTGAAGAGGACAGGCTTAGTAATTAGGAAGAGAGAAGTATTTTATTGCCAGAGCTTAGCATTCAGATTCGTTGTTTCAGTACATTAATATAGTTAGGCAGTATTTACCCTCCCCTCACAGTGAGCAGCCTTGTCTGTGATGGCAAGGAGCCACCGTTTCAGAAAACTGCAGTGACTGCAGTTAGGAAAAGCCTTAGCACTGGGCAGGGTAGCGGTCGCCTTGCAGATATTAAACCATGTTCAGTACCATTAACACAATAGTGGAAACACCACAAAAGGTCTGGAAATCACCACAGTTATGCATTGATCCTGGAAAGTACCGCATGTGGACAGACCTTTCCCATCAACCAAAGCCATACAGGCTGAAATCGAGCTCCCCAGGGCACTGGGATTCACCTGCCAGGAACATCCCCCCACTCTCCCCAACATCTGCAATTCTCCCACAGTGACATTATACTTCAAAGGTATTTGAAAAAGTATTTCCTACTTTTCCTGTTGTGGTTTTAATACAGAAACAAGGCTATAAATGCAAGACCTTCTCAGTGTTTGTTGGAAGGCTTCTTCTGGTCCCGGAGATGCTATGAACCCCTTGGGCCTGGAAAAGCTTTGTGTTTGCACTCTGCCCTACACCAGGAAGTCTTGGCAAATTATTAGAGCTCTTCAAGACAGTCAGTAATTAAATAAAATGCCTGTACTGTGAGCGCACGCACCAGAACTGCAGCAGTGATGACACTTTAACCACCTCTTCACTTTAATGTACGGGCAGACTTAGGGAGCACTCTGAAAAGCAACAAGAATCACCTCCCCTCCACGCTTACAGCCTTAACACCGCCGAGGGGACTGAAATGGCAGTTCTCCCCCCTCAGCGAGCGACCTGGAAGGCCACACCGAAAAGCTGCTGTGGTTACGCTCCCACAGCTCCCTCCCGAAGGGCGCTGGAGGCGGTTTAGCCAGCCAAGGCAAGACAGGGGACTGCCTTACGTAGTCCAAAGGGGCAACACACCGCCTTCAGAGACTTTTTTACCTCAGACCAACAAGGCGCAGCGATCGCTCCCCCACAGCGGGCAGCGACGCCTCTGACCGCCCTCCCTCAAATACCCGCCAGCCCGCCCAGCGGCGGGCGCTGGGCGGGGCCGGTACTCGGCTTGTCAGGTCTGGTCGCCTGCCCGCCTCGCTCGGCGCGCAGAGTCGGGACTGCGTTGGTGTTGCGCCGTTGTTATGTACCGCTTGGTGCGCCTGGGCCCGCAGCGGCTACCGGCGAGCCCGCGCAGCCCCTCGGTCGCCACCATCCCTCACGTCTTGGGCTGCGGTCTGCGCCTCGCCCGGGCTGGCCTCACCCCACCGCTGCCGCTGGTAACGCTGAGATCTGCCGCCGGTACCTCCGCCAAGGTAGGTGGAGGGGGGGCGGACCCCATGAGGTGCTGCACTGTGTGAGGGGGCAGCGCGGCCTCAGGGTTCGCCTCTGGAGGGAGGGAGATGCCGTGGTGGGGAGCGGATCGTAGGTTTGATTAAAGCACGAGCTGGCCTGGCCTGGAAGTGTTTTCTAGCTTTTGAGGGTGTCTACGTGATTAGGGGTTCAGCTGGCCTGCACCTCCTCGGGGAGGGGGGGGGGGGGGGGGGGGGGGGGGGGGCGTGTGTGTATGTTTTCCCTGGGGGCTGCAGTGTTTGAGCACTTGAGTCATGAAGAATAAGAAAAAGGGGTTTTCAGAAATTCCCGCAGACACTGAGAAGCCCGCGTGTTCCTGGTGGCTGACGGGGTTTTCCAGAAGTGCCGTGGATTTCAGCCCCTGGGAACGGCAGCGGGTGGCATGCTGGCGGGACCCTGCAGGGAGGGGGCCCGGGCCTGACTCTGCCTTTTCCTTAGCTGAGAGATAAAATATGAACGTGTACCATTCGTTGCTTTGGTTTTAAATTTGAATTGACTCAGGGAGAAAAGCAAATGAAGGCCTTGCACGTAACTCTTTTTTACACTGCAGTAGATTATTAAATCATGTTTATGTTGGATTTCTGTAGGAGGCAGGGACCTGCTTTACACCTGCTTGTGCCAAGATTGTGAATGTGAGCTTTCCATAAAAAGCCTCATTTACAGTTTAGTTTCTACAACTTAATTTTCAGGTTAATTTCTGTAGCTTTATTACAAAGCATAACATGATGTTTCAGGTTTCTTTTCATGCCTTAGTTTGTCCAGAAGCTCAATCTTTGTCTAAACAATGGGAATAAAATTGGCTTTCTAGCAGAAATACTGTAGCAGAATTATATGGAAAATAGGTGGCTTTCTTTGCTAAGTTGTACATTATTCAGGACATGACTGCACTGGGTAGTCCAAACAATATCTGTTGAGGTGGTACTTTTTTAACATCTTACTTTGATACCATTCAGAAATTGCCTGGCATGTGAGCCTGAGAGCATGAGTGGATTGAAGTGTGGTTGGATGATGAGAACAAGGTATTTTTCAGTCCTTATGATCCATCTTGCAAGCGTGTCTGTAAGACCCAGAGCTCCTCTGAGGCTTATGTGTCTCTGTGGATTGTCAGCTCCTGTTTTCATGGCAGCTATCTGCAGAAAATCTTCATATTTGGCTCCTTAAATAGATAATGATCATCTTTGTTTGGATGAAAAATTCACTATAAGCTCTTAAATCTTAAAATACCATTCAAACCACGCTTGGCTTTTAAGAAAATCACACTGTTGAATAAATGAGTATTCTTGACTAAGCATGTGATGTTGACTGAATTGTTAGGACAGCTTTTGGCAGACGCTATTATGAGACTATTTTCTTCAGTTTATTCAACTAGTTCGATTCAGTAACTCAGTATTTAAATTTTACAGACTGAGAGTTAAAAGAGCATTCTTTCCCCCCACCCCCCACTTTCTATAATAAAACTGAAGAATAAGAGAAAGAGTTCTGAAACATGGTGAAGTAGCAGCCATGTAGTACAGCCATGTGTGGAATCTAATTACTTCTAGTGGCTGAAAGTAATTAGATTATCTAACTATGAATCCATTCTTTTGCTTAATGAGCTTGCTTCAAAAAAAATATATATCTTAACATTTTTTCCTCATTTGCCTTCTAGTATTAAAACTGCTTGGTTTAAGCAATAAAGGATTTCTTTTTCTACTGGACATTTTTCGTTCTTAGTCAAGTTGCAGTGTCTATTCAAATATTGCTTTGGCTCATGAGCCAAAAAAGAAAAAGATCTAACATTATGCATTATGTTTGAAAATTTAAAAAATACAAGAATCAGAATAAGTTGAGCTACACAGTTCCCTAAATACATATTTATGGATCAGCATGATTTCCTGTCAAAATGAAATACAAAGTAACACAAATTATGATTGAAAAAGAGCAGCAAACAGGTTTTTTGGGGGGTGATGTGGTTGGCATGGTTAAAATCACTGATTAAAACGAGTTCATCCTACCTTGGGTGTTGTAAGAGGAGCCTGTCTTGTATCCTAATTTACAATCTCGCAAAGTCCAAGGATTAATCAGAAGTATTTTTCTTCTAATTTGTGTGCCTTGAAACCCATCTACAGTAGGACAAAGTGGTGCCAGGCATCCGTAGCTGTACCTGTCCTGTGGGCAGCGGTGGCCTTAATCGGGCTGTCTCGTTGTCACGACTGCTGCTGAATTCCACTGAAAAGAACGGACTCTTCTAATCTTTCCTGACAACTGCTCGCTAATTAGAGAAAAATCCTGAGTCTTTGTGGAAATGTTTTCTTTCTCCAGTTAGTATTTGTTCTATGAATAGTAGAAGGCAAGTATGAGGAGGTATCCAAGGGCTGTCTTAGTACTAGCACCATATATCCTGCATGCACTATCAGATTGCTTTGGGGTATATTTTATTTTGAAGTTCTGCACTTTAAATTTACCCAGATAAAAAGCTGTCAATAAATTTTACTATGATGACAAACATTTTCAGTGAAGTTAGGCAATTTACACCAGCACTGGCATGTCTGTGTAGTTATTGTCTACCCAGTGGCAACAGTATTGCTCGTTGCTGTCAACAGTATCAGTTCCCCAGTTCTTCCTTTTTTCAGCTGATCTACAGAGGGTGATTTATAGGAACATAAGTGTTGGACCTTTTCTATCAGTAAATTGTTAGTAAGCCAGCATCAGTGTGGTATCACGTAGACTTCCAGTGCCATCAGCTGCTTAGCCCTTGAACAAAAAGCTATGTGACAGAATTCACTGTGTGAAGCTGAGCAGCGGGTGTAAGCGAAGATCTCTTTGGCACCTCAGTCTCATCTCTCAAGCAACTGTGTGTGGGTGTGCCTTGGCACACATTTGGATCAAGTGGAAGACTGGGACTATAGTAACTCTTTTTAATTATGAAACTTGCATTGTGTAAGAACTTGAACCAAGCTCAGTGCACCCCTTTGATATGAATAGTTGGGAAAAGGGAGCTTGCATGGGCTCTGCCACAGGCATCGCTATCCTGATGTGAAAGAGCAGAAGTGTGTTACTATCTTTCACAAAGCATTCTGAACAGCACTGTGTGCAAGCCACTTTTTTAATTATTTCAGATTGGTTCAGCTGACTAGAATATGATATTGTGCTTAATGCTAATAAATACTTTTAACTGTTTTCTTTTTAGGATGCAGGTGGATCCCCCGAAAAGGCAACCACGGATCCCAGTGGTGAAGACAAGAAACTTAACAAATCCCAGCAACTGAAACAAGTTTTCAAAGAATACGGTGCTGTAGGGGTTTCATTCCATATTGGAATTTCATTAGTATCTCTAGGAATCTTCTACCTGGCTGTGTCAAGGTGAGGTTTGTACAGTTGTCTGTAGCCTCTAGGTAATGGTTTAGCCAGGAAAAATGTCTTACCATTGTGCTTATTTCTGGAAAGAGACATGTGCTCTATGCCTGTTTCATCTATAAACAGCAATCTTCTGAGTTTTCAGTATAGATGGATCCATAAATGGATCTAATCTCCCATCAGGCATGAGAGAAGATAGATGTACATGATCTTTTTGCATAGGTTTGCGGTCCATGCTGGGCAGGTGAGAACAGCAGAGTAGAGACTGCACCAGAATAACTAGCCAGACGAGAAAATTTATTTTTGTTCTGCAGAGATATCTTTTGTTCTCAAACTGTAGTATGGTCTGTAAAGATAGAGCCATACAAAAGTGCTGGAGCTTAGAGATAAATTTATTTTTCTGGGTGTTGAATTCAGTTTCTGCAGTTGAAAGTGCAGAAGGCAACAGGCACTACAACAGGATTAGATTAAAAAAGAAAATACTAGATAACTGTCTAGGAGTCAGGTGGGAAATTGTGTGTGTGGCTTTTGAGCATGAGGTATTTCAACTGAGGAGACAGGGAAACACATTGTTTCTCAAAACATTCCTTGCCGCTTACTCTTAACTTCAGTGGGAACATGCGAATGCCTGATTTCTCTCGTTCGCTACATCGTGGCACAGGGTGACAAGGAAAATTGGTTTTCTTCAGGTATGGTTTAAGAGATCCATAATACTTCCTCCACTTGCTAGATTTTAGATAAGATACTTGTCATCTTAACAGCTTTGTACTCCTCTGTTAGCACACTCCAAGCCTAACAACAGGTGCCTTATTTGGTTTGAGTTGATCTATATTTCTGTGATAAATGTCATCAAGTCACAGAACAGGTGGTATTTCCTGAATTTCCAACACAAATTCACAAATTTCTAATTTTTTTAGAATTCAAAAGTAGAGAAGTAGATTATTTTCTTTCTGAAGGCTGAACACGGGGCTGAGTATTCTCCATGCACGTGCTGCAGCTATACAGTTGTAAAACTAAGAACGTATTTATCTTCACAGGGAACTTATCAATTTAAGAAAAAAATGTGCATCTGAAAATATTGCATGTGTTGTTGCTACAGAATTAACTTGAGCTGTTACTGCTGAAATAATTCATTGTTTTTATGATTTAACAACATCTAATTTGAACATAAATTCCAGAGCTGGAAATGTGCCATGTTAAATTCCATGAAAAACATAGCACTTTACATTTTTTAGCATGCAACCTTAAAATAAACTAAAGAAATCTTGTTTTCTTTTTCCCCAGTGGTGTGGATATGACTGCAGTTCTCTTCAAACTTGGTTTCAGTGAATCATCGTTGCAATCTAAAATGGCTGCTGGTACAAGCACGTTTGTGCTGGCATATGCTATTCACAAATTGTTTGCTCCAGTACGAATCAGCATTACTATAGTGTCGGTCCCATTTATTGTCCGATACTGCCGGAAGATTGGTTTCTTCAAACCTCCTGCCCCAAATCCATAATGATTTACTGGTTTTTACTCTGTTTTTTTAAATGCTCTATATCCATGTAGCTTTTCAGATTGCTAAATTACTTTAAAAGACTTATTTGGATTCATGTTAATGCTGACCTCCTCTTGCATTTCTTGTTCTTTCAGGTAAATGTTACACTGTGAAAAGTGCTGTCCTTACCTTCTTTCCTTTTTGCCACCTCCTCTTTAGAAAAACCTGTTAAAATGATATCTCATTTCCACTGCAAGTGGTAATATAAATGCTTGACAATGATCAGTCTCTTTAGAACACATAGTTCTGGGTCTTTGTGATCTAGCTTTTTGGGCCTTAATTTTTTTCTTGTCAAAATAGAGTGGCAGCATTAGTTTATTACTGTGTAGCTGAGAAACAGAGTAAGATTCTCTTCCTAATAGTCTGTGGAATAAACAATATCCTACTGTATGAATAGTTCTTTTGGTAAGTGTATATATTGGAATAGATAGGTGTTTCTTTTGTTATAGAAGGCATATATTATGTCCCCAGTCTTGTGATACAACACACATGCTGAACTAACTTAATTATTTTAGCCAGAATAGGTGAGGCACTGTTCTGAAACTACAGCTCCGTTGTGGTGCTTACATGTTTCAAGATTTTATTGTTTAAAAAAGTGCTTTACTTATAGGCTAGGAACTGGCCTTACTACAGACCTTTTCTTTTTTTTTATGCTTATAGACTCAGAAGGAACCCTGAGTCTACTGAAATCAGTGTAACCAGAATTACCTCCTATGTGAACATATTCCAAAGATCACCAAGTCAGAGGCAAGGTATCTGTGGTTTTTTAATGTATTGAGATGTGGCTTTGTGCTAGAGACACGTTTTTAATTGAAAACTAACCCTAGCAGCTTTCTGCTCCTGTGGATGAAACTCCAGATGTTACAATTCAGAACTCTCAAGAGCAATTCCTGTGCTTTTGTCTGACAGACTGTCAAATATACCAATTAGATGTCCTTTTCATTTCCTTCTTTGGACACTTATTCCTATCAGAATGTAGTTGCACATGCACATATTCACATACCACCTTTCAGTTAGCCTAAAGACAGAATCCCAAAACTAGGTAGTCAGCATAACATTCTGTGATAAACCTGGGTTTCAAACGTAGGACTCTGCTTCTGAGATAGCTTGAGCCAGATCTGTCAGGCTTTTGGACTTGTTCCTCCTTCCAGGTCTGCTCTTTTTACACTGTCTTTCTCTGTCTTTGTGCTTACGCTTACCCCAAGGTGGCTCTGACACAGATCTGTTCATACAGGAATCCGATTAAAGTAAAATAGCAAGAAATTACCCTGGTGATCAGAGTAATATTTTTTTTTTTTGCTGAAATTTAGTGAATTGAGAGGAAAGAATCATGTTATTAGGATAAGAGCTGGCAGAGGGAGGGAAGGAGAAGCAAGTAAATTCTTTTTGTTATGAGCAACCTATTAACTCCACTCAGCCATAACATTAAGTTGCACCCTGACTCCTTTGCCATTTGGAAAGTCCAACCCATAGGCTGGTTGGATGCTCTGAGGATTCTCAGGTTCACAAGTGAGCAAGTAGAGTTTGTGCTCTAGGAAGATGATTCACAGTCACATACATCCTTGTACCTCTGTATTATTGCTTGGGTTAATCAGAGGTTTTCTCTGAGATGGGAAAACTGGAAGAGATGTAGTGTACTTCCTCTGCCCTGTGGAAGCAAGCTGATCCTAAAAACTGGCCCCTGGAAACAAAGAACCCCTTGACAAGGGCTTGGTCTCAGTGGGGCTGTGCAATTAGCCCAGATGAGGTTTTAGTGTCTTAAGATGGAAACAGTTGCAGCAGTGAGCAGGTACACATGCTAGAGGTACAAACATAGCCATACATGGCATATATGTAAAGATGCATTACATAGTTAAACACTGCTCAAAATATCAGCCTTTGGGGCAGGACATAGTGAGAATCAGCAGGGCCTGCTTCCATGGGAGCTGTAAGCTGGGTCACTAACAGAGCTTATGTCATGCACAGCTGCTTGGCTTGCTGCTTGGAATATGGAGCCAATGCTCTGCAGCTTCATGTACCCTTGTGCACAGGAAGAATGGCTGTCAAGTTCATTTTGACTAGCTGCTTATTCAAAAAAAAAAAAATCAAGTTCAGTTGGTGTTTTTTGTTTCGTGCCTCCTTTGCAGTACAGCTGCTGAAGGTGGCAGCTTGTCCAGGTTACTAGCTTCAGCTTGGTGCTGTTTGAACCAGCTCTAATCAGAGCTTAAGTTTCAAATCAGCTTGTCCCTCAAGGAAGCTCCGCCTTTACCCTTGACTAATCCATGTGGTTATTATACCTGGTATGTGGATGGAATGTTTGATAGTGCAGTTTTTACCTAATCTACACAGCCGTTGAAGGGTTATCACGGTATGACAACATGCAACCAACACTACTGTAGCTTTTATGACCTACTACATTCTAGAACAGCTAGTCTTAAATTTCAAGTGGGCAGTCACTATTTACTTGGACTTTTTTCCTGTTCACAGAAGCCTTTCTGTGTTTTTTTCCTACATGCCCTCTCTCTTTGTATCAGTTGAAGGCAATGTTCTGTTACCAAGGATAACAAAAGAATTCCAGAATAATCACAAGGCATCCTTGTTTCCTTCATTTAATCAGTCATTTCTGATAAGTGTGTTTTGTCCTAAAGTTGATAAAAAAAGGAATATTCAAGCTTTTTCTTTTTCAAAAGAAATCTTTCTGTAAAGCAGGAATCATTTAAAGCAAATGCACCTAAAAGTTATTAAAAGTCACCAGCACTAACTAGAGATTTTCTTGCAGTAAAGAAACAGAGCTTCATTTAAATTATGACCAGAATTTAGATTACCTATTAAGATAAATATGGTTGTATAGACTACTGGCAATTTATTTAAATGAAGTTTTTTGAAAAGTATATTTTAAATTAATTTGAGAATATATTTTGAATTCTAGAATCCTTGCTTGTAAAAGGATCATTTTTTAAAATGGTTTGTAAAATAGTGAAAATGACCATAAAGTCTTATAATGAAAATACAATAAATTGCTTTCTCTTAGTTTGCTTGAAGTGTTTTCCTGGCAACTGGTTTGTATGTTTTGGTGGTAAGTGGCCTGACCCTTGCTGCATTTTAGGGAATAACACCTTACAAGGCCAGATGTAAACATTAGTTCCTGTTATATAACCTGTTTGATAACAATACTCTCCAGACCTTTTTCTTAGAAGTGCTTTCAGACCATGTTGTCTTTCAATAACTGCATAAGAAAAAAGAAAGAAGTAGGCCTAGGTTTCCATGGTTGTAGAAAACCCACAAGGTAAGTTAGCAACACATTTGGTACTTACCTTGTAATCCTGTGTTGTGATTGTAGAATAGTAAGTGACCACACCTACTTTGTGGTACCAGATTCCTTTTTTGACAGAGGTGGGAAGTAACCTTATTTTGGGATCATAGACAAGGAGTCAAGCTGTAGTGATGGTAAAGACAAGTGGTTAGAAACAACCAGTAGAAGTGATAATGCCATAAGGAAGCTTACCATACTGGTGGCAGTATACAACAAGTCTTTATTTTAAAAGTTGAGTGCTCACATTTAAGACAAAATAGAGACAAAAATAATGTACATATCATTTTTAGGACACTTAGAGAAATGCATTCAGCTCACTCAGTTTCAGAGTACACCACAGTTATGATACCCTTAGCAGCCCAATAACTTAAGAGGCAGGTGTCTCCGGGATATTGCACTGTTCAATAAGCTAGAACCATAACTTCCTCTTGTTGTTGGAACAATGAGCCATTACCAGGACAGACCACACCATAAGAGCCCTGAACAGGTTAATACTTATGTCAACAAACCTGGCCCACATGTAACTGGATTTCAAGTATATTAACTATTCCACAACCTCCAACTGTACGTCAAATAATTTTGCATCGCAATTAGAGTTTAAGACAACAGCCAATCCAAAGATTTGCATTCCAATTGCCGTTAGATTCCAAGAACTGCTTTTCCTATTGTAAGCATTACAGTAGTCACAGTACAAGACTCCTCTTGTTGATCCCATGAGGTTACCCCTGCTAAGACTGTGTTCTTGATGGGGCAGCAACATCACTCTTTCTGCTGTTGGGCGTCTTTGTAGAGTTTGCTGTAATCCAGGGATGAAGAAGTACATCCTTTAGGGGCAGCCGATGGAACGGGTTATGTTTCAGAAGCTTCGAAATTAAGTCCCTCGCACCTTCTGTTACAAATGGAGGAAACTTGAATTCCACCTAAGGAAAAGGAAGGACACTAAAGATGATGCAAAAGTTCTTTGGCAATAACCAAACTAGAGAGACAAAGGGCTCTACCCTCCAAGGTACATCTAGAAAGGAAAGCTGTGTCAGCCTTGCAAGCTATGTACCTTATGCCTATTGAGATAAGTAATTTCATCATAATCTTGAAGAAAACACGGTTCTCACTGCTTGTAGAAGTTAAGCTAGTGTACTTCAAACAAGATTAGTTTGCTGGAACAGAAAATGTTAAGCTTATGTATTTTTAGTAACACCTTGAATGTTAAATATTCATTTTATAAATTGGAAAAAGAAAGATGTGGAGAAGATTAGTTGCTTTATGAAAGAGGTAGAAGTTCAGATGCAGGCAGAAAGAGGGTAGCACAAAGGAAGTAAGGTAAGGTATCTTAAGGTCTTTTATAGCCATTTTGCTTAATGACTGAAGGCAATTTTAGGGATCTAGTTTTATGCATATCATTATGTCTTCCTACAGTTCTAGTTATAATACATGCCCTTCTTCAAAATGACCGTTTGTTAAGCTTCAGTAAGACAATAGAACTCAAAGGCAGCACAATTCAGCTAATGCAAATAAGTGTTGGCACATACCCTGGAAATAGCTATGTAGGTTTCCTGGTATGTTTCTGCTTCAAAAGGTGGTTTACCTACAAGGAATTCATAGCACAGAACTCCCAGGCTCCAAATATCCACCTTTTCATCATGAGTTCTTCCCTCAATCATTTCAGGAGGCAGGTAGTCAAGTGTCCCACAGAGAGTTGTTCTCCTGAAGAAAAGTCTGAGTTAATCATTTACTGATCATGGTAATTACAAGATCCATTTCAAGAGCCAGATGGAAGCTAATGCTGGCAATCATCTGTACCTCAATACAGTCTACCCTGGGTAGACTCAGCACCACCAGAATACCTGGTAAAGAAGTTCCAGCAGTATAAAGCATCTCAGTCACTGCATTCAGTCTTATCCTTCCTTTTTTCATCCCACTTGCTAGATCAAATATAGTCTTTCTTTGTCAGGTGCAATTCAGACTAATTGAGGAAACATCTTAAGTATATTGCTGGTGTGATGTTTGAACACAAGTGCTGGCCTGTCATCTCAGGGACCACTATAACCCTCCAACAGTACACCATCCTTCTTCACTCGTTTCTGGTTCAGCAAGTTTTGAATTATACAAGTTGAAAAACAAGGATAATAACACTCCCTCTCTGCTACCACCAGTTGACTATTAAGACCTTTGCTGCAGTGGCCCAGTTCTTAAAAGATTTTTTTCCCCAGTATTTTAGGAAGTTCACGTTTACCTCCATTCCACAACTATAAGTGTGACAAGAAAGCTAACATTTTCACTACAGAAGTATTTCAGTGCATAAATATATATTGCATTCTCACCTGGAAGATGGAGCATGCACAGACCATCCAAAGTCAGCAATTTTTAATTCTCCATTTGAGCCAAGCAGCAAGTTCTCTGGCTTGATGTCTCGGTGAATCACACTCTTTGAATGACAGTATGATAGGGCATCTGCTAGTTCTGTGATGTACTGTATTTAGAAAGAGAACAAATCTTTAAAGTGTAAAGATGTTGTTGCTCTAGCTTATCTGGCTACAGTGTAGCCTTTTCTAAGCATAATTAGTAGTTTAAGTTGGAGCAATTATTCCTTAAATCCTTGAATCTGGCAATACAGGCTCTGCCTGAAGTGAGCAAGCACTTGCAATATTAAGCAATGCTGAACATAGTTATATTAGTGCTGTGCAATAATTTGTCTTCCCAATGTATTCCTTGTTACAAGTGCACAAGAAAACTAACATCTAAGAAATCTTAGTTGCACACAACAGAATACAGAACTTTAGCTAAAGAGCTAGCTTTATGCTGCAGATATTCCAGATATGAAGAGCAAGTAATGTATAAGAAGCTGGAACAACCTACAGTAGCAGTTCTTTGCTCATCAAACTTGGTAAGCTTCTTAAGTTCTTTGTAGACTTCTCCACGAGGTGCATACTCTAGAATAAGGTAGACTCTTGTAACATCATGGAAGTAGCCATATAATCTGAGAATGTTGGGATGCCTGCAAAACATTTAAATATTCTTCTGAACAAGGTATTTGTCCATATAACTTTAATTTCCCTTTCCTGCCTTCCCCTTTCAAGGCAAGCATAGGAACTTCAGCATCGTATAAGTGTTCCTTCAGCTCACAACATATCCATTAAGAGAGCTTCATAGAAGATAGATGGTGTTTATCAAAGCAGCAGCTTAGACTCCCTACTAGCAAGCAGCTAACCAAGAGTTTGGCTTATTCATATCTTCTTGAACATAGTTTTCTACAGCAGCTGGAAGAGTAGATTACCATTGAAGGTGCCAATTCCTATGGGTTTTGGAATTTAAGCTTAAACACTTCAAACACTTTCTGTGAAAACTAATTTCCTCAGCAAGTTGGGCTTATTTTCCAGGAAGCAGAACACCAGAAACAAGCTCAGACTCTTGAGATATTGCAGTTACCCACGTAAATCCAAGCAGCATACAAGGGGTTGTTTTTTGTAATAGGAAGATTTGTTACCAGAGGTTACTTCAACGTAGACAAAGGTAAATCTTGGTGCAGAAAGGCAAAAATCCTAACTAGCAATTTCAAGGTATCGTGTTTAAAAAACTTCTCTTCAACAAGGTTTGTTATCATAAATAAGGTTACTTTGCTTATGTGAACACAAACAAAGCAAGGAGTGTAATTGATCACTAAACTTTACCTAAGATGAGACTGTATTTCAACTTCTCTTCGTAGCTGATGTTCTACACCGGCTTCCTCAAGTTGTGTTTTAAAGAGCACTTTCAGTGCAAGGATAAATTTACTCTGCTTTTCACGTGCCAGGTACACATTTCCAAATTTTCCTTTCCCCAGAGGACGACCAATTTCAAAATCATCAAGAGACCATTGCCTTCTGCAAGAGGAAAGAGAAAGTTACAAAAGCTAGATATTTGTGTGGGCTTTGACTCCTAGCTTTACAATCTATAATGTTCCTGTTCAACAGATACTTAGTGATCTGAAATAGATTTTAGTCTTTAAGAGAACACCAAGAGGATAAAATATGCATTGAGACTTTTCAAAAGAAAGTTCTGAAAGCTAGTCTCTTCCTTCCTAAAGTTTATGCACAGATACTAACATCAGCCATACTACTACAAAATCAAGACTGCATATACCGAGCCAGGCTCATTTCAATACACTTTATACAGATGTACAACTAGTGCGTGTCAGAACTGTTGAAGATAACCACAATACAAATCTAACTTCATCCTTAGACTCTAGTCTCTTGCACATATGAAGGAGGCTTTGTTTTCAAGTGTACATCTTGTGATTGGAGCAGTGGCTATCAGTGTTCTCTCATGGGAAGAGCTATTACTCATTTAGCCAAAAGTTTTGTTTAGATTACAGCAAGTCCTTGTTCCTGAGAATTATCAGGTCAAAGTAAGATTTCACAGAGTTTCAGATGTTGTCTTTGTGAAGTATAAGGCCACTGGTCTCCACAACCAAGGGGCTCAAGTAGCCTTCAGCTTAGCTGCAACTTAGTTGCAGCATGAAGTCCTACAGGACTCAGTTAGCTACAACAATTTAGGCATAAAACTTACTTTTTTGTCTCTTCATTTTTCTTTTTAGCAGTCTCTTCATTTTTCTTTTTAGCAGTCTCTTCATTTTTCTTTTTAGAGGTGCTTTCTGCTTCAGAATTTTTTGCTATGTATAGAGAAGTAGATCAACTTTATGAACCAGACCCATGAACAGAACACAAATTCAGAGGGGAAGCAAATCTAACCTCTGTGCAGTATCTGCAACAGTTCTTAGAATACGTTCAACGACATTTCAAACAACGTAGTATAGCTTACTATTAGCAAAGCAGCATGGCAGTTACCAGTGCTATCAAAATGTAATTTTAAAAGCTGTCTTGAAATTAAAATAACATTAAGAAGCTTCCCCCTGAAAAATTACAGCATTCTTGTGTATCACAGATTAACATTAATGCTAGAAAAACTGGGATACATGGGTGCCAGCTACATTAATTCACAGCTGACTAGTGAGCATCTGAAAATTTTTCAAGGAGAGAAACATCCATATTGGCTCTAAACGGACAGTGCAGTAACATTTAAGCTGCAGTATGTGCTGCTGTTCTGTTTCACAGCACAACCAAGTGCTTCCCTACAGGACTGTCCCACATAATCAGCTTTAGTTTTCCTGCACTGCATTCTGCTTCATAAGACAGAAGTATCCCAAGTATCACAACTGTATAAATACATGTACATCATCTTCAGAATTACCAGGTGCTGGAGCCTGTTGAGGTTTTTCATTGTTCTTGCTTGGAACTTGAGGCCTAGCAGCAGCTTGGACCAGAAATTTTGGTCGGGGCTGCTGCGTTGTCTGGTTATTAGACAGTTTTTGGTTTGACAGTACAGATTTTTGTGATTGCACAGGAACTCGCTGGGCAAAGTTTGAAGGACACAGAACACGTTGTGCTTGAACTCCACTGTTCAGTAACCGGCTCTGGGCAGAATGCTGAGACACAGGGACACGTTTTGGGCCATCCCCAATGGGATTTGCAATCTTCAAAGAGAAAAGATTATATATAAATTGTAGAATAGCATACTATAACCTTTATGGCCCCATTCAGCAGAGCAAGAAAAAAACACAAAGCACATTAGGAGGAGGTGTTAGGGCAGTCTGATCTTATGTTTTATGAGTGAAAACATTTCTACATTGACAAGAAAAAGTTAGCAGTTTTCTACAACAGCATACTTATTTATAACTAGCAGAAGAACTTTTCCACACACATCTGAAGAACATCAGCCAAAGGTATTAAGACAGCAGATCCTTACTATAAGAACATACACTGCTTTGAGTCATTCCTTCCTTTAATGCTGTTCATCTTAATACACCCTGCACTGCAATGGGAGTTCAGCAGAACAAAGCAAATTTATTTAGTAAGGTTCAGCTATCTGCTTTTAATCTTTTACTTCCAGGAAGGGAAGGTAGTTTAGGCTTATATTTAAGAAATTCTTAGTTGTTCTAGGATACTTTGCCTACAGTTACATTCAAATGCTAATGATTACCTTCTCACATTTTTGACCCTCTAATGATACCTATGCAACAATGTGTACTTTTTTCTTCCCCTAGATACTTAGTCTTCTGGTTCAGTTCGCTAAAAATAATGTAATGACAGCTTGATTAAAAAGAAGCTTTGCTTATGCTATTCTGAAACCTTACTAGGACCTATTTTGTTTTAAGTTAAAATACTGAGAAAGTGCTTGTGTTTCTATATGAAAAAAAAATATGTAATTAGGGTGATCTTGAGTACTGCTGCATGGGTATGTCAAAGCATGCTTGCTTTTGGAAGTCATATCTGGAATAAGTTGACTACACACATTTGCTCTCTCTTTAAAGGATCTTATACCTAAAATACAAGGATTTCCCAATTCAAGTATGGCATGCTAATATTAACAATAAAAAAAACAAGTAAGCCCTGGGTACTGTTCTCTCCAGGAGAAAGCTACTGAAAGACAAAAGTAGCAATAGTTTTCTGCACACAGAAAACATTGTTTCAAGACAGTTTTTCCCCTTTTTGCAATTTAGTACAGTTAATAACTACCACATGCAGTCTGAAACTTGTAGCTCTTGTGTGATCAGGAGAAACGCACCCACCAACCTAAAAGTCATTTACCTTGGTAACACGACTGGGGTTTCCAGAGTGGTTCTCTTTCGTATTCTTATCCATAGTGCCCGAGAAGAAGAGCTACATATAACTTAGCCTGCGGATGAGACGTAGCGAATAGGGGTCAGTTCCACAGAAAACACTACATCTTAGAGCTCGTCTTCAAAACGCCCGCCCCCCCCTTCGGGGGCCTGGAGGCCCCGCGGCAGGGCCTGGCCCGGCCTGGCGTCCCGCCGCGGCACACCGCCTCACGCCCCTGCCCCACAACCACCAGGCCGCGCTCGCAGCCGCGCTCGCAGCCAGGGTCCCGCGGGCCGCACCCCAGCCGCGGAGCTCGGCCGCCCGCTTACCCCCAACCTCCGCTCGCTCCAGCCGCCGCAGCTGTTTGAATTCAAACCGCCCTCCCTTAAATACCCTTTAAACTACCGCCGCTCGCCATTGGCCCCTCTCCCGCCGCTCGCGCCCGCTGATTGGCTCCTTTTCAACCGGCCCGCCCGCCGATTGGCTCTCCGCACGCTCCGCTCATTGCGAGGCCGAGCCTCGTCGCCGCGAGCCTCTGGGGCGCATGCGCAACGGCAGCCTGCTGCGTATCCCGGTAGGGCCAACCCGCCCGCCCCGAGGGCGGTGTTTGCGCTACATGCGTATTTTACGTACCGTCGCTCCGCCGCTGGCTCCTTCCGTACTCCAAGTGCGTGGATCGGCGCCCCGCTTACACACTTTTCTCCTCAAAGTCTCTGCCTGGCCGGGTCTTCCGTTACGCAAATCGCGTACGCCCAGACCACCCACCTGTGGCAACGCGACAAGTACCATCCCTGCCCCACGGCCACCGAGGCCTCGGAGCGTGAGAGCGAAGGCCGTCAGGTTAGTCCCGCATCCTGCGAGGCACCAGCCTCTTCCCTCTCCTCCTCCACACACGCACCCGCCGCCCCGGGCTGAGGGAGAGGCGGTGCTGCCACCTCGCGTGGAGCCGAGCACGAGTGGGGCCGGGGGCCATTGTGTCCAGCCGGCGAGGTAGGTGCCCCGGGTGGCAGCTGGCAGCCCGAGGAGCAGGAGGCTGGGTGGAGGGGTGAAGTAGGCGTCTGCCTCGCGCTCACCCAGACGTGCAGCCCAGGGCAGCGCTCCACGTGCCGTCAGCTCTTGAGGACAAGTGCGAAGGGGACCCCCGCCTCGGCACAGCACAGCGCGCCGGGGGACGCTTGGCCTGAGGTACCTTCGCCAGCCCGTGGACCCCTCGTGTCACGCCAGCGGTAACCCACAGCCCGTGGCAGCTTCCAAAACCGCACAGGTTCTTGAGGAGACGCTGCCAGCGGACAATCCGTGAGTGCAGTTTGCGAGTAGCAGCGTAAAAGGAGCGTGAGGCTGCTGTGCCGTCTCGGTTGCCGGCTGCCCGAGTGGTCCTGCTCACGCCCGTGAGGGGGACCTTGGCCGCTGAGTGACAAGCGGCAGCCGAAACTAGGTTCAGTACTTCGGGCCTCTGAAGAACCGTGATTGAAGGCAACTTTTAACTGTCTCTGCGGTGCTGAAAACAAGTGCGAAGGCGACCCTAAGTGTGTGTGTTGGTGTTTACAAGTGATACAGGATAGGTAAAAAGAAGATGTCGGGTCGTCGTGTCGCTGCTGCATGTGATAGACGTCAGCTGCCACGGGGCATGGGTAGCATGGCATCCCCCCTCCTTGACCCGCGTCCACTTCGACTACCGTTTCTTGAGGCTGACGTGAGTAGGACTTTTGGGAGGGTGGTGGTGTGCTCTGGGACAGGCTGTCAGCCTGCTTAGAGACCGTGCAGCCTGGCAGCGTGAGATGCTTGCCACTGTGCTGCCCGAGTGGCTGACACCGCTGGGGAGGCCTGCAGCGCTGAGCAGCAGTGCCAGAGACTTGGGATTTCACAGCCCGTTCCCGTCCCCGTGTCTGGGATCCCGATGTCTCAGCGGAAGCAGCGTTTCGGAGCTTTGCAGCTGGGACACAAAAGAACCCCGGCCCCCTGCCATCGGCCACCCCTGCCGTTAGGAGCCGGCCCCGGGCTGCTCAGCCAGCGAGGCCTGCCGCCCCCATCCGGCCCTGAGCGGGGCTCTGCCGGCCTCGGCCAAGGCCCCGACCTCCCGGGAAGGGGGAGCGGGACCCCCGGACGCCGCGGCGGGCCGCTGTGCCTGCCCGCCCCGGCCGGGCCCGGCCCGCCGCGCCCCCCCCCCCCAGCCCCCGCCCCTCCCCGCCGCTCGGGGGCTCCCTCGGCGCGTCACCCGTCACGTGACAGCGCGGTACCCGGCAGCGCCCGGGCGCGCGCGCGGGGTGTCACGGTCATGTGACGCTGCGGTTCTCTCCCTTCAAGAGTCGCCTCCAATCGATTTGCGGGCGCTCGATGCAGCAGCCTTCGCGGAGGAGCATCCTGCGGGCCCGGCCGCCGCCGCCGCCGCCCCCTCCCCTGCCTCCGCCGCCGCCGATCGATGCGCTCAGGGCTCCGGTCGCCATTTTAGGGGCAGAGCGAGGGAGGCAGAAGGAAGGCACGGTAGGTACCGGCGCCGCTCCGCGCCCGCCCTCGCTCGCCGCCCCGCTGCCGGGGCCGGCTCTCGCCCTCCGCAGCTCCCGCCCGAAGCCGCCTGTCCGCCCCCCGCGGCGTTCGAAGCCCGTTTTCTGTGACCGGCTCAGCACTCCCCGCCCTCATTCAGTCGCTTTCCCCCACGCCCCCTCCCTGCCCGGTTATTGGTTCCCCGCACCCCGTGGTTGATGTTGCAGCCCGGGGCTGGGAGAGGGTGTGCGGGCGGGTGACCGGCGTCTGCCGGGCGGGAGGATGGGTCTGCCGGGGTGAACGGGAGGGAGCGGGCTGGGGCTGGCGAGGCGCTTGGCTTCCCGGCACGGTGTGTGGTGATCGCCTCCCCGGTGCCCGGGGCCGCCGGTGCCAGCAGATACTGACAGAATCATTTTGCTAGCTGATGCCGCGTTATTTCTGTCTTCTCCGATGCTCCTTAATACAGTTCGTTTTCTGTTTATTGGTGAGATTTTAATTTCTACAGCAAACAAATGCAACAGGTTTCCCCTGCCCCCCGTTTGTTTTTTTTTTTTGTCTTTAATTTCTTTCTGTCTGATTCTTACCTAAATTATGGTAGTATTTGGTGTCTGCGCTTTATTTAAAGGTTGTGGTTGTTCCATGCAACTCTCTTGTATGTGACTTTTCTTCTCTGTTTGTTTCAGGCCCCTCCAAGGCATTCCTTGCTCACAATGTATAGAACAAAAGTCAGTTTGAAAGACCGTCAGCAACTTTATAAATTGATAATTAGTCAGCTGCTATATGATGGATACATAAATATTGCCAATGGCTTGATAAATGAGATAAAACCACAATCAGTCTGTGCACCATCCGAACAACTGCTGCACCTAATTAAGTTAGGTAAGCTGGAATAAAAAGCTGACATAAAAATCCAGTTTCTAAATTCTTAGCTTAAATCCTTGTGAAATAAGAGGTTAGTGTTACTGAAAAGACATCTTTTATGCGAAGGCTATGCCTAGTAACAGCATAACACTTTGTATACTTAGATACAGCCTTTGTCTCCGTGGCTTTTTTTGAAGGACTTTCTAGCTCTGTGTTTCGTCCTTTAGTATGCATTAAAAGCAAAACAGATCACTGAGTGTTGTCAAAATGTGTGTGTTTGAACTTCGGTAATACGTAAGAATACCTGCTCAGGGTCCTGGGTGACTGGCAACCTTCTAAAAATATTCTCCAGTAAACGGGATCACTGAGTCCACAGACCTAATATATAAAATTGACCCACACAGTTCTCTGCCAACTTTAGAAATGTATTCTATATGATTCTTCCTGACAGTGTTGGAAAGGGAGCAAGCCCTTCCATTGGCAATCTTTGCTAACATTTATATA
The DNA here is from genome assembly GCF_013368605.1 of Nyctibius grandis. Lineage (NCBI taxonomy): Eukaryota > Metazoa > Chordata > Aves > Nyctibiiformes > Nyctibiidae > Nyctibius > Nyctibius grandis. Next base: position 6,366,271 of record NC_090676.1, on the reverse strand, counting down.
TCAGTCTCAAGAAAATAAGATTCACAGTCTAGGGTCTCGGCAAAGGTATTGCCTGTTCTCCCTCTGTGTATCTTTCTGAAAGTACATCTGTGCCGCAGTATGTAGTCAAAATACCTGAGCTGCTGTTGAAACAAGCTGATTAAGTTACTGGAAGAGGTCTCACCATAACATCATGTCTTCTCTATATTGTAACTGAACTGGTTCTGCTGCCTGAACTAGTTGAGTTCCAAGGGTATAAATATGTGAAGCCTTGTGTCTGTTTGAAATAAGAACACTAGACTTGCAATTTGTAGATGAAAGCAACAAAAACTTGTCTGTTACGTTTGATCGGTTGATGATCACAGTTGCTCACATAGCTCAAAATTCTTGTGTCTGCCCTGTTACCACTTCCAGTGCTGAACTGCCTGTTCTGTACATGCATCCTGGAAATAAAAAGCAAAAAAAAAAAAAATCTGTGGGTGTGAAGAGGAGTAAAAATTTCATTTGCAATGCTGGGATAGTTGTTTGTGGAGTAGGTTGTTTTCCTTCAATGCAATAAAACAACAAGGAAAAGAATCAGTAAATGCTTCCGTTTTTTACTTTAAATCTCATGTGATAGTGTTGGGCCTTGTTTCTCCCTCTGTGAAAAGCTGACTAGAGGCCTGTCAGTGGCTTCGGTAGCTGATTGTCCGTGCATTTATCAGTACTTACAGTTCTACAATACTTGCTCGTTGTATTTCCACAGTTAATTTTAAGAGCTGTGTTCTGCTCTAGTGTAGCCAAAATACCTCTCCTTTCTCACGAGAAGTACTGCTGTATAACTAAATCTGCTCTTCTAGCTTAGCTTTGTTCAACAGGAGCTGCCTGTCTTAAAACCTGACTTGTAGCTGTTACAGAAGACTGTAGCATAGATCTGGCCACAGCCTATCTGTCTAAGGAGAAGGTGAACCTGGTTTAAGTGCATCAACTTCTCTCTTTTCAGGAATGGAGAACGATGACAGTGCTGTTCAATATGCAATTGGACGGTCAGATACAGTAGCTCCAGGCACAGGAATTGACTTGGAATTTGATGCAGATGTACAGACCATGTCTCCTGAGGCTTCTGAATATGAGACTTGTTATGTCACATCTCATAAAGGACCGTGTCGTGTAGCTACGTATAGCAGAGACGGACAGTTAATAGCTACAGGATCTGCTGATGCCTCAATAAAAATTCTTGATACAGAGAGAATGTTGGCCAAAAGTGCTATGCCTATTGAGGTAAACTATGACTTGAATCATAACTACTTTGTGAATTCTTGAGGTGCTGTCTGTTTCATGCCATGTCTGTGCCTTGTGGCTGGCTCAGTGGGTTGGACTAAGTATCTGTTTCGCCATATTCCCTACTCCAACAGCGGCTCACAAAGTACCCTTGAAGAAAAGGAAGAAGAAATAGGGCAAGTATACCTGTGTAACTTCTGGCAGCAGTCTAGAGAACTGAGCCAGAAATTGTTTCTAATAGTTGCTGGTAATTGCTATATTGTATGAACATGGTTCATTTTTGAACCCACTTACACTTTTGGCCTCTACAGCCTCCAGTGGCTGTGTATTTCAGAACTGTTTCACAGAATACATATTTATTTGCTTCATGTTTTTCTCCAATACAGTTATCAGGTAGCAATTTAAAAGTGGCTGTTTTTTGGTTTGTTTTTTTTTTTTTCACAAAGTGGACACCAAGCTCTCAGCACTATCCTGCGTGAGTGAAAGTTGCAGTTTTCTCAGTTGGTACAGCGTCCCTTATGGCAACACAGTATTTTGAATTGGACTGTTTATGAAGGTGATAAGTTTTCTTGCACCAGTTCTCTGCTACTGAAACTAGTTTGTCCTTGAGCGAGTCAGTTGACCTTTGTAAAGATACAGGGATCTTATCTGAGAACAATATATAATGGGCCTTCAAATAATTAAGATAATAGTGATTATGTGCCTAGTCGTGTGTCAGGAAGGTAGCTGTTGTTTGGCCACTGTGGCAAGGGTAAAACCTACTTTTCCTGTCAAAAGCATGTTCTGCTTTCTAGCACTCTAACTTGTTGAATGTTCTTTGTAGGTGATGATGAATGAGACAGCACAGCAAAACATGGAAAATCACCCTGTTATTCGGACTCTGTATGATCATGTGGATGAAGTTACGTGTTTAGCTTTTCATCCAACAGAACAGATCCTAGCATCTGGTTCAAGGGACTACACACTTAAATTGTTTGATTATTCAAAACCTTCTGCCAAAAGAGCCTTCAAATATATACAGGTTAGATACCAGTTCAGAGCGACCAAAGCTTGAATGTATGAGTACTGAGCTATCAGTGAGCTGAATTGTGTCTGAGCCTATGGGTGGTTAGGTATGTAGGAGCATGCAGCTGCAAAATTTGCAGACATTATGGTAATTACGTGTTAAGATATATTATCTTTGTTTTGGAGGAGAGTTTGGGATTATGTGGTGGTGGGCCTTGGGGTGTGTGACTGGCTGCAAAGCCTCCTGTCGCTTTCGTGCGATATCCCAAAAATGAGTGGGCACTGCAAGCTGCTCTGGGACAAAAACTACCATAAGTTTAAAGGTAGCCTGTCATTTTAATCCTATAGGAAGCCTTTTCTATTTTGTAAAAACAGAACATGTTGTGCTAACTGATAATTTAACTAGTTTTTTAGGACTTTAATGCCACCAGAATTGATGCTTCCATTTCAGACTTTTTTTCTTTCTTACACCAATTCTGTATTTTTTTATCAAACAGGAAGCAGAGATGTTGCGCTCAATTTCTTTTCACCCTTCTGGAGATTTCATACTTGTTGGTACCCAGCACCCTACTTTACGACTGTATGATATCAATACTTTCCAGTGTTTTGTGTCTTGCAATCCTCAAGATCAGCACACTGATGCTATATGTTCAGTGAATTACAACGCAAGTGCAAACATGTATGTGACAGGAAGTAAGGATGGATGCATCAAACTGTGGGATGGTGTCTCAAATCGCTGTATCACTACTTTTGAGAAGGCACATGATGGAGCTGAAGTCTGTTCTGCTATTTTTTCCAAAAATTCAAAGTATATCTTGTCAAGTGGAAAAGACTCTGTAGCTAAACTATGGGAGATATCCACTGGTCGAACACTGGTCAAATACACAGGTATGTGGCAGGTGACCTTCCAAATACCTTCCTTTTCACATCCTGACACACAGCAGGGGTGGTAATATTGTCAGAAGAATAGTAATTCTCAAAGGCAATGGGAGGCTGCTGCTTTGAGCATAAATTGGCCCAAATTTTTGAGAACACTTACTTAATGTAGACTAATTCCAGAAGAGAAGCTGTGCTGCTTGTCTGTCAGTCAGTGTAAACGTACTTACTCTGAGTAGATTTTGGAGACTTTTCTGACATTACTCTGTTGCTTTGGAGGGAAGTTATCACTAAAGCAGGGAAAAGTAAAAAGGAACACTGCCCTAAGGACTAGGACATTTCTGCAGAGGGTTTTGTTCTCTAGTTTTTCTAAAGAAAGAAAACTAGAAACAGTGTTTTAGAAACAGTGATTATTAAAACAAAACAGAGTAATCACTTTTCTTGCTGGTGATCGTTTTGATTTTGTGACTTTTCTATTTCTTGCTAGACTAGGGGCACAGTTTAAAGTGGAAGGGTCAAAACTAACACGTAATCCATTTCTGGCTAGAGCACGCCACTTTCCTGCAAGTACCCACACAGACAGGGCACTGAACGTACTTTGGGGCAGTTGTTTTAACCATTAGACTCTTGTGCAAAAGATGGCTCTAGTAAGCCATGGCAATATTCTGAAAAATAGCTACAGCTGGTTTGTTTCTTTTTTTCAAGGATGTAGTTGTGTGCAAGGTACTTGGAGCATGCTGACAATACCATGCTTTGATCTCAGCAGGACTTGGAAAATGGTGAAGGATGTAGAAGCTTTGCATACGATAGCAGCTATGTGACAGGGGGAAGCTTTTGGGTCAAGCAGTGACGTGCTTAAGCGTTAGGAGTCATACCATAAAAGAGGAGAGGATGTTGAAAATATTAGTGTATCAGCTTTTGCGAAGTGTAGGGTCCTTTTTTGCGTGCTGGCTCTATTTTGCTCTCAACCAGCAGGGTGCAGCATCTCCTTGATAAACTTCTGCAAAATACCAGGTGTGTGCATTGCACAGTAAATGCCTATATATGAAACGTGCCTTTTATTTGAAGGGTATGGAGGGAAGGTATGGCCAAGGTAGGTCATACAATGTGTCATATGATATACATATTAAAAGCGAAAGTTGTCATTGATAATGAGAGTCTCTATATTGTACTATCTGTGGTCTTTCCCCTTAGTTACAGATGTAAGCCTCATACAAAAAAATATAAGGCAAAAGTACCCTTAAAGTTAAGTGACTGCACTCATACTGAGTGGTTGGACTTGACTGACACAGTTAGAGTAGTGAATCTTTCTGTCCTCTAGGAAATATTAGCTTATACCATGTATATAACTACAAAAGAATATTCGTTATTGATTCACCTCTTGTATGTGGAAGTGGTAGACTGAGAAAATAAGGCTCCTTTGTAGACTGCAGAAATTGATACTTGGGGGAGGTTTATTCTTAGGTCTTTGGAAACTTCCTAAAACTGATTCTCTTTGGATTGATATTTTGCTGCATATATTTAGGAGCTGGTTTGAGTGGACGACAAGTGCACAGGACACAAGCTGTCTTCAACCACACAGAAGATTATGTGCTGCTTCCAGATGAAAGGACCATAAGTCTCTGCTGCTGGGATTCAAGAACTGCTGAACGGAGAAATCTTCTTTCTCTTGGGCACAACAGCATTGTCCGTTGTATTGTCCATTCTCCTACCAATCCTGGCTTCATGACCTGCAGTGACGACTACAGGGCTAGATTTTGGTACAGAAGGTCAACGACAGACTAAGGACAGCTTTACAAAACAGCAATTATCCAGATTCATTATATCATCTTGTATTGATTGTACTGCCAGCGGATGCCTAGATGAAAGCCGTGATGTGTCTGGTTTTTAATTCTGTCAAACGTGGCAGAAAAAATCAGAAAGTACTGAGACTAAGCTTTGCCCCGCGCTAATTTTTTTATTAGTGTGTGTGGCATTAATTTTTGTAAGTCATCTCTAATTGTACTCAAGGAGTGTGTGGGGGGAGAATAAAATGATCCTTGCAGGAAGGATAAAACTTGCTCTCCTGTTTTTCTAAAACCTGTGAAAGATAATGTGACTGTGTCTTGCTCAAACTGGGCAGTGTGAGCCAGTTTTGCTCTGCATTGTATCTGCAATCCCACTTAAGTCTGTTTGAAGAACGGATTACACAAGTAACTGCAGAACTTGGCAAATATTTTAATGAAGCCTTAAGCTGCCTTCAGTTCTGATTCATTCTTTGTAAAGGTCCATTTTGTATCTTCTAGTCTGGGGCTTTTTTGGTGGAATTTTTTTTCTTTAATTGACCAAGTGGACCTTCAATTATCAGTGAGTCTTGTGCCATAAGAATTTGAAACATGATTTTAAATTGATCAGATGAATTCAAGAAATGGTGTTATAGTCCCGGTATTAAAGCTCAGATTTGAAATCTTGTCTTGTTTTGAATTTATCTTAACAAGTGGGATCTGAAAGTAAATTCATAGTATTTTCAAGGAGTATCCACATTGCAACTGTAAAATGTGACGGTGCTGCAGCATGTGCAAATGAGAATAATTTTGCCATAGAGACCTTTAGTGTCCTCGCAAAGAAGAAACTGTCGTGCATATTAATGTTTGTATATGTACCTCAGAAATGTCACTTTGCTTCATTTTATTGAGAAATTTTCATTCTATCTCTGTTAACACATCACTTGAATTACATTCTTTTTTTTTAATTATTCAAAAACCCAGACTCGCTGTTTCTTCTCCCTGTTATCTCTAATAGTCCAAGTTTCCCAGACCTCATCCTATTCAACAGAAGGTACAGACCATTAAGAATCTGTGCTTATTGAAAATTAACTACGTGTTTTTACAGATAGTTGCCTGTGCAAAGTTTTAAATGTGTTCATTCACGCATTCTTGTAGAGTGCTCTGGGGCTTCACATTTGAGAGGCTTCCTTCAGTCAAAAGCTCAGCACTTGCTTTCATGAGGATTTTTAAAAGTAAGATTGTTCTTGCTGCTGGATTAACTTTCCATTACCAGCAATGAAGCATCTTGTCAAGGGCTGATGAACGTACAGGTTTTGTCTGTATTTAAGTAAGGATTGCCTCTTAATAGTTATTTAATATATAAAGAAGGAAATGTATTAGTTTTCTATGTAACAAAGGAGAAATGAATATTGGAAGGCTGTGTCTTTGGGGACATGTTAAAGCTTGAAGAATTCGTTTGTTGTGTTGCATCTGAATCAGATACAAGTATAGATTTACAGTATAGAATGTGGGATGGTTTTTTAAAAGAGGTAGAGAATGAAATTTAATTTTCTCTTAAAAGCTACTGCTATGCAAAACATTCCTTAGGCTTCGCAATTCTTTTCGCTCCTCCTCTGCCTCCCTTAAAGTTTCTAAAACTTTAGAAACATGGGAGGCATGAGATAGCAGTTCTGGTGGCTTTTTTGGTGGAGAAACAAGGAGAACTAGAGCTTGGTGGGAGGGAAAAGGGAAGTCCTGACACAGTTATTATGCATCCTGTGGTAGTGCAGCAGCAGCCCTCCGCTATTACAGCCAGCCTGCTGCTTTGGTAGCAGTGCAGGTCTTTTTGGAGTACTAAATTTGTTTCAATTCTGTTAAAGAAGCTGTCCGTAAGTAACACATTTACCACTGGTGTTTGGACTCTTCTATTTTTAAAGCACTGTTTTGGTGTTCTATGCATTAAGCCACTGTTGTGGTTGATAAGTTAGCAGCATGCTAGCTTTTACCTCCAGCTTCCTTAATTCTGTGGTCTTTTAACTTGCAGTGTAGAAATAGAGTTTTATTCTGTTAACACTAAAACATCCTGACATTGGCACGTTTCTTTTTATACTATTTATCATCTTGCTCGAGGCCAGAAGTGGGGGGGGTTTCTATTTAAGAAATAAGGGCTAGAAGAAACTTAACTCATCCTATTTAGGTAGATAACACAACCCTGGAGTGAAATAGCTTAGTACTACACCATCCTCGTGGTACCCTGGTCCTTGAAGGTCATTGATTGGGGACAAGAATGAGAGGAGGCAAGGCTGCTGTACAGCAACCAGGGCAAGCACGCCTGGAAGTACAGTAAAGAGGAGCCGTAGCTGCATCTTGAAGAACAAGGTTGTGCGCACACGTAGTCATCCTGTCGGACCTGTGTTTGATTGAAGGGGGATACATCTTTTCACTATGAGAGTCTGGAAGTAGCTAAGTAACCATTCTTCGTGTGGTCACGCTTACTGCTACAGTCAGAGAAGCTTTACACGTAGAAGCTGTATTTGATCAATTAAAATTCCCATGCAGCCGCTTGCCCTTCGTAAGTTTTGCAGTTTGTACCTTGTGGTAGCTACATCCCAGCAAGCTGCTCTGCTCAGAGAAGCACTGTCATACTCAGGATTTATCACCTGCTCAAGAAAGTCTCCCTCACCTGTCTAAAAGTCCGTTGTATCCATCTGACATGTAACTGACTCTCGCCGCTCCTCGGAAGAAGCTGTCATGGAAATGTGGAGAGGTGATGCCACAGCTAATGCATTAAGGCAACGAGCCGTGCTAACGTGAAAGCAGAGCAACTTTGGAGACATCACAATTACGGTTTTGTATCTTTCAGCCTTCAGCATTCCTTGGCACGCTGACTTGGCAGGCAGTAACTGGCACACGGCTCTAGGAAAAGTCTTTCCTCAGAGGCCACTTCTGGAATTAGGCTTGTTTGCCACCCACTGAAACAGATTTCAAACTTTCTGCTTAAGAGAGGTGGTGCTGGTCTGGGATCGATATTTCTCATATCCTGGACACAGAGGCTGTCTTTCCACCAGCGCTGCCCTGTGAGACTGAATCCCAGGAAAAACTGAATTGCAATAAAGGAAAAGTAGTTAAGATAATTGTGGTCCAGGTAAGGAAGTTCTCCGTGGGGCTGTAAGGGACCCTTCAAACACGCTGCAGCACAACTGCTCTACTCGCTGAGCAGGGTATTGCAGGACAGGAGCCAAAGCCTGCGTGTTGGCTTGTGTCCGTGTTCCAGCCTTGGTGCAGCCAGGAGGGGTCTTTCACACAGCACTCACCCCCAGGTATGGATGGTTAATACATAAGGTTTTCACAAAGCCCCTTTATAACAAAAAATCGTATCGGTGCCTTAAATGTTGAGACAACTTCGGAAGGTGTGAAAAATAATTGCTTCGAAATCCTGAATTGATATGATTGTGGCAATCATTTCTATCAAGCGTTGTGCAGCCTCTTGTGGTACGTAGTATTCTTGTATTCAGGACATTTCTAAAAGAGGAAATACAGGAACATGTAACAAAACAGAAGGGTGAGACTTCAACTGCGGTTAATTGCGACAAGTTGGTGACAGAGATCAAGGAAAATTCCACTTGCAGACTCTTTTTCTCACTTCTAGACGCTTAATAGCGTTTTTCTCTTTTGCATTCTGTTCTTTTTAATCTTGTCTGTTGTCACAGAAATTATCTTTCATGAGAATCTTTTCTACAAATTCCTAAATGCTTTTAGGGGTAGAGCTGTCAGATGTTCTTGAGATGTAGTTCCTAACACACGGTGACTGCGCAAAGCTGAAGTCTCTTCATCCTGCTGTAATTGTCTGTATTGCTCGAAGTGACGCTGCTGGTGAATGGCAACAATGGATAAAAACACAGGAATCAACAAAACTGCAAAGGTACGTCTGTTTTTTTGAGTACAGCATATAAACAATTAAGAAAAAAAAAGAGTCCTAGAGTAGGGTTTGGAGTTTGAATTCAGCATGATGCTTGGTGACGTTGGAAATGTTTGGTATTCTCATCTCGAGGTGGATGGAGGGCTCTTTACGATGCTGATGTACCTGCTGTCTCCCCGCACTTTTTGTTGTGACAGAACTATTAACTGGAAGAAATGTCTTCTTGGGGAGGACTGTGAATAAAGTAGAATTCCCAAATAGCAAATACCTGCGAATAAATGCATTTGTGAAATAATAAATATATAACATCAAGGTTCCACCTGTCTTACTGCTATGCTGTAGTAACATTAGAGACACGTTTTTATCATCAGAGACTTTCTTTCAGTGACAGTCCAGATGACCTGTTGCATGATAGATAATTTCCCTATGTATCACACAAAACAGAAGAAATTTTGAAGTACTATATTTATTTCTTTTGAAAGACTGGAACTAGTTTATATTTTTTATATTTATTTGTGTATTCATATTGCATCTATTATAATTTTATATATATACATAGATAAAATAACGTGCTGCAGCTATAAAGGTTAGAGAATGCTGAAGTCTTGATTCAAAGTCAGTGCCTCGATTGTCCTACTGTCTGCAAGTCTAATAAGCAGTGTAATGGAATTATTATTTTCATCCTAGATTACGACCTCAGTGTTCACTGTAAATAAACTGCCTCCTGGAAATTTGATACAAGCTATAGTGGGGGGAAAAAGCTTAGTAGTAGCTCCGTGAGTCACTCTTTTGCACTCAAGATTCTCCATTGAGGCATGTAAAGATAAGAGGACTATTCTTCATGTTAAGTCATCAGAAATTGATGCAGGACATTTTTGATTTCTATACAGAGAAGAGAGTTTCTATTTCTAGGTATATTTTCTGTTTTCAGTGGATTGCCAATGGCTAAATAAAGGTAATGGTAGCAAGCTGATTTCCTGTTCTGCTGTGAGATCTTTAGACACAGCCATAGCCCACCCAGTCAAATCCAGCTGAGTAACAACTGAAAGTCAAATTTATTTCTGCTATACAATTTATGAACGGTTTATAAGTTTCCTACTACCCCAGCAGTACCGTTTATTATAATATTTGAATGTTATACTTCATACAAAAATACGAAGGATGTGTTTTTTCTACTATCTGGACTTCTTGAAGCCCCACGTGCCAACCATCAGTAGCTTTACTGTGACAGGTAACGCTTTGCAATTGTCGCTGTGCCCCAGCTATCCCACCTTCATGAGGAAAACCATTTCTGAAAATGAATTCAGTGTATGAGCGCAGCCAGAGAAATGATGTTACTTCTTTCTCGTTGCACATACACCTCCGACGTAGTCTGCACAGGAAATGTTGCACCTCTTGGTGCAATTTAAAGCACAGTTAGCACCACGGGCTGCGCTTGGGAAATAGTTCTCGTATTGTTTGACAACATTTGCTGTTGCCAAGGGAAACATAGAAGCATTTTTTAAACACACATTACGTTGCTCTGAAATTTGTTTCCCCTTCCAAAATGCCCAGTTCACCTATGCCCATCTTGTCCCCAAACAAGTGCATGAAGAACAACGTGAGATTTGTTCCTGTGAGCTCCTCCGTGCCTGGGGATGTGTGTGCGTACAGCCCCATGGCCCCAGGTGCCTGCTGGCACCTCCAGCCTCCATCACAAACACCTGGCAGCAAACGTGTTTCAAATAGGATTTGCCAGAGCTAATACATTGGGCAAGGAGTTACTTAAATAGCCAAGAGGAAATACTGGAGAGAATGGTGAAGTCTCCATTTTCTTGAGCTTCAGACAATAAATTTGGGGCTGTTCTCAGGGATGCAGTCGGGTAGAAGTGGACTTGATGCCCAGCTTTCCTGGGGAAATCTTAGAGGTAAGACTTTAGTTCTGTCATGGGCAAAACAGTCTCCACCTGGGAAATTTTCACCTCATTTAATTTATTGCCAGTTGGCACAAACTTATTATTGCTGATCGGAGTGATTGAGAAAGAATAAACCATGAACAGTTGAGTAAGTACCTTTTCTCCCCCTTCCCAGTCTCAACTTGCCTTATTTTTGTGGGGGGTACACTTAGGCCACCCCAGTTCCCTCAAGGAGGTGATGGTGGCACAGGAGGTTGGGGCTGGGGAAAAGCTCTCCAGCTGCTGCTGCTCTGGGGTTATTGCCCATGTTCTTCCACTCCCCCGTGCCTCTGTCCCTGCCCTGGTGTGGGTCACCCACGGCCTGCGGAGGGTGTCCCTGCCCAATCCTGTCTGGGATTAATTCAAGAGAATATTTAATTGTATTTGAAAGTAGTTTTGTGGCCACAAGTTGTGGCTTTGTTACTTGTATTTTTGGGGCATTTGAAATGCTGGGAGCACCTGAAAAATCCCAGGGTAGTAAGTGAATGGCTGTTCTCTATCTTCTGCGTGGAGTGTTCAACCTAGTAAAACTGCTGTTGTAATATTAAAAAAAAAAAAAAAAAAAAAAGAGAGAGAGAAGAAAAGGAAAACCCCAAAGGCATTTAAATGAGCTGCTTTGTGCCAGGAATTCTGTCTCGTTTGGCAACTGCATTAGCTGCTTGTCTGCTCCTAGTCCCAGCCCAGAGGTGTAGATTTTGTTGAGAAAGCATTTTCAATTCAGCATTTTCTATTCAAGATGCATTGCTTTTCTGGTTACGTGATTGTGGGTTTGGGAGCGAGTGTCTAATTTCATCTTGAAGCTACCGTGGAAAGAGGAAGGAAAAGACTTTTGCCAGAGAAAAGGCAGCATGTACAAAGGCAAAACCAGCAAAAGTTTGCAAACCCCAAGATATTCACAAGTACAGAGCTGTAAAACCTGGGCCTTTGCATAAGCATAACCTGGGCAGAGCTGTTGCTGAGCAAATAGCAACTATGAATAATTTTAAATAACATATTTATTAATATTAAAGAATTTTTAAATATAATCAAAGAAACAAAACCCTTCATATGCAGTTAATGTTTAGTTTTCCTTCTCAGGTTTTCTCCCTCTGAAAAGTGAGATTATTTTGCAGGGATTTCTATAACTACAAAGGAGATGTGCTCAGGTTTCTAGAAACTTGAACATGAAAATTTCAAAGAATATCAAACCACTTTTAAGTACAAAATAAATCAGGAGTAAAAAAATGATGCTGCAAAATGTGCAAAAACGCTTCCAAATCCAGCCCTCCCTTTGGGGTTCATCCCCCCTGTCCCGTGTTCCCCTGTTCAGCAGCAGTTGCAAAGCAGAAAAGGCGTTTCCCAGGGGTCTCTGCAGGAGGGACATCTGCGTGTCCTGCACCAGGCCCCCAGCAGCTGCACGCCAATCGCACCCCGAAGATAATTCTGCTGCGTAATTAGCTGCCTTCGTTCCCAAGAGCTGCCCTGCTCTGGGGCTCCCAGCAGATGCAGCAGGAGGTGGGAGGAGGCCGGGCATTTGCTCTTCAGGCTTCCAGCCAGACCCTCCACTGCTCCTGCCCGATCCACCCAACTGAACTTGGAGAGAAAGGGCCAGGGGAGACCACATCCTCTTCCTCGGGTGATGGAGTAACAGGGAAATAGGAGACAACATGAAGCTCAATGTAAGTACTAGATTACTTTATTTGTGTTGCAATTAATTTAATGGCTTTGCTTATTTCATTTGTAGTGGAAGTGTATATAGTTAGTGTAACATCTGCATCTGTCAGGATCGCTTTTCAAAGTGTGCTGTTGATCTTGTTTGCATATTACTAACGCAGCACACGGTGTCAATTTTTAAAATACAGTCCAAGTTAAGCTGAAAAAATGCTTTCTCAGGAACAACAGTATGGTTAAGAAGGGTAAAGTTGTGTACCATGCATATTAGGCAATAATATGCCTTATTAAAAAGGTTACCGTGAATGACCCTGGCTGGCCATGAGGATATCCCTTGCTTTCCATATTTTCTTGGAAATAATGAGCTTAAATGACTAACATTTGAGTTATACGTTATCTCCAAAAAGGTTGGTTTTTTTATCACTGATTACTAGAAAATGGGTAATGGAAATGTTTTAACAACTTGAGTCACTCTGACGAAGACAATATTAAGTAATTTCAACATGAGTTACGTGAGCCTGGGAAAGTCTGTGCACTCTAGGATAAAGACTGACCACGTCCTGCAGCGCTCTTTGCAGAGAGAACTGAAGCTCAAAAGAGGAAAGCAGTGGTGGCAGTGTTTATTTTTAAGAAATACTGCTCTGCTCTGGGAAGAGGGGGGAATAAGTGGATGGATCAAATCCATTTTATAGCATAGGTCAATGTTTTTTCTCAGACTTCCAGCACAGCGCAGACACAGACACCTAGTATTGGCTTGCTTTGTGCTGAACAGAATTTCTTTGGCTGTGAAACTGAGTCTTACAGCCTGACGTTACAGCTGATCTCCAGCAGCTGTGACGTGGGGCAGGGTCTGCAGGGTCACCGTGTGCCCTGTGTTGATGACAGGGGAAGGGGCAACGTACAGCTGCCGCACAGGAGCGGTGACGTGCGCCAGGGATTAGGGCAGATGGAAAACCATCCCTGTCTTTCCCCAGAGAAATGTTAAAATTTCAGATAAATTTTGTCCAAAAGGGTGGTCTTAAAAAAGGTTTAATGTTTTTGGGTAGATAACTGCAACGAGGGAGCTGGAGGGAAGGGGCAGCCTTTGGGAGTTGGGTGTTGCTGCTGATTCATTATGAATCAGAGCACACCCACCCCTGAGCCTCTGCCGCTTCGGTTGCTGTCCCTTCTGCCATGTCCAGGGAATCGGCACAAACTTCGCCGCAGGTCAGATGGGGTGGATGCAAGGACAGCATCCCCTCATGCTTGTGCACCCAGGAGGAAGAGTATCCCGCAGTCACTGCAAATGAAAAACTTGCAATTTGCTCCTGACGACCTGTCCTAGGAATTTCTTGCCTGTTCCCTGGGCAGGTAGAGGAAGGAGGGCAAGGAACCTGCTCTGATGAGGCTCTGTGAAGCATCTATTGCTTAAAGGCAGAGGGAGAAAACTCATACTCATCAGAAATTTCTGTATCTTTAAATCCATGTTTGGAAATAAATGTTGTAGTAAAATGTAATTAAGATACTAAGAGGTTTAGAGAAGTCAAAAAAGTAAAGGAATTTGGTAGAAATGAGCAAAAACCTTTGGATAATAGGAGGAACCAAAACCCAGAAATACATACATATTCAGTTTTTTAATATCAGGAAATGGCAGTTTATTTTTCCTTGAACTTGCGCATAACACCACATCTGCAAAAATGCTATGAATGGGAATGAAATCCTGATCGCACTGAAAACAGTGGAGGTTTTCTGTTGGTTTTAACATAGATAGAATTTGATTAACTACATTTGTGGAGAAAAGAGAGTTTGGGGAAAACTAACAGAATTGGCTTTTAAATCCCACCCCTGCAGCACTGACTAATGTGAAGCTGCACAATTTCCATCTAAGTGGTTCTGCCTGAAGTTTAAAAACTGGTTGCTCTTCATTTTATCAAAAACTCACTTGACCATTCAGAATTTAAAAGCTGATGATTAGCGCCTGGTTCCACCCTCCAAAAATCAATTAACCCTTTGAACAGGAAATAAACGCCAGTCCTGACATCCACTCCTTGTTGAAGCTTGTACAAAAAGATCTGAAACTTCTGTATGACCAGAACACTTATTTTCCAAAATACTCAAACAAAACAAAAAATACAGTGGAAAGACCCTCTGCAAGTCACAGAAAATATTGTATGTCAAGTAGGATGTGCAAACCCCACAGCTAGAAGGAAGGGGCATGGGTGTAGATGAAAGCTTTGAGCACTTAAGATAAATTCTTCTTTCTTCTCTGTGTGTTGACCATGTGAACTCTCTCTACAATTAACCGAATTGGGCAAAACTTAAATTGACTCAACTTAGTCTACCATTTAAAAGGGACTTCTCTGGGAAGCGTCTTCCCAGCTAATGGAGCAATGGAGAATGTTTATTTCTTCAGCTTTGTTCAGAGGTGAAGAGATTAGCTGGAAACAGTTCTGTAAACATGTCAGAGGGTGTCACTGATGCATGAACATAACTGTTTAGTAAACACAACCCGCTGCCTTTAGTTCTGGCTTTTCCTTCTCCTCAAATATTTTAAGTCCCATTTTCCTGCAGTAAAAGTGCTTACAGATTTATTTTTATGTGCAAAAAGCAGCTGAGAAATATTTATTTTCATCCACAAAACCTCCCATGATTAAAAAGATATCTTTTTTTAGATTATTTCAATAGGTTTTTAAGAAGCAAATTTGAGACAATAGATGAAAAATATTTTTTATTATTATTATTTGAAATGCTGTGAAGTACTACAGTACCTACGTATCATGTGAAATAGTATGTAGTAGGGAATTGGAGTTTCCAAATACAAACGGAGTGGGAAGAGGTCAGTACAGAAGTTATTTTGGCAGACTTGCAGGCAAGATGCTCAAACTATCATTTGGTAATTGTGAAGGATTTTTCTAGCAACATTTGCATGTATTTTGTGAGGGTGGGGTTTTTCTGTTGCATAGTACTATAGGCTGAGGATAGGGAGAGGAGAGGGATCAAGAGATCTTAGTAGTAGTGGGGGGTTTTTTGCCTTAGCACAGATATTTATTGTGTATATAGATCACAGGTCTGTGTGAGCACTCACATTTTGAGGTTATAGAATTTTATATTACAGAATTGTACAATTTTGTACAATTATCAGATTTACTGACTTGTAATTAAAATTTTCCCTCCCTCTGTTAACGAACATGAGTTAACAGCTTTCATGCTGAAGACTCACAAGGGCTGTTAGGTTTTGTAGTGGGAGCGTTGCTGGATAAAGATGCACAAACTATCAAGATGTAAAAAATCTGATTTGTAGGAAGAGTTACTATCTCCACATCTGATCTACAACCCCATAAAAGGAGACACACTTCCAGCTGCACGAGAACTTTTCTTCACACCTAAGTTAACTGAACCTGTGTTACCAGAGGTCTTATACTGTAAATCCATCCAGTCTGGTTGGCTCAAGATATGTGAGTGATTTGCATTGCTCTAACAAGGTCACGGACTCTGTATGGGGGAGAACAGTGTCTCGGGAAGCAGTTGCAGAGGATGCAGCCTCTGTTTGCTAGGTCTGTGCTCTGTCATCGGCTTGTTAAAATCTGCTCGGTGAGAGAAGAGTAACAGTGCTGTCTGCTGAGGTGCCTTCTTGTGGGGTGATGAACTGGCTTGTAAGATGTTCTTTGTCTTAGGAGATTCTTTTCGGGGCTGCTGACGGGCTGACAGGGAAGGAGGAACAAATGTCAAAGAAGGAAAAACACTTTGATCTCATCTGTGTTGCTTTAGGACTTATTACACGTTGGTTATTGTAAGGACACATTAACGAGATCACATAAAATAACAAAGAACTATCCACAGCTGGCCCTAGATGGCATTTTGTGGATGATAGCCTTAGACAGCCAGTTTCCGCTCCTCTGGTATTAAAGGAAAAATGCAGATCCCCTTGGCCCCAAAGCACAGCTCCCTCCCAGCTAAGCATCCCGTAAGGTCTCTGCGATCCTGGGAATGCAGCACTTGTTTACAGTTAACGGCAGGTCAGAGATGCTTCTGCTTACACGACAGAAAGGGGCTGCCACAGTGATTCTTTACACATGTCCTGGAGAGCTGAAAGTGTAGATAGGGCCTGATTTCTGACAAATAGCCCCACGTTAGATGAGCCAGAGCCTGTACTACAAATAACCTCACTCTGCATAACTGGAGGTAGACCTGGGAGACCTTAGTGATCTCGGCTGTCAGATCAAGCGCTCTCCTGCCATAAACCTCCTGTAACTTTTGTCTATAAAATTGTTCCTACTGTTATAGGGACCACAAAATCATTTGTGTGAGATGAGTGCTCTTAAAAGTGTCTCAAAAAATGAGATTTATTTGGAAAGCAAATTGGAACAGATTTGGCATTCAGTGGCTTCTCCATAACTCTATTTCTTAGCACAAGCAGATGGAGCCCGTAGGATGCTGAGCTGTGGAGCTGGCTGTGGGCTGGATGCCGGTAAGGGACAGGGCACATACGGGAGGGTGGTGGTTCCTTAATCAACCTCGCAGTGCTTTGGTTTCCTCAGCATGGCCATACCCTCCTCATGGGAGTATTGCCAGGGGTTTAACTTCAGTGGAACACAGATATAACCAATCTAGCTTCCATAACTGACCCAGCTCAGTGGCTCCAGCAGGTTTTTTCTAGTGCCGTGGGATTCAGTACCACATCAAACTGCACTAGAAAATAATCTAACCTATCGCAAGCCCTTTACTGCCAGAACTACAGCACTTTCCAATACCAAAACTAGCTAGTTCAATGCTTGCTTGTATGGATATCCTATAAAATAGCGAAACACATCCGCACCGGTGATGCTAGGCATCGCTGTCAGTTTGTTACAGTTTGTTTTACTACTATTAGACTGATTTTCAACATCTGCTTCAGCATCCTGGGCTAATACTTGTCGAATCCACAGCTGAGGCTCCCAAAAACTAATGGAGCTTATACAAACAGTATTGCCCACATTCCTTTGGTGATAACGCTGCATAAAAGAAATGCTTCACAGTCTCTTCCACACCAGCCCCAGTGTAGTGAGGACCTGAGAGGCTGGGAGAGTGACCAGAATGCTTGGAAAGGAAACAAGAAGTAAACCAGACTTAATAGTCCTGTAAATAGAGGAGCAAAGGAGAACACAGAGCAAAATATAAAGGCAGACCTGTTTGGTTTGACCTGTTGTTTTTACACCTTTGTTCCTTCTGTGCTTTTGTGGAGGTCAGAATTCAGCAGAAATTTTTGCTTCAGAGGTGTGGTGCTGCTTGTATTAGTTTTTCAATGTATTGCTGCAACTTTCTGCCAGGCTGTGGGCACTAAAAATACACAGAAGAGTCTGTTCAGGGAAGATGTTGGTGGGGGTTTTTGTTTTGTCTTAGTGGTTTGGATTTTTTTTTTTTTTTTTGCATCCTCATATTGCACTGCAACAAGAGGCTGGCTTTTGAAAGAGTTTTGTGTGGGACCTTCCTGTAGTTTGCTAGTGACAAATTACTAATATAGTCTGTGTTACACATGTTTCTACCTTTTATAAATTCCTTCAGAGACTACTTCCAAGTCAACAGGATAAGAAAACTTCATGATTAAAATACCTTCCAAAGTTTCTCTACCCTTTTTCAAATGCACTGAAAAATGTCACCAAGGGCTGCAAGCCAGTTAGATCACTGACGCCTTTCACTGTCACCTGGAATTGTGTCAGTACCAGTGCCTGGCCTGTTATGCCAGTGATGGGCTGGTACTCCTGAAAGGAAATAATTAAAAATTCAATTATGTTGCTGTGCACTTACGCAATACTGAAACTGAGAGTGGATGAAAAAGATTTTCTCTCCAGCTCTATAGTACTGACCATGTGTCCTGGAACTTGAAATTTAATTTAGCACTGCCTTAGATGGAAGAACCTTTGCTTTTCTTTTTTTTCTTTTCCTTTTTTTCTCTCTGCTGTTTGAGAGCTCTGCTGACCTGCAGACGTCTGACAATCTTCCAATTCATTCATGTTCAGTAGTCCAGAGGTTGGGGCCCATCTCACCACTTCTCTATTTAAGGGCTTTTTTGGTACCAGCCCTACAGATGGGGCATGAGACGATCTATAAACATATTTGTTGTTCTAGCTAGGTCAGGTTTTCCAGTGTTCTATATTTTTTTTTTTTAATCCCCTGCTTGGCTCACAACTGCAATTATTTCAAAGGTTTCTGGGCATTTGTGTTGCCTGCAGATGTGAGCCCAGATGCCCTAATTTGAGCTCCTCAAATCAGAGGCCACCTTTCAAAATTGGAACCACTGTGTTCTGCTTTGAATCGGTATCTCACTGTGGGCTGCTCGCCCTTGGATGTTTGCACAGCTTTATTGGCAAAACTGTGCTGCGCTTCAAGCGAAGAGACCCCTCTGTTGAAAAGGTTTGTGACTTTCATGGTGTAAGTTTAAAATTCAACTTTTCATTCAGTGTGGGTGCCTCTGAATATACTCATCTGGCTTTGCCAAATGAAATGTTGGTCAGTGGAGCTTTGATAACCTTTCTGTGGAATGCCTTTGCTGTTGAATGGAGCTTTGACCTCCCTGTTGCTTCCACTGACCCGGCTGTTCTCTCACTTCACTTGTTTTGCAGCAAAGCAGACCTAGCAACGTCTAGGAAAAGAGGTGAGAGAATAGCTGGAATTATTTCTCGTGCTAATACCTGCTGCAGTCAGGTTTTATTGTTGCTGGAGCATTGCTGATGGGAAGAGTATCTCCTCGCTCCGCATAATGTAGGTTGTAGTCTACACTAATTATTTGCAGAAATTCTCACTGATATGTCCAGGCCAAATTCTGACCTAGTGAAAATCAGCATATTTACTCTAAAACAAATGAGATTTTATATTCGACTTGTGTATTTTCATACACTGATTAATTAAAGGATTAAACCCAATAATGTGTTTAGTATGCTGTTTCCACAAGAAAGAATTAGCTGGGGAACTGTCAACATTTAGATGCCTTTTAAAAACACGCTGTGAACTAAATTTTCGTCTTATTTGTGTTGGTGCCACTAGGAAGGATGGTTCTGCTGTCTAACGCACTAGACGGGCTAGTTCCTGAGTTCAGGCTTCCTGGCTCTGCCACCGATTTCCTGCATGTGCCTGGATAAGGCTCTTCACATTTCAGTTGCCTGTTTGCAAGAGGGGCAGAGTGTACCTCTGCCTGTCCTCTTTGGGTCTGAAGAAGAGGGTCTGTCTTTCAGCATGTCTGTACGGTGCCCAGCAAGAAGGGATCAAATGTTAAGCCAGATCTAGAAGCGTTGTTGATGAGTAATAGGAAAAGTTGGCCATTTTCCTTTTTTTCTTTTTTTTTTACAATTGCAACAACGTTGTGTGAAGCCCAAATCCCCCCGAGCTGCACTCTGTGGTGGGGTTCCTGGGGGTCTGACTTCAACGCAGGTGGTTCAGAGCATTTGGCATTGTCCAAATAGAAAGTGGCCTCCCATGTTCAAGGCAAGAAGACTGTTTTAACCAGGCTAGGACATAAGGTAAATGGGGCTGTTGTCCATCTCTGGCAGCTGCTGATGGACAAGCCCATGTATCATAAAAAGGCTATTGTTCATGGTCACCCTGACGAAGAAACGCGTGCTGCTAACAACAGGCCGCTTCCATCAGCTGAGCTGACAAATTGGTTTTCTTCTGCTGCAACTTCAAGCCAGCTGTTGCTTTACAGCAAATGCTCTGGACAAAAATACAAGGCATCACGTTTCCTATTTGGGTACTATCTCTTTGGACATTACTTGCACTTTCTGATAAGAAACTAATGCTGAAACACAGCCAGAGTCCCACTGACTGGGAAGCAGTTAGTCTCATTTTTAAAGCTGAAAGCAAATGGTATCTTGTGCTGAAAAACACTGTCCACAGCGCACTCTACCCTTGGCACAAATGCCTTGGGTGAATAAAGCTACATGCTGCTACTACTTTTCATTCTTTTAACTGTCATCTTGTAATGAGTAAGCAAATACCCAAAATAAATATGCTAAAAATAAAACGTGTTGATCTACATACTCATGATTACCAGAAATTTGTGGGCTTCAGCTGAGACAGGTAGGGCTGCCCAGTGGTGAAGAAGCTGGGAAATACGAATATTTGCTATCTCACAGTTTTTCTGTGATCTTAGGAAAGTCACTTACTCTATTCTTCCTTGGTTTCCTGTTTAAAAAAAATTACAGTACGAGCACTCTGTGAAGGTGCTGAAAGATATACTGGAGACAGATGTACTCAGATATAGGTGATGTCTGTGTGATGGATAGAAACACAGACACTGTTTCAGGTGTGCTTGCCTGAAGATAAGCTTATGAACGTGCTGACCTGCCATGAAGACTTACCAGCCCGCAGAGCTATTTGTTTGGTGTCACTGTGTGTATAACTAGATTTTTCCCTGAGCCAGTGTGTCATATAAATCATCAGCCTGGGATGCTCTGAATCAGTGGGATCCAACTCTCCATTCTGGGGTGGACATGGACACAGCTAGTTGGAGTCTGGGTCTTCAGAAGTACTGCAGTCCACCGCTGCCCTTCAGCAGTATTTCTGCCACTGGTGTTACCTCTGGGCACTTATTAACCCCCTTAGCGCTGACGTTACCGAGAGGTCTGTCTTCATGAGGCTCTCGGAAGGGAAAAAGAAATTAAAGGAAAATAAGCAACATTTTTTTTTTCCTGGGTAAGAAATAATTAGTCTTTCTCATGTGCAGTTGAAATCCTCGGATAAACTGGGTAGCAGGCAGGGAGGCATAGGTTTTATTTTTGGATGGTAGATGCATTTTCTCTGCAGCTTCTGACGAAGAATTCCCAGAACGCTGGGGGAAAAATCACCTATATTTCATATGGAGATGTTCATGAAGTCCAAGTGATGGACATTAACAATGCTCTGCAAGAGCCTTGTGGGAGGGAAGGTGGTGAAGAAACATATCACAGTATTATTATTATATATTTTTTACTGCACTGAACATAGCAGACACAGGCTGCAAATGTTTAACTGTCTGAAACCAATGATCTGAGAAATGTTGTTTAATGTGAAAACTGGTGGACTTCAATTAAATTGAAATTGAGGTGGACTTCAATTAAATTGAAATTGAGGTGGAGATAAACACCAAACCAGAAACTAATTAACATTTTTGTTGGTGCAACAGTGCAATGCCGGTGTTTTTTCCCTCTCCAGAACACCTTGGCGAAGGCGCTATACGACAACAAGGCGGAGTGCTCAGATGAGCTGGCCTTCCGCAAAGGAGACATCCTCACGGTTCTGGACCAAAATGTCATTGGCAGTGAGGGCTGGTGGAAATGCTCCCTCCACGGCAGGCAGGGCCTGGCCCCCGCTAACCGCCTCCAGCTCCTCACCACCTCTCAGGCTGTCCCGCTGCCTCCTTCCACCCGCAGCGACTCCGCACAGTCACCAGCGGGCCAACAAAACATCTACCAGGTTCCCTCCGTCCCCAAGCCTACTGTGTTGTCGTCCACCTATGAGAAGATGGAGGGATGGGTTCAATCTCCAGTGAGGGTCTCTACCCTACCCGCCCAAGGAATATATCAGGTACCAGCCTTGGCTGCACAGCTGCTCAGTGAAAGGACCCAAAGCTCAACAAGCCAGGTAAGAATATAAGCAGCTATAAAAGGAACAAATGTTGTTATTAAAACAGTCATTGGGAGTAGGGAAAATAGTAAAGGCTGTTGGCCTGAGCATTGCAATGGAATTTGCAGGAAAGCGATTCAAATAAATGGTGTTTAGGAAACTCCCATCAATTCTGCTACAGTTTATAGCATTATGTGAGAAATGCTCCTCTGGGCAACAGATGGGAGTGTCTATATTCTGCAGTTCCTCACTTTTTTTGACAATTTAAAGCAGCTGTAAAATAGGGCAGGAAGTAAAGAATATACCATTTGTTTGGAAGAATCTAGAAGTTATTTACAAACCTACCCCAAAGTTAAAATAACAAGACACAGAACTTTCTCCTCTGATGGTCTACAGCATGCGTTCATCCAGAGTCCTCTGGGCACGTGTGGGGTCTTTGCATCCATCTGCACAGGAAGACGATTAGTAATTAAAAAAAAATCACCCTTTGCTGTGTGATCGCTGCCTTTGGTCTAGTTTCTGCTGTTCCCAGTGCCCCAGCAAGCTCGGAGTGCTGCTGCCTCTCTATTCTGCTGCTCAAGGTTGTCACTATGCTTGCACAAAGTAGCAGCACCTCCTTTTGACATGCTGGAGGGCACAGGGTTTGGTTGTGTGGCCTGAATCCTCTCCCAGCCTGTATTATTGCTGCTGCTGAGACAGTGACCAGGGTGTATGGGATGACAGCAGCCACCAGTCCCCCCGGTTACGTAGGGGAATTGCAAACCTGGTTTTCCAGGGTTTCATTACAGCTGCCTGGCCTGGCCTCCTCTTTCTCCCCGCTCCTTGTGTTGGGCGTTCAAATGGAACATGTACGTGGAACATGTAATTTGACTAAATGTTGCACCAGGTATCTTAAGATCAGAAAGTTGAGCTTTCTTCAGCGTAAAATGAACGGGGAATCTTTTATAATAAAAGGTAAATAGATCAGGTAGAGAGGGAGTTCAAGTGCAAGTTTTTGTTCAGTCCCCTGAGCTCTTCAGCCCTGGGTGGCTGTTTATTCTGTGTACGAAAATCATGTTAGCAATGTTAATTGAAAAAGGAAAAGGAAAGAAATTCAGCCCTGAACTATATAGCATTTCAGGCTGATTTAATGATCTTTTGATTTATGGGTCTCAGTTGGCCAGCTTTCCTCCCACTGTGCCAAAAGGCAAGTTATGGAAACCAAGGTGCTGATTCCTTCTGTGTGGCAAATGGGTGCTTGGAAAACAGACAGACTCAGTACATCTCTGGTGACTGAAACCTCATTTTCAGCACTGCAGCTGCACGCACATTCAGCCTTTGTGTACAGTTACCATAACTGCAAGCTCAAACTGAGTAATAGCTACAAAAGACGCTTTTGCACTTGCTGTGATCTGATTTCTCCACAACCCTCACCCTAAAGAAGGCATTTTCAAATTGAATGCGAGATTGATACAAATTTTCCAAGTTGTCCAAGCAAATCAGGCTGAAAATGTCATCAGTTATTCTTTATCTGAATGAATGGCCCAACAGAAGAGCTCCTTGGCTACTCCTGGCTCTCTGTCATTTCATAAGTTTATATACCTAAGCCTTGTTTACTCTAATGAGGAAAGAGAAAAAATCCTAGCCTGCTTTTCTTATTTAGAAGTTCGGCTTTGCCTAAGCTGCCTCTTGCACAGCGTCACAGCTGTCGGCACACCAGCTGTACCGCGGGGGTCACAGGCCATACACAGATGCCCGCAGAGGCTTGGGGGTGAGAGCCTGCGCGAGTGCAGGACGAGCCGCACCGCCCCGTGTAGATCCTGTGGGACAACTGGCAAAGCTCCTGGCACACTCAGCTGTCCTCTGAGCAGCTGGGTAAAGCCGCTGTAAGTCTTTGAGGGAGCTGATTGAAAGCAATAAAACAAAACAAAATCCCTCAAAGCCTGTGTGCTTTCACCCTATAGAAAAGCCTTGTCACTTCTTTATTTGCTGCCTAACACACAGGGCACCTTCTTGCTTTACGGTGCCTAAAAGTACTTTAAAATAATGTGTTCTCCAAGTGGTAGTAAGATATGATATTCAGTGAGTTTCCTTTTTGCTATATGCTGAGTAAGATTTGTCCATCTGAAAACAGACCTGGGCTAAGGATGGCTTTCTTGATACCAGTTATCTTTCACCCTTTCTACTCAGGAAAGTCTCTTCATTTCTGCCTTTGCAAGCAAGGTGCTCATATCACAGAGCGCTAAGGGGGTTTGTGTTCACTCATGTTCCCTTTCTTCAGATGAGGGCTGAGAGCTTTCACAAAGATGAAGGAAGCAGTTGTAAAGCTGGAGTCTTGTTCCTCTACCATATTTCCTCTAAATTTAGTCACTACAACACTCACATGATGGAGAACACTACCTCCAATTTTAAATAAATTATTGTAACACAGCGGTGTTTCTGTGGGTCAGTAGTTTACAATACTCCATTTATAAACTAGTTGAAGAGACCCAGGCTAAACCCATGCTAGATGAACAAAACTCCATGTTTTTGGGGTTGATTTTAAAAAAGTCCTTTCCCACCATCCATATTTTGGCATCTTAACTAATTGTCCCACACATCTGGTCATAGCTTTTAAAATGATGGTTTAATCAAACAGGAGAATTCGTCTGTAATTGACCCAAATAATGTAATTCCCATATCATACTTCTCTGTATGTGGAGCTGGACAGGACATCAAGGTAACTATGGTTACTCCTTCCAAATGAGTCAGTTTTTCATAACTACGGAATAATGCATCTCAGCCTGTACCTCTTTGCTGCTCTTACTAAATATGGCTTGACCTAATGGCTCTGTGAGACTGGAGAAGTAGAAATTCCCCCACTTTCTTTTTTTTAGTCGTTCTGCTTTCACGTAGTCTAAAGATTTAAGTGATAACTGAAGCTGGATTTTCTCCAAGTCTTTTCCCTCCCTTGGTTAGTACGGCAGATCGTCTTTGATTTGTACGTGGCAATTCTTATCAGAAATAAAGCAGAAATGCTGACAAAGGAGAATTATGGGGAAAAAATACCATGCCTGCTTGTAAGGTCAGTTCCTGTCTATTGCCATCAGTGAGAAGCTGAAAGGTTTTTAATCACTTAAGAGTGATTACTCTAAGGGTGGCCTATTCAACTAACTGAGCTTTCAAAGATGTCCTGAGCTTACTGAAACTTTCTCATTGTTGTTTTTTTTCCCCCCTTAAAGCACCTGCTTACTCTCCCGAGAGCATGCCGGGCTTCAGTGCCAAATATCAGGAGCGAAGTGTATGATGTTCCGTCCATGCAGCGCCGGGAGTCCTTACTCACACAGGTGAGCCCTGCCACGGTCCCCCCCGTGCAGCTGGGATCCTATAGGACCTCAGAATAGATTTTAAGGTCAATTCTAGTGTTTCCCTGTTTGCTTTTTGCAAAATTTGGCAGAAAACTATGTATTTTTAGGGAAGTTCAAAACCTTAAAGCAGTTTTCTTTTGAATTTGTTAGACTTTCAGAGAAATGTGTCTTAAATTTGGTATGTTTCTAAGAAACACTTTCAGTTTTAGTATTTCGGAGTTCCAGGGCACAGATGAATTCTCAGTATCAGTGTCAGCCTCTCTGCCTTGGTTTATCCATCAGGAAACGTGCTTTGTCTCTGTGTCATTTGGTCAGGAAGATTTCAGGATGTTTAGAGAAGAGTCACTAGTGCCTGTACAAAAAGAGACTCAATGTCACCCACACCGCCCACCTCCTGGGCAAGAAAATGCAAGGGAGTAGATCATGTAACCAGGACGCACTCGTGGTAAGGGCAACATGTCGATTACATCTACCGCTGAAGCACCCTGTTACATGATCTTGCCCTTGCTACCCTGCTTCCCTGGAGGGAGTGAATGTCACCACCTTTCCTCTACATCTCCCTGCAGCCTGTGCAGGTCACCAGGCTGGGACAGACGCGAGGCCCCAGCCCATCACCTGCCACGCAAAGGTGTGTGTGGGACTGGAGCATGCCCATGGAGCCCCCCTGCACACCTTACTCTCCCTGGCAGTGCAGGGTTGAGCCCACTCTAATTCATTTATTATCAAGTTATCCACAAACTTCTGTTACCCACTTCGTGTAAGTGGGGTGATCCCTGCTCAGACCCGAAGCCAGGCGTGTGGGTGGCAGCTGCCTTGCACCACCCAGTGCCCGCCACCCTCCCCTGCAGCACTGCAGGAAGGCAACTCCAGCAGCTCGAGTCTGACCCACACTGCCCAAACTAGGAGCTACGCAGTATATGACCCGAAAGCCTTTGATTCCACTCAAGTCTTCAGTGGGCTCTAAAAAGGACTGAAGTCAACCTGGTTTTTCTCCCTTTGACCAGAGTGGTGCCACTCCACCCACCGCGCGAAAGGGCTCTGTGCCAGTCAGATCCACTGACTGTTTCTGGGAAGAGCAGAAGCAGCTTTACAACATCCCGTCCAGCCCAGAAAAGGCAGGAGGTGTTATCCAGAAAGACTCACCAGTGGGCAATGTAAGTAAGATTCGTTGGACACAAGAGAATAATCTCTCATTACCCTGACTCTGGGTGTGTGTGCTGAACCTTCCTCAAGGCAATCACAGGGATAAAACCAGCACATCTTCAGTGCAGTACTTCATCCTTCATATTAGAGACAAATACTACCTGGCTCCTGGACAGTCAGGTACATACAGTATGCTAAGAGTACCACTGCATTTGCATTTGCTTTTTAGACTGCAGACAACAAAATCTCTTGCCTTAACTTCTTTTTATGACTGTGTGAAAAGCAAATTCAACACTCTACATTCTTGAATGTCTGTTTGTAATATTTAAGCAGATAGAAACTAACTGTCCTGTTCCATGCAGCACTCTCCTGCCACCTTTTTTGGGAGCGAAGGACACCTGGCTTTGGGGTGGGTCAGGCTTCCCATCTCTTCCCCACTGTTTGACAAGTACCATCCTTGAAGAAAGGGCTGATCTGAAATTTCACAACAAAGAAAATGCCTCAGTGGAAACTCTTTATTAATTGAGTGCTAAATATTTCAGGTTTCCTGAATGGTTTTAGGATCCAAGAGAAATTTGACAGGCTCCTTAGCACACGTGCCCAGGGCTGAGGTGCGGGATCTCAGGGCAGACCATCCCAGCACAGGAAATCTGAGGCTTCGTGGTTTTGTGGATTTAAAGAAAAGTGCTGTAGATTCACAGCTGCCTTGCGACTGGAGAAGCCAGTCTTGCACAGAGTCTGTTCAGCAGGGACAGTAGGACTGGTGCTACCCAGAACTGGGGCACTGGCATATGAGCAGTTGCTCACTGAAGCTGGCATTCCTGGCATCTTCATGGCTGTTAGCAATCGTACCGACCAGCTGCAACAGCCTGGGAGCAGATTTCATTTCGGAGACACGGTTTATCATTGCTTCCAAAATAAAATTTTCTCAGAATTCTCTGTTCATGGGAAATTTCTAATATTCTGGCTTTGGTCTGAAACATGCTTGTCTGGGCTCCCCTTCTCAGGCACGTTTTCTGCAGATGGGGAAGCCTGACCTGGCCAGTTCTTTCTAAAATTTTTATTACATAGTGGTACCTTCAGTTGTTTCTTGTTGCTGCACACCCCTATAGCTCCTTGCACTCCCTCATGCTCGTGCTTCGTGCTTGTAAGGCATCCAGGTACAATCTGTCCTGACGTGCCTATTAGTATTAGTCTGGATTTTCTTACACAAGAAGTGGTCTTGCATTCGCATTTTCCAGCTTACAGACATCAGCTGTGCACACATGTATTTTTAAGGCATTCAGGGTTTTTTTCTTGTATAAAACACTGCTTAAATCCTGTGTGCTCTGTTGCAGTTATATGATGTCCCTCCCAAAAGAGAAACTGATGCTTCAGAAAATGAATCTCAGAAAAAGTTCTGGGGCCATTACAACACCTTGCCAAATCCTCGGAAGTCAGAATGGATTTATGATATTCCAGTGTCACCTGAAAAAACAGGATTAAAACAAATCCCATCTGGCCTTTCCTTGGAGAACCAGGTGCTGTATGATATACCACCAGCCAGGTACAAGGCGCTAACAACAAATACTGAAGCCAAAGTTGTAAATCCGCAATTATATGATATTCCACCAACACGACGGAAATTAACGTTTCCAGATATCCATCTTTATGATGTTCCGTCCTCGCGGGACGTGCTCCTTTTGCCACAAAATGGTAGCTGTGATGTACCCCCAAGTCTCCTGGCTCCAAAGGCTGAGAATCAGATCTCTGAAGAGAATGTTTATGATATTCCAAAAGGTTTGCCCACCGCTTTGGAGTCCAAGAAAGAGATGGAAAAAAACAGCGATAGTTCTGGAGACCAAGCATACAGTGCTCCTCCACAGCTCTCAAGAGATGCCAAATTAGAACATGACAGATTGTCTGTTTCTAGTGTGGATAGCAGAAGCAGCACACTCTCTACATCCTCAAACTCTTCTGCTGAGTCTTTTTCTATGGCATCATCAGAAGAGCCTGCCAAAGAAATTAAGCTGGACCTTGACGTAGCCATAGAGACTCTGACTGGATTGCAGCACAGTGTATCCAGCTCGGTTGCAAGTTTAATGATCTTTGTGAGCAGTAAATGGAGATTACAAGAGCACCTAGAGAAAAGCATTGAAGAAATCCATAGAGCAGTAGATCACATAAAAGTATCACTGGGAGAATTCTTGGCCTTTGCTCAAGTCATAAAGGTAAATGCCTCTTACCTCACTGATAACAACCTTCAGACCAGAATTAAAAAACAACTAGAAATTCTTATGAACTCATTCAAAATCTTAACAGAAACAAGAGAAGCTCTGAACAACTGCAACTGGTCACTAGAGGCTTTGGTCCTCAGGAAACCTCAGAACAACCCAGATGATCTCGATCGCTTTGTCATGGTTGCCCGCACGATTCCAGATGATATCAAGAGGTTTGTATCCATCATCATTGCCAATGGAAAGCTTCTCTTTAGAAAGAATGAGAAAGAACAGGAAATGAAGCAATCAAAAGTGAACCCAGAATACAAAATGGCAAAACAAATCACAGTGCCAAGAAGAATAGAAATAGATTCACTTCAAAGAAATACTCCTGATAAACCCAACCAAAGTCAGGTCTCTTCTGAGAAACCAAAAGAAAACACCACTGAGGACTGTGATTATGTTCAGTTACAGGTCAGTATAACTGGATTTTACTATCTATATTCTTGATCGTTTGCAGATATTAAGCTATTAGCACTATTTATCTTTGCAGTAGTGCCAAATTCAGTTTGCCCTTCTTCCTATTTTCCAGACTTCATGTGAATTCAGGATTTTGTTAGAGTGCTGGATGGCACATGTAGAATGATCAGTAATTTTAAGTAATAGAGAACTGGCATTTGAGAATTTACCCAGCCAGCCAGCACTGAGAAAAAAATTTTAGCTTGCCCGTTTAAATTCTTTTGAGAGGCAGCTTTTAGCTGGGGGTTAGCAATTTGTTTCTTCTCTTTTAACTAGCAGTTCTCTGCTTGCCTCTACATTTTGTTTGTTCGACTCTGACACGACTGTACAAGAAATGTTAACTTTCTAACCTGAAGTGAAAGCGTGCTGTCATAGAAAATTTTGATTTAACAAATGAAACTCTTACTGTGAATTATCAAATTTATTTGTTAGAATAATTTTGGATGTTTGTTAGAATCATTTTCCTTAGAATTACTGAAATGTCTACTAAGGATATAACTCTCTTGGTTTCACAAAGAAATGCTGGCTTGTCCTTAGAATTTAGGAAATGTTATGCTTTGTTGTTTGCTTTCTTGATGTTGGTTTCAGTCTTAGATCTTGCAGGATCAGACACTAAATTTTTAGTAGGAAAAAACCTACAATTGCTTCTAAAAAATGTACCATTCTTGTCCGTAACACAAAGGCTGCACAACAAGGAGTTGTTTCCCCTGAAATAAGATAAAAACACATTTATATTTAAATATTTTATGTAAACCATTTCAACTTTGCTTTCATTTTGATTTGTAACAGGCACAGAAAAGCATTTCAGGTAAAGAAGTAGCAAAGAAGAGTACAGATTCAAAACCAAAGGTATTTCTGATTTTGAAAACTATTATTTATGAGGGCTTCCAGTCCCTGATTTCTGTGCTTGCTAAAATTCAAAATAATTTGCATTTGGACACATATACCTATACATAGAGATCTATTTGTTTTCTCATAGTTCATTTTCCCAGAACTAGTTCTTAGAATCACAGCTGAAGACCCCTGCAAAACATTTATTTTCCTCAAAGGTAACAAACCACTCTAGTTCAAAGGCATACTGTTTATTTGCTTGCCTTTGTGTATCATTTGGGATAGGGCTGTGAGAGTTAGTATTTCAAAATATCTTGTCATGCACTGGTATAAGGATTGACTCTCTTGTTATTGTAGAGTTTTAAATATTCATAACCCTCATGAAGTCAGCACCATTAAAGATCAAGTCTGAATGTTTTGTACTATCTGAAAGCTTGAAGTCCAGGCTGTATAAAGGATTGATGTTTAGCTACAGCACTAATGGATGGCACACACTACAGTGTGCCATCCATTATTAAAATAGTGTTCTGTGAAATTTGTTTAGGGAAGAAAGGCAATGAGGAGAAAATACCACTTTGAAGCCCAGTACTTTATGGAAAGATAAATGATTGTAAAAGACTCCTGGGCTGGTGCAATTTGGAGACTATTAACTAACAAAACTCCCTGTAAGTGAAGAAACGTGAAGAATAGAGGGTAGAGAAAATAAAGAAACAATCAGTGTGCTGCCAAGCTGAGTCTATTTTTTTTAAACCCTTTTCCAGGCTTTGCCATCTGCAAAAAAGACTGTAATGCAAAGCAAGCAAGACTCTGCAAAGAAAATCACTCTCCCAGAACACTGTAAGCTGTGTTTCAGTGCGCTTCACAAGGCCATTGGTGTATTTACTAATAGTCTGAGCAACAACCAGCCACCTGAAGTCTTCATATCCCACAGCAAATTGATCATTATGGTGGGACAAAAGTTAGTGGATTCTCTCTGCCAGGAAACTCAAGAGAGAGATGCTCGGAATGACGTTCTTCACAGCAGCAGCAGGTTTTGCAGCCTCTTGAAGAATCTGGCTCTCGCCACCAAAAATGCTGCAATACAATATCCAAACACAGATGCCATGAGGGAACTTCAGGATCAAACTGAGGAGCTGTCTAAGTACACGCAGCAGTTTAGAGCAATGATGGAATGAAAGACACTTCACTGTTATTACAAATTCTCCATTGTTGTTGCTCCTTTGGTATGTGGCAGCCAAGGGGGGCAAATGCAGCTCAGTGACACCAACTTTCAGCCACCTCTAAGAATTCCTGCCGGGCAGTTCCCTGGGTGCTGGTGTACTTTTAGCAGGTGCAGATCCACAAAACAGCAGATGCAGAAGAGGATTTGTAGAATTACATCTGTACTTTCTTCTCCATTGTTCAGATCCTGCCTGGAAATGTCATCATCTTAGTGGCTGGGCAAGAAAGTTTGCTGTGAATTAGAACAAAATTATTTTATCATCTGGCTGATTTCTTATATTTAAATTTCTATATAGGTCAGATAAAGGTATTTTCTTTTTTTTTTTTTTCTATTCAGGTATCTAAATCTCTTTAAATTTTGCAGCACAATGTTCTGTAACTCATGATATCCCATCATCAATTGTTTCTTGAGGACTTTACTCAAAATTTGTAATTACAATTTTTTTTTTAAACAGCTGCAAAGCTAATTTTTGGTTTTTTGGTACACAAGTGTGATGAATGTATTACAGGACAAAATCTGGCAGGTACTA
This sequence comes from Nyctibius grandis, assembly GCF_013368605.1. NCBI lineage: Eukaryota > Metazoa > Chordata > Aves > Nyctibiiformes > Nyctibiidae > Nyctibius > Nyctibius grandis. Next base: position 6,334,580 of record NC_090676.1, on the reverse strand, counting down.
CACGTAGCCTAGATATTAATGAGAGATGCTCCAGCTGGTGTTGGAGCACAGAGGAGAACTGACTTGGAGGAGTCCTGGCTCCTGATAAATCCACAGGGAGCACGCCTCAGTCGTCCTCTGCCACAGCCTGAAGCTGTTTAGGGCATTGCTCCAACTGAAGCAGAATTTATTTTAGCCACTAAGTATGCAGAGGCTTTGGAGAAGCTCTTCCTACAAACTGGAGAGGTGACGTTATTTCTTGCTGGGCACCCAGAGCACCCGCGCGGGTGAGGCTGCCCAGGGGTTCAGACTGGCCCTTACTGCGATGGTCTGTGTAGCTCACTAACTTTATCCCCAGGTTTGCTGGATCTCAGATACAACGATGAAGGCCCTGACACCACCCAGGCAGCCTGTTTGTACGCCTGCGTTATTCGTGTTTTCCCTAATTAATTTATTTCAAAGTTTTTATCTGAAATTTCAAAGTCTGGCCTTTCCTGGCAACATTATACGTGTGTCTTTGCCCTGAAAATGCACAATTAGATCTGTGAGTAGTTACAGCTCATTTGCACTGGGACAGTGCTGACGCTCGTGGTGTGTCTGTGGAAAAAACCAGCTCCATCCTCTTCCTCCGTTTTGTTTTCACTTGGCGCTCACCGTGTTTTATACCGTTATTTAAACGTCGACATTTGTAAATATTCCTGTTTGCACAGTCGAATGCAGTAACTGCATTTCACGTTGGCTTTGTACGTTTTGTATTAAACTCACTCCTGGCATCACCGAGCGCCTGTGATCGGCCGTCGCCCCCTCCCGCCGCGGCGGCCCGGGGCAGCGCAGGGCGGGAACGGCGGGCGGTGGCTCCTCAGCGGGGGGCACCCCGCGGCGCGGCCCGGCCCGGCCCGGCCCGGTCCCGGAACGCCTCATGGGGCCATAAATCCCCCAAAGGGGGTATCGGGGGGGGACGGGGGGTCCTCACAGAAAAAGAGCCGGGGCGGGGCCGAGCGGGCAGGGCAGAGGGGGCGGCTGCCCCCCCCGCCGCCGGGTGGGGGCGCTGCCACCCCTCCTGCGCGCGGTGGCTCAACCCGCGCCCCTCCGGCACATCCCGCGCCCCTCCGGCACCGGCGCGATGGACTCGCCCTGCCCCGCCCCTCCCGCAGTTGCTCGGTAGCCCCGCCCCCAGCCGTCTGGTTGCTATGGCGCAGCGATGACGCTCTCAGGGCACGCCGGAAGTGATGCACTCCGCCGGAAGTGTGTGGCTGTAGGGGAGGCGGACGCGGAAGCGTAGCGCGGCGGGGGAGAGATGGGCTGCGATGGCGGCACCATCCCTAAGCGACACGAGCTGGTCAAGGGGCCCCGCAAAGTCGAGAAGGTTGGAGGGGGCTGGTGAGGGCGGCGGGGAGCGCGGCCGGGGGCTGTCGGGCCGGCTTTGTGAGCCTGGGCCCTGATCGGGGCCCGCGGCCCAGGCGGGGAGAGGCCCTGCGGAGGCCTGGTCAGTCCTGCCCGTCCCGGAGTGCCTGCGAGCCGCCCCCGGCACTCCTGGTGCTGGCAGCGGGGAGGAGAGCGCCCTTCTGTGCGGCACTGGGCCGGTTTGCGGGTACCGCCGCACGGTGACTCTATCTGTGGTGCTAGTGGCAGCTGCAGAGGAGATCCCTTTGTCTTCTGCAGGGCTTTTTGAACATAAGTCATTCTGCTAAAGGCGTGGGGTTTAGGGGCCTCCTTCACCTCGGGATATGGTGTCTGATGGTGACGCTTTTGGTAAATTGTTTAATAGCGTGACCAGAGCATTGGTGGAGTTGAGCGTGGCCATTTGTGCATTCCATTTGCTTGCATTCTGAATGTTGCTTGGGCTTTCTTTTTAGGATGTTTTAGGGTAATGGATATCCAGTGGCATCACCTGTGTGGGCAGGTGGATAAAGATCTGGAAAAATCTCACAGTAAGTGGCAGAACACTTAGGCAAATTACATTTGCTGATGTGAAATAAGTAAATAAAAATCCATTTCCTGCCCACACCTGACTATCGGAGTAGCTGTGAAACTCAGCCTTTCTGTTACGGCCTAACGTGTCATAAAATTAATGGTTTTAGACTGGAGGTTCAGGTATCATCCTGACATCCCCAGATTTGCTTTTCTTGTTACCTTGTTCCTTACAGGGAGTGGAACTGGTAGTTGACCCAAGCAGGGGGCAGATGTAGAACTAGAGAGAAGAGGGTAGGGGAGAACATGTGAAGAGCAAAAAATAATAAAGAGGGAAGGGGACAGCTGGAAGAGGCAAAAAATAAGAAAACTAAGTTAGAGTTAGGAAGATAGGTCCCAAGTCCCAAGGTGTAGAAGCATATTCAATAGATACAGGTAGACCCTCAAAACTGGTTGTGAATTTTGCTAAAAGGTTTTGCTAAAGTTATTTTACCACAACAGCTTTGAGTGCAGAAAGTAGGTTTGGTAAGATACCCGTGGATTTGATTAATGCTTCAAGTATTACTTGATTTTATGTTTAAATATTTTGCAAATATAAAAGCAATTTTAAAATCATGAGTATTTTTTTTTCTTCAGGTTGACAAAAATGCTGAATTGGTGGCAAGATGGTACTACTGTGCTCTGAGTCAAGAGAAGTTATGTCGGCCAATTGTAGCCTGTGAGCTGGGCAGGTATGAATGTTTCCGTATAGATCCCTATATTAAAAGGTACTAAATTATAAATATAATAATGTTATAAGAATCAATTATGACTACTACAAATTTTATGTTGTTACAGGTTGTATAATAAAGATGCCGTCATTGAATTTTTGTTGGACAAGTCAGCTGATAAAACTCCTATGGAAGCTGCATCACATATCAAGAGCATTAAGGTAAGCAGGTTGTGTCTAATATTAAAGGATGCCATGAAAGTTAAAACATGCTACAAAACCTCAATTTGCTTGTGTTCTCACTATATACTAAAAGTGTTAAAAATAGAAAACCACAGTGAAAAAAGTCTTAGGGAATGTTATTATGGCTCCAAAATCATTAATAAACAGCTTAAGGCTTGCATTTTTATTTTGCAGAATGTAACAGAACTAAACCTTACAGATAATCCAGCTTGGAGTGGTGATAAAGAGACTATAAAAGGTGGCAAATATGATGACATCCAGTCTGCACGCTTTATCTGCCCTGTGGTGGGATTGGAAATGAATGGAAGACATAGGTCAGTAAGTTCCTGGATTTTGTTTTTAGAAGTGGGTACTCTGCTAAACTGAATATAGAGCAGGTAAAAACGTTTGAATCAATAATGTTGCAACTCCTGTACTTACTCAAGCCTTTGTGGGGAAGATTTGCCCTCCTGTTGGAAGGAGGGAGTTCAGGAGACTACTAAGTGTTCTTTCATTTCATGTTCCAGAGGGAAGATAAAAAGTTAACCCTTTCCTAAATGAATTTATATGTATAGTAAAGGAGTAGAGGGCAATATTTGGAGAGAAAAAGTGATTAAAAGTTGTTTGAGGGCTAAACCACAGGATTGGTATGGGCAAGCAGAGGGAAATCAGATGAGACCTCCCTTTGTGTCACACCAAGCAATTCTACCTCTCCCTCTGTTAGGATCAGAATGGAGATGGACTGTATGTCTGTTCTAATCCTGCAATGCTACCTATTTTAGATTGGGCTGAGGAAGGACATTTCCTTGCATCCTGGCTTGGGCAAATTAGCAATTTCTTTTCCTGATGAGTGAGAAGAGGCCAGGTTCACAGCTTGATAGTTGCAAGTTATTTCTTCCTTCAGAGAATGATTAGCCGGGAGATATTCATGTGGAATTAAAGAGAGAACCTGGAAAGTAGACCCATTTTTACCAGAGCCACCTTAGTATTTTTTAGTTCAATTGAGGGTGGTAGAGAGGAAAGGATTAACGGTAGCTCTCAGGAAAGGGAGATCACATGAACCACGTGAGTAATTGCTTCACGTAGTCCTGCAAGAGTCTTCCATGTGGACAGGAAAGATATGGGAGAACAGACCCTGGCTCCGGTCGCTTGTGACAGCTTTGCTGGAGAGCTGGCATCAGAGTAAGTGAAACCAGTAAGTTTGGTGGAAGGTGGAACCATTCCAATAGTGTGACTTTGTAGTAAAACAGATTGTGGTGATGACTCCAGAGAAGTCTTTGCAGACCTATACCAAATGTATGAAAACATCTCAAGAGCGTCTGTCTTGCTAAGATCCCTTTGAGAGATTGTCATAAACCTATGCTGAGTTATATCGAGAATGAAATAACAAAATGTGTTGTGGTCTAATGTACCCAATATTTTTCATTCTGATCTTATACTGTGCAAATGAAAGTGCCTACTTAAAGGTGCTGATACCTTGATGAGCTGCAAGAATTTGTAAAGAGGAAGTTAGCTGTGTCCTGCTAGCCCATTTCAGTATTGTTTCTGTGTTAAATCAACACTGCAGACATAACTTTTAGGCACGGATTTCTTAAAAACTATTGTATGTCTTGTCATCTTTTCTTTGAAGGTTTTGCTTCTTGAGAAACTGTGGCTGTGTGTTCTCTGAACGTGCTCTCAAAGAAGTTAAAGCAGAAGTTTGTCACAAGGTGAGTTTTTCTTCAGCTTTAGTAGCAGTGGTGTCACATATAATCTTCACAGACAGATATATAGATACAGCTACATACAATTGCATTCACATCTACTATTGTGAAGTGTTTATATCTGAATATGCAAATTGAAATGGAACTTTTACATAAAAGTTCTGTTTTATGATGGCCTGAATTAGTTCTATATGGCCTTTTTTAATAAAAATGTGTTTCTAAGTAGTTGTAAAAATGAATGTTTTTGTTCTCGGAGACAGTTTGATTTTGCTGTAACTACTTAAGAAATTTCATTTTTTTCAAATATTTGGTTATAATTTCAGTTTTAAAAAGGGTGATTGTTTTTGTTTTGGGGTGGTGGTGTTGGTTTTTTTTCCTGAATGCATGTGGTTTCTGGGTTATCAGCGTCCACTCTACATGTTTAAAATGATTACATTTTCAGGTTATGTTTTGATCCCTCTAATTTTAAAGGACATTTGCTGTTGTCTTTTTTTGGAGGGGGGGGGGGTGTGCAACTCTTCATAGAATTTTCGGCAATTACATGAATTAGCATAGAAAATACTGACTGTTTCATTTCACAGTGCTAGTTTGATCTCGTATCTGTTTCTTTGTAGCTAGGGGCAATGATAAAAATTGCAAATACTCTCTTTTTTCATATCACTACTTTTATTATCAGTGAGGTTTGTGGTGATAGTTGCCACATTTAGACAGAGTTCTTTTTCAACAAACACCCTGATATTTGATAAAACATACAGTATATTTGTACTAAACAAGACCTGTAGAGGAAAAACTTTCAGTATCATCATTGCAGGTGATGTGGAATATTTTTAGTTAGGTTTAGCCTCATATTGCTGCATTTGGTGCTAATTTTGTTCTAGAACGCTGGTTTAGTCCTAATGACTCTGCTTTCCTGTTGGCAGATACAAATTTATTTTTAATGAAGTTCTTTGTTTGCATCTAAATTTTTGTTGATAGATGGATGTAACTTGATTAGTGAATGCAGGAATGAGATATCTTGTCCATGGTTTGGCCAGTCTGATAATCGTATAAAAACTAAATGAATCCCACATGTTTTCTGAATTTTTAAATAATCAGTATTTATCATAGCCTCATATTTGCATGCAACTGTTTTCGCATACATGTGAATTCTTCACAATATTCAGAAGGATGCTTCTAGAAATAATGAAGTGGATATAATATAATCTAGTCTGTCATCTTTTCATTATTGGATTTCGGGGCACAAAGACAATGGTAACCAGCTGGGAGAACGTGTTTTAGTCCACATTTCCTTTGATTAAGGTTGAAGGGTGATTTGATAGCTTTTTGGTTATATACTGATAATATTCTGTATTCAGAATCAAGAAGGGGACCAGAGCTTTTCTAAATAGGATCATGGGGAACTGGTTGCCATGCGTCCTGGTAGCGAACAGTTTGTTTATATCCAAAGCACTAATTAGCAGCATTCCCCCAGCACTTTCTATCTTTATGCAGCAATAGGGCATATAGTAAAATGAACTAGAACTAATGAAGAAGAAAAAAAATTGTGTGTTGTGTATTGTACGTAAGCTAGGATTATAAATTTTTTATTAATAAGTAGAATCCTCTTCTGATATGTGCTCTTTCAAAATGCAAAAAATTTTTGAAGTACAGAATGTTTGACTGTTGTGGACGGCCGTACATATGTTTTTAATGGTGCTAACTGCTGTATTTTAAGAATTACAATATGTTTTTTGAACTGAAATCCAACCTGTGGGATCCATGTGAACCATAGCATTTTTTTTTTTTTAACGGCCTTGCCACCTTCTGTGTGCCAATATGTGCCCAGATGCCGGTCCCTCTGTGCACCTGCCACTTCTGTGTGTGCGGAGGCATTGTTAAATGATTTTGGAGGGTGACATGATGAGAGTAGTTCAAAAAGAATAATCCTGTATTTTTTTGTTTACGCTGTGTATTCAGTCTCTCTTTTCAGCCAGCAGAATCTGTGTTTTCACTTCATCTCGGGATGAGATTTATAGCATGGATGTAGACTGGAGAAGTGTCAGTCTAGGAGCTGTGTGGCAGTTCTTTTCCCTACTACTGTGAAATTCAAGAAAGCTCTTTCAAAACAAGCTCTTCTTGTGTGTTAATTTCGCCTATGAGCCTACAGAGCAGTCTTGATAGTCTGCTAAATTGTAAACAGCAACAGTTCCCCAAAGGACTTTGTCGAACACATGCTGTAATGATGCGGTGAAAACATTCACCAGAGAATACAGTTATCCAGCAGCCCAAACAACAGTTCTGCAGTCCTCACCTTCATGCTCATATACTTTAAACTGGATCATCTGAACTAGATAATGAATGTGTATTTACATGCTACAAGATGCACATCACAAAATGTTGTGCTTCATGAAACTGTAGGAAATTACTTTCCTGTGCTCAGAGCAGAGGGTTGCTTCCTTTCCAGGCCTTCTGCCTTGGCTCATGGGAATGCTTACCACTTAGTGGGAAGTCCCACAGTCAGTTGTCTCACTGCTCAGTTTTCTTCTCAGTTTTTTCTGTGAGGATGAAGCAGTCTTTCTGACAGAGTTCTCTTTCAAAAAAACATGTTTTGCCTCAATAGAAACTTTACGTGAAGAGCTGACAGTATTAAATACGTGTATTTATCTGCTTTTACTGGAATTGTTAAAAAGACTGTATTGGTACTAGGGAAAGGTGCAAGAATGTGAGAGGAAACTGTCATGGATGGAGGGCTTCTAGTAAGGCAACTGTAATTAATGTGTAAGGACTTTCTGTAAGTGACTTACCCCCCTTGGAAGTAAACTGTTCTTTCTTGCTTCACATCTTAGGTAGCAGTATACTGAAGGACTCAAGTTAAAAAATAACATTAAAATGTGAAAACTCTAAGGCAAACAAACAGACACTGTAGCAGTGTTGAGAGAGAGTGTCTCTTACTGCCTGAATGGTAAATGCTTTGAACTGTCTTGCTAATATATAAAAATCCCTGGCCAAAGATTTTTGAAAGAGCAATGAGAATTTTTTAGTGATGGTTTATGTTGGAGAGCGAGCTTGTTAGATGAAGTGCTTGGGACAAATTTTGAAGCTTCTAACTATTTAGACTGAAAAGGGTTGAAAAAGAGCTTTGTCTAAAACACAGCAACTTAGAAATACAAATAAAACTTATAGTACCTTTTTACACAGAAGTGTATTTTGATTGAGCCATATTTTTGAGGTTTTGTACAGTAAGAAGAGAAAATTTAAACTATGAGTGCTAAGTCGCATGCTGAAACGTGCAGGATAGGACTTTCAATCAGCAGGAAGAGAAACAACTTTGCTTTCAGATAATGGAGTTTGGTGATGTGTATTGCATAGCAGAAGCCCTGACAATCATGAGTTTTCTGCTGCCTCCTGCAAATTGTCAGTTTAAAATTTGCACTTTTGAATAGGATGTTCTTACTTATTGTTGTGTTTAATTCTCCAACAGACTACTAAAATTAAAAGAGCGAGCAAGATTGTTTCTACTCACTCTTTTTGAATTTAATGGGATCTTGAAGATTGTAAATTAGTGTTAATCTGTGGTGGTCTGTAGGTTTTGGTGGGGCCCAAAGTGATTAAATCTTTTGGAACTTCTGACTGGCTTGCTGATTCTTTCATGGGCAATCTTTGCCTGCTTGTTTGGAAGTCTGCTCTTTGACAAAAATTATGCTTTTAGAAATGATGGAATAAAAGAATTACCTAGCAGTGTATAGCATCTATTTCACCTCACTTTTGGGAGATGTTGAAAAAGGTACCATTACAATTTTTGATGTTGACTTTCCTGTCTAAGAAGTTACTGTTGGTGTAATAGTATGCTAGAGGTAGTTTGGAGACAGGATAGTGGTTACTGAATCTGTGGTGGAAGTCCTTCTAGGAGTTTAGGTAGTCACTCTGGAAGTTAAGGACAAGGTTACATTTTTAAAATGTAATTTCTTGTATCACTTCAAAATTTGTTTTGCAATCGTTTTCAGAGTCGATGGACTCTAATACACACTAGAAATAGTACCTTAACTATTAAAGTCTGTGCCATATAAAACACTTAATCAAATGTTTAACTTGGATACAGAACTATTGAACATGTGCCTCGGGCTTTTTGAAACAGAAATTATGCATACATCTTTCAGATAGGGCGTTAATGTGTGTGCAGTATGTTATGGAGTACAGCTTTCCTTGAACAAGGTCACATTGACACTATATGCTCTTACATCAGCAGTCACCAAGTTAGGAAACATTGGTTGCTGAGATCTAAAAGTTGTGATCAATTACAACATGATAATGCATGCAGAACTTAATGAACACTTTTTATGTATGTTTAAATGCTCTCAGCTTTCACAGTTTTATTATTTATTTTTTTACTGTTGTTAGAAGTAAAAAATCTTTCTAGAATATAGTGTGGTTATGGTCACTCAGAATAACGAGTAGAATACTTTTTCTTAATGATTGAGAATGGGGTGGTATAATTATGATTTTCCTGGGGTTTTTATATCTATAAAACTTAGTTTAAAATATCCTTTAAGGAAGGAGGATCATACTCCAATGCTTTTCCTGGACTGACATGGGTAAAGTCATACTTAAATTATATTTTAAGAGGCGGTTTTGTGCAGATTTTTTTTTTCCCAGTTTAGTTCAGTTTCTGCAAAACGAGCGCATGTTATATAGTGCCTTGCTATTGAATTTGTCCTTTTAATTCAATTCAGAAGTGAGGCACAACAATTGTTCTGTGTGATGGTGACTAAAGCTGAAAGCTAGATACTGGGTTTGCTGCGATGATGGTAACAAGGAACGTTCCATTCGCGTTTTAAAAGACAACATGAAGTGAAGAAATACTGGTCGTGCCCTGCAGTGGATTGGATATGGTTTGGAGAGAAATTAATTATGAATATTACTATGATTAACACAAACCAGAGACCCATTTTCAGAGGGACTCTGAACAAGCTCAGTGTGAACATGCTGCATGGCTTTTTTTTTTTTCTCTTCTTTATTTCCCTCCATAAAAAAACATCTCCAGCAACATCTAGCCACAAGTCCTGGATTATACATGAAACTCAGTACAGGCCCTTGGGTTGAGTTTGTAAGCTTCTGTAAATAAATAGGGAGCAGATGGTTTTACTTTAGGTTAAAGTTCATTTGAAAGAAATTATGTTTCCAAGAAACTTGTGTGGGAAAATGAACAGTACAGTTCCAGGAACCCGGGAGTAAGCTTGTGTCACTTGTTCATTCATTTGATTTTTTGGAAAAAACACTTTATCTATAAGTCAGTTTTCTTCTAAAAACTGAGTGATATTTTGGGTGTGTATTGAAGTTTACATCTAAATTGCTCCTAGACATTTATTTATAATTGGTAGTTTCTAATCAAGTGAGCTTGTAAGTAACAGGATGTATTTTATCAGTTCCCATCAGAGTTCATGCAAAATAATTAGGAGTTTATTTGGATTTACTGGAATGAACCTTTAATCTTCGTTCTTGCCAAAACACTTCTAAAGGAGGATGAGCAATTTGAAATGACTTCTCACAATTCAGGTTTCTCCTAGTCTCTTTCCATCAGTAGCACCTAACTAAAGACCTTTGGAGACAGGATGTAGAGGTTTAATCCTGTGGAAGAGTTGTCATATTGTATGGAAGACCACCACCTATATCCTCTCTATTTCCTCATTCCCACAATCTTTTTGGCTGCACAAGTGAAAGGATTAATTTGTGAGTCCTGAAGAGGAAAGAGCAACTGCTGCCTGGAAAAGGGCTGGATCCTTGTTCTTTTTTTATTACTGGTCCCTGGTTTTGCCTGTGTTTTGTGTTGAAAGCCACTTCCTTACTGTAGTCCGGCGAGTGCTGTGTTTGGTGTGCAGAGGGTCTGGGAAATGAGATGCTTATCCTGGTTGCTGCTAGGAGTTACCTCCAATCGCTGCAGACTGTTGCAAGATTCAGGGAAGTTTTGTTTCCCTCAGTCAGGTACACTGGGATTGAAAGATGGCTTTTAACTCAGTTTTCCTTTGTTCCCTGGCCTCAAATTTCCCATGTCTCCTTGCCCTAAACTGCTGCAGAGGCTCAGAAACAGGGACTTAAAGGTAAACACGCATTGCAGGATCCCTACTACTGTTACTGGCCCACACACCTTTTTCATTAGGAGCAAAGCCAGAGTAGTGCAGGAGTGGTGTTGCCATGCTACACAATGAAATTAGAGATGCAGCTGGCCATGAAAAACAAAACAGTGAAATGGACTGTGTCTGAAACTGGTTGTCACTTGCTTATCTACAAGCTCTGAAATTTTAGCATGAGCTTCATTATTCAAAATAATCTATTTCATAAGATGTACAGTAGCTATGACTTTAACTTGTGCTCTTCATATTTCATCTTTGTTCAGTCATTGCTTCCATTTTATTATTTTCATACCATTAGTCCTTTTTTTGGCTGCAGACATGAGGAATATATATTTTTCCAGTTAAGTAAGTCACTTAAAGGATTATGAACTTTCCCCTTGTCTTCACTAAGTTACAGATTTAGACATATAATTTTCTTTGAGAATTAACCCATTAGCAGTTGTTGCTCTTTATCTTACTGTAATAAATAAAAACTTTATTTCACTGGCAGACTGGTAGTACAGTATTGTGCTTACCCTCATGCTGTAATGCACAGAGTGAAGTCTATGGCTAAAAATGTTAATGGTTTCTGTCAGTATTTTGAACACTTGTTTAGATGTTAGTTAAGCTCAAACATTCAGCTTCATGTTGAAATAATTCTTTTCCTGAAAACGCCAGTGATCTTCGATGGGGACTTCTGCCTGGTGCAGGACTTTAAGCCTGTAGCGTCTCTCTAGGCAGTCCATGACAAGCGGATATGTTGCAGGCTCAAATTTGTTGGCAAACAAATGAGGTGACTCAATAATCCACTGCAAATCCCCCAGTCCGTAGACACAAATGTCTCTGATGTAATGACCTGCAAAGACAAATTGAAGGTATCTGAAAGCAGCAGAAAGCTAAACGGAATCATGTAAAAAAATAGTTTCACTCTGTAGTGTTAGTAACAAAAATTACCTTTTGATTTCACATAGAGCATCACTGAAATATATCTGGAGGATAATGCTAGATTTTAAACATAACAGTGAGGGTTTGGTTTTGTATTTTACACAAATGGATACATGTTACCTCCAGCTGCTTCATTGACACGTTGCTCAGCTTAATATTGTGTCTTGTAGTTGGGCATGCTGAAGTTCTGATCTCCTACTTCTGTTTGGATACCTGTTTAATCATGCAGTACTTGACTGTGCTGAGTTTATACAGTTACATATTTTCAATTTTTTTTGCATTCTTTCCATAGCTCAGCACTATTCTCCTTTTTTATTATTGTTCAAATTGAAGAGATTTAACCCAATGTTGATGAAAGTATCTGACAAACACGTTTGTCAAGTAAACCCCCTACTCTTCACTGAAAACTGATCAGTCAAGTTAATGCATTGGTAATTGGAGGTTGAAAGGACGATTGTCAGCGTAGGGATACTGTGGCAATCTTTGCAAGACAGTATCAGAAGCTATTTAGATTGGATACAGTGGAGTAATTTAGCAGGGTGGCTTGCTGTTTCATTTGATACTTCCAAAATAAAATAGGTATGACCACTGTGACACGTTTAATAGCTAGTTTATAGCATAATACATAATTTGCAATAATGCTCGTCAGTGAATGAAATCTGAGTTCATGATCAAAATTCACATTACCTTTGCAGCCTTTGTGTATGATTCCTTCTTGATCTTTCCATTTAATGGCTCGTATGTTTCCTTCCCAGTCTGCGTTGGGTGTAGCCCCTGGCGCATCTTTAAAATCATAAGGTTCTGATAAGATTACTTGCTACTTATTACAGGGAAGATTTTCACTGCTGGAGGCTTTTTAAATGTAGCCATGTTAAGTATTTATTTACAGACATCATTCTCAGTTTTATTGCTTTTTTATTCCTTGAGAGGATGAGCTTTTAGGTAGAAAAAAAATTTGCTTTTTTAATCAACATTTTTCTAGCCTTGTAGCTAATGGCCTGCACCATAAGTAGTACTTTTCTGGAATCAAGCTTTGTTTCTGAGCCGTCAGGAGATGTGACTGAAAGGGCAGCATCAAGGCTGAAGAAATGACTATATTTATGCAATGTAACTCAATTAAGTGGTGGTGTTAAGCTCTGAACTGGAGCTCACTAGCTCTCCGTGTCAGAGACCTTACAATGCCGTTGGTCCAGGGGTTATTCATAGTAGAAATAACGTACGTCTTACCATTTAAACGATTCAGTGTGACCCAGTAGTGTTCATCCGGACTGTACGTGTCTCTTGACCATTCAAGCAAATCTTTTGCACGTGCATCAGTCAATGTAAACTCTACAAATTCTTTAGTGAGTATGTAATAGGCACTACCAAAATATATCGTCAAGTTATATGGCGGTTTAGCTTTTATATTCTTTGTTGGATACACGTATGACATTCCAGAATGTACATATTCTCTGTAACTAACCTGTGTTCTGTGTTTCATATGAAGTGGTTGGACTACCCCGGGCGTCATATTTTTACCATTCCATTTACTTTTGATGTATTGTATAATGTCTTTGTTTGTTTTAATGGGATAATCTTGACCACATAAATTAATAACATAATTCCACTGAATTTTGGAATGAACTAGATCTCTCATGCAATTAATATCAGCTTGTAATCTTGAAAATCCAGCATAAACAACACTTTCTCTTTTTGAGGAAATAAAAATATTTTCAAAGCAATTAACGATGTTCTGTACAGCAGCTTTATAATCTTTTGGTGACTTTTCATCAACATGTATGCAGTAAATATTCTGAGGCATATAAATAGCTCTTAGCAGCTTTACAAACATTTCCAGCTCCTTGTGAATTGTGATGATGTATGCCAATGAGAAATTTCCTTCTTCATCTGACAGTGGTCTGGTGATAAAATGCAGAGTCTTCAAAACCATGGAGCAGTTGCACGAAGTCTGAATGCAGCTGAGTGTTTTAGGTTGGTAGGTATTCTGACAAAAGTTTCCAATTTTAAAGGCAGCTGTTTTCCCGACAAAAAGAGCTGAACAAAGTTCATCTGGGTAAAAACCACACTCTGCTATATTTGCATTGAATTTTTGTTCACTTGGCTCTTCAGAAAGCATATCCTTTAGGTAGGTCACAGTGTAGATGAACATACAGACGGCAATGCACACTAAAAATCCCGATTTTGTTGCATCAAGTGGGTTCATCTTTTATTTTCCAGATACTGTCTTCTCATCATAGTTTAATTAAGCATTCAGATTATCTGAAAGGAAAAAGTGAGATAAAGAGAAGGAGTGAACTTTGACTTCTTTTTTTTGATAGGTGACATGTTAGTGATGCATTTATAAATGTTGAGATTACTCTTTCCAGTTACTAGGAGGGACTGTCTGCGTGCCCATGTGCATGCTCATGCTGCACTGCACTCAGCCAGTGGAAATGGTACTTGCAGAGCCATGAAGCAGTCTTTCTAGGACAAACAATTATCCAAAGAACCCAAAATGGCTTTTTACACTTCAGTACTTGGGCAAGGGGCGAGGCACCCCATCAGATAAAAAGTTTCTTCTACTTTAAGGCAATGTGCGTGCCAGTAGGTGAGTCCAGTGCTGTAGGTTGGTCAAGGTCTAGTGTTGGAATAGGGAAGATGTGTGAGCACTGTGTGCCAAGGGAGAGCTGCTGCTGAGATTTCTTTAAGGCCTGGGAAACTTGTAAGTTCTGCTGGAGGACCAGAATTCAGTAAATTAAATCAGCAGAAAATTTATTAAATAAACAAAAGGAAGAGGCAAAAATGTAATCCACAAAATACAGTTTTTTATCCTTATAAAGTCAGCAAATGTTTCTAACTCTTCGAGAGGTTTGTTGTTTTTTTTTCCCCTCTGACATCTTTGTATTAGTGCTTTGGAAAACAGAACATGCAGATAACACTCACTTCTTATTTTCAGCATGTGTGCGTATCCTGAGATAAGTACGCTACTAGCAGTATTAGCATCAGAGATAACTGTGTGATTTACATCAGTATTGGCATAGGAGTTTTCCCATTGTGATTTTTTTTCTTATGTGCACCTTTTTGAAAAGTCAGAAGAATGAGAGTGCAGCAGTCCTGAATCCCACAGCAATTACATGAAGTCTTTATCCTTGAAGCATTTGGTATAGAACATCCTAGAAGAAATTCCAGGATTGGGGGAAATGTCCATCTACTGTCATTAAGCTTAATAGTTAATTTAAGAAAGATTTTATTTTTATTTTAAAGATAATTAATTTTCTCTTCTTCAGTGAATTTGTTTTTTAACAAAGTTTGTGTTTCACCTGTAAACGTTTCATGCTTTGCAGCTGTCAGGATCACAATGTATTTGTCATTACATAAGAACAGAGAACAAGCATATTTTCATAAAGGTAGTTTTTTTTATAGGAATGCAATTGTGGTTAGAAGGCTCTACGTTTTCATTAGAAAGACATGGCAAATACTTTTATTTAGTGAAAACTCAGTATACATCTGTCTTAGAAGCTTGAAAATAGAGAGCATTGTAGTTAAAGTAGAAATGAAGCATAGAATTTAAAAAGCATTAAAAATATGGAATTTGAATCAAGAGAATGGATACCCTATAATACCACAACTTAAAAATCTTATTAGGCTGTTGGGAAAGAATGTATTTATCTTACTGTCTTTACTGGTATGCACTGGATTTCATGCTGGAAGAATGCCTCTTTTCCACTTAGCATTCCAGAAAGTGGAGTTGTATGTTAGGTGGAGGCTTCATCCATTTTGCTTCTATGTTCTGTCAGCAGTGCTCTTCGGTCTGCATTGAATGCATAGGCCAAAGAAAAACAGTAGGAAATCAGGTCCCAGAAGAATATTTTTTTTATTCTCAGCTCCTAAGGGATACATTTACTGGGTAAACAAGCATGATGTGAGTATCTTATCCGTTTGAGTGAAAAACTTCAGCAAATCAAACTCACATCAACCTTTCAATATTGTGCAGAAAGGAGGAGAAAAGGAGCACCACTGAAAGGTGAAAGCCAGGGTTTTCACGGTAAAAAAGAAGTACACTAGTGCTGTAGCCAGCTACCAGCTGAGTCCCAGAGCCAAGAACAGATTTGCATAGGGACTGTCATGAATCCAATAGCAGGAGTTAGGGAGAGGGAGTGTCTGTTAGGGAAGCACTGATTTTTGTGGACCTGGAGTCAGAAAAAATGTTTTATTCTGAGTGAATAATTACAGGAGGAGTATTGAGGTTGCTCTGAATTAGTGAATATGATGTGGTCTCTATGGTACGTCACAGGGAAGGTTCATTTTGGATGTGAGAATTACACTGAAGAGACTGGGCAGTTATAGAAATGTTTGGGAATTTATACCTGCGTACAGTATAGAACATCTGTACAGAATGAGCACACTTGTCAGGTCTTTTTTTTTTTTTCATTAAATACATCTTCGTGGGCAGGTTGCAAAGGATAGTTCCCTAGGGAACAAACCTGTTTGTTTCATACACTTAAATTTTTATTACCCTTCAAATAATAGCTTCCAGGGATGTTTCAGGTTAAGTGTTTACTATGGATTTTTCCTACCGAACTACGTAGCAACCAAAAGCTATATGTTATATGGCAGCATAAAAGTACACGAACGCCCCATTATTAGGTAAGAAGAAACAATTCCTTCTCCAGTGTTAACATGTTTCTGGGGAATGACTAAATGATGAAGCCTTGCCTGCGAGAACAGAATTTGACTTCTTTCAGCCTCAGGGTATATTATAGAATGAAAGCGTTGTCTTTCTGCTAGGGTTCTACCAGATTTAGAGCTAGAATTGCAGCTGTTAGTCCCATTGTGTATGAAATTTGCCACTTAAAAGAATCCTCTAGCCCCTGTGCTATTGTCTGCTGTTCAGGACTACGCTACCATATTTTCTTCTGCCCTTGAACAGCAAGATATCATACTGTTGAGAAGATCTGCTGTCCAGGCATAACCCAGTCTATGGGTTGCCTTTTAATTTTATTATGCAAGAGTGCCCTTGTAAGTATTTATTGTTATCAGAACATCTGTCTGAAACTCAACCTTTTCTATGTTGTGGTTAGGTTTTCTAAATCTGGAGGATGAAGTTGTCTTAATTTTTAAAAGTGCCGAGAGTAGAGTTCGACATTCTTCAAAAAACAACCTGTTTGTAGGGATTTTCAAGAACCTTTGTGGCTGCTTTTATGGATATTACTTAACAGAAAATTGTTGTTGTAAGCCTAAGCTCCTCCATCTCAATTAAAAAGGTGAACTCTAGAGAAAAGTGGAATTAAGTTTATGCCTGAAAATAAGCCTGTGAAATATCATCTCAGTTCATCAAGACCCCATTAGCTATATACTTTGTGCGTTTCGTAGTAACAAGTCATTGTACAATTCACTGTTCCTTCCTACCATAGGATTTTGGACTGCATCACTGCGCATCTAAATTTTCTGTTTTGCCTGTACTCTTTCTATTTGCTCAGTGTTAATGTTTAGATAAAATCTAGTTCGTATGACTTTGTAATTCAGTGAAGCAAATGACTTAGGAATATTTCATCTTCTAATAAAATGGTTAAAAGACATTAACTCCTTATTTCCAAATCTTCTTATGTCTGTTTTTATCTGAAAGGTGTTTGTGCAGGCATTACTGTAGACATTATATAAGGAAGTGAATACTCAGTCCTCTAAAACCTTAATGTTAAAATCAGTGCTTTTAACTGCTTTTTACTTTGCTTTGCTTTTTCCTTAAGCCTGGGTAAGTACGCCGAGTCTGCTTCTGTGTTGTGATATGCATCACGTAAAAGGAAAAATTTGTTCATCAAACCCAATTAATACTGCCTTAGAAGTTTTAAATCAACCTTATTTTAAAATGTTGCATTGGTATTTACTGATAAATATTAAACAGATTTATGGAGGTTTACCTGCTCATCGTTGCTGTTTTTTTCTCTTTTCCTGGTTGTTTTTTTTCTTGCGTAGTGTATTTGACCTTACAACAACTTAAAACAAATACTGTGAAAGCTATTTAAACCATTAAGTTATAGGGCTGTAAAAAAATTAGGTTGCTTGAAACAGAGCATAACGAATATTCATAAGTATTGTGATTTTTATGATACAAACAACACTGGTAGGAATGACCTCCACCCTACTGTACATCTATGACCAAGTAAAAAAAAATATATATATATTACCCTTATTGCAGATTTGACTATTTTTTAAAGTGAAATGGTCTTTCTGAAGTGAAAATATTTGTCACTTTACAAAAATTAAAACACGTTGTGTTTTAATAAAGGAAAAGCAGAAACCTGAAGTCCTACAATCTAATTTATTCAGTCTTACCTTGTACAAAATCAGCCAGGAGACGGCAGCATAATAAAAACAGAGAGTCCCATTGTCCTTCAGCAGGATTCAGACAGCATTCTTCATTCTGTCGCTTGTGTGGAGATCTCGCGTAAGTGAAAGGGGTTAAACATTAACATGAATGTTTTCATTTAAGACTTCATCTGGTTTCCCGCAATGCTTAGCATATTTATTCTGCAGTAATGCTGTTCAGCTTCAGAAACGTTCTCTGCCTCACAGTAATGAGAGAAAACTTGAGCTTCTCCAAATTTCTGGTCCTACTTTTTCTGAGACAGCCTTTAAAGGACTGAAAACAGACTTTCAAATATGTAGAGTACGTTGCTGATGATTATAAATAGTATTTCTCTACCTCAGAGGCTTTAACCTCGGCACTGCTAACGGAGCTACTGGATGATGAGAACTGGAAAGGAAACAAACCCTCTCCTCCTCCTCCTCCCCTGGTTCTTAACTGTTTACCTGCTGAAACTTTCCAGTTGCAGCAAATAAGTACAGCAAAGAATTGCCTCTGGTCATTTCTAGTGGCTGGAAGCTTAAAAGACAATAAATGAAATACCTCCTTTCAAAACAGAATGTTTACTGTATTACTGCTTTTATAAAGGTTCTTGGGGTTTTTAATAAGTGAAAAGTTAACATCTTAAATCTACTGGAATTAGGAAGTTTAGGGGTTCTAGAAATAGGTAAGAAGGCTGGTGTATTTTGGACATGTTCAGATAAAAATAGCATGTTGGTCAGAAATAAACAGAGAGAAAACCTCAAGGTAAATTAAGGCACAACTGTAGGTATGGCAGATACAAAATTATCATTGACTTTAAGGGAAGCTCTGTAAGTGGAGGCTTCTGCTTTGGACAGTGGTTTTGTAGTAGGTGCTACAACTTCTGCGTGAAAGTTCACATTCTGTGAATTAGTATGTAGGAGACTTCCCACTCCTCCCAAGTTATCGTTTACTCTTTGCCCCATTGTATGTCCGAGTAGGGTGGCAACGTCAAAAATTGTGTTAATCAAATCTTCCACTACTGAACTTCTAATGAATAAACCTCTGAAAGAGTCTCTCTCTTAAAACATGTTTTTAGTTAATTGTTACAAGAGACAATAATCTTTGATACATGAGCTTGTGTGGCTGGTAAATGACTGGTGTTATGGCCCTTGGTTGAATAGGATGTCTGCTCAATCCTCTGTCTAAATACTACCCTGTTTATAGAGGGACAGTCAGGTTGTGGTCATACATGTTCCATAATTCTGGTGGGAATTGTTTTGGAAAAGTATCCATGTCTTTATGCATTTCCTAGTAATGGTCATGTTTAGGAGGACTGCAGGAGTTAACTTACTGTTTAAAATTTGGGGAAGAGGTTTCAGGTTTTTGGTAAGGCATGAAACTGTAACATTGATGTAAACATTTAGATATGAAAACATATTTGCCCATTGTTTATTTGTATTCTATTAAGACTGGAGTAGTCATGGATGGAACTACATCTTAGATGCTGTACAAAAAACACTCTGACAATAGTAGTTTACAGCAAGAAATACGGTACCACCATTGATCTGAATGAACTATCTGAATTTGCAAAACTGAAATCTCGGTCTGCTTTTTATCTTAGCATTTCAAAATGTTGAGGTAAAAATCTTCCCTTCTTTTTGTGAAGGGATAGTGAGCTTTTTAAAAAATCAGAATCGAAGTTTTGCATCCAACAGTACCGACGATTAAAAAATGTTTGATGTACATGTATGATGCGATGGCAAATCGTACCTACTGGAGTCAGTGAAACCTGGGAAGGTGGAGTTGGTTCTATGCCTATAACTTGCTGTACTTAAAGTATGTTTTTAGAAGGGTTTGGTCTCTGTAATATAATCTGACTGTTGTCATGGCAAAAAATTATCTGTTTCAGTGAATGGAAAGAGGACACTCTTTATTTCCCTGTTTCTTGTAAATACTTTTCATTTTAGAACAGTTCCACCTGTGTTTTCCAGATGGGAACCTGGATTTGCTTACTCTTTCAAAATTCAACATTTATTGAAATTAGAGTCCTTTGATGTAAACTTTTACTTGGAGGAAATTTCTGCTTATTTTTGTATGCTTAACAGAATATATTTTTTAAAATTATTGCGGAATTTACTTTTTAAACCACTAGCTGTAGGAGGGTGCCGGTCTTTCATGCTGAAATGAATGTGTGGGGCTGCTTCAGAATCAAGACAGCTGCCAGTCGCTCCTGCCTCAGTATGAAGACTGGTTGTCTGTCTTGATTTTCTAGACTCTAGACTCTTTCTTGATTTCCTCACCCACAAGTGTCTGAGATCATACCAAGCTGCTATTTCTAACACTAGCTCATTGAGGAGCAATGGAAAAATTTGGGCTATTTATCCGTTTCTTGTGTGTGACTTATTATTCTGCCTGAATTACTTAATATGCATCTCTATAACCCTTGCTTCTCCTTCTCTGACCACTTGTGTTCAGATTCATTTTTTTAAACTGTTTGTCACTTGAGCAGACTGTAGTCAAAGTACTGTCCATATGTCCTTTCATTTGTTTAATTCCTAGTGCAAATACATGAGTAACCTTTCTAAACCTTTGTTTAGAAAACAGAAGAGTAACGACAGAGGCAGGATTATAAATTAATCTTGCAGATTAACAGAAAGCTTCTGGGTTTAACAAAATAACAAAAATTTAAAAAAAAAAAGGAAATTGAGATCTTAGAAAAGAAAATATCATAGTCAATGTGCTGGCTTCACCAAATGATTGAAAATGTGCACAGCGAGACATCTGTGTCTTCAACCAGAGAATAAATGTGGAATTACATGAAGCACTTTACATGCATTATCCAGATTAATTTATAAATGTACTTTAAAACTTGGTAGTGTTTAATAAATCAGATGAAGGACAATGAGATGGCAAGGCTGGATTAATGAATAATGCTGCTTTTATGACCCCTTTTTATCCCTATAGTCATTTAAAAAATAAAAAAAAAAAAAATTATTTAAAACAAAACAGGTTTTCCTGTCTAGCTGTTGGGGAGAAAAATTCCCTACATGCTGTACATGTAGAGGAATAACACCTTTGGTGTTGTTTCTAGTCAGTGTAAAGGAGCTGCTCCTATCAGTTGTTGTTTCTTCTATTATTAAGTTGAAAGACAAATTATAGAGCAGAATGGCATAATGGTTAGATCTTAATCAAATGCATTCATAACTAAAAAAAAAAAAAAATCAGAAAGTACTTTAGTGTTTCAGTTTTTAGCTGCGGGGTTCAGAAAATTGAGTAGATTCTGGTTAGGACTACTTTGTTTAGTATGGTCACTGTATGTTTTATGCTAGTGAAACAAGGAACCCATGAACAGAAAATACACAATGGGACCTTTTCTTCAAAGAAAAAACAGAATTAGTTAAGAGTGTTGTTTATAAGGGACTGATAGTGAAATAAATACGCAATTTCCATGGCCCTATTACACGGAATAGGGCTTTGAAGAAAAACAAAATATTTTTGTATATCTGAAATTCTCTTATAATTTGCTGTGCCGATTGATATGCAAGCTGCTTTTAAATGTGGTTATCAGAAGTTCACCATTCACTAGTAAGATGAGTATTTATTCTACTTTTTGTGAAGAGGGATGCTGTCAATCAGTATTATTTTGGTCAGTGGTAAAAACAACTGAGATTTTCCCTTTGACATGTTAAGTGAGAAGACGTATTAGACTGTATTAAAAGAGAAAGAACTATTGGAAAAGACACAACGGCAAGGGGAATGATTGGAGAGCTCCCTGGAGAGCTTAAACACAGTATTAATTCTAACAAAGGTTCAACAGCATAAAGATCTTGAAAAAAATACTAGTTTTGTCTTTTTTTTTTTCCTTGAAGTGTGGTGTTCCCTTTCAAGAGGAAGATGTGATTATCCTTAATGGTAATAAAGAAGATGTGGAAGTATTGAAGCAAAGAATGGAGGATAGAAGACTTAAAAGTAAATTAGAAAAGGTAATCTTTTTATACATTGTTTAAAAGAAAATGGAAAGAGTTCTTGTCTGTAGAGCAATCTGCTCTAAGATCGCATAGCTTTTTCTGTAATCTTCATGCGGGCTGGAGGATTTACTCTGTAAGCTGTGTTGTACTTCAGTGCTACTTTTAAAAGTGATGAGATTGCATGCATATTTTGCTAAAAGCATATTGAAGTTGTATGTACTGAAACTGACTTTTGACTAACAGGCAGTGCATAGTGCTCTGAAAATCACAGAATTTAATGCTGTGGTCAGGGTGCCAGCTATGCTTCAGGTTTTTCTTGAAACAAAGACCTTGTATTAGTTAATTCTAGTAATAAGCAAAATCTTCTCTGTATCTCATATGGTAGTTCCTGTATTATTGTGATGGTAGGTTATTAGTTTTTTGATCTCCAAGTATCCTCCACTGGCCACAGTCAGAAACACAATACAGGAATACATAGATTCCTGGTCTGATTCTGTAAGAGTACTGTTTGAAAATTTTGTCATGTTCCGTCGTTCTTACAGTCCTGAGTGATTACTGGCGGTGCTAATTCCCACCATACTGTTGAGGTCTTCGCATTTCATTTTTTCTTTAATCTGACCAAGCAAAATGCCATGGAAATAAAGTCATTGCAGCTCTACTATATACTCTACTGTATACTACTACTCCATGAAGCAGTAGTTGTTCTGTAGTACTGTACTGTCAAATGACAGTTCTGCACGTGGGACTTTTTTCAGCATTGCCATTTCTTTCTGAATTGGCATTGCTGTTCTGGAGGATGACAAAGCAAGCAAAAACTTTACTATTGACTCAGTCCAGAGTGCAGACAGATCTAGCTGAATCTCAAGAGCATGAATCACCATTGTCTGATGCTTTCACCAACTGAGACTTTAGATGGAGGATGATCATCTCACCCCTGTTACTACTCTTGATTTTGTCTGCCCGTAGCATTGGATTAGATGGCATACAAATGTTTTCCTAGATTGGTTTGAGCCAAATACTTGTTTACTTACCAGTGAGCATATGATTCCTTCTCCTTCCTTCTTGCTGGGGTCTCTATTCATCTGCACCAATACAACATCGTTGGGCCTGGGCAATAAAAGGATGGTTACCCATAGAAATCCTGCTGTTCTGTTTCCTCTCTGTTCATAGCCTCTGTACTTAGTGTCCTGTAGCTTCTGGCGTAAGAGCAATACTGTGAATCTTATGCTGTCTCTTCAGATGCTTGGGTTTTTTGGTGTTTTGTTTTTTTCAGTACTTCGTAATTAAATGTTTGAAGGAATTTTGAAGTAATTTGATGATAGAATATTGCAGATCTCAGTAGATGAGTAATCAGACCCAAAAATAGTGGTCGTTCACACTCAATTTTCATTAGGAAGGTGGCCCTAACAAAACATGTATAACTTTGGTTCAAATAATTTGGAATAGTCTGAAAGCTGCTGCTGTCCCCAACATCTGAGCAATAAAGAAGTACCTGAGTGTGCTGAGCACTTCTGTCTCTTTCTTATGGTGTGCGCACAGTCACTCACGGTGGCAGGCTAAAGGAGATCATGCTTTGGTGTTTGGACTCTCTGTGCCTTAGGTGAATATGCAAACATTTTTTGTTTGTTTAGTGGAGGCTTACATTACAGGCAGGTACAGTATTTGCAAATCTCTCAGCAGGCCTCTTGCATTTCATCCTCAAGTTCTGATGGTTTTTGCTGTACTTCCTTGCCTTGCTGTCACTGGCACCTTTCTCTCTATCTGAGATCTGTGAGCTCCAGTCCCAGGATCAAAAGACAGTTTCTAGTTTGGCATCTGTGGGCACTGCTGTTCAGACCTCTTCCTCAGTTCCTCCTTTCAGCTAGGGGAGCAGTCTCTGCTGACCTACTGTATTTGGAGCAGGAAGCACAAACTCCTTTTCTTTATACCCATGAGACAAAACATAAGGAAGACACAGCTAGCACTAGTATAAAAAATTGTTCAAGCTCAGTTATGCCATATGTGCCCATGATGAAATATGTATAGTATATATTCATTATGTATAAGATATATGCATACATATATTTACCAACATCTCATAATTCTGATGCCAGATACTGGCAAGGAGGGAGGTAACTTTTCTTTGTAAGCCCACACATAACAACAAAGGTGGAAGCACCCTGAAAGAGGTTTTGCATGGACAGGGAAGGACAGACACCAGGAGAGCCAAGTCTGCATTTAGAATAGTAATCCTCTGCCACCACCTTCTGGCTAAGCTTTGCAGCAACATGTGGTATGGCATTTTTTTCCTCGAGCATTAATCATATGCTTGACACCATGTGTTCTCTTAATTTTTATAACACATTTAAATATATTTATTTTCTTTGAGTTTGTGTAGCTTTCTTTAAATACATACACCATCCTGAATGTGTATAGAGTCATCTTTCATGATAATAATGCCAATGACTGTTTTAAATACATCTTTTTTTTCAGCTTGGCATTTATATAATCAAAGCCAGTAATGGGATTCTTGTTGCTGTTGTTTGGGTTTTTTGTGCTTTTTAATCTGGACAAATGTAAATTAACTTGGAAAATCTGGTCCACAGATGCTTTTAAAAAATTTAGATTAACTATTTTCATCTATTCTTCCCAAGCAATCCTGCAACAAAGGGCCCAGTTACTGAAAGTTACCCAGAAGGGATTTTTTTATTAACTAAAGAAAATTAGGTGGATATGAGATGCAGGATTATTCTGAAAATTTTATTGAAAAATGTCTTTATTGATTACAGTTAAACTATGTCCTGTTTAATGTCATGCAATTTACTGTCCTGCTGTGTGGGTTCAGAGTATCAGATTACCTTAATGATGGTAACACACACACGCCCCCTGCAAAGTATACAAACCAAAATAGCGTATCTAGACAGTTTAGTTTTGGCCTGCATGATTTTCTTTAAGGTGCCTTCAAGGTTGCCAAGGTTATTATTTCTATATGGAAAAATAATACCAGAAGCGTGGAGCAATACTGTGAAAGGAAGAGTTCCACTGTGTAAGACATAAAAATGTACTAAATGGAATTGTGTGTCTATCAAATACCAGTTGGGATTGTATATCCTTTCAGTACATTACCAGGCTTCTGCTTGTGTTGTTTCAGAAATCAAAGAAATGTAAATCAGCAGAATCAGCTTCTCAGCAAGATACCGCTGAAGGTAATGTCACAACTACAAATTATGTGTAGCCTTCTGAGTCATGAAGCAGATTCATGATTTCATTTTTTTTCTTCCATAGATTCTCCAGGTCCATCAAAGGCTAAGAATGGAAAGGATTGTACCACTTCCAGTTCTGGGGAAAAGAGGCAGATTATCTTCACCAAAAGCTCAGGTTAGTGTTTATTCTTCAATCTAAATATGAAAAATGTGAACAAATAGTTCTGCTTTGAAAAATATTGTAGGAGGGGTCCTTCTCTGGCTATTTTGTACCATAGTTTTCAGAAGCTACCCTCTCGCTTCCTTTTTTTTATTTTTTTGTGACAAGTGTATTATTGCACCCAGTTTGCATGAAGAATTCTTAAGGTAGAACCTCTCAAAACTGTGTGTTTCAAGTGTAATCTCTCATACATATGAGCACAGGGGTGAGAAAATGGAAGGAATTTTCTTTGGAGTGTTTTTTTTTACTGATTTACACAACTTCATTGTCAAACTGATTAAGCACTATCAGTTAAAAGCTGGAGAAGATTAACACTTAACTTTTAAAGATATTTGCTTTAGTCTTTCCCATTTCAGAAAAGTTAAAATCTGTTTGTTGTTTCAACCACATCACCCATCCAAAAAATATTCTTTTGCTGCTCCATACTTCTTTGTATTCTCAATTCCCCCTGGGTTCTCTTTCAGACTTCTTCACAGCATATCTTAATTTATTATCTTTCTTAGTAATAAAAGGTCAACTTCTGTCTTCGAGGGAGCCATAATGTCGTAGCTCACTTTTTCAAAGAACCCCCTCTTTCAAAAGTCTGTCCTAAAGGCTGCCTTTCCAAGCTGGAGTAGGAAGCTGCCTCATGAACATGCACAAAGCTCCTTGTTCAATAGAAACTGTAGTCAATTAAACTTTTTCTTAACACAGAGCTTTGCTTGACAATCTGCAAAATCTAAAAACTGACTGCAGAAAGTGTGCAAGGGCTTCTCTTTGTCCATTTTTCCTTATTCTGCTCAGTTTGCCTTTGTCCCATCTGCTATTGGTTGTCCAGATGGGACAAAGGCAAACATCCATTTACATCCATTGAGTAAATAATCCATAGAGTAGGGGTTGACTTTTTGGTGTACTTTTGCAAGATACTTAAAACAACAGTATCTTTTGCTCATGCTTGTGACTGGCAAGTGCTGTAGTGATGGAGTTAACTAATAAAAATAATAAATACTTTTCACCACACTACGTTTTTTTCCACTGTGAAACAAGCCAGATTTGCTTGTTTATGTCATTCCAATATTGCTTTAGTTTGGTGGGAACCAGCTTGAGTGAATGAGATTAGAGATTCTTATTCACACAGTGATGCAGTCGAGGGTTTGGTACATCTGTTTTATTGGCTAGGAGGTAGTGTGAGGAGAACTACTCATTGTTTTCCTGAAGTAGAAATGGTCAAAAAATACGTTGTGGCAGTTTATTTCAATGAAGTGTTTTAAAGTGTCCCGAGTTGATGACTTGACTTTTAGTCCTCCACTTTAGCTGCTCATTTCCTGTGTGTCACTGAGAGCAGTGGAATATAACTTCAGGATGTACTGCTGTACCTCCAGTAGTCACGCAGCTATGAGTAAACTTGGCAGTCCTTTAATCCGAAGGATGGTGCTCTCTCTTTAGGTAATATGTATTCTGTTATTTAATGTCTCCAATTCATGCTGATGTTTTCATAAACAACTATTAAAAATGGGCACATTTTTAAAGACAGTCTGAGGTTTCGAGGTGAAGTATTCAATCGTGTACATTGCAGACGCAGAAAAGTCAGTATAATTTGTTTGAAGAATCTGAGAACAGTTAAATGATGAACTGTACATAAACTATGTGAGAAGCTGGGAGAATTTCCATCAGAAATGCCCTACCTGCCCCCTACTGTCTGGCTTTATGAAGGACAGACTTTTAAAAATACTTCATTCCTGATGACTATAATTGCTCTTGGATGTTTAGGAACCTAGTAATTCTAACAACGTTTGATGTAGTTTTCTTTTCCAAAGTATGCCTTTTGAAATGTCAGGTCATTGGTTTATGTTTCTGGCAGCAGTTATATTGACCAGCAAGAGAATAAGAGAAGAGAGAGGAAAATAAAAAAATTCGTGAACTGAGGAATGCCAGTGGCATAGGAATTAATTTGTGAACACGGCACCCTAAGGTTTCTGGACTTGCAGCATACATATCCATTCTTTCAAATCCAGTGTTTGGTAATTCTTTCCAGGCAACTGGTAGTGGCATTAAAAGCAGCATTCTCCAAATATAAAAAGGAACTGATCTGTGATGACTTAGATTGCACATATAATTCCTATGACTACATGCAGAAATCAGTTAAGTGTGTTTTCAGACAGGCTCCCTGCTAGCTATTGACATGCTGTTGTGCCTAAGTTAAACTAAATACATAGTGTTTCTGCAGACTTCTTTGCACAAGAGACTTGGCACATGCTTTTTAAAATATTGTCCTTCAGCTTTGGAGAAGATTAAATAGTTGTTAAGAAAGACAGAGGGGTTTCTTGTAGCAGTAGATATAATACACTGAGAGAGATGGTATCAGAAACAGAGGGATGGGCATTTTCCTATCCCAAATATAAAATGATGCAGACCATTGTTATTGGTCATAAATGACTTTGCAAAGAACAAAGGGAGGAGACAGATTCCCTGGGGACAGTATGTCACAAGTTTAGCTTTTGTCATTTGATAGCTAATTTCCAAACAGTACTTCAGGGTGGTGGAATATTTTCATGTTTCTTTCTTAAGACTAGAGTTCAGAGCCATTTTTCACTTAGAGGAATAAATGTTGTCAATACTGAATTACAGTGCAAGGGATTCACACAAGTAGGAAAGAATTCCTCTCTCTCCAAGATTTCTAAATACGTTCTGAGCATAAATTCTAAAAGCTAGGAACGTGTTTGCTGTTGAGTACAATTACAGGGTATATTTGCAATAGCCCTGAAAAAAATGTATATACTTCATCTCTCTACATATTACTTTTTAAATACTTTTTTCTGTCTTTATTTAAATACTTTTATCAATTGTAAGCTGTTACGCATGCTTCATTCTATTCCTTTTTCTCTAGCAGATAATGGAAACTCATCTGTACCAAGACAAGTCACTAAGGCTTCTTCTACTGCTACGAAGAGATCCATTGCAGACAGCGAGGAGAAATCTGAGGCATACAAATCTATTTTTACATCACACAGCTCAGCTAAACGTTCAAAGGAAAAGTGTTCCAATTGGGTTACTCACACAGCATACTATTTCTGAAACAATCGTGGGCCTGATGGTAACATTCATTACTACTTTCCTTCCCTAAGGCTTTTTCTGTACAACTCTGATACAGAACTTTTGTTGTAATCTGATGGTATCTAAAATTATTCAGTTTGTAAGTTGTTTATAAACATGTGCATAACTAATGAACTTGTGTTAGTTGCATCTTCTGTTAAATAAGAACTAGATCACCAGAATCCCATCGGATCAGTAGACCTCGTTCTAAAACGATGGATTACTTGCACAAAAACTTTTCTTTTCTCCCAGTTGGATGCTGTCATTCTCAGTCACACTAGCTAGTGTCCTCAGTGGTAGGAGTGAGGGTAGAAGGATCTGCCTACTGTCCTCTTCTATTGATTATTTGCTGCAACTGTAATTATGGTTTTCAATGTATTCATACAGAAATTTGAGCTTTTTGAAACTTTCTGATGGTAAAAAGAGCAATAATGATTTTCTTTTGTACTAGTTAACTTGGGCCCTCCGTAGAGCTAGTGTATGTTTTTTAAAGGTTCTGTAGGTGTTTTCAAGTAATTTACGTTTTGTTTGGAGTATATGAAAGCATAATCTTGAAAATGTTTGTACAACATTCTTATTCTACATATTGTTGTAGCCTGCTTTTAATAAGAGGATATGCACTTGTAAATCATTATCTATAAAGATGAGCCTGTAATAGTAAGGCTGTTTTTTTCCCAAAAAAGATTTTGAGGGTTTTCTTTGTGGGTGTGTGTTTTAAAGTTAAAAGTATTAGGTCTGAGCTTTTGTCAGAGGATCAGAATACAATGGAACAAAAGTAAGAGTTTCTTGACTTTTCTGCTGAAACAGTAAGGTTCTGTGTACATCTCTGAGGAGCAATTTCCCATTTTGAATTCATCAGCTTACATGAAAATATGAGCATTTGCACAGGGTCAGAGAAAAACATGCATGGTGACACAGAATCAATCAGGTTGGAAGAGACCTCTGGGATCATCGAGTCCAACCGTAACGGAATAGGAGCAGGCAGTTCTTAACTGGCTTTTTAGGGAGAAACGATTGGGCAGCAGTGTCATGCAAGTCAAACCCATTGGGGGCTGATGGAGGGAGCCCTGCAAGGCTGGAGTTAAGTTCTGAGAACGATTCTTTTTCAGTTTGCAGGCAACTGCAATGCACGGCTTTCACAACATCTGTAGTACACATTGTTTTATATTCTAACACAAAATTCTTGACAGCAAACAACTATTTGACTGTTAATTGCTTGTTACAGAAAGATGCTAAGCATAGTATGACACTCAGTTTTGCTTTTATATTTATGCTTTTTATTCCTGTGACATTGATTTAAATAAAACTTGCTCTTGTCGTATGACCATAACACTTCATGTTCAGCTGAAAAGATATATAAGTGCTTATTTTCTCAGTGTTAGAACAGAATAACTTTTTATGGGCTTTCCTTTAGCCCTTTTATTCTGAGCTTTTTTCCAAGCACAGAAATCCTTTTAAAATGTTGATGTTCCATAGCAATGATTTAGTGGCTGAATATTTGGATCCAATAATATCTACGTTAAATGACTAGAGGGAGGGATGGAAGCTTTTCACCTTCCTCTTTTAAAATTAAAATATGTTCTTATAATCTTGGCACAAACTAACCAGAATAGAAATGCAGACAGTAGGAGGCTTTTAAAACCACTGCATGATGTTACATTGTTACCTTTGAGTGTGAAAATGATTAATTATCCTCATAATTTATTTTTAAAAGTGTCCCCATTTATAATTGGTGATAGTTAATTGGACATTCAAATGTTGTGTTTATATTTGCGTAGGTGGTCTCCATGATTCAAGCGTGTCAACTGAAACTGCTAGGATTTTATTATTATTTTGATAGGTATAATTAAAAATTGGCTTGTTGTAGAATTTGTATGGTGGTAAGCATTTTTGTTTTCCAAAGATGCAAATGCATATGTACATCACATCAAACAGTTTGAGGTTTACTGGAGCTTCCAGGAAGCACTCAGCCCCATTTTGTATGCATGTCTAGTAATCAGCTTTGTTCTCCCTGTTCTGTATTCTTTTCCTCTTCATTATTATCCTTTATTATTTGTGAGTTACAGAGAATGAAATTACTGCACTAAAAGATATACTATAGTAGGCCGTTTTTGTGCACTCTAATTCTGTTTTGACAATACATGTTAAAGTCCTATTAGTATTTTATAGCAGTGCATTTTTCTTTTATTTAAATCAGTTATAAATCCTAAGGGGAATTAACTTAATGCTTTTGATTTAGCATTACTTTGCTAAAGACTACTAGAAAACATAATATGCAGTTTTGCTTCCATTTTCTTGATAGTATGTTAGGCAAAGTCCAGCCTGCTGACTTGGTGACAGGCTTTCCTGCTCATTGGGGCATAATAGTGACTTCTTTTGCCCTACCTGATCTGCTCATCTATTAAAGTAAGTTCATGACTACCATGATTTGGTTAATGTACAGATTCGTTACATACACTTGGGTTTATTATCTGGAATTAATAGTTCGTGCTATGCCACTTTGTTAGGATTTTGTTTGGTAGTCTACCATCCTGATTTTATGGATGGAGTTCTTAAAATGTTTATGGTTTATAGAAGCATTGTCAGTGACTGATGAGGTCTTTTCCTTCCCTTCACAAAAAACAGCTGTGAAGGAATGTGATATATTGTTGGCATGTGATGCAATTCATTGCCACAATTGACTTTTGTTAATGTAAAATAGAGGAGAAAAAAACCTGACAGTTCTGTTGTTGGCAGGCTGCATTAGGCAGTTGGGACTGGAACGTTGACTTGGCAAGTTTTAATAGATTCAAGCGAATAGTTTGCTGGAGGATGTTTGCTTTGTTGTGGTTTGCTTTTTGTGGGGGAGGGCAATTTAATTTTCTTTTAATGTAGGTGAATGTGAATGTTGGTGAAAGTTGAAGACTGCAGAAGCCTTAGAATGTGAAACCTATGTTTTTTGAGATGCCACATAAGTCTCCCACAGCA
The DNA here is from genome assembly GCF_013368605.1 of Nyctibius grandis. Lineage (NCBI taxonomy): Eukaryota > Metazoa > Chordata > Aves > Nyctibiiformes > Nyctibiidae > Nyctibius > Nyctibius grandis. The sequence continues at coordinate 6,303,309 of NC_090676.1, read as the reverse complement.
TTGCACCTATGTGTCTCTGTTCTGGGGAGTTCACAGAAGTTAGTTCTGTTTCCATGATGTTCAAGCCATGGCCTCTCTTCTGAAGAGCTTAAAAAAGATCCACTTAGTGTCAGTTGTATAATAGGGGGATTTTTTTGTGGTGTGGAACCTGGCCACTGGGAACTGGACTGAAACTCAACAACTTCCTTCACATAGCTCAATAATGAAATGTTGGTCGTGAAACGTGGCCCAGATACACACTGGTGAAAAGTCTGTCCTTCTGCACGCTTGCAGAGCATTCAGTCCTTTCGATATTGGTACCTCTCAAACTGAAAACCTGAGGGTGTTCACACATCCAGACTCAGCAGAGATCAGCCTGGTATCAGTGTTCAATACTGCAGCGTAACTCCCTAGTCACACCAAATTGGATGTGATATTTCATGCTGTTTCACAGGATATCCAAAAACTACCTTTTCCCCGTGTCCCCGATGATCTGTAAGAGCATCTGTAGCCTCAGACGCCATGGAGCAGCTATGATACCCTGATGCAGCTGATAACCAGCTTGTGCTCGCCTGTGCCTTGTGCTGGTCTGCGAAGAGGACTGGAGGTGCTGACACTGTGGCTTTTTGTCTTCGCGGAGGACAGTGAACCTTGCACACTGGGAACCTTGCACGCCTAACGTCCTGGAGCTGACAAAGGTGGGTGTGGGGTGGATTGCTCTTTCCTGGCTGCTGCACACCACAGTAAAAGGTGACTTCCCTCCTTTACTCCCTAACCTCTGGTACCTCCATTCTTCGCACATCTCCTGACCTCACCATGTTGCTGGTACCAGTGGCTCCCTCCCATGTGTTTTTACTCACAGTTAGTATGTGCTGATCAGCCTGCTGGCAGGGAGCAGCCCAGCTCTGCAGCCTACCCTGCTGTAAGGGCATTGCTGTTGGAGGTTTTGTCTCTCCAGCATCTTTTTCCGCAAGACCTCTAAGAACAGCATGTCTCCAAGGGTTTTGTATCTCTGTGAATCTTAGTTAAAATTAGACATTGGTTTATAATGTTGCTGATAAAAGTGAGGGTGTAGCAGCCCTGAATCTCTAGAAAATTAGACTAAAATCCTTCAGGGAGGAAGTAGTACCCCCCAAGAGCCATCAAGAAGGCAGAGTTGAAGAGAGGGAACACATAGTATCTGTTCTGGAAAGACTGGAATTTGGTGACATCCTGCTGATAAATCTCTGTAGTTAGTAGTTAGCTTCAAGGGACAGAGTTCATTCTGGAGGGGTATTTCAAGTTTTATTTCCTGAGACTATTTTTTTTTAGAAGTATATCGTAGAACTATCCTCTCTAATGGGAATAAAGTTTGGGAGGCGAACAGTGGGAAAATGCATGTGGTTTGCTAAGATGGTTGGGAGATTTTACTGGAATCTCAGAACCTCTCTGCTTTCAGTCTCCAGCTTCCATGCCATGAGATCATCACATGCCTGTCAAATTAACCAAAAAAATCTTAAAGTTCCCTTTAAAACATGATGCTTGTTAGATTAAAATATTTCTTGTTAATGTCCTATTCTTAACTAAACTGAACGAACACAATTGTCTTTAAGTGTCCTGTCTTGCTCTCCAGCCTAGATGCCAGTTGCAGTTGGTGTATTTTGCTCTGGATTCAGAACTGCGGTGACCCTGCCAAATAGTTTCTTAGTTGCATTTAAAAATAAAAGGGCTGTTTATACATTACAATCCACAGAGGGTCTGAAATCAGTATGTCCTAAGATGAATACAAATCATAGACAAAAAGTGTTTTGTAGGAAGGCTTCACAAATATGGAACTGATTACTGCTAGACAGCGCAGAGTTCTTTCTGTAAGATGGAACTGATATAATTCCTTCCTGACAGCTAGAAATTATAATTGAGTTGGTTTTTTTCTGTGTTTTAAACTTCACCAACCTTCAAAATGAGCAAGAGGGATGGAATCCTAATCCATCTGCAATTGATGGGAATTCTGCCTGTAAACCAGGATTTTAATCTAAATGTCCATCCAGCTGCCCAGTTACTGTGGAGGTACTGCTAACAATTTCATAGCTGTGGTTGTGTCAAGCATTTAACTTCATGTGGATTAAAGTCTCTCTTACAGGTCAGTGTCAGAATTCAGTTTGCAAATTGACCACAGATCTTTTTTGGGGAAGAACCAATTTCACTATAACATTGAATAAAATTAAATTCTCTTTTTACAGTGTTGCCCTACCAGCTCTTTGTAAGACATCCAGCAAAACTCAAACTTTGTGTGGTACTCATTACATCTCTAAGAGGTTTTCTCAAAAGTTAAAGGCGTGAGTTGGTGAAAAACATCCAAGCTCTTCCCCTTACAGAAGCATCACCTGTCAGACCACACCACTAGTTTTTTTCATCCAGTTTTTCCCATGTTCCCGCTCATTTACCTCCTTCGTTTTTGCTGCCCACAGAAATCAGACAGTGCTTTGCTTGGTGATGATCAGGGAATAGGGAATGATCGATAGGGTGATCGATGCTCTGGTTTTGCAGCCTTGTTCGCTCATTGGGGCTGTCTGGGATTTGTTCTGCAGCCGGACAGGCTGCCTCACCCAGCTGAACTTTCTCCATTTCCAGACCACATCCTGAATTTGAAGACAGTTGAGTCAGGATAGGCTCATGGGTTGTCACTGTACGGGTTACTTATTTTGCTCCCTGTGTGGTAGTTTTTAAAGAGCAGAGTTGTATCCACAGTGGAAAAGATCAGGATACTCAACCTCTTTCCTTCCCATGTTACTGGCAAGGAGGTGTTTTTCTCTTCCATCTTGGATGGATGTCCAATCTTTCACTCTCTTCTCTCCCACGTAAGTTATTTCCCCACTGTATGAGGATGTCTTAAGACCTAATTATTACATTTGGAGGATGGAAGATGATCTATATCGGGGTACAGCGTGATTTGTAAACAGAAGACAAGTAATGCTTCTCCTTGGGCTATCAAAGGCTGACTTGACTCTGGAAAGAAAGATGTTGTTAGCCTAAAATAGAAACAATTTGACAGTGTGAGTTTGCCTAACAGTCGTGAATGTCACACTTTTATGCCATGATTTTCCTCTTTTTTAATTAAAAGTAATTCTGAGGGATCACTTGGTATCCGCAGTGATAAATGGGGTTTGCCCTGTTAGCATTGAAAGGGCGGCATTGAAGGGGATGGGTGCAGCGTTCAACTTGCCTACAAAGCTAAAGAAATGCAAAGCAGCTTATTGCTCAATTATGCTGACTTTAGCAAGTAGGTAGGACAAATTAAAAAAAGAAAAAGGGAATATCTAGTCTCAACCTGGGTATTTAATGGGTCCCAAAATGTGCTGAACTCTTTAGTCTAAATGGGCTCTTTAGTGTGGTGTCAAGTAAGTTAAAAAGCCAGGGAGCTTTACAAAGCTTCCTTCATTGTTTAAACTTGTTTAACTCATGTTAAGGCTAATGTACATTTATTCAGACTGACAAAGTGCTGAATTTACACAACAGGGATAGTAATAATTAGGTCAGATACTTTTTAAATGGCAATGGGGGGTGGGAATACTCGACTCGTTTGTGCTTATGAATGGAAATGATTCTTAGCGCTGGCTGAGGCCAACCGCAGTACCTGCGGGTGCCCTGCTCACCCCCCACCGGTCCCCCTTCCCCGGCCAGGGCTGAGTGCCGTGTCCCAGCTCCCGTCCCGTCTGTTCGAGCAGCAGCTGCCCGTCAAGCTTGGCATTATATCTTACTTGTGAGAGCATGGTATTCCTAACGTGATACAGGTATTCTTAGGAAGCCCGTGACTGTCCTTGGAAGCTGGCTCTCCTCTTCCCTGCTGGGATCTGATTGAGACGAATAAATTACACTAACAAAGATGAAAACCCAGTCATTAAAACGCCATTGTCTGTTCAAACTTATGAAGTTGAACTCTAATATTTCCTGGTGTCTACTGAAGACTACCTCGTTCTTATATATTTATTGTAAATGGTTCCCTTAACAATTAGCATCCCTACAATTTAGAGGTGAGGTGTTCATATCTTGCACCTTTCTCAGGTGTTTGGTGCTGGTGACTCCTAGGACAGAATCCCGGATTAGTTAGTCCATGGAGCTGATCCAGCACAGCAGGATTTGTTTCTCCAAGAACGTTTTTTTCTTGGCTTTCCTAATATTTGAACAAGCACTCTTGTTTAATTCAGTGAAACAGAATCTGCTTGCATTTGAATCGTGGTCAGCAGCGGGCATGCTGAGCTGGTTGGATCTCTTAAACTGCAGCCATTTACTTCCCCATTGAGATTTAAGCTACTCATAGCTCATTTGGGTTGCATGTTTCCCTTCTTTATGGAATCATTAAACACTCGCAAACGTACCCGTCGGAGTGGCTGCAGCGGCTGCCGCCAGCTGCGCGGGGCAGGGTCGATAGGCAGAGCCGTCCCTGCATTTCTGTGGCCAAAGCCGCAGGAAAGAGCCGGAATTTTGACTGAATGGGTGAAGATTTAGTCACACGCACCCCAGCTACCTGAGACCAAGTACCTGTGAGTGTACATGAGGGTGTGCTCCCGGTGCAGGCAGCCTCCAGAGCAGGGAGCGGGCAGAGGTGCAGCTGCAGCATCCCCGGGTGGGAGAGCTGGGGCTGTCCAAAGCATCTTCCTCGGGCTGGAAAGCGGGCTGCCGAGCTGAAACCGCACGAGGCTGGGTTACTGAGCTGCTCCTATTCCTTAAGACGTGTTTGGGTTTGGTTTTTTTTAATTCCTCCTCTCTGGCTTTGCGCCAAAGCACTGCAGCGCCTGAACACGGGCTGCACTTGGGCACATCATCCATGCGGTGGCACCCGAAGTACAGCCCGGAGAGCGGCTGGGGGGAGCCGGGGCCGGGGAGGGCAACGGCGGCCCAGCACGGCCCGGTACAGCCCAGCACGGCCCAGCCCGGCCGGGCAGCGCGGAGTGGAGCCCCGAGGGACACCTTCGCAAATCCACAGCGGAACTTCTTCCCTTCTAAACGCGCTTGCTCGCTTTCTCCGCTGCCCAAAGTTTCTGAAACTCCCTAGCTGTGCTGTAAGTCATCTCCGTTTTTCAAGCTTAATAAACGGCTCTAGATAATAACAGCATTGCTAAAGCTTTCCCTTGTCACCGACAGAAACGTACGCTCGTGTCCTGTAACCCCGTGTAACAATAAAAACGTGACGTTAGAGCATTGCAGAGGGGTCCAGAGCGCAGAAAGAGCTGCTGCATATGAGCTGGGTAGGACAGAAGTTTGCTGTAGTGTCTGCCCCGAAGAATCCGTGATCACAGGATAAATCTATTGTCTCTGTCCTTTCCTTCTTTCTCAGTTGTTTTCATACATACATAGTTTGTAAGCTCTTAATATCAGCGAATGGATCGTAATTATGAGCGGATAAATACTAATAATAAAGAGATGGACTGGGAAGACGGAAAGCATCTCTAGAGGGAGAAGGCAGTGGAGAAAGAGTGCCCGTCTTTTAATAGGGTGACTCTCAAGTGAAAACAGCAGGATTTATTTGACTGTTTAATAGACTGATTTTTCAAAGAGAAGTGGTCAGAAAATACAGGGTTTGTTCCACAGAAAATTCCAGTCCTTCAGAGCTTGTTTCCATTCCAGATCAGAATTAAAAGCACAAACTACTCCCCGAAGTAATGTTCTGTAAAATATTGATTTGGCATAGTTGAGCTGCGCCCATTGCTTGCGTTGTTCCAGCTATGTTCACATATTTTCTCTCTTAAAAACAAGCTACTAGCAGAATTAACATTGAGTGTATCATAAAGTTAAAATTAAATAATTTATTTGGTTCCGTCACCCCCTAGAAACACTGCAAATAGCTGCATGTTTGGGATTTAAATTCTATCTCCTGGCATCTGTGTGACATTGAAACGTTTTCAGCAGCTCTCCTTGCAATGTTTAGTATTCCACATTGGAGCTGGAGAGATCTCCAAGTCAAGTTGCCTGTAGTTGGAATTTTAAAAACAAGAGAGGGAAAGAAAAACTTGTCTTCTATTTTAGGGTCTTGCAGTACTGGAAATGCAAATACTGCAGAGTGAATATTTAACTAGTGCATGAGAATCTAAAAAAGTGTAAAGCAAATGCAATGCAGCAGTCTGTTTGCTTTGTTCAACTAGAGCAGCATTAAGACATTAAAAATAGATTTACAGATTTCATAATGTGATTGCAACATTCACACAGGTTGGGATTTTTAATTTAACTTTGAACTGGATGATGCAGATTGCATGGAGACCAGAATGGACTATATTCTAATGGAAGAATTTGCCTTATGCAAGATTAACATATCAAAGGCAGAGAAGGATTTTTTTGAGAAGATGGCACAATGATCTGGCTTGCTTGTGAGGTTGACATCCTACTGAAGCGGTTGGCATCAGCGTGTGGTTTCAGACCATTTCAGGCAGTAGGGCATCAGGGAGGCACTCGCTCTGCTTTTATCATGTTCCTTCGTGTCGACCGCATGCGATACAACCAGTCATGGTACAGTCTCGTAAATTTTGCTTCTCTCTTCCCTTGGCCTTAGAGGTCTGAGCAAAGAGCCTTCTGCTACGCGATGGCACTAGCAGGGTGCTGCCCTGGTGGAAGTCATGTTGCCACTGAAAGCAGATTGCATTGTTGCTGGGACTGCCCATACCTCACACAGGCGGTGGTGATTAGCTTCCATTCCCATCGTTGTAGGTTGTTTTGTGTTCACTCAAACTAAAGACATTTGCATCTGGAAGCAATGCTTGGTGTGAACCCTCTTGTATTTGAGTACCTGTTACCAGTCTGCTTTGGAAATGGGCTTCAGTTGTGTTGATTTAGCAGTAAAGTAGGAGAGTGTGTGTCTCTTGGAGATGAGGAGCACTTGCAGCTCTGGTAGAAGTGCTGCACAGCCAGGGCAGTTCCAGGTCAAACTTTGGGAAGTTTGCAGAAGTTGCTGTTATCAGGACAAGACAGGCTGTCTCTGTGAGAGATTCCAGCACTCAGCACTGAGTTACTTTTAAAAAACTAAGACAAGACAGTGGTTTAGCACCATTGGCTGTGTGAGTGAGTAGATGTCATCCTCTCATTTCTTCCCTAACATCTGCCATTGTGCTCTGACTCAGGTGTAGCTGGTAATGTTGGTTTGAATGCTAGTCTAAATAAGATTGCTAGAAAAGGAATTCAATGCAGGTAGGTATTCAAAGAATTTGTATCACCAAGATAGTTGCAGTGCAGATTTTGGAAGTAGAGTGGAAAAGGTGAACAGCAGAAAGAACATAGGCAGGTCCTTAGGAGCAAGTGCCAGTGTGATAGAGGGACAGCCCACGTTGCTGTCAGTTTACCTCTACACTGGGTACTTCTCTTGGGGATACATTTGTCAGTGCAGCTGTGCCAGGGATGGACTACTTCTCCACTGCCAACCAATCAGAATAATGAAGTCCTTTGCTGTTTCACTCCAGAAGGATCAGACAAACCACGACCACCTGTACTTAGAAGGGCAGATCACAACTCTGAGCCCCCTGCACATGCAAATGTGTAATTTTGAAGGTGGTGTGTCACACACTATTTTGCACACCAACACAACGACATCAGATGGGATCATACCACCTGCTACCTCCTAAGATAGTATATTCATTGGCCCAGTGCTATCCACGTTGTAGCAGTATGTCTTATTGTAAAAATCCCCCTCTGAGATTTATCTCTTTGACAAAAGGTTCTCATCCACAGCTGAACTCTCAGTATCACATTAGTTAGCTTTTTAGCTACTACTAGCTAACTTTTTAGCTTCTACTAGTTTCCTGGTAGAAGTGGAAGCAGGGTATTTGCAAGTATCAATAGCCCTATATCCCTCTGCACAAAGGCATCGCAAGCCTCCGCTGCTGTGGTAAGCTTTGCGTGCTTTTCTAGGACAGGGGCATTTCATGATCACAAGGATTATCCTTGTTCTTCAACAATGTCAGAAAATGGTCCATATGAAAACAACTGAGTGATGGGATGAACAAAAGGAATTATGAAAACTATATAATTTTGTCTGAGAACTCTGATGCCTTCTGGGAAGTATCATATAATACCCAGCATGAAATATCCCATCAAACACGGACAGCACAGACATGGAGTGACGTTGAGCAAGAAGTTTGACCAGAGCACCGATTACTGATTTCAAAACATCCCAGTGCTATGTGGCCACAACAATCCGAGGCCAAATTGGAGTAGTCAGAGAGAATCAAAGTGGTGCAGACACGCTGCTCGCACAATGACTGTTGTAGATCACTTAATGCAGATATGCAACAGCTGCAACAAGTTTCATGCAGAGACATGCCTTCATATTTAATTTAAGTATAGGCATCAGCACTCGCAGGGGAAGGAATGCTGTCTGAAAGTAATAGTGAGCCTTCTGCGTGTGGAACAAGAATTTGTATCGAATCATATCAAAAGCGAAGGAGTGGTGAGCAGCTTCAGCACAGCAGCTTGGATTGAGGATTGTCTACGAACTGGGCTATCTCCTTACATCTTCAGAAATGAAAAATGAGGTTATTTGTGAGCTTATGTTGCTGCTGTTGTCATGATAGTTATCCTGAGGACAAGGATGCTGGGATTTGCCAGAGCACAAATTAAGCCATTGCTTTTACACTTGGCCTTTTTTCAATCTACGCTGTTGCTTTCCAGCCAGCTACAGCAGCCTCTGGGGATTCCTGGGCTATTTCCAAGTGACCTGTGCATGATAACAAAAATAAACTTTTATTCACTATACGGTGATCCCTAGCATCTGCAGGAAAGTGTCTGGAGATCACCAACATTAAACATGCTGAGAACTGGCCTCCATTAGTAGTTAGTTAGATACACACAGAGATATTTGCTGGTTTTGGTTTATTCCAGGTGGAGTTTAAATGTTTGTCATCTGAACGGCACAGACAATTCTGCAGGGTGGTCATTTTTAACACCAAAATGTTGGATTTTGATGGCACAGCAAAACTATCAAGAAACAGATTATGCCACAGAGTACATCCAAATGTCACTTGGAAAGTGACGGTGTTTTTAAGTGATCTCTTTGTCTTGTTTCTTCTCAACTAGAAGCCAACTGGTTGAGGAATCCGGTCTGCCTTCCTCTGATGCTGACTGGGGCTGAGGTCCACCAGTATGTTGGGTAAAATTCATGATAGTATTTACAACCAAAACTTGCTGATTTTATCTGCTCTTCTTTTAAACTTGCACTGTATTTAATGATAGTTTCAAATTCATCTGAAACAAAGCAGCAGCTGCTTGAGAAATAGGTTCATTCCTCTCTATTAGCTCTGGATTCAGGATTTGGAGATTATTGAGACTATTTTCACTAATTCAGCTTGGAGCATTCCTGTAGGTTTTTTTAACCTCTGAGAATGTTTCGTCAGCAGGTATTGCAATAGTCTGCAATGACTTTTTCTCCTTTTGGGCAAAAATTAAATATGAATTTATAACACGATTGCGTTAAGATTTCGGAACGGTGCTGTAAAAACTAATCGATGTTGCTGTGATCTTATTTGCCTTGACATTGCAGGCAAATAACACCCCATTGATATAGTTAAACTTCCCATAGCAAGCTTGGGTGATCTACTGAGCTCCAGTGTATTTTTATTAAGCTTCTCTGAAATTATTTTCAAAGGGTAAAAACCTAGGCTTAGCTAGCTAGACTTTAATGGAGCCAAACTGTTACCCATAGTCTTTAAAGAACATGCTGTAACCTTTTTGCTAAACAATCTGTTCTGCTGTTACCAAGTTTTACCCAATATTCAAATGAAACTTATTCCTTTTCAACCTTTGCCAAGCTGAGGTTATTAAGAAAGAGATACAAATTAAAAGGATTAAAAATGCAGCTCTAATTAAACACATATGAGCAGCTAAGTGTTGGCTCTGCCCTGGTTATCTGTGCACGTAGAAATATCACACACAACTTAAAACAGCCATAGTCTCCATTAAGTGCTTGCTAAAGGCACCACCAAACACTGTAATAATATGCTAGAGCTTTTTCTGTGTAGGTCCTAAAATGTTTGTTAAAATTAGGTGAGACATTGCTTTCCCTGCTTGCAAAGGAGAAGATGAGGCAGAGAGCAAGGAGAGGAGCAGTTCTCTGCTTGCATCTTCAACGAACTTGAAGTACATGGCCTCCTCCATGGAGACGAGCTCCTGGTTGTCCCCAGAAGCTGTGGCAGTGGTGTGAGACAGGGTGGGGATGGCTGGCCTTTCCCAGCAGACCTGATGTTTCTTTTCAGAAGGATGTAAATTGCAACCAAAACATATCAAACCATTTTGGCTTTCTATGGCAAAAGTGAGTTGGTATCTCTTAATAAGTATCTAAACAAGCCCTTGAAGACACATAATCACAAAACAGCATGTGCGATCACAGCTCGGCATTTTAAAGGATTAGAGGGGGATTAGGACGTTTGTACATTCCTCACCAACCTTTTGTAAAGACAGGACGGAATATTTTTTTAAAGAATTCACAAGCAGCAACTGTCTGTTAAAAGCCTTTATTCCCCTGATTTGTGCTGGGTGTGGATCGCTTTGCGATTTTTTTAAAGGGTAGAATAACATAGCTCATCAATCTAGGCTGCGTATAAATCCTGCTTTGTTTGGTTCCTAATAAGTTTCGAGGGCTTTATGCTCCTCATGAAGAATGGGAAAACCTCCTTGCACCAGAGTATAACAGGTCCTTTCATTCTCCTGCTAGTGTTGCTGGTTTAATACACCCACCCAAGGGTGTAATATCACCTGGGGAAAAAAAAATGAGTGAATTTTGATCTCCAAGAAGTGTTCCAGAAAAGCCACTCATATTCTAGTACTTCTGGGGCCAACATATCATGAATGGCTTGAAAAATTACAGTAAATAATCAGGGTTCACCAGACAGGATAACAGGACTTACCTGCTTTTTCTGAGAATGGAAGATGAAGCTGGACAGGAAAAGAGAGGAACACCCTGACTCGCGCCCGCATCCAGGTGAGATGATCTGATGGATCATTTGGGTACGGTGTGTATTAAACAGGGCTGTTCAGAGCATCCCTCGGGCAAAAAGGAATAGGAAATGCTATGTAAAAAAAAATCTGTTTGCTTGAATGGGTTAATTTTTCAATATTATATTTGGCTACTGGTTGATGGGAAACGTTCTAGGAAGTCTTGTCCAATTGTCCACAGGTAGAGAGCAGCTGCAGTACCCAGTGCAAACCCGCTTGTTTTGTAATGGAGGTGAGGTGTTCTCTGCGTTCATATCCCTTTCTTTGTCCAACACTGCAGCTTGGTTTGGGAGCATGGGTGAAGTGCAGGAACATTGTAGCTAAGACTGCAGGCCAAAGCTGACAGTGCTGCAGGATCCATGGGTTCTCATCTTCTCACCAAGGCTACCGAGGATGGAGTTTCTGTGCTGCCCCACTCTACCTGCTTCTAGCAGGGCGCAGTAATCCTTGCCTACTTGCAGATCTGCCAATGATAGGTCAACAAAAAAAGACTGCAAACTTTGGGCTGAGCTTTTAGGTATTTTATTTTTTTCCCCAAAACCCTGAACGTTCAAAGCTCTGAACCTGACAATTTCCTCTGTATCATTATCTTGCCACTGTTTCCTTAGCCAAAAACTAATTGTGACCGTGAAAGATACTTTGGGTTAAGGATGTGAGTTTAGAACATCCTATCTAGTCAACCATCTGTGTATGACCACTTACTACTACTAGTCTGAAGAGGCCTCAGAGCAGTCACCCATGGAGGTCCTCAGGAACGGGCAAATCATTCTAGTCAACTCCATACGTGAGCAAAGAACTGCAGCAGCTCTGCCTTTAAGAATTACACACATGCTCATAAGCTTTTCTTGTTTATTTTATTTTTGTTTCCTGTGTTTTCCAAGGTACAATCACAAGGGGGTTTGCCCAGAAAAGTTTGGAGAAATACATCCAGGATTCGGAGGAGGGAGGGAGAGTCCCCCAGCCGTATTGTCAGGCTTTTGGCCCTTTGCTGTTGTGTGAGCTGGTGACCCAGGTATCCACACAAGTGACAGGGCCACCACCCAGGCAGCAATAGCATCCTCCCTGGAAGCAAAAGAGATGGGGTTCCCACCCCATGTCAGTTAGACTGGTTCTTTGCTCCCTTCTGGCTCTTTCTTCGCCTTTAAGTATATTTGGAGTTGTGTTTATTTGCCAGATTCTGTGTGGATAAGTAGGGCATGGGGATTTTAATTTTTGTTGCTACTTGTCCTTCAGACATGGCCCGCGAGTTCTGGCCCAGGGCCAGGCTGAAGAGGTTAATGTGTTGCTGGCAACCCTCTAACCAGAGGTAGTTTCTCTGTAGAAATACAAACACAGTATTTCATATGGTCACCCCTTAGGAAATACAGTAATTCACATTAGTTTAATTAACCTGGAGAAGCCATTGTACTGAAATGCAGCCACCTGTAAGGGAGAACAGGGCAAGTACCAGGGTTAAATGGGAGAAAGGTCCCAATTTTAAACCAGAAGAGTAGGTGTAAATCTTCCCTTTAGAAGTGGGGAGGGATTAGTACATACAGGCCCAGCAGGAGCCCAGCTTATTGCTAAATGTGTCTTTACATTTTAGCGGTATGAAAAAAAAAATAGTCCTTGAATATTTAATGTCCCATTTTTTCATGGCCACAGAGATTAATTGGGAAATGAAAGTCACTGGAAGAGAGGGGCAGAGCCCAGGACACCCCCGGGAGCTGCAGCCTGTGCCCGGGTGCGGGTGATGCTCAGGTACGTGCCCTCTCCTGCTGGGTTGTGCAATGGAGAGGCACTCGCCACCTTAAAGGTGAGGAGGTTTGCTCTTCTTGGTCTGCTTTTCTCCTCCTCCTCCATGTTTTAATAATTCCTGGGTGACTGATACTGACCTGGAGGTCAGGAGTCTCCAGTTAACAGCCAGGAAATGCCCGTCCCATTGGTCGTTATTGCCTAATTAACAACTCGCAGCATTTCCCGATGGCTGTCAATGACCCAGGATGGCCATGGCAGGGGTGGGGGCTGCGGAGCGTTTGCATGTGAAAGCCCTGCAGTGAGGTGCAGAGGCTGAGGACGTGCCTCTGCTGCTGCTTCCAGCCTCCCCTCCACCGAGAAGGAAGTTTTTCACAACTCCAATGGCTAGAAATGGCTGGGTTTAAAGGACAGGTATTTCCAACAATGCCACGGTGTCAGAAAGAGTTTATAAAAGGTGGGAATGATGGAAAGGGCTCGGAACAGCACATTCCGTCCCTGTTGCTGGTTCTGGCCCCAGACAATGAATCCTCAGCTTGAATCAACACCAGCCTGGGCTGAGCCGAGGTGTCTTCTTGGCCTGGCAGGGGCTGCAAGAGAGCAGGAGCAATTCCTCATCCCTCACCCACCCTCATTTGCTGGTCATGACAGTCTGCCACCAATGATGTGCCCTATATGTATATAAAAATATATACATCTCTTCCTTGAGGGACACTCCGTATCCAAGGGGCTTTACAGTGTTCGTGGCACGTTGAAAGGTTTGTTAAAAAAGCTGGGGTTTAGAAACAGCCTCCCTCTCCACCTGACGAGGAAAGCAATGGGAAAAGGAAGTGCATTTTGATATCCTGGGTGGCTGATGTGGAAAAGCAATGCAGAAACTGCTGTGGAGCAAGAAGGTTTGAAGGCTGGAGCTGGCTGCTGGGTGTCTGGTCTCCGTGGGCCATTTTAAGTCACTAATCTGGCAGAAAATTCATGCAACAAAAGCAATGCATGGAAGGGTCCAACAAGTGCCAGGAGCTGGATCCTTCTGCTGGGACACCAAAAAAGGAGAAGAAAGAGATGAAAGAGGAAAGTCTCCCCATCTTTGGCACTGGTGAGCCGCGTTGGTGCAGCTGCCTGCAGAAGAGCAGCCTGAGGCCACATTCACTGTAAGTGAATCTGGGCACTGCCACAGTGTCCTGCATCACGCATCCAATGAGCATCAGGAGTGCAAGGACACGTTTATCTCTGCTGAGATGAAGCACATGGTGTAGCATGTACACCAGCACAATGCTTTGTCCTACTCTAGTATGTGCTTTGCCAGTGCCCCAGCCAATTCACCCCTTAAAAAATATAAGAAAATTGAACCAACAGAGGGAATTTGCTTCAATGTGGACATAGAATTGCTTATCTGGCACCCAGATGCCTTCCAACTGGATTTGGCATCTTCTGGCAGCACAGCCTTACACCAATAATTAATATGGAGCAGCTGACTTCATAGCATTGTAATTTAACGTTAACTTCCATCTGCAGGCACCGAGAGTGTTGTGGTGATGTATTGATAGCAGTATAAACGTATCTCATGTGCCTGTACAATGAATACAGCTTACACAGCTGCTCCTGGGGAACTTACCGTGGAGGAACCAGAGCAGATGAGCCTGGTTGGAGAGCTCGGTAACTGGCACGATCATGAGGTGTGTGAATGTTCTCCCATGTTACACCACCAATTCAAGAGGTCCAGCGAAACATGAATACACCTGAAAAAGCATTTACTACTATAAATGATGCTGAAAATGAATATGGATGCAATACAGCTGAGCCCTTTTTTAATGCATTTTTCCATTTACGTTTGTTCATTGGGAGTACTTGAGCTGAAGTCAATGTCACTGTTTCCTTTGGAGAATCAGTCCTTTTATTTGTGTTAAATCATCCACTTGCAGTAAGAGGAAAAAAAAAAAAAGAGAAATTAAAGCAGGCTGTCACTGTAGCATAGCTAAGGATAGGAAGAACAGTGCAAAGTAACTGAAGTTTTTCTGTTGAGAGTGTGCTTTTAAAGGGTCGATCAGCAATGAGCGTAACTTGGGCATGCTGACAGCCCCATTCCTGCTCTGTCACAGTGATACATAAACCCTGAATAAATCCCTGGGTATTCCTGGGTCATGTTTGCTTTTTCTCAGACGAGTTTCCCAGCTAATGCTTTCAGAAACAGGTTTGAAATTAAGATTTCCATATTTATGTTCCAGTTAACATAGATACATTAAAAAACTTAATAAGCTTATGTAACTAATTGCTACATGACATTGTTAACAATTCAGGAGGGGATCTGTACTTAGGTAGATAAGAATGGCATTTGCAATGGCACCAGCTCTGGTAAAATTACAAGGAGCATCAATTGCATGCTTCAGGTAGACTATCCTGAGACTGGAGCCTAAAGGTCTCTGGCAAGGTCCAGTCCCACTGGCAAGGTGTGTGTGTGGGGAGCCACGGGCCACAACCCACTTGCAGAGCTTAAACAGGGTGGTCGGCCTGTAGCCCCCACCCAGGGACTTTCCATGTCCGAGGGATGAGATGAGGTTGTGGTCGCAGCCCGGGTCTCGGCATCACCTCTTTGCCATCACAGCCTCCCTGTGTCGAGCAAGACCCTTGGGGCATGTCTGCAGAGACTGGGGCTTTCTCTGTGCCTGCTCTGAGCCGGCTTGATGTGTCAGCTGCTCTGCCGGAGCCAGTGTGCCTGCTCCAGTATGGAACTGGTGTCTAGGGTGCTGCGAGGGCTTCTGGAGCTCCCAGATCACATCTGGCCAGCTTGGGGCAGGGGCAGGGCAGCTGGAGGTGTTTGTAACTTGTAGATATGCTTTACATTTCCGTGTTTCCTGCTTCCCCACCATAAACAAAGAAATACCACATCCCCAAACTTTTGGGACAGGAAGGCGGCACGCTGCCTGCGTGTGTAGGTAGTGCGGCGCTGGCGACGACCAGCAGAGCATGGCGGGTGTTCAGCCCATCTGAGACTGCTGAAGATGTAAATTCCCCTCCTGCTTGTGTGCAGACATGGTCCTCGCTACTGACCAGGCTCATGGGCACAACATGCTCTCCAGAGAAGCTGAGGCATGGCTTTTAGGAAGGCAGGGCTCAGGATTTAAAAAATCAAGTGCTTAGACCCTTCCCTTCCCAGTTAGTGCAGAGTTTTATACAGATGAGGCAATAGGCTGGGGCTCTTTCGCCCAGTCTCCCAGGAAGCCACCTCTGGCCAACAGCTGTGGCTGCAGAAGCGTGAACTCATCCCTCCCGTTCACTGCAAAGCCTCCCTGTGACTATTTAGACGCCACCATTTTTAAGCAGGGGCAGGTCTGGGCTCCAGAAGGCACTGCAGGCTTGATGAGGTTTGGCATGCTTTGCTGGAGGAAGCCACAGGCGTAAGTGGCAACTGGTGCCCTGGGCATG
Source organism: Nyctibius grandis (assembly GCF_013368605.1). Lineage (NCBI taxonomy): Eukaryota > Metazoa > Chordata > Aves > Nyctibiiformes > Nyctibiidae > Nyctibius > Nyctibius grandis. Next base: position 6,287,226 of record NC_090676.1, on the reverse strand, counting down.
GACAGGAGCCTGGGTGCTCCCAGGACACCGGGGGCTCTGGCGGACCGTAGCCTCATGGCCATGTTTTGCTGGCCACTATGGTGGCTGGGGTGGCTTTATATGCTGGCTGGGAAAGAGCAGAGGGTACCTGCCCCAGCAGAGAACACCACTGTGCCTTCGAAACCTGGGAACAAACTTGAACTGGTGAAGAGATTTGTGCTGTTTGCGGTGATGTTGCTCTGAGCGGCTCCTAACCAGGCTACAACAGATTTACAGTCTCGCTGAAACGCGAGCGAGGATTCCTTTGGCAGAACTATGCTGGGATAAGCTATGCTGACAGAAGAGCACTTTAGCTGGTGTATTCTGTGTTTACACAAGAGGAGTGCTTTATCGGTCTAGCTCTACTGGCAAATCTTCCCTCGGGCTAGTTAGTCTTCTCTCCGCAGCTTTGCTGTGTAGCTGTATGGGCAGAGTCTCCGAGGGGAGATGCATTTGGCACTCGGCGAGGGGACTTGCGAGAGAGCCTCGCCGTGCCTGCGCGGGGCAGTTTGCCAGGCTCCCCCCCGGGGCAAGCATTGCCCGTCAGCCTGGACCCAGGCTGGAGTGTGGGTCATTCTGGCAGCGCCCCAGCACACACCCTCGGCGCGGACACGGCGCGCTCTGGGGTAACCCATAATTTGCATGGGTGCAGCTTGACCTGGTTTGAGCCCGTGTCTGCTGCTGGATTTGCATCCGTTCAGCTGAGCTGGTTTTGCTTCGCTGCTGTGATTGTTTTCAATTCTAATGCAGCCCAGCACAAGGAAGTGGTGGCCTCGTTCCTCTCCTCTCAGCATCAGGGCTGGCTTTCAAAGGCGACCATCCGTCCTGCACCAATACAACTCTCCATTGTAAAAACTGCCTTCCCTGCCCTCCAAGTTCCCTCTCATTCCTCGACAGACCCTTGCCCCACGGCTCCCCAAAGCAAAACTTCCCTGTGCCCCAGAGGGAGGGAGCAGCTCTTCTCACATCCCCTCCAAGGCTTCCCTCAGCTGCTGCCCAAGGCCACACTCCCAGAGTTATTAATCTCAGCTCTCTGGACCACCAAGTCATCTAACAGTACAAATTTGATCTGGAGCAGGTGTGGACCCAGGGCTGCCTTTCGCTGCGTCAGTCAAAGCACGTGGTTAGGGTCAGCTTCAAAGTTTTTGTGAATTTGTTTCGATGACAGAATGAGGGACCAGGTCTGGCTGCGACGGTGTGGGCAAAAGACATCTTAGCAGCGTAAAACTGCTGCTACCAAGTTAATGCCAGCCTCTTTTTTAATACATTTGCATTGGTAGAGTGAATTTATACTGACTTAGTGCTTTCCAGCGATGGATTTTTGTACTAGTAGTAAGAGATTTAAAGCTGCTTGCACTGTGTTGCCTGGTAGGGTCCGGACTGTGGCTCCTGAATCCCATGGGATGGGAACTCTTGGCTCTTTCCTGAAACAGCTATGTCAGGTTGGAAATCCAGCAAATACCTTTGTTACACCACTTCTCTGGACTGATACGTACTGGGCTTTTTTCACTACTCCAGCAGGTAGAAATGTAGCACAGGCAAAGAGCGAGCTGGGGATCAGGCATGGAGAGCCACAGCTGCCTGGTCACAGCAGTGTTCCTCTGCAAAACTCTGTTACCAACAGCAATGATGGGAGATCTTGGAGCATGGGTGCATGTGCAGGTAGAGGTGAAAAGGGATGACAGAGGGAAAGTTGGAAGCCCAAAAATGAAGATGCCTGAAAGGCTGCCTGAACTCAGATTTGAACCAAAGCACCCTGAATCATATTGCCTCCATTTTATTACTGAATAGCAAAGAGTGCAGGATTTTAATACAAGAAAAATCATTTGAACATCCCAAGTCTGTGTTCTTCTGCAATCATACCTGCATGCAATTAGCCAAACCTAGATAAGAAGTTTCTAAGTAGTGTAAATTTTTTCCCCTCAGAGTATCTCCTTTGTGCCTTTGCAGCAGTAGTGCTGCATGAAGCTTTGCAAATAATTTTGCACAGAAAAAAAAGAACTATTAAAAAAAAAAAACCACCAGACCCAGCATATATTTGCTACAGTAACCATGCAACATCATCCTGGACTCCTGTCCCTGCAGATACACCTGCAAAATCAAGCCCTTGAGAATGCAGCTTGGAGCAGGTTTGGAAGAATTTGGAGGTATTTGCTAGCACCTGATATTTTATAATGCTGACAGCCCTTCACTGGTGCCTTATTAGCGTGATTATAAATGACACAGTGCATTAGGTGGAGATTTGACTGATGTAATTTTTGCCAGCAGTTCAGTTCTTTTCCCCACACAGCTCTGCTTCCTCTTGCCATGTAATAGACTTGCAGCTCACCACGGTATCAGCGATGGAGAAACACCACAAAGGAGGGAACGCAGTGCCACCAAACCCTCTGTATTTTCCAATGCATCGCAATTAAGCAAACATCTGTGGTAATCTATTAACGGGGACACGGAAGGGAAGAGAGTGTTCTTGTGCTCTGCTTTGCTGCTAAGTGATAAAAAGGCCAAAGATTTTGAGAGTTTTGTGTTTCTCTCTAATTTTTTGTCCCTCTGAGCTTTTCGCCCATACGTGATGCATTTCAGAATTTGTCCAGCCAAGCCTTGATGGACACTCCGGGGAAGACTGGCTATTTAGAGGGATTAGGAGTTTTCAAGAAAGTGGACTATGGGAGTAAAAGAGTAACTGAATTTGTTTTCTTTACATATTTAAATTGCCTACAGGGAAAACACTCAGCTTCAACTCACATGACCCATTTCCCTGACACTGAGGTCAGTTTACTGATTTCATCACCCCTTTAAGATGACTGAAGAGTGAAAGGTAACTAGAAATAAGGCATCTGACTGTTCTGTAAATTCCTTTCCTACTGTACAGGTACTGTCTGCATCTCTGCTGAACTCCTCTATACTGGGCTCAAAAATCATCTTTGAAAGTGTTTAGATTATTTATCTATTAGGATTTGAAAGTTGTGCATGTCTCTCTGTGTGTATGGATGTACATGGAGAAGTGGATATTTTAAAAACCACACTTAACACACTTGATTGATTTTCTGAAGGTGCACAGGCTGCAGGACTCCTAGAAGCTGGGGATGGAAAAGACCTTTTGTACCTGGTGCCCATCTCTGTCAGTGGAGGAACCTTCCCCAAACCACCACTGTTGTGCCCCAGCAGTTGTTTTTCTTAAAGCATGGTGCATCATTTAAGGTATCATGTAGGGTGTATACACCCTGAAAGCAGAGGAAAGGATAAAGAGAGCATCTCATGGCAGATGTTTTTACAGTGCAAGTATAGCTCAGTGACAATCCCCGCTAAAAGGGCAAAAGGAATGGGAGGCTCATATGGGAGGATCTGAATTAGATCCAGCCTGAATTGGGCTGAGCTCATTTCTGTGTCTGTGTTTGAAATATTTGCTTTCCTGCCATTTTAGCCTATGGGATTCTTTCTTCTTGTGGTACCAGGGCTTTTTTTTTTTTCTTATTGTAGTATAAGCAGTTAGCTGTAGGAATGTGTGATCCATCAAGGCTTTATTTTTTAAAGTATGAATTATGTGTATTGTGCCAAGAGCCTGTTTATCCTTTTGCTTTCAGAAAACAGCCTAAACATATGAATCCTGATTTCACATTTAGCATTGTGGTGTTTTGACTGTTTTTGGTTTTTGATCTTTTTTTTTTTTTTTTGATGTGGAGTCTGCTTCCTCCACTAACGAACTTAGTTCAATTACACAGTTCAGCAACAACATCCTTTGGAGCAATGCTCTGGCTAACAGCAATGAAGTTCATGTCACTGCTGCTCCTAATGGACGCAAATGGAGGGAATAAAAAAAAGCGGAGGACCTCTTCACCACAGAGTGATCACACCACTGCAGGCAAAATGTCAGAGCCCTGGAGAGGTACCTCAGGATCATTAGGCAGAGATGCAAGGGTCTTGGGGACCATGGCTCCCCTTGGTCCCACCTGTTAAGAATCCAGCTCTTGTCAGCACTGAGATCGTTATCCTTGTTTTATGAATGAGGAGACCCAGGTAAATGCAGCTGCCTTCGCAGTTGTGGTCATCCCCTGCCTCAAGGAGAGGGACAGGTTGGGAATTTGGGTCTTCCTCACCCCTGTCCCGTGCTGTGGCTGCAGGCAGGCTCGTGTGAGCTCCCTCTCCCTCAGGTATCCGTCTCCTGCCACAAACCATCCAGCTCGACAAAACTTCTTGTGTACGAAAGCCAGAGAAGCTCCTTGCAGGAGCCCGAGGCAGCTGTGCATCGCTGCTGAGCCTCTGCCACATGCCATACAGCACCTAACCTGGGGCCCGAAAGCGCCTGGTGTCAGTCTGTCACTCTGCCCGTGAATTGCTAAACACAACCTCTCCGCTGCAGGCTCACAGCACGCTAAGGCCAGGGGACTCTGCTCCTCCAGCTCCATCGGGGAGGAGCAGGAAGAAAACATAGCTGGAATCGTGTTTATTAAGCAAATTAATAGGTTGGCAAAAAAATAGCCGCGGTGTGGGCACACTTTCTTCTCGCCTCCTGCAGAAGCGGGGGCTGGAAGCGGAGGCAGGGAGCTGGACAGGTGATGAGTGCTGGACGGGGTGTCCTCCCCCGGCTCCCCATCGCCTTCTCTGCTGGGGGGCAAGCTGCGGGGGGCCCAGGGCTGGGGCCGGCACATTCACAGCCCCCGACGGGGCTCCGGCTCTCCTGCCGCACCTCAAATACCGGTGTAATAGTGGTGTGGGTGCCCAGAGCGCTGCTGGAGCCGCGGCAGCCCCGGGAAGGTGGCGGCAGCCCGGCCCGCCGCCGGGGCGGTGCAATGGGGCCAGCGCCTCCCGGGCGGCCGCTGCCCTCCCCGGGGGGGCGAGGAAGAGGCTCCCGTCGGTCAGGGATGCTCCCGGGTGCCAGCAGCCACGGGGAAACACATGCACACACACCCCTCCATCCCCCGGGCACCGTAAAGGGAGGAGAAACGGCGGATCAGCGGCCAAAACCTCCTTAAAATGCCCCGGCTCCACCGCGGCCCGGTGGGACCCGTCCAGCGGCGGGGAACGACCGTGCGAGGCAGCCACCGAGAGCAGAGCCCGGCGGGGGAGGGAAGGTCCCTTCGTTCCCTTCCGGGGCTGGGGGGCTGCCGGGGCCAGGGTTTGGGAAGGGGGAGGACAGACTGGGGAGGGAAGGGGGACACGCGGATGCGGTGCGCAGGCGCGCTGCTGCGCGCTGCTCCGCGCCCAGGTGTCCGCGGCTCCGCCACGGAGGCAGCTACCGGCGCCGCACGCCCCATGGCTCTGCTGGGGAGGATCGACTGGCAAGTACGTACCCCCGCACTTGTCCCGGCCTCCCCGAGACCCCCCCCAGCCCCCAGGAGCCCCCCCGCAGACCAGCCGGGGCGGGGGGCGCCTCTGCCCCCCCGGCTTTGGGCTGGGGGGTGTCCTGCCGCTCCGGGCTGCAGGGCGAGGCGGGGGGGGCACCCCGCTTTCCGCCCCTCCCCGCGGACTCGGTGTGGAAGTCACACGGAAAGTCTCCCGGGCCCGCGGGGCAGCAGCTGCCTTTGTAAAGCTCTGCAGGAGCCGAGGCGACAATCCGGACAGGTTGCCTCAGTCTCATTAATGATACAGATACGTGTGTGTTAAAATAATTTTTAGAGGAAGAGGGAGGTAACTAATTAGCATCCCCACGCTCTCTTTTAATTGCTGCCAAATAGGAAAACTACTGAATGTGACAGAGGCTCAGCAGCGGGCTCTGGCTCCCCTCCCGAGAGCGTGTTCACACCTGGGGGTGCTTTATGGTCCCCCATGGGAAACAGCATCCTCGTAAAAAGAGAGGTGTGCGGCGGAACTAAGCTCCCAGGGAGCAAGAAACCACTTCTCCTTGGAAACGGGGGATGTCCCCAAAGTAAGGACACCAATTTTTATTTTTGAATAAGTAAATAAAGCTGTCACCTGTCAGGAGCCACCTCCCTGGCTGCTCCTCGGTTCCTGCACAGCTCTGACCCGTGTCTCAAAGGGAGTGTCCAGGGAGGTACCGTGTCCTTGCAGCAGCCCTGGCTGCCTGCGCCTTCCCTGTGCCCGGGAGTTCCCTGGAAAGAGAGGGTTTCACAGGGGGGGGGTGGGCACAGCCGTGCGCTGCCGCCGGTGGGCTCTGCAGGTGCCCCCGGGCCCGCCCGCCTGCAGCCGCGTCTCTGTCGGTTTGCGCATAAACGGAGAGGGCTGCGGAAAGCCACGGTCCGGAGGAGGAGCGTCTCCAAATGGGTTATCCCCCTCATACCCCCCAGGAAAGGCCCGAGCCCAGATGCCGGGCCGTTAGCCCTGGCATTTACGCAAGGCATCCCTCGAGAGAAGCACCCGGGGCGGGAGCCTCGCTCGGTCCCGGCGGCGGCACCGCCGGCGCGGAGGGGGCCGGACACCCCGCGGGGGGCGGCGGGCACCGCCTGCCCTCCCCTTGCCCGGCCGCTCGCTCCCCGCGGAGCCCAGGCCCCTGCGCCGGTCCCTGGCAGCTGCCGCTGCTACGAGCAGAGACCGAGGAGCAAGTGGATATGTGGGAAAGTTTTTCTCAAACTTCCCCGTATTTAGCCTCTTCTCTGCTTTCTCGGTTCGTTTTCTAGGAAGCCAAGTGCTTCTTTTGGTCGCCTTGTTTAGGTAATTTCTTCGAAATCCCTCATCCTCTTCCACTCTATTTATAAATATAAATATACACACACAACAACAAGAGAAAAGAAACTTAATTCATCTTCGTGATTTTGGCCACCAAAAGAAACAAAACGAAGGTGTTCAGACCTTGACAATTTCAAAGAGTGAGAAAATCATGGTCCCTTCTCAGTGTGACATTTCTGAGCAGAAAGAAAATCTGGCTTCTGATGGTATGGTAAAAATTACCGATCTTGCTACAATACAGAGTCTCTTCGGAAGGAAGAAGAGCTGATCCCAAACCTGGGAAGCTCGACGGTTCCCTTCCTCGTTTCTTTCTAAATCCATCTTGTCCCTTTAATACAAATGAACCTTAAGCTCCCCCTGTCTTTTATTATTTAGATTCCTAGTCTTAATGACGCCAGGAGCAGCGCAAGCACACTCGCTAATAATCGTCGCGAACTGCATTTCAAAGAAACATCCCTAGAAGAAAAACACCGTCGTTTAAAAAAAATAAATAGAGACTCCACCAAAAATGATAATGCGGAGTCCCTGCTGATGATGGGCTTAATGCAAACTGCTGCAAATCAGCACCTGCGTGCTAGATAAGGCAGATAACACCTCCAACAGTTACTTCCAGCGCCCCCGTCCTCCTCTTTTTTTTTTAAAGGTCATTCATTTAGTCGGATGGAGGTTTTTTGTGTTTTTTTTTTTAATTATTATTATTATTGTTATTTTTCTTCCCCGATCCTTAGGAAAAAAAAGTGAGGGAAGTGTGAAGTGGTTTAAATCTCGAGTCGTGGGTCTATCTCGGGCGGCTCGTCCCCGGGCACGGAGGTAGCCGAGATTTCGGCAGCCAGCACTGTCCAGGGTCATCTTTTGTCCCTGTCACAATAAACAAACACTTGCTTCTCTCATGTAAATGAGCAGTGATCCGGATGCACCTTAAAACACTGGGAGAAGTCGTTGCTTTTGCAAACGATGTTCATTTTGTCTGACACACATAACTGCATAGATCAAATGGCTGCAGAAAGGTAGCAATTTGGCAGGGAAGTATTTTCTAAGCTTAGATGAAAGTGTGCTCACGGCGTCCGAAAATGCCTATCTCACCTCCCACCTGCTTCCCCAGCCCCAAATTTGCGCGAAAAGATGAGACAGGCGGGATTTTCGTTAAAAAAAAAAAAAATAATGATGCGAAGAACCAGTGGCACAATTCACACAGCCCCGAATCGAGGGCGCTGAATCAGTGCTGCTTTACCTACCAGGGGTTCAACACAACTGCAATAATCTTGTCGGATAATTAAGTAAATTATACCTTAAACGTTGGTAGCTTACCAGCTGTAATCAGTAATTCAAACTCGTGACAATTATGCAAATTGAGCTCAGGCTGGCGCTCGGATTTTCTCGTTTTTGCAATGAGGACTTTTCCCGAGTTTATTTCGCCCAGAAGCCGCCGTCCCCGTCGAGCGCGGGGCACCGCCGCTGCGCCCCCCGCGCGGATTTCGGCAAAGTCCTTCCGCGGGGGGGGGGGGCACGCCCGACACTGCTCTCCCTCTACCCCGAAAAATACCCCAAAACCGACGTGGGGGGGGGCTTTTTGGGGCAGCATGGTTGCAGCGTGGGTCCGGGGGTATGTCCACGCGTGACCCCTTCCCCGCGCCCTGAGTGCTCCGGGGCCGCTGAGGCGGGGGCACCGGCTCTGCGCTGCCTCCCCACCCCTCCGCGGGCGCGGAGCGCAGCGCGGAAGGAGTGGCTTGAGGCTGCGCGCTCCCTCCTGAGTGGCTGGCGGCCGCAGCTCCCAAGCCATCCCTGGGGAGGAGTTATGATAATCCTATTGCCATTAAGGGCGTCTGGGCAGGGAAAAAAACCCGAGTGACCATTAGCGCGGAGGTTTAGTCCTTCATCTGCCTTCATGCCCGCCAACTGAGCTCCGTCCGGGGGGCAGCTCCTCTTCCCCAGCGCCGACGTGGATTTACCGCCCGTGGGGGGGGGCTGAGCTCTCGTCTGTTTTCGGCACCGCACACCTGGTTTGGACGCTGGACGCCATGTTGTGGAAACTAGCAGATAATGTCAAGTATGAAGAGGACTGCGAGGTGAGACGCGCGGGGAGGGGTGGGGAGTGGGGAAGGGGGGTCCGGCGTGGGGCAGCGCGGAGCTCCGCCGCCCCCCCGAGCCGCGCTGACCTCCCTCCCCGCTCGCTTTCAGCCGGCACCCGGCTCTCCTGCCTCCCCGCCGGGCAGGATTTGTCCCTTCCCGAAGACCCCCGGTTTGCTTTTTTTTTTTCCTTTGGAGGTGCGAATTTTATTTTTTTTTTTCTGACTCTTCTGAACTTTTAAACAAAGTGGGGTGAAAGCCCTGTCTGGGAGAAACGAGCCCACACGTCGCGTCCCCCACCCGCCCGGTGGAGCAGCGTCTTACGGGATCGGGGTGTCCCCCCGCGGCGTGGGTAGGAGAGCTAACAGCCGGGGCCGAATGCAGAAGCGGGCAGCCCCCAGCCCGACGGCGGAGCGCGGAGCCGAGTGCCCCAGACTGCCGGGCCGGGCCGGGCTGCGAGGCGCCGGCCCCGCTCCGGGTGGACAGGGCCGGGAGCTGCGGAGGAGCCGGCCGGCAGGTAGCAGCCGCGGAGCAGCGGCCCGCCCCGAGCAGACCTTCCTTCCCACGTTCCCCTTCTCCGCGGAAGCGTCTCCCACCCCCCGTGAGCTGCTCCCGGGTTTTGATCTCTCCGAAAGCGGCTGTCCCCCCCGTGTCCCCCCGCCCCGGCTCCATTGGCCGCGGTCCGCCTGCTTGGCTCCTACAGATTAGCGGCAGTCCCCGCTTCACGCTCCATTGGGACCCCATTCACCTCTTATTAACTAGCCCTGTTATTTTAATGACCGTGAAGCCAGAAGCGGCTAAATCCCCGGATCAGCTCAATGTAGACATTTAAGCTTTGACTACTGAGATTTGAAATCGGGGGAGAAGCAGAGATGGGACGGCTGGAGGGAGAAACACCGCCCTCCCCTGCCGCGCCAGCAGCCGTCGGGCCGCAGCTGTGCGCTCTGGACGGCTCCCGGGGCCTCGGGGAGGGACGGGGTGCCCGAGGGACGGGGTGCCGGGGGCCTCCAGCCTGCTCTGCCCGCGGCCCTTCTCTCCCAGGGCAGCGGGTCCCCGGCCTCGGAGTCTCATCCCCAGCCGGGGCAGCGCGGCGGAAATCGGGCTGCGTCGCTGATTTAAATTTTTCTTATTTTAACGATTCTCCCAACGACAAGCGCGGGGGCTAGTCCGTTGTGCTTGTGACGAGGAGAGCAGTGAGAACCGGTTTGTAATCCCTTCCCTGGGAGTGCGGCTGATTTCCCACGCGAAGTGCCTTAAAAAGAAAAGACTCCCTGGGCAGGAGCAGGGCGGCTCTCTCCTCTCCCTCTCCTCTCCCCCGGTGCCAGCCAGTGCCACCGCCCGCAGCCCCGAGCAGCCGCCGCCTGGCGCGTCCCCCCGGGTCTGGAGTGCTCCCGCTGCTCGCCAGCCCCCGCTGACGGCCGCCTCCCTTCTCCCCCACCCTTCTGTGCTTTCCAGGACCGGCACGATGGGAGCAGCAACGGGAACCCGCGGCTCCCCCACCTCTCGGCCGTCAGCCAGCACCTGTACAGCCCGGCTCCGCCGCTCTCCCATTCGGGCGCCTCCGACTTCCAGCCCCCCTACTTCCCCCCCCCGTACCAGCCGCTGCCTTACTCCCAGTCCAGCGACCCCTACTCCCACCTCGGGGACCCCTTCTCTATCAACCCGCTGCACCAGCCGCCGCCGCCGCCCCCCAGCCAGCAGCAGAGCGCTTGGCCCAACCGGCAGAGCCAGGACCCGGCCGGCCTCGCCCCCCACGGCCGCCCCGGCCTCGTCCCCCACCTCTCGGCGCTGGAGAGCGGCTCCGCCGGCGGCCGCAGGGAAACGTACCGGCGCTCCGAGCTCCTCCTGCCCCACGGGCACGGGCTGGACGCCTCCGCGTTGGCCGATAACCTGGGTCTGCATGACATGGCCCATCAGATGGAGGAGGTGCAGGTAAGACCCCCCCGGACCCCCACAGCCCCCCGGGCCGCCCCGAATCGGGAGAGGATGCCCGAGCGCTCCGCTGCGGAGCCAGGCACTGTCCCCCTCTGCACATCCCAGCTTTACTTGCCCCATCGCTGTCCTTGGAGCGAAACCCTTAAAATGGGAACGCGCGGGGCAGGGGTGGGTTTCCCCAAAGCCCCCCGGCTCGTTCCCCCTCAGCTTTTTCAAGGTGCGAAATTTTCTCCCCTTTCTCTTTCCAGAATGTGGAAGATCAACACTTATTAATGCATGACCAGACTGTCATTAGAAAAGGTCAGTAAGGTGGCACTGCAGTTTACTTTCCCTTGTCAATAGTTAAAGTTTAATGATGCACCGGTGAATTGACGCCTTATTATCTTTAAAAAAAAGACAGATGCTTTCGGATCTGGGAAGGTGAAGGGGTTTTTATGACACTCTTTCCATCGCTGGATTTTTCTAACGCCACCCGAGGGGAGGTGGCGGCGGGGACAAATCCCCGGGGCCGCCCCGGCCCGGCGGCGGCAGCGAGCCCGGGTGGCGAGACTCCTCCGGGGACACTGCGAGTCCCTGCTCTTGTGCGTGGCTTTAATAGAAACCAGGACCTTGGACCGAATTTAATGCTGCCTTGGAATATGTGTGTGTAAAGTGACACGGGGCTTTTTTTTGTTGTTGTTTGGATTTTTTTGCTGTTGTCGCTAGCACTCGAAGACAGTTTGGGGTTCGGGTTTTTTTTTTTGGTTTGTTTTTCCTCTTCATCTTCTTTACAAGACTTGAGAAGGGGATGAGTTCACTGGCATAAGCCTGCTCGGCTTTATCTTAATCGAAATTGTTTTGTAACTGAGGCTTTAAGGAAGGATAAAGACGTATTGACTCAATTTACAGTAATTTAGTTTTGTTTTTTTTCCTGCTTTTGTTTTTAAACAAATTTTTGCTTTAAAGAAAAAATCAGTGGAAGTTCCCTCTGAAGACTTCAAACAAATACCTAACTGAGGAAAAGCAGAAGTGTTTGTCAGAGCGCTGATTGCTGCGTTTGGCTCATGGGAGAATAATTTCGCTGTCAGATGCACCACTGAAAAATCTTTCCCCCCCCGGGGAGCGGGGCCGACCTCGGCTCTTTAACCCTTTCGAGCGGTGCTGGGAGCCAGCAGCGCACCACCGGGGTTAACTGGGTGGATTCGCAAGGGGTTGGAAAAGCTGGATCTGTGGTTTGCTCCTTGCAAAGCCTTTGTTGTCCCTGCTCACCTACAGGCTGAAGCCATTAACAAGCAACGTTTTTACTTTCAGTTCTCTTCTGGGCTGCATCCCTCTCTCTGTCGTACTGGCTGTTATGAATTTGTTTGGATTAAATTCCAAAGGCGGTTTCTTCAATCCGTGTGTGTGAGGTGGAAGATGAATCCCAGCAGGAACTGGGAGGCTTCTCCCTGCCCCGACAGGGAAAGAGTTTTTGGCAGTAGCTGGAGGATGCTAATTTGGAGTCTGTAGTTGTATCGGGTGTTTTACAGTACGGATTTGCTAACTTGCAGCACGCTGCTTCAGAGATGTGCTCTTTGTGCGTTTTTTACGAAGTATCCTTAGTTGTGTTCGGCAGCTTCTTGAGATCTAGTGTGGCAAAATATAGCTGGTCAGGAGCAGTTGGGGCGACCTTTGGGTTGCAACCAAGTCCCGTGCTGCAGATGGATGCTGGGGATGGGGGTCAGTGGCATGAGCATTTAACACAAAACGAAATCCTGTCTCCTGGTCTTTTTTTTTTGTAGAAAGGAAATTCACTTGCCACTTCCTATTCATTTTCCCCTTTTATAAAATACCTGCTTTCCCTCCTCCTCTCGCAGGTCCCATTTCCTTAACGAAAAACAGTGCTCTGAGTCTCCCCTGCCAAAAGGATGGATTAATTGGAGTGGTCATAAACCCCAATGAAGTATTCTGTTCGGTTCCGGGGAGACTCTCTCTCCTCAGCTCCACGTCGAAATACAAAGTGACAGTAGCAGAGGTGCAGAGGCGGCTCTCGCCCCCCGAGTGTCTCAATGCCTCTTTACTAGGAGGAGTACTCAGAAGGTAGGCTGCGACTCCCCGTACAACCAGCCCCATCGTGTCTATTGTTGGTGATTTTTCTTTTTTTTTTCCTGTGCTTGTGTGTGTGTGTGTGAGCAGGCAGGTTAGCACAAGGAGGAGCTAAGAAAGCCTTTCAGCAAGTTTCTGATTTTTAAGAAGCCCAACAACACTGAATCCTATTAGGCTTTGGAAATAAAACTTCTTTGCACTTCTGCTACTTCTCGAGAAGTGCTATTAATTAACAGCTCTGACAGCAATTCTCATTCTCTGTTTGAAGCTGGATTTTTGTCTCAAAAATGGTTCATGGAGCTTTCTTATTCCTGGGACAAACTGTCTCCCCATGAAATGGTTTTTGGATTAAATCTCGTGGTCTTGATTAATCGTTACAAGGACACTTTATATGTCCTTTTTTGCATACGCTTAATTGGGCTTGTGATTATTCTACAGCTGTTGGTTTTGATGGTGCAGGTTTTGAGACATTTTGATTTTGACCTCTGCTGTGTTTCATCCTGGCTGGTTTGTAGTAGAGCATTTAAAAAGTAGGTCACTTGAAAAGAGAGCCTGTTTTTTATCTTTCCCCCCAGTAGAACCCTATTGAATGTCAGTAACTGGAATTTCTCATCTTTAAAAAGAAGTGTTCCCTGAAGATAAATAAGCCCCCCCTTTTTTTTTTCTTTAATTACAGAGCCAAATCTAAAAATGGTGGCAGATCATTAAGGGAAAAACTGGATAAAATTGGCTTGAATCTTCCCGCTGGTAGAAGGAAAGCTGCAAATGTGACACTATTGACATCTTTGGTGGAAGGTCAGTCTTGAACATGTCTTAAAAATAAACTTAAAAATAAGCATGAAAAGGCTAGAAAGTCAATGAACGTAATAGTTTTTTTGTTTGTTTTAAAGTGTGTGTGATGGGAACATAGCAGCAACTAACAGCTGTGTTGCCTTTGGGGGGCTCCTCTCTCCTTCTCCCCTCAAATCTGGTCTCTAAGCCCTTGGCCTCGGAGCCCTACCGGCACAAACCCAGCTAATACTCCTCTTCCTCACGGCTGCATCGCAGGGATACTGGCAGGGATGCAGGAACTCCTTCATGCCAAGATGCTCAAAATGTGTGTTTGTCCAGTCTCTGTTTCTGGAGGGGGCTGGCTTGTTTTGGGGTTTTGTAAGCGTGTTTGCAGGGACAGGCAGGGAAGGCAAAAGGGGTGAAACTCATCACATTAGTGGGTTCGGTTCCTTATTGGGAAACCTAAAAACTCTGGGGCAGCTGACTCCAATGCCTGGCCCTCCCTCAGCGGTATCCTCAGAAGCTTTTCTAATAAAAAAGCATATAAAGTGAGATTTATAGCTTTTGACTTCCTGATAGGAAACTGGAGCCCCTTTAATCTGTAATGTTATGTGGACCCTCTATCAGTTAAGCTGACTAGAACAGTGTGTGTGTATATATACACACACATCTGTATGTATGTGGTTATGTTTTGCCTTTCTGTGTAAAGCAGGTCCTGGTAGTGGTACAATTTAACAGGAATAGAAGCAGCAATTGAAAAGTGAAAAACGATCTAACGATACCTTACTGCTATTTCACTTCTACATCAGTTCAAATAATACAGCAACTTCCATTTAAAACCTTTCTTTGGAAGTTGGGTTTAAGAGAGCTTATGTGTGTGCACATGCACACGTGTACATTACAGGTAACGCACTAATCATTTTTTTTAAGCCTGATGAAATTGCCTTAATGAAAAAAAGTGGCCTAGTTATAGACCTTGCAATTTTATTTTCTATATGAAAACGTTTATTAGAAGGAAAGTATTTAGAAAATATACTAAACTGATAAACACTTTATTATATAAGTGGAATTTAGTTGCCAAGTTTTCTAGATATCAGTGGACAATTTGATCTGACTGAATTCTAGTCTTTGCTGCACAGTTAACCTGGATAGAGATGGGAGTTTTTCTTTATAGTATTATAGCAAGAGAATTATTTTTTGTAGCAGTCACCATGTAGGTATTTTCTTTTCTTGATGCAAACTTACAAAGAAACACTGATCTATCAATTAGAAAATGGTAATGAGTGGTATAGTGGTAACGTAGCAGTGTCCCTTTCTAAAACAGGAATAAACTTCAAAAGTTCACAGCAATTTCCTTAATTTCCCCGATCTCCTTCTAACCAATAGATGTTACTACATTTAATAAGCGTTCCCTTTTACCCACGCCAGGTGAAGCTGTACATCTTGCTCGTGACTTTGGTTATGTATGTGAGACAGAGTTTCCTTCCAAAGCAGTGGCCGAATATTTAACTAGACCACACATGGGCCGCAATGAAATGGCAAACAGGAAGAATATGCTTCTTGCTGCAAAGTAAGTTTTGGGCTTGGATTTTTTTTTTTTCTTCTCCTTTTTAAAAATGCTTTTATCTGACTGTGAGTATCAGTGACTGGGGATAGTTTGGTACATTTTCATGTGTAATTTTCATCAGGGAGATGAAGCAATTCTTTTTATTTGGTTTTGGTTTGAATTCAACTATGTCAGCAGTTATTTTAGTCTGAGCCAATAATAATAATAACAACAATAACAACCCCGTACGATAACTCTAAAGCAGTTTGGACCAGTTCTGTTCTTTTTTCTTTTAACTGTACTAAAAACTTAAGAAAAAGTCCTATATTGGGACAGCTCTATCTCTAAAAAAAGATGTCCCTAGGTCTGACAGGGTTGAAGACCTGGAGAGCAGTTGTGGCCTGGGAATGTGAACCAGTGTGGGGACTGGGAGCAGGAGATGGTTCACCCACCTCTGCGTACGTGCAGCCCAGAGGGGCATCTCCAGGGAGAGTTCCTGGTGGGAGTGCTGGGTGGAAGGGAAGCTCGGCCGCTGTGTCCTCGTAACTGCTCTTGGCAATAGGAGCACACGGGTTCCCCCGTGGGACGCCAGGAGCCAAGCACTGTGATAGTCCCTTTTCTCAATTCTGGCTGAAGATTTTTATTTCTGTGAAAGCCAGCCTTTGGTAGCTGTGAAAAATCCCTGTACTTAACTAAAATCCTATTGCAAAGCTTGATGATCAGCAAAGGAAGGGTAAAGGAGAGAAGCTTTGTTAGGGCAGTTCTGCTGTACCTGTAAATAAACCGTGTACTGAACAGGTCTCTGGTAGGAAATACCTGTGTGGTTACGCTTATCTTAAACGGGTCACTGTCCCCTTTCCCCTGCACCAGCCTTCCCAGGCTGAGGTTTACCAAAGCCTTCAGTTCACGACCTGTTCTGGTCTGAGATGTTTTCTGGTTTGGGGTCGATGTAATTCCTTGCTTTTAAAAGCACCCTCGTTTTGCAGAGGATCTGAGAAAAGCCTGCCTAAACTGCTAAGAATTGTCCTGACTTTGGGCTCGGATCAGGCATGCAAAACACTCCTCCTGTTGCTGAATTAATCCAGCCTTCCTGAAAGAGACACCTTCTTTTACAGGAATATATCTCTTAGAAATTTAGAAATATAGCCTCTCACTTTCCTATAGCTTTTTACTCAGCGCTACTCTTCCGCTCTTCAGTATTTTCATTATTGGTACTGTTATTGGCGCTAATAACAATCATCTTTTGGAAGATGTTTGTGATTGAGAAATTCTGATAAAGTGATGATTCTGTTAAGATTGCTCAGATCCTGTGAAATCCCATCAAGGGGACAGATTTACAAGCAGCAAACAACATATGCTGGAGCATTATTAACCATTCATGTTTTGCCAGGCATATGGGTTAGTGTTTGCAGGATCAGGGCCTGGGTCTCTGTTAAAGAGGGCATATGCATATAATATGCACAACTAAATTGAATCTCCTATTCAGCTGCTTTAGTCTTTCTAAATCACTTAACTGCAGCTGTGGAAGTTCTCATAGAAACTAGCCCTAAATTCCCACTCCCCCCATAAAATCTAGAGCAAATGATGCAGAGCCAGCCAGACACCAGAGGTGGAGAGATGATTTTGCAGAGTGTGTATGTGTGTTTGTGACATAGATGTTACAGAAGGTTCATCAGAAACTGGTGCTGATAAATAATAGGCTTTAATTTTAGACACTGCTGCTGACAGAGTAATGAATTTCTGAAAACGCTAATTCCCACGTAACTGCCAAATATTTGATACTGACTTTCTCTGTTATTTTTATTTCTTTATTTGATTTTGCATAAATTCCTACCACAGTGTAAAGCGTGATTGCTTTGTGTCTTGCAGGCAGATCTGTAAGGAATTCACAGACCTCCTCACTCAGGACAGAACTCCTCTTGGAAACACGAGACCTAGTCCCATCTTGGACCCTGGCATCCAGGGCTGTTTGACTCATTTTAGCCTGATCACACATGGCTTTGGGAGTGCTGCCATCTGCGCTGCCATGACATCCGTCCAGAACTACCTAAATGAAGCATTAAAAATAGCAGACAAAACATACATGAACGCTGGCGACCAGAGCCCTGCAGAAACCAACAAAACCATTGATAAAATGGATAAGCACAGGAAATAAAAGGAGAGAAACCAGACTTTAAACTCTTCCCTCCTAAACACAGACTGGGATCTTCTTGCTGGGGGGAACATAGAGATATGTTTTTTGGTATTTTTGTGTTTTTTTTCTTTTTTTTGTGTGGTGTTTTTTTTTTTTTTTTTTTAAGAAAGGAGGGGAAAAAAGGAAAAAAAATCCTCATATTCAGGATCTTCACTCCCCCTGGATCCATGAGACAAGTCTTTCCAAAAGCTGCAGTATCCCTTGTCTGTGGAAGCAATTACCAGAAGATAAGTACTTGGTACAAGTGTATTGAAATCCTTTGCTGTAAAAGTGGTGCTATAAAGGGGATTGATGGAAATATACAAAGAGATATATTTAGATTTCTTTTCCACATCTAAGTATCTAGTGGTGACCAGCTTCTTATATAGTTTATAAGATACGGATTTTAGATGGAAGCCTATTTGTTATCTGATACAGTTTCAGGGTTTTATTCTCTCTAAATGCAACAGTAACAATAAAGCAGTATTAAACAATGGTATATAGATTTATGTACATTAAAATTTTTTATAAACACCTGAAAATAGCAAGATTATTCTGTGGGTTGTTTTTTTGTTTTGTTTTATTTTTCTTTATTTTCAGATTACCATAGGAGAGTACTAAAATCCTGCTAGACTTAAGTTATCTGATGGCATTTGACATGCTTATTTTTATGGAAGTATTCAGGCTTTTAAAAACTGCAGTAATGTTGGCTGCAGTTGAATATTATCTTGATATTTTTTTAACAAGGAATAGTTCAAAATGAAAATGCTTTTAGAAAATTCACTTTCTATGTCTAAGGATATTGCAGCTTTATTCACATATTTATATTGTCTTGTTTTTAAATTGGGGGGGAAACTTGAAAGAATAGGCACATAACTTTTTTTTCCTTTTTTTTTTTTTTTTTGCCATTTAAGGCCAAAAAATATTTCCAGGGAGGCTTTATGTTTATTAAGGGAAGCAGTGTGTTGAATGTAAATATTTATTTATGTGTAATTTAATCGGATTTGTAAATAATGGTGAGCTTTTTAATACTTTTTTTTTTATAAATGGGTTTCAAATTTTAATTTTGGTAAGTATTTCAAAGGTAATGGGTAAGCTAAACATATCTTTAGGTTTATGCACAGGTATGTTATACAGGGTATTTAAGACTTGTTTTTTTTTTAAATATCTCAATTCTTGCCACTGAAGATTAAATCTAATCTGAGGTGTATGTTCACAAAGCAATAATTTTGTGCATCATTCACCTGATAACTGACTAGACATGCAAAATGAGTGTGTGAGTTAGTGTGTATGTGAATAATGGAGGTTCTGAACTATCTTTACATATTTGTAAATGTTCCCAATATAATTCTGATGTATATGATAACCGTATAATAAAAGTATTCTGGATAGAAGCATGGAATGTTTTGTTAACTGAAAACAGTTTTGTTTTCTTTCTATACTTGGGGAATATGGGGCGAGTAGCACTAGAGGACATTATGTATTGAGTCATAATTGCAGCACTTTGTTCGGATTAACAGAACAGAAATATGAAGCTGTTTGCCAGTAAAACTAATGTTTTCAATTAAACACGTTGTGTATTTCCAAGAATCTTTTTTTTTTCCCCCTTCCTAAGATGTCATTATCCTGCTAGCTGCCTATTTAAACGGGCAGCTTAAACACAAACTGCAAGGCTTCCTCTAAATAAAAATCAATCCTACCCGCTTTGTCTTCTAGTGAATCTGACTTTGATAAATATTTGCAAAATCCTGGCATGTGAAATTTGATAGGTCTCCCATCTGGTTTCAGCCCAGTTTTACTGATTTGAGGAAGTTTACAGCATTTTGCAGGAAGTCCCCAAAGTACTCTGTGCGGTAGTGGTGAGGCAGGACCTGAGGCTTTCAGTGGCATTTGGTGTCTGGGATGCAAAATAACCAAACATTTCTGAAGAGAAACTTTTTTCAATGCTTTCTGAAAAAGGAACAACACAAACCTGGGCTTTATTCTATTCTTGGTGTTTCAACACCTGATCAATCCATCAGGCATGTGGCTGGGGCAAATGTGATGGATGGTGACATTGGACATAACTGCGAGTAAGAATTTGGCTCACATCGTGGCAGTGTGTTTCATCCACAGATGTGGAGAAGGGGCAATATGTACAATTTCTGAATATTTTGGTTATAAATTCTTTTTATGTTCTCATTTTTCTCTAAAGGGTAAAGGCAAACTACTGAAGGTGTGCAGGGAGAAGAAAGGAAAGGGAAGCTCAAAGACATGAATGAATATATCAGTGGTGAGCTGGGAGAAAGCTGTTTTTTTGAGTTGCAAACCAGTCCCCTTCTCTCCTAAAGAGGTGTGAAATTCCAGTCTTTGCATTTGTTAGACTCATTGTAGCATTTGAGAAATAAGCATTTTGGACCATCTGTAGACACAAGCATAGCCAGGACACCTGATGACTAACAGAACTTCTAAAATACACAAACAATATACCATTCTGGTAAAATATTTGTATTGATTATGTTTATATACACACAAAGAAATATGCTAGGTATTGTAAGAGTTCATTTAGAGACTGTGATGCTAGAATTCTGTGTTTTTTCTTCTGTTTCTTCTGCTGGGCTGCTTATACAGCATATATAGTAAGATATTTTAGCTACCAGACAATGGAATCTTGCTTTGTATTAATGCACAAAACCAGGCTCTGAAATAATTGCCCCTTGGGATAGGAAATAAGGATGTTTCCATTTATTCCTGTGTGCATACAAGCAAAGCCAGTCAATTGTCTAATGTACTGACTTGGGTTCTATTTATATGTTTGGAACATTAGAAATGTTGAGTTTCCATTACCTTAATGCTTTTCCTCTACTGTATATTTTAGATTGAGCCTCAAAATAACGTACCATCTCATAAGCCGTGCCAGTAATACGAAACAAGAACAATGTCTTCTGCTCCATTCACTGAAGAGAACAGTTAAGCTCTGATCTGAACTTGTCTGTCATCTGAAATTATTAATCTAAAGGAGAATGTTAATAGGTTAATAACTTCTTTGGAAATCTAAAAAGCACAGTAATCTGAACACACAGGAAGGTATTTGCTTACTTTTTCCTGATCCTCAAAATTTCATACTTTTTACTGCTTTTACATAGGCTATTCCTGGTCCGTCTAAAAGAAAAAGAAGTTCTAATGTAAAACTCCTCTGAAGTTCCATTTTTCACTTCCTTTGAAAATGAAATATTCAAATGACTGTCCAATCTTGTCCCTTGCCCTTCTCTAGAAAAATAATTGGTTTGGTAAAGGAAAATGATTTTAAATTATTAGCATTTAAAAGTAAAAATTCTGAAGTTAAAATGGACCATTTTAAGTATTGCACTTCTGCAAAGATGTTATTTGATAGATATCAACAAAATAGCTGAATTCGTGTTACTCAGTATAAAAATGGCTTGTGGAAAAAGAAAAATATTTCAACCATTTCTCACCTGGCCATCAGCAGAAGCTGGCCATCAGAGGATGTTGGGGTCTTCCTGGCAGCGCTGGAGCTGTGGCAGGCAGCAATGCTGCTTCCTTCCACCTGTGGCAGCTCAGGGCATGGCCTTTGTCACCCTGTCACCTGACAGGCAACCTGATTGTTACAGATTATTAATTGCAATGCTGGTGATTATTCAAGACATAGACTCATGAAATTATCTGATTTCATAGCAGTGTTGCTGTCAGTTCAAAAGGAATTTTTTTCTCGTGTTCACAGCTTCAAAGAGAAATAATGTTGCAAAACTAGTAATATATAAGAAAATAAGGAAAAAGAATGAACTTCTGTCTTAATTTAGTAACTGATTTCAGTTAACCATTTTTGACCCTCAGTTTTTTCTTTACCCTTCACTCGTTTCACTGTTATTTACAAATGGTTCATCTCACCCTGTCTCTTTATGTTGCAGCCCTACTGCTGTCTGTTCCTCTGCTCCCTCAGACTTTTGCAATATGAATAAACCCAGCAATGCACCTTGAAATGGGTCTAACTTGCTGTGATAGCCTGCTGCGTTTATTTGTTGTAGCCCTTCTCTTATTTTTTTCCCTGCGTGTGATGTTTATTTACATCCTTGTAGTTACTTTGGCCTGATGGTGTGCAGCCTCGGTCCTGGCAGTGGGCTTGGGCTGCCTTCTGGGACATGTTCTGCAATAAGAGCTGGATTTTTTTTTTTTTTTTAAAGGAAAAAAATAGGGTGCTTTTAAGGTTTTGTCTCAAAACTGTTACTTTACTAAAAGAACATTATGAGGTTAGGGACAAAGATGATTCCCTCTCATTAAAAAAAATCTCCAAAGTATAACATGTTTCTGCTAACTGATATTTGCAGGTTTTTGTACGGGGAACCTGGAGCCAGTTTTGCTGAGTGCTCTGGGGTCCTGTTGGGGTTGTGACCCAAGGCCTGGTGGTGAGCCACAGGAAATGCATATGGAACCATGCAAATGAGAATTTGTCCCTAAACCCTAGCCACAGCCAGAGATACGGCCTCTTTGCAAAATCTGTGCGTTATCCAAGCCAGTTGTGGTCTGTCGTAACATTTCTGCAGTGCCTGGCTATTACTGCTGCCTGTTGCCTAATGGCACATTATCCACGTAGCTGCATGGATGACCATCTCCATTGAAATTACACGGGGCCTACGCTGGAACCATATTTTTAACAAATTGTTAAATCCTGTTCTGTATCATTTTCTGCCTTCTCCCTCTTTCATTTTCAATTCCATAGGGTTAGATAAATAAGCTTTCTTCCAGTTTCAGATGCCATTTTCCATCCATTGGATGTTCTTGCATGTCTTACAAGGATGTTCCAGCTGGTTTCCATGGGCCATTGTTGTGTAAGGGCTGGCCACAAATATTCCATTTTTCCTCTCTTTTGGCTAAACAGCCCTTTTTAACTGGTTCTTGTGGAGGCCTTGTGCACAGGCTACTATTATTCCATGACACATTCTCTGAATATTCCATTTGATCTACAGTTTTACCCATAATTTAAAATTAAAAACATGTAAGCATACAGATGCTCTCTCTGCCATGGAATTCAAACACTTGTTCATGAATACAGCAGAAAGTTCAGACATCTACAATGAAGTCACCTTTTAGGTGAGCTTTAGAGCTTATATTTCCAGGTCAATCAGCATAAAATTGAGGGAAAAGCAGCAGTTTAAACTAAGAGGATCAGAAAGGTAGTGTTCTTCAGCTGATCACTGCAATAAAAAAATGATTTCTAGTTAATTGAAAGAGTTATTCAGTAACAACAGAAAGTGGTCTAAAATGATGCCAGCTCCCTTATTATAGACAGGGATGATAAAGCAGAGGGAAGGAAAAATGTTTGATGACAACCCTCGGGCAGGATGCTGCTCATCTGGGAGTGGAAACCACTTCTGCCAGGTCCTCATCCTGTCCTTTCTCCTTTGCATCACATCAACTCTATAGAGAGACAAAAAAAAAAACCAAACCACATGAACAGTGCAGGTTTTGAGGCGTATTGAGTGAAATGCATTATTTTGCCTTTGTAAGGTAGTAAGATGCCATTTATGTTGTGTCAGGCTGTTGCACCTCTGCTAGTTCCTGGAAGACCACAGACCTCAAAAAGCCACAAGAGGTGAAGGAAAAAACCTGCAGCCATGAGCCCTACTGCCAGGGCTGCAGGTGTGGGGTTGTCCTCCGCTGTGTCTGAGGTAGGACAGAGAGGCAGAGCACAGCCCATGCCTTGGTGCAGCCTGGATGATGCTGGAGCTGAGCTGGGTGCTGGACTGGGAGTTGGAGCACGTGTGGTTTTTGCTGTGCAAGAGAAACAGTAATTAACCTCCAGTAGAGGGGTAGAGCAGGTACTTGGGACCAGTAATTTTCTCCAACTCTTGCAGCAAATTTTACCTGAGCTCATTTGTCAAGCTTTGAATCCTTAAATCTATAACTCTAATTAATTAAGAATCTCTAATTACCCCAAAATGGTGCTCTATATTTAAGGCTAAGGTGTGGTGAAATCCAGTGAAAACATGAGAGGAGCTGGAGGATGTTCAGAGCTGGAGATGCCAGGAAACCACGTGTTTTCAGAGATCAAGGCGCACGTAGGTGCAAAGGAAGCCAGGTAGGTCAATGTGTCACTGAGGCCTAGGGCAGGTCCTAAACCGCCAGAAGCCACTGTCTGGTATTTGGACATCTATCCTTGGGTGTCCTAAGAAAGCAATGACCACCAAACCTCTCAGCAGCGGGTTCTTACATTGGTGACCCAAAGCCAAGTAGTCTTTGGAATTTAAGCCCAAATCTGGGTATTTTCTATACCAGAAGCACATTGGACGAGGCTCTGGCTCTTTACAACCTTGAACAAGAAACCCCACTGCGAATATTATTGAAAACATCAGTGCAGACTGGTTCTGGCCCTGCCCTCGTAAGAGGAAAAAGCCCTTTCACAGTTGAGGTCTTATTATATTAAGTTAAAAATTTATAGCTTTTAACTAGGCTGTAACCAGTTAATGTGACTCAGGCAAAGATGTAATGTGGACGGAGGTATTACTTAGAGCTACCATTTTTGCCTTACTGCAGACTTCACTGTTTTCTAGACCTCACACACGAGTTCCTAGAAGCCCAGGCTGAAGCACATTTAGGAATTAGGCTATGAGGTCATTTGATTACGTGAGGGGGATCAGCTGGGTTTTGGGCTGATTGACTTCAGCAGTGCAGCAGACATGAGCCTGAACCATTTCTTTCTGAGCTCTGTGGGGTTGAGCTCCTTCCCTGGGACTTGCCAGCACAATTGCTTCAGCAAAGGTAAGGCTTCTCCTTGTGCTCTGGGTGTCTGCTAACAGGGTGTGCAGGGGCTGTAGACAGGGAATATCTGCATGTGTATGAGGTCGTTGTGAAGACGTTAAAGGTGGAGAAAAATTATGCATGCTTCTAGGTACAACGGCAAGGTCTCCCCTTCAGAGCCTCAAGTACTGTTTTCTAGCTCCAATAGTAGGAAATCTTTGTATTGTCTGGCAAATAAACGCCTGTACTTAGTGGCTTTGTCTGGTGGAAGATAAAAGTTGATAAGATCCCGGTAAGGCTGTTTTGAGGCACTCCTGTTAACTTCCCTGCAGAGAGTGTTTCCAGGGATTCACTCCAGAAAAACTGCTAATTAGGGTAAGGATTCAGAGTCATCGGTGATCTTTTCGCTAAAGTTTGAAGTAAAAATTGTCTTTGCCTGGTCTTTTTCAGGACTTGTGTGATTGTGGTGTTAAAAAGCAATGTAAATGTAGCTAAAAGCCTTTTTTTTTTTCATATTTGCTGGCAAGGTATGGCGTAGCAAATTGCATCAGAAAGGTAAAGATGAGAATGAGTCGTTGGGTGTTAGCTAAAAAGGTGAGAGAAACGTGTTAAATCAATTATGGGCTTTCCTTTGTATTAATTTTTCTAATGTAGCCCAAGACATGAGAGGGGGGAAAAAAAAAAAAGCAGCAAGATCAGCTGTTTGGATGGCTTCAAACACTGTTTGCCTGGGTTGGCTGGGACATGGCAAATGTTCTCCTTTGCCACCTTCCTGAAAATTTTGAGGTTTTCACCTCAGAAGCGCTTTGCCCCCCAAGCTGTGACACGCAGGCGGCAGACATGGGGATGCTCTGGGGTCTCTGCCTGTGGGCCTCCGGGCGCTACCCGGGCCCCTGCACGCGCTGCTGCGGGTGGGTCGTGCTCGGGCACCCCGTGAGTGCTGGCTCCCGGCGCTGGGGCCACCTAGGGCATGGCCACCTAGGGCATGGCCACCCGGCTCCTGCAGCACCCGGCTCGCTCCAGAGGTCTCGCAGCCAGCGCCAAGCAGGCCGCGGCCTGTCCAGGCTGGGAGATCTGACAGATCCCAGCGGGGCCAGGGGTGATATGGCTGGAGGCCATCATCTTACATAAAACCCGTAACTTTGCATAATGTGTTTTACAAGATTAAAACTGAGGAAACATTTTTTTTTTCTTTTTGCATAAAAGGGAACAAAATAGGTGAAAGAGCTTTACAAAACTGGGATATCAGAAACCTGTGGTTTCCAAAATGACAGTGTCTGTGACTGGGTTTGAAACAATTTCAAGGGTGACAGTCTAATTTGGAAATCTGTCATGGTGTGCAGGTACCTGGGCAAAACAAAAACCCAGAGGCAGGACCATAGACAGAAAGTGAATATTGGACCAGTGACAGGGAAACTCATCCCTTTGGAAAGAGCTTTCTCCAAACCTGTTGGGTGCCACATGTAGGAGAAAACCCTCCTTCTGCAGCAGGGCTGTGGCGTGGAGAGGGTTGCCAAAGCCCATCGAGTCACAAAACCGAGGCATTCTTACTTCGCTTAATTACAGTGGGTGACTTGGTTGCTAATGCAGAGGTCAATAAGTGGCCTGTGATCTCCAGAAATTCACCTTACTCACAGGCTTGGCCAGTGCTGGCTCACTGGGAACAAGTGGATTTTGTGCAAAGGCCACCGCGTGGATCAGCTTGCTGATGACTTGCTGCTCAGCTCTATGTGACTGGGTTTACTCTTACTGCTTCCCGTAGGGGCTAATCCTGCACAAGTTCTTTAGTGGAAAAATATGTGGAGGTGAGAGGGGGAAAAAATTCCAGGAAATTGCAAAGCTTGGACATTGTCTCTGCTGTGATGCATTAGAAAACCCTGGCTGGTGTGGTGCTTGTGAAAGTCTGATAAATATCCCAGAGTGCAGCTGTGGCCATGGACCTCGTTAGCTACAGCTGCTGCATCCAAAAAAAAAAAGAGCAGAGAAGTTTGCCACTTTAGGGAGGGCAGAAGGCAAAAAATATCCCTGCTGGCTGGATGTAAATGTGGCCTGGAAATTCAGTCATCTGCTCCCTTAAAAGTGTGAAACTTGGGGGCGTGTGGGGCTCCTGGGCTGTAGTAGGGCAGGTGCCCAGCTCCCTCTCTGGGAATGGGGTGGCCAGGCTGGGCAGCAGAGCTGGCTGGAAGTTATTTTCAGCTGTTGCTTAATGAACTGGCTACGATTTTAATAGCTGGTTTAACTGAACCAACCAAACTGCTTCCAGCACAGCCCTGTACTTGTAGGTGATGAAGACACTTGAATGAGAGGCAGTATTTGATTTCCTGAGAGGCTTTGTTTTAGCAGGGTTTGGTTTACTAATCCCTTGCTCAACCACTCCCTGCAGGACTCCCAAAGTTGTGGTCTTCAGCTTTTCCCCAGGGCTTGGCAATGGTGTCCATGGCTATGCCCATGTACATGGGTGTATTTATCTGTTTGTGCAGAGGGAAAAGCAGTGGCAGCTGCTTGCTCTGGATGCAGATGTAAATTTGTGTCTTGTAAACAGCGACCTACATCTGAAGTATCTGTTGTCAGATCAGGCACATATTTAAGGCCCCTGTTGCTGAAATAAATAGCAGTGGAATACCTAAGCACTTTGCAGATCAAGAAGACATGTCTAAAAAGGCAAATAGCTGCTTTCCATAGGAGAGTTGAGTGGCCTGCACTGTGGTCCTGGGGTGAAAAGTGTCATGGACAGGAAATGTGTGCTGTCAGCATGGCTGGTATAAAGTGGTTGTACAAGGAACTGGGCTTGTGCCTGGCAAAAAACTTACAAAAATTATTACGTCACTTCTCCTCCCCCCTCCCCTTTTGCATCTCCTGTGAAATAAGCCTCATAAAATTACTAGTTGAGGAGGGGGAAATCTCCTGCCTTGTACCAGGGTGCAAACTTAAAAACAGGAAAAAAAAAAAAGGAAATAAACAAACATGTTGAAGGTGAGGATTGCATGGAGAAATAGCTCCGTGCCTGTGCTAGTATGGCTTATTTAATTTGCAATACTCTGTATACGTTTTTCTGCTTCTTTCTTCCCATTCTTCTCTTCTTCCCTGGGGTTTATATCCCTGCAAGTGTGTCCTTGCATAGATCCAGGATGGGCTGTGTGATTGTACTGCTGCTACCAGGATGACACAAGGAAAGCCGACTCTTCTTGTGGTTCCTAAATGCAGTTCCCTGAACCCTAAATATGGCCTGGATCAGCGTGCGTTTAGGGGTGTCAACACACCTTCCACTCAGAAAGGTGGAAATGGTTGTTACGCGATGTGCTGGAGCTGGGATGTTGTTGAAAATCCTCTCCTGGGAGTTTAATGAGCCACATTACAATAACGAGTCAAGCAGTCCAGCCTGTGCTGCTGCTTGGGTGTGAGAGCTGGTTCCTGGAGCTGGTGATTTGATGTCTGGCTGCTGAAAATCTCTTTGGTTGACCCTTGTGTCCTGTACTTATTTCTAAGGCTTGAAAGACTGTAATATGCAGGCAACTTTGGGACTGTGTTCCAAGTACTTTGGGGACAACAAAAGTTGTGCTTCCCAGTTTATCCAAAAGAGTGGTTTGAAGGAAAGAAGGTTCTTGTGTCTGAGGAAGAAACCTGAAAACTTACAAAGCCTGAAATGGGCAAATAATGGAAAGAACTAAACTTCTTGCTTTTCATTTTTTTGTTTTTTAATCACTACCAAAGGAGAGTGTTCCCTCTGGCATGTGTTAGCTGACCTTTAAAATACAAGGGAAAGGTGTCAAAGAATGTTCACCCTCCTCAAAAATATGTACCTAAAAAAACCCCTGAGGCCCAGACTCTTCCATCAGGGTTAAAATCCAGAGTGACTGGGGCAGGTAGGAAATGACATCCCTGGAGAGGGAAGAAGCTGAGGGTAAAATGCACAACTGCTCTTCCAGGCTGTGCCGACAGCAGCCTGGCCACTGCAGGGCTGTTGCAGGACTTGCCAAGGGGAGACTTATACAGTGTTTTCCAGCACGAGAAGCACGCGAGCATTTCTGGTGAGTCACTGCTGGGCTAAAACACTGCCTAGCGATGCCGCTGGGTTGAATCACTTTGTAAGCCTCTGTCGTATAGAGGTTATTCTTCCTGTTACTTCTCTTGGCAGCACTAACTTGTTGTGACAGTGATGTTGCTGGCTGCTGCTATTAACCCAGCCTTCTTGGAGATGCAAAAATCATGCTGTATCTGGGGCGAGATGTGCAGTCAGATTAATCCCTGCTCTGTAGTTAGCTGTTCTGAGTCATGTCAAAATACGATAGCCCTTGTGTGCAAGGGTTACAAACTGGGGAGGGATGTGACTGGGAGCCTCTTTTCCATCACATTTGAGTGCTGGACCACATCACCTTATTATACAAGAGGGTCACTTGTCTCACACCTCCGATTTTTCCATGCAGTCATGCATTTCTGATCCATGCTTCAACTTCCTGCCTCATCAATGCAGCCCTTATCCGACCCTTAGCATCTCTGCAGATTAACCAAAGCACAGCTTCCTGTCCTCAGAGATGTGGGTATATTCTGGTTTCATGGGCTAAAATTTATAGAATCAAGTTTCTGTTAGATTTTGTTTCAGTTTGTGGCCAGCCATAGTGATCAGACCATTAGCAGTTAAATCCAGGGCAGCTGACCCAGGCTGGCCCATAGGTGTATTCTATATCATTAACATCAAGTTCACTACAAAAGGAAAAGCTTGCTGGGGAGGAGGGGGGCTCTCTTTGCTCTCCTCCCTCTTTCTCATTCCCAATGATTACTATTCCTGGAGCAACTTGCTGCAACTCTGTAGCTAAGTATAATGTTGTATTTTTTGTATTATTATTGATACTGGGTTTTTTAAATTTTATTAAATCTGTTTAATTTTAACCCACAAGTCTCCGTCCTTTTCCCAATTCCCTTCCTCATTTGGGGAAGGGACACTGGGTGAGAGAGCAACTGTTATTGTTCAGCCCCAGGTGCAGGCTAAACGAAGACAGGGTAAAATGCTGGCTTTCTTGGGGTGCTTTGTGTTAAGGGGTAGAAGGAACCAGCTAGAAGCTTAGGCCTTGTTCTTGCTCTTCCAGTAATGGTGGAACCAGGGCACTGTGCTCTCTGAACCACACCGCTCCATGCTCTGTCCTCGGCTGAATTTCTTTCCCTGCCTTTGCTGGGAGAAAGCGGCCATATGTGCAGCAGGCAGGTGTCCCGCCTCCTCTCCTCAAAGCACCGGTGGAGTTTCTCATGTGCCACGACAGGGAGCTCATTAATGACTGCCCTGCATGAGGCCTGTGGATGAGGGGTACGGGCTGCCTTGCACAGATTGCTCCGCATACGATTATTTCCACACACTCCTCATCAGAACAGCCACTCTTTCTGCATGAGCTCTTCTTCCAGCTCTTGGCACCGAGGTTGGTTGGGATGGGCACGCGGGGACTCTCCTGTTGCAAGTCTGTACATACATACAGCCGTGTGGGTGCAGTCTGGCCCTCACGGAGGAAGTTTTGATGGGTTTTAGCTATAATTTCCCTTTCAGTTTGAGAGATTTCCACATCAGAGAGACCCAGGCTTCCTTTATGGCTACTCAAAGTCTGTATTTCACTTGCTCTATGGGGTGTCCGTGCCCAGGCACTGGTGGTGGGGCTGCAGGGGCCTATATGAGGAGAGGGCAAAATGCTGCCTGGGAGTGAGGGGAAAAGTGTGAGAAACAGCCCTGCCACCCCTGAGGTGCTCAAGGTGCTGGAGCAGAGATCCTCCTGTGGCCCATGGAGTACTCGGGCTGGAGTAGGGGGAAAGTTGGGGGGAAGGAGCTGTGGGGAGGAGCTGCTGTTCCCCATGCCCTCTGTGCCACTTGGGGCAGTGTGTGGGAGGCAGAGGAGTTGGGAGTGAAGGAGTGAATTTGAGCCTGGGAAGAAGAGGGGAGTGAGGTGGTGTTTTAATTTTGTCTTTGTTTCTTACCATACAAATCTATTTGAATTGGCAATACATTAAATCAGTTTTCCACAAATAAAGTCTATTTTGCTTGTGACAGTAATTGGTAAGGGATCTCCCTGTTTCTTATCTTGACTCATAAGCTTTTTAATTTTATTTTCTGTACTGTTGAGGAGCGGGGGGTGAGAGAGGGCAGTTGGGTGGGTGGGTGGCTGCAGCCCAGGGTCAACCCACCATACTTGCACAACACTTTTCACCCAGTGCTTATGCTATATCCCTGATGTTTTTTATCACAAACTTTCCTTATTTCTCTGTTGTAAACCTGATCTACACAGACCTCTAATTCGGCAGGAACCTACCAGATCAGTTCCTTAGTCTTTCAGTGGGGAGTATCGCAGCTGAAATGGCCAAGTTTCAGGCTCTGGATTCCCTGGGCTATGAGGATTACAAAGACTTGTTGTCCTCTCCTACAGCCTGACTACAGATTTTTCTCAAAATTGTGAACAACATATTTAGAATAGCAATAGCTAAAATTCTGTGCTTAAAAATATTAATGTTAAGTAGGACTTGTATGTGTGCTTATGATGGCTCCATATGCAACTGTGAAAAACTATGTGTGCAATGAATGCACACTGCACTCCCAGCTCTGCACACACAGGTCTGAATACTTGATTCATTCTTAAGATGTGCATAAAACTCCTTCCCCTTCGCTGGATTTTACTGTAACTGACAAAGCTGCCTGACTCAAGCAGTTCTGAGAAGCATTTCAGAAATCTAATGCTTAAGATTTCACTGTGGATTTTTTGGTTCAAAGTGATTTTGTTATGTCCTCAGAGCCTGGTTAAATCCTTAGTTATAATGACTGCACACTGAAGGGTGCTGTTACATAGAAATGCTGTCCCATAATGGCTTCGTTGCTGTGGAAAATCCAATGTTATTTGGTCATTCGGTACGAGTCCCCTAAGCCATCGAGACATTTGCCTCAAGGCTACAAACACAAAGCTACAGGCAAAACCCTCTGGACATAATGAGTGGGCATTTATGCAGAACTAAAAACTGGAACAGCTGAGCAGTAGATCTATGAATAGCAAGCATGCCTCTGAGCACAAAAGACATCATTCTGGAATAAAGGGGTTTATAATGGTTCTGACATCTTGTATGTCAAGATCATGCTACGTTGTTGTAACTTTTTTTTTTTATGTTTGTTTGTTTGAACCACGTTCCTTAAGTAAGGTTTGAGTAATTAAAGGGTGTGAAGGAAACCCTATAGCTTTGGTAAGAACAAAAATTGGGCAACTGACACTTTTGGCAAGATCCGTCATTTTGATCGTACTTGCTAGGGAGCAAGCTTATTGCTCCTGTGCTGTTAGTATCCCCAGTTCCACCCTGCAGGTTTTCTTCAGGGTTCCTCTTGTATCAGCAGCTCTAAAAGGCTTGAATCTAATGTTAGCTGAGAAGCATCTTCTGATGGAAACGTGAGGGTTGGACTAACCGTAAACTCTATAGGGTCAGGGAGTTGGGCAATACAAAAGAGTGTAATAAAATTCAGAGTGATTTGGATCAACGGGGAGCTGGAAGAGCTTAATGTTGAGAAATGTACTGCAGCAAGGTTGCAAGCCTTCGCGAATCATCTATAGGCACTTCTAACTATATGGCAAGAACAAGATGGAAATGGATGTGTGGCTCTTACACCGGGAGCATAATGAAAACCCAAACAGGGTAGAAATTAGAGCTGGAGTTAGAATATAGAAATAGCCTAGAGGAAAAACGATGGGGGAAAGGGAATGTAAGAATACACAAGGATGATAAATTCATGTTCTCTGTGTCTGCATCCACACATATCTGATCAGTTTTTGAGACGCTATTGATTTCTAAGATGGTGTGGGGTTTTGTGGGTTTTTTTTTGTTTATTCTCCAGTCCTTGTGCCAACATGCTGTGGGACTGGGGGAGGGGCTGAGCAACCCTTTGTGACTGGGAAAATGTACAAGTTCAAACACGTTTTGCATTGCTTGCAAAGTAGTTTGGGCCTTGCAAAACCATTGGTTGTAGAGATGAGCAAAGCCCTAGTACTGTGAAGCTCCTACAGGGAAAAGTGGCAAAGGGATTAGGCGCTAATCCCTGACCTGAGAAGATGTGATGAATGTCTATGCTGCAGACTGTAATGCAGCACAGAGATACCTGAGCTGGTTGTGACTAGCTTATTTGGCAGAATAACTGAGCTCTGCACTTTGGGGTATGGGAAGCAAATTTCACTTCCACCAGGAGAGTAAGTTAACCCATGCAGAGATCAATGCTAGAGAGTCCAGAAAGTATCTTGGCAGAAAACTGTGGACTACAGGGAACTGCTAGAGAGAGTCCAGCGCAGAGCCACGAAGATGATTAAGGGAGTGGAACATCTCCCTTATGAGGAGAGGCTGAGGGAGCTGGGTCTCTTTAGCTTGGAGAAGAGGAGACTGAGGGGTGACCTCATTAATGTTTATAAATATGTAAAGGGCAAGTGTCAAGAGGATGGAGCCAGGCTCTTTTCAGTGACATCCCTTGACAGGACAAGGGGCAATGGGTGCAAGCTGGAACACAGGAGGTTCCACTTAAATTTGAGGAAAAACTTCTTTACGGTGAGGGTGACTGAACACTGGAACAGGCTGCCCAGAGAGGTTGTGGAGTCTCCTTCTCTGGAGACATTCAAAACCCGCCTGGATGCGTTCCTGTGTGATATGGTCTAGGCAATCCTGCCCCGGCAGGGGGATTGGACTAGATGATCTTTCGAGGTCCCTTCCAATCCCTAACATTCTGTGATTCTGTGATTCTCTGTACAGTGCTCTGCACCTTATTTCCTCACATCCAGATGTCTTACATGGCCACAAGCAAATGATTTCTCCTCTTGGCATGTACCCTTCTTATCACTGAAAACGAGGTATCATGTCTATTTTACACACTCACCCTGAAGAGAGGTAGACTCTGAACTGTAAGATGCTCAGATATGGAAGGATGTTACTTAGGTTGCTTAGAAAGGCAAAGGGATTAATTTTGTTATCCCTCCATCTTCTTCCTCACAGCGATTAGTGACAGCTTTTCCTGCCT
This sequence comes from Nyctibius grandis, assembly GCF_013368605.1. Taxonomy (NCBI): domain Eukaryota; kingdom Metazoa; phylum Chordata; class Aves; order Nyctibiiformes; family Nyctibiidae; genus Nyctibius; species Nyctibius grandis. The sequence continues at coordinate 6,254,286 of NC_090676.1, read as the reverse complement.
GGGAACAGACTCCTGAGGACCTGTGGGGAGAACGAGAGCTCTGAAGGTAAGTGACAGCTCCATAGCCAATCTTGAGAGACTAATTGATACATCAGCATGGAAGGACAGGGATGGAACTGTTCCCTTTATAAAATGCTAAGTTAAAACCAAGGATTTCTACTTGGTCAGAGTGATATTGGCTGCAGTTGTATGAAGGCAAGACTGTGTTGGAAACCTGTCCCTGGTGTGTATTGCAGTGAATGGTTCTGCCACACCAAGTATGGCAGTCTGGTTGTGGGGTCAGATTTTGATTAGCTGTGTGCACACCAATTGTATTTCAGGTAAAGATTTTTATTTTTTCCCTGGAAAGCATCTTCTACTGTTGCATATTTTAGTAGCATCTCTCTGTCTGTGGCTGTTTGGCAGAGAAGAGGTGATTTGGCAAAGAAGGATCTTGGCTGATGGGAGAATGAAATCTACTTCAGTTATTTGGATGTTCAGTGCTTTGTTTGTTTGACTGGAGATGTGTATTTTTGGCTGTTAAACATATCCAGTTATAAAGTGAAAATAGGGCATTAAAATACCTGTATTTTCATGTACCAGCAACAAAATGCTGAGACACGAGATGCATAGTGATAGCAAAACTAGAAAGACTGAGACTTGTGCGTGCCGGAGGTCCTTCTTCCTCTGCTGTCTGTCTCCTAGCACATGGAAGAGAGACAGGCTGGTACTCATCTCCTGCTGTGGGTGTATGTTGTCCATCACTAGAGGCCCCTCAAAAGCCACTGAAGAAAATGCATGAGCAAGAGTAAATCCCTTCAGGTTTGTGAACAAAGAGAGACTGTAGTCTGGTCTCTGCCACAGTTACACCGTGTTTCTCTTGGCTTCCAGAGACCTGAATCTGCTTTTACCCCCTCAAGCCCGTTTACGTGTAAGTGCCCCTAGAAGCTGCTATCTCTATTTCTTGAAAGGTTACCAGAGTTACTCCTTTCTCATGTCATGAAACTCTTCCAAGTAGTCAAAGAATTCTCCACAAAACTTGTCCTTTATCAACTCTCTCGTGTACAAACTGCATAATTACAATGTAGCTTGAACAGCACTGCAAGCTTATTTGCTTTGTGATTTGTGGTCGGATCATTGCATTTCAGCGTTTACTGATGAAAGGAAATTACTAACAAGACACTGGTATTTACATTAATTGTGGCTTTGGGGAGATAGTCCAAAGAAAATTATGTTAAAGCCAGTTATTATGTGTTTCCCTAACAATTAGAATGAAACCCAAAGTTTATAAAACAAAAGTTGATGTCAAACAGATTTTAGCTGCTACTTGATATTTTCCCTTTCTATAGGTTGTAGGAGAAAAAAGGAGTTTGGTGTTTTGATTTTTTTTTTTTTTTTCTTCCCCCTTTGCTTCATCCACCTTCTAAAAACAGTGTAAAGAACATGGTTTGAAAGATAGCGTGTATGCTACTGCAGGAGAAACTCCTTATTTACACTGAACAGGATCTCAGCTTCCAAGGAGGCCTAGTGGAATGGGTCAGTTTTCACACATGACACATACTAAATGGCAGAGTTTCCTCAGTTAAAGCCGTTTAACTGATTTGCATTGTTTTTGTTTCACATCAATGCAGTCTTGTACAGCTCTGTAGATTAAACAAAGGATTGGCTCCAAAATCTTCAAGGTACTCCAAGCATCTTTCATGTATGTCCCACTAGATAGTCTTGTGAGTGTCCTAATGCCATACTTCTACTTCAGTCTGAACTATTTCTGGACACTAATTGAATGCTTTTTATAATGTTAGATGTACGATGAAAAGTAATTTAAGGTTTCTTAGGATGACTCGCTTGCCAGCATAGTAGATCCAAGAAACAAACACAGATGTGAGATTTAAATTCTCCTTTGGCATAAAATACTGTCAGGACTCTTCATGTTATAAACCACAAGCTATGCCCAGTGGAAAATAGTAACACTATTCTTTTTTTAACTTCAACTAATCAGGTAGCTTCTGACTTCACAGGTGAGCAGGGATTCATACACCTTGTTCTTTCACTAGATGTTGGTGCTACTTGTACATCTCCACTAATGGTGGGATTTGTCTCATCAAACTCTGGATGTCCAACCCGAGCTTCTTGTGGGGGCTCCATTCGTAGTGAAGAAATACAGGCACTTCTGAAGTATGATTCATCTGACTTGCTGTAAATGTCTGTTTTAGGGACATGCCTAAAGTAAGGTGAAATTAAGTCCTTCCCCAAAAATTCTTCTGTAAGAAGGGGGATTTTGGGTGCTGTGGGGAGGCAGTCTGGGCTCCCTTTCCTTGGATGACCCTGTTACCAGACTTTACCCTTACATCACTCCACAAGTCCTCAGCAGATCCAGGCACAGGAATGTGTGTTCTGGCACACACCTGAACAGGGCGGGCACATAGACGTGTTCATGCTGACTGTGCTTTGGGGTTATTCTGCTCACCCCAGTCAAAGTGGACAGCACTGTTTGATATGTGTCTGGCCACCACAAGGCTGCAGACTAAAAGTGTAACTGGTTTTAATTATTAAGGCGTAATTGAGGTCTTCATGTTTATAGGATAATTGTTTCTTTTTTAATATAATTTAAACTTCTCAATACAAGAAACAGGCCTGAACCTGTGGATGGAATGCTGCAAACTGTCTAAGAAGATTAAGGTCTCTTAATTGATTTCACAGAAACAGGTGTGACTGAATTAATCAGAAGAAGGTTAAGACTAAATGTATTCTTCTAATTATGCAAAAATTGCCACAGTGCGTGCTCAGTTGAGCAATTGCCTTCTCTTTGCAGGTGGGATCGCTTCTCAACTGTATGTCAAATGGGAAAACTGACATTTCCTAAGCAAATGAACCAACCTGTCATACACTGTTTTATTTTGAAAATTTTTTGCTTGTAGATACATTGGCAGTGGTGGATTTGGCAACAGGACATGAGAATGTCCCTTGTGTGCTGTACTGTGACTGGTAGTGTGGGAGGACAGGTGTCAAAGCAGGGCTGTGTCATTTTCTAACCTTCAGGAATCTGAATTGATGAAAAGTCCTGTTTTGGAGAACTGAAGGAGTAACTCTGTTTAAAACACTTGCTTACTTGTTGTTAATGTTTGTTTATGTGACCTCTTAAGTCAATTTTTCTTGTTTAAACTTTAGGCTGCGGAGATGCGTAGCATGGACAATGCAGCAGTACACAGGACACGCTTTATCTTGGGTTTCAAAATAGTCAGTAAGTGGAGTATATAACTCCTCATGCAGTTGACAAACATGCTTATTTGTTCTGCTTACTCTGTACTGTTTACCATCTGTCTTGCTAATCTTGCGCCTCGAGTGAACGAGAAAGAATTGACGATGTCAGCCATAGTTGTAGAAAGGACAAAAGTTCTGCTTTTGAGATGTCCATCTCAAAGACCACCCAGGTGTGACAGTAAATTGTGTGACAAGGTGCAAGTATCACAGCACAGCATCATGAAGGCCTTGCAGTTACTCAGTGGTGCTCCTAACAAAACCATTTGCTGATGAAACAGTTCTTTAAGTCTCCAGTTTGAAGGATGACTAGTATTTAAGGTGTGCTTTCAGAGGCACATTTGCACATAGATGGTGATCTAAAATTAGCTTAGTTGCTTAAATCACTGTTTTGTAATAGCCAAGATATTGTTTGTAACATTGAAAATTAATTTAGAAAATCATAACCCACTTGTATTACTTTTTTTTTAAGTTTGAGACCCAAATACAGACTTAATCAACAAGCAGTGACCGATGACTTAGTAGTGCTCTGACCATGTGTTTTACTCAAGTGAAAGTGAGCAACTACCAGGTAATAAGGAACAAAATGTTAATAGTTATGTGCTATATTTAAAACAAACAAACCTCCTTAATTGCATCTCTACAGAACACTTGGAAACCATCTTCTAAGTGCAGATGCACAGTTTTATGTTTATTAGTAAAGATATTCACCATCCATTCAGATTTTCAGCTCGGTTTTTGGAGACAAGGCTCTCTGAAGTACTAATCTTATTCTAGGGGATCCCAGCAGGAAAACCTGTCTGTGTCTGTGTTTTGAAAAAGGGAGCAGTGGCTGTACTCGCACCTGCTGAACATGAATTGATGTTATGCTGTTACCAAAAGAAAAAGTTATATATTATAAATGGACTAAACCATGCAGAAGAGATCAGTGAGAATCTGTCACTCTTCTTGGTAAAGCATTAGTAAGACGACTATTTCCAGATTTAGGCACTGCACATTGGGAAAGATACAGACCAGATGAAGAGGGTCTAGAGAGGAAGGAAAAAAGATAAGAAATTTGGGAAAAAGAGTTTACAAAAAAAGACTGAACTTAGGGTTGCTTTGCTTCCTTCAAAAAGAAGGAAGAGAATTTGTTCTCTGTATCTGTTCATTGACAAGAAGCAATTTCTTGAATATAAAGACAGACATCAGAAAAATATTTTTAGCAGTAAGAGGATATTTGTAATAGATTGTGAGCTTCAGCTGAGGAAAAAACTAGACAAACATCAGTCTGGAATGAGAAAGGGAATAGCTGGAAGATTGCTTGAGATCCCTTCCAGCCCTGTTCTGATTTTACGATTATATTTGTTTTCTTAATGTAAGCACTCTTGCACCACGAGTTAGAATAAGTAATTTTAAAAGGTTGTAACTTCAGTTACTGAAAAAATCATTCCTTATTCCAAGCAAGCCTGTCAGCTTAATTTTCGTGTCCTGGATCGCAAGTTTTTCTTCTACAGAAGCGTCTTCCTTTAAATGAAACATGGTCAAGAAATTCTTTGGCAGTTCCTTGCCAACTTCTCCAGAAAACCACCTATTGGTGAAACAAAAACCATTTAACAGAATATACTGTCCTGAAGGAGAGAAGAAAAAAATTAAATCTTGAATTATGCTGATATAGAAAAGAATCATATTGTCTGTCTCTCACTCTCACTCGAACTTGACTTTATTTTGCAAATAGAAAACCTGTTTCTGGTCATCTCTGTTTCAAGCATCTCCTTCAGGCTGACTTTTGGCTGTTCTTCATAGAAACTCTTTTTTTTCTGTACATCCAGGCTTTGTTTGATTTCTGAAGGATATGAATGCCCCAATTCCTTTGCTTCTCTGAAAACCTGAGCTGTACGTTAACCAAGATGGTCAAGAGCTGGCTGAAAAGGCATTGGAATTGATAGGATTTAAGCATGTACCTTGGAATATTTAGATAAATTAAGCACTTCATATTTATCTGCTGCCTAACACGAAACTCATTTGATTTTATCAAAACAAGATCGTTTAGGCTCCCACCTCCCTGCTTTTATGCTGACAATTAACCAGACTCTAAAATTAGAAACTGCTACATGATAGTTTTAAGCAGGAAAGCAGTAGTACGAAGGCAGTTTGGAGGGGCAGGCACCTTTTGTCAAACCGAAGCATGCTGCTGCATGGTGGTGTATGCAAACGGGATACATGCTTACTCATTTGAATGCAAACCAGTTGTAGGCAAAACATCTTCAGGGCATGGCTAGAAAGGGGGAAATGATTGATTGAAATAGGTTTCCAAGTGATTTATCTAATCCAAAGTTATTTTCCACATCCTCTTCAATTCATAAAAAAAACAACACAATACACTGAAACCATTTTACTCTCCAAGGTGTGAGGTTATACAGGAATTACTGGTACTTTTTGGTGGTTGGAAGCACTTAGCTCTTGGCCCCCTGCCTCATAATACAGCCCGGGCTGGTACAAGCAGTTCTGCAAAACATATAATTTTACTTCACATGTTTTAGTGATCAGGAAACATATACTTTTAAACTGATCTCTACTGTGCAATTACATGTGTTTTGATGGAAATACTTTTTTTAAAATTAATTTCATTCCCATAATGATGTTAGCTAAACTATTAGTAAGCAAAAGCATTGCGTTCTTTCATCAGGCTGCTTAGCTTTCAAAATCCAATTTCGTTTCTATTAAGAAACTGGATCAGAACAGATTATTTAAAAAAAAAATAAAGTTCCTCAACTTTGGAGAAATTATATCTGTAACCAAGCTCTGTTTTCAGGTCAGTTACAATTTGATAAATATACACAAATGTTTCTGTTTAAAACATAACAAAAAGATGTCTGAATCCTGAAACTGGCTTCCTATTTATTTTCTTTTGTGGTGTGGTAATGGTGAATGGAACAAAAATCTCTTCTCCTTGTGTGTGGCAGGTAAGACTAGAAAAAATAGGTTAAAATTGTAGGTGAGACAGGATATTCTTGCAACTTAATAAAACTTGATTTATTTCAAGTAGCTTGTGAAAGAATAGGATAAATCAGGCTGTATTTTAAACTTTAGGGTCATAAATATTATCACAGCTTCTTTTGCCCTTTGTTGGAAGGAACATGAAAACTATTGAGGTTTGGAGGGGAGCTGGCTGTAAAATTGCAGGAATTTAGAGGTGGGGTACGTGTTAGTCGTTCCGTGGGAATGCTGGCTGTCTCTGGGACTGTGGATTGAGATATTATTGTGTAAATGAAACATCAGGTATTCATTTTCCACATAGGAGATTCAGTAATTACTGCACTCACACGGTGGATGACAGCTGTTATCATTCTGATGAAAAGAGCCCTAAATTAAAACCCTGTTGCTTTGCATAGATCCCTGTCAGAAACAAATGTTAATTTTCTTGGTTGGTCAGCCTCCTTCCTTGAGTCCTCTGACACGTACAAATAAGGACCAGATCTTTGTTTCTCCTTTCTTTGGTGTTCCCTGCCATGCTGATAGTTTTGCAGCTGAGAGAGTAAATACACGATTAAATCCTACTAGATACATGCATATACCTGACATTCATACTTCAGCTAATATCGGGGCATTTTGCATATGTGCAAAGACTAAAAACTACCTAGATTTTTTTTTTTATTTTGTTTGCTTTGTAAAATATGTTGCACATGAAATGAACAGGATAGACTCTTAGCACAGATGTCTGCAGAGAGACAGAGCAGGGTCTGTCTGGGAAGCAGACAACTCTGCCCTGCTTTCTGACTGCGGTGCGGGGTGGCTCGTGTGGATTAACTCGGTGACATCTGTTTTAATACACATTCAAGATGGGGAGGGGCTATTTGTACACCTCCGTTTTTCTTTGGAAACCTTTCCCAATTATAGGAGATCAAAACCTTTAACGTCATTATTTCAGACCGGATGTCAACTGCCAAGCACCAGCGGGCTCTGCAGATAACGAGTCAAAAAAAGGAGCTCATTGAAAAGGCATGCTTGACATACAGAATAGCTGCTGCCCATCAGCTCCTTATGCAGGAGGGTTTTAAGATATATGGGAAAGCCCTGACACGCACCCACGCTGTGAAGGAACATGGGGGCTGAATGAGTGGCAAAACTAAGGTCTTCTCTGCTAGTTTGACCGCTGGTACATGAACCTCCCACTAGTGTTAGAGACCTCAAAATGCCACGTGACTTGTACAGTAAATATGTCTAATGGTACCTAGCAGTCACTCTTGATTTCTGCTACAATTAATAACCCAGTGGTATGACTTGCAGCAGCAGGAGCAGTCTGTCTCTATTACTTTTACTTGGAATGACCTCCGTTTTACAAGAACAAAAACCAGGACTCCAAGAACATTATTCCGTGTCTTTGTTTTTATTTTCTTTAAAAAACCCACAATTTATTGTAGTTGCTGCTGATTTCCTTCCAAAGATGCAGGAGAAAAAGAACTTGGATGGGGAAGGATAGATGCAGGGTGAAGCCCTGGATTACATGTTGGTTTCGAGGGTCCCTGTTTTGTGCAAATTAAGTAGGACATAGCTTGAAGTGTGGAAGAGACTTGAAACACTTGAAGATCCTGGGGCTTTTTGGGGAAAATTTGGATCTGCTTTGGGTTTCTAACTTCATTCCCATACTGGAAATTGTCCATAAAGCAAATGAAAATCACAGAGTTGTCCCCCAGAAACAAAGCAATAGGATCAATTTAAGAATAATAACAAAGATTCTTTATTTTTTTGAAGGCAATAATAAATCATCTGTTTAGAAAAATACAGTACATGTCCCAAAGCAGAACAGCAACAACAAAAGCTCACTTGAGCAAATATTGCAAAAGAAACTTTAAATGTAGCCAAGCCCTCTATCTGTTTAAGATGCTTTGCTGCAAACTGTAACTTTTCTGAAAAGTTAAGAGTGGCCCAGTAGTAAGTGAACCAGACTTCTGGTTTTCTGAGGCAGAGAAATGTCCCCCTGGGATTTTGTAAATGAGAATGTTTTGGCACTTAACAGCACTATGATTTTTTTGGTTTTGTTTGGTCTCTTTCACCTTCTGTCTAAAGCTGCAAGGATAGTGTGAATATTGCCTGTGGATGTCATTATTTCAGTGCCTGTATCATTTGCATGCACAAAGTCTTTGGAGTTTCCATGTTGTATAGATTCTCTTTGACTACCTGGCGGAAAAAGGAAATGTGAGTTTAATAGTTTTTGTACTTTTAAAAGCTGGCTGGTCTGGGCTGGAGATAAATGTCTTAGCTCTTGAGGACTTGCAGCTTGTGAGAATCTTGTGCATCTCTCCCGAGAGGGAGACATGATGGCGTGTTGGTGCCTTTTAACTCAAATGCAGGTCTGAAGCTCACTTGGGTTTCTAAGATTGAAAATTGCCAGCAGCCTTTTTTTTTCCCTTTCAGTTGTTCTCCTTTGGGCGTACGAAACAAGTTAGGGCTCTCTCCAAATAGACATGCATGCAACTTTTCTTAATCAGGCAGCTGTCTTTATTTCATTTAGTTTCTCTTCATGGCTGAGTAGTTTGCATGCTTTTTGCAAACGGGTGGTGGGAAGAGAGGAGGCTTGTGCTCGCTCAAGGAATCGTCCATTCCCGTTGCTGGCCTGGCTTTGATGGGGAGATTTCATGGCGAAGCAGGACACACTGCGCTGCTGCTGCTTGTTGCTGGGTTGTGCCTTGGGCCCTTGTGCAAGCAGTTACAGTTTTGGTTTTTGTGAATATTCTAACTTCACAATTTCCTGAATACTTCTGCCATTTATTTATTCCTGCCTTTTATTTATATTAATAGAAGTGCATGCAGACACAGAACTGAGGCTTAAAAAAGTTCAAGCCAATACTTGCAATTTTTTCTGAGATATTTTCACAGCTCTAATATTCACACACTGCTTTTACTAATTAAGTTTTCTTAATTATATGATTTGCAAGATTAAAAGGCCACTGCCAATATAAACCACATATTGCCCCTAAACTGTTAGATTATTAAATTGAATTTTTAAATTAATTTTTACTTGCCATGATTTGTATTCTGTTTGTTCTGTGCTATTTTAAGCCTGGATAATAAATATCATGTCAGTCTCATATTCGTTTGTGGACAATTCCAAGTTTTCAGTGCTACAGGGTAAGGGTTTGAAAGGCAACAGCACAATTCTTTTGTTTTGTTTTAAAGAATTGTTTTCTTAATTCTGTTCATCTTATGCTTTACAAAGACTCTTATTTTTAAACAAAATAGAAAACTGGGCTAAATATAAGTTGACAGCATCTCTTGAAATGATATTCTTGTTTATGACAGTGTAGAGAAAAGGCAGAAAAAGTCAGAGGTCATTTCTTATATGCAGTAGATTCTCATATGCAAGAGTGCCTGGATGTGTAAAGTGTCTGTACGAGACTGAGTCATCTCTTCTTCTTTGATGGGATTTCTCAGGGCTATGGCTGTAGAAACTGCTTGTGATAAGAACATCTCCTTGGTAATGTGTTTTGCAACCCTGGCATGTCCTATTTGAACCACCTAGCTCCCTGGTGATGGCCACACTCAGCACAGACTGCAGGTGGGTGACTGGACACAGAGAACAAGATCATCGGACAAAAGCAGGAGCTAAGGCACCACCATGGCTTAGCAGGGGAGCTGCGTGGAGGCGAAGCTCATGCTGATTAGGACGAAATTCTTTGCTGTGAGGGTGGTGAGACACTGGCCCAGGTTGCCCAGAGAAGCTGTGGCTGCCCCGTCCCTGGCAGTGTTCAAGGCCAGGTTGGATGGGGCTTTGAGCAACCTGGTCTAGTGGAAGGTGTCCCTGCCCGTGGCAGGGGGGGTGGAACTAGATGATCTTTATGGTCCCTTCCAACTCAAACCATTCTATGATTAAGCGGAGATGTGGCAGAGCTGTACTAGTGTAGGAATAGCACCTATGTGGTTTAGTCTGCTGCTGGTAAGCTACTGCGCTGGGCAGGGACTGGGGCGCTCAACAGAGGGCACGTTTGGATGGAATTGGTGGGAGCAAGGAAGTTATAGCCACACCGTGGGAGTCTGACAGAACGTAAGGCAGTTTGGTAGTTCTGGGTCATTGGGCTGGCCCTTAAGTCAGCTGTGCCCATTCCTACTGGAAATAAACCCCTTGTTCCAGTGAAAGAGCTTGAACACACAGTTGTGCTTGGGGATCTGTTTTTTGGGGGTAATCAGCTCTACAGGTTGTATGCCAGTGTGGTTTGAGACCGGCTGGGGATTTGGCCCCAAGTGCCCTTATCCCAGTAACGCAGCGAGCAGCTGCACACGGCCAGGCACAGGCAGAGCCCGCCAGAGGTGTCCTGGCTCAGACCTGGCCATCTCCGCTCAGAAAGTTACAGCGCTTGGTTGGTGCGATGTGGAAGTGAAAGCCACAGAGAGGTGTAGGGGGAAAGCAAAGCGTTACCTTCAGATGTACAGCAGTTCCACAGATGATACAAAATCCTTGTTGAAAGCAATGGTGATCAGTACAGGGAGCTCAGCCTTTAGGTCTGTATGCACTATGTATTAATATCATTTCAGTTTTGGGTCCTGCATGCTTGCTATCTTAGGCAAACTGAAAGCAGTGCACGCTTTATGGTGAGCAGAAACTTGCATAACAGCTAATTGTTAGTTTGTTGTGTAATGGAGGACGGGTGAAACTCCTTGGCAAAGTTGCTTATTATATTTTTTTTTTTTTGCCTAAATTTCAAACACTGTGGGCCAACACTATAAAGTGCTATAAAGAGCTATACCAGATTATCAAGTGGTTAAACTGATATAATGAACTTTTCTGCTCTTACACTACAGAATTCTCTTCCTGCCAGCCAGGGCAATAAGAAAATATTGGTTGCATGATCTAATAAATAGCTTATGTGATCATTAATTGCATATACACTTTCTGATCCATAAAACGTAGACCTTGTTCTGCATCCAGGTTAGAACAGGCAGCCCTTAACACCCACTGACTTTACTCGTCCAGGTGCAAAGGACTACTTGCACAAGTAAATAGTAGGACTAAGGCCAATACATGCTTCTTGTTTGAAATGCAGATGCCTTTTGGGGAGAGAGGAGAGCTGAAATCTGTTTAAACAGCAACAGTAGTGCTGAAGAAGTAAAAACATGAAACAGGGAAAGTAACTCCTAACACCAATTGATTTTTTTTTTTTTCTTTTTTTTGAGGAGGGGAGGATTAGACATGTAGTATCTTGAATTCAGAATTCATGGGGGAAAAAGAAGATTCTGGAAATTTACTGTTGCGGATGGATTTTTAAAAGAATACAAGGTTCTTGATTATTTGTCTTTTATATAAAGTAAAAGTGAGTGTTTCAAACAAGATGTGTTGAGCATATGCACGTAGCCTTAGATATTGGCGAAGGAAGATATTTCCTTGAAAGAAAATAGTCAATATTTTTGGCATCTGACAGAAACTAAATGTATTTAACAAATCTTGAAATAGTGGGATGGGGGGGCATGGAGAGAAACTATTTTCCAGTTCATGACTTCCTGAAAAATCACATTGGAAAAAAACCCCACACCATATGTGAGCACTTGCAGAGGGATGACGGTGCAGACATGGCTTTAGACACTGTCTTGATAAGGACCTTTCTCAGAGCCAAGACCACATCTCTTTCAGAAAGCTGCCTCTGTTATGCTGCTGTCCCAGTTTATGACTTCCCCCCCCCAAAAGATCTTGGATTGAGGGATTGTCCTGATGATCTGTTCAGTGTTCCAAAGGGGCTGATTAATCTGAAAAACCCAACAAGACAGCTGAAACCGCTGCCAAAAACTGTCATCCGTTCTGCTTTCTCAACTGCCAGCTTTCTGTGCTTTTGCTGCAGAGACAGGTCCGCTCTTAAAGATGCAGCTTGACATTTCATAATACAGCAGCAACAGAGTAAATAATGGGGGAGTGATTTAGAGGTCTATGAGTTTTCCCTTTATTCTGTCACTTCTGAGTAGTGGTGTTTATCTCCTGAGGTAGCACAAAGCTCAGTACTGCTATTAATTCTTGTCTGTTGAATGCAATTAATCCAGTGGCAGAGAGGATGGAAGTGTTCTGGAGGGGAAGGGGACCCTTGAAGGTCAACATGATGGAGTTTGTATGGCTTCTTGTCTGTGCATCTCACAGCATCGCTGTTTCATGGCAGTAAGAAAGGTGAATTACTCCTGAAGTAGATTTCTTCTACACTCACTTAAAGTAATTAATAATAATGTTCTATTCCTGCTGTGCATGGGAGTGCGAATGCTGATGCTAAACAAGAGAAAAGGAGGCTCCTTGATCTTTGAAGGGAGAGACTTTGGAGCTCTGGAAGGAGGAAGGTGGCCTAGCTATCCCTTGCCTGACCCACATACTGTGTTTATGCAAGGCAGGATGAGCCTCTGTCCCCATCTTGTGGCTAGTGCACACAGGGATGAAGGCAGGAAAGCAGATGGCAGGAGGCCTTCAGCCCCACAGTGGAGCTGACACCTCCACACCAAGGTCCTGGGCTTGGGGCTTTCCTGACACCAGACCTGGGTGCCTTGCTGTGACTCTCTTCAGCTGTGGAAGCATAAGTCAAAAGGAAAAAAATAATTTAAAAGAAAACTGGATAACTGCAATCGAAACCTTGAGGGAGTGTTTAATGGGGCCATTAATAAATGACTCAGGCAGCCAATGGGACATAGCCTTTGGTCTCATGCCTTGCAATGCTCCAGAGGCACACGGTAATGAACCCATAAAACGTGCCCCATCAAGCCTTAGTGCTTTAGCACAAGACACTCCTGAATTTAATGTATGGTGGATGGCAAAGTGGTGCCTCTGGTAAACACCTAGGACAGTCAGTGCTGAGAAAACATTTTTAGGGGATGGATTTTTTTAAAATAGGGAAATCTTCAGCTATTTTCAAAGTTTTTAAGAACACCAGAGTGTTCTGGGTAAAGGAGAGGAACAACCTTCTGAACTTTAACTTGTTGGGAAACCTCTGTGTTAACCCCCACCGCGTATGCAAATGGCGAAAGGTGTAAATGTCTCCAAGAATGTTTTGCTGTGTTAGCAATATGTTTTGATCCTGGATACAGCTACAGAAAACAGCGCATTGTAATAGCAATCATTACTGTTCTAGATCCTCAGATAGCATAGTGCAGGGTGCTACAGAAGCCCCTAACTAAAGATTAAATTTGATTAAATACACTCCAAGCAAACTGTCTCAGTTGTGCCAATTAACTTGGAAATGCTGCAGTGTTTTATTGCTTTAGGAATGAATGGTACTTATTGGCTTCTTATATAACAGTTTGACTTCCTCATCCAGTCAGAAAATTGAGCATCTGTCAGACCATCAACCCATAAATGTCTTCATTAGATCTGATAAACAGACCATGGCAAGCCAGAAAGTTGGAAGGTACCACCCTTCTGCCTTGGGGAGCTGGACTCACTTAACAGACTTAAAATGAGGGAGCTATGTAAAACAGGGAGAAACGCTCTGGGTGAGCAGTACAGAAGAGCTGCTCTGAGACGTGCCCAGGTGCAGCACTGAAATAACCTCTCTTAGGGCCATAAGGGACTCTTCCCCATCCCTGTTACCAAACAAACAAAACCTTGGCAAGTGACGGGTTCAGGAAGCTGTCCCCAGACAAATTGTTGGGTGTGATCCCAAAGTAGTTGGGCTTGAGCCTACTGACAGCTGAGATCCCTCTGGAAAGCACAGGTTGTCACTGATTTGAAGGAGCTCTGTGACCCGAAGACTGGGTTTTGTACCAGACTGGTGTTCGCGGGAGGCTCTCTTACTGAGCCTTCCTGTTGCCTTGCCTCCAAGTATTCTACTCCTGCTTTTGTGCTCCTGCACAAAGAATCTGCATGACAAGCCAGGAGCATCACCCACAAAATATTGCTTCTCCTGGCTAAGTTTTGAGACTATATCAGCGTAGCCCTCACCTTGAGTGTTTGTACAGCCCTTCCACCTAACCTCAAGTCAAGAAAGTCTGTGGCATTGGCAACAGAGATGTTGACAATGTTACAGTAGTAGATGGAAGTCCTTAATCACACAGGGATGCATGGATGGTTTATTATTTCCACTAAAAGCACTAGCAAGAATGGAGAAGACACAGGCAGATGAGCTTTTAAATGCTGTACCACTGAGTCTTCCTTCAAAGTGAGAAATTATTTTTCATCTTCCACGAACTCCTACCTTACTCTGCTCTGATAAATCTTTCCCTTTAAATAAAGCTGCTGCTGTTGCGCAACCTTCGGTCTTGCAAAATGCAAAGCCATTTGTTACAGCCTCAATTACAGGTTAGAGGAGACAGAAATTTATTTGACGGACTGCAACAGCAGGATTTACCTTCGCTGTATGTCTGAGTGAAAAGAGCCGACCTTTATGACAGAGGCCAGGTCAAGAATGAAGGGTTTTGTCTATCAAAGTAAATTGAAGAGTGGGAAAACCCTAAAAGACAAATTTTTAATTCATACCTAACTTCTAAATGAAGTCAGAACTGACACGTATAGCCAGATGTCTCTGTGTTTTATAGTGGTACATAGAAGAATTTTTTTTCCCACAAAGTTTGCAAATGTTACTTAAGTGCTGCTCTGCAGTTTGAGAATCCATACTCTTGTGAAGCAAAACTTTAAAGCTGTGATAGCCCCTTGAATTGCTACAGATATGCTGCTACTGAGACAAAAGAATTAGTTTCTGTTGAGTTCATTCTTTGCAAACTCAACCTAAGCAAAATAAACTTGGTGCTATGTGAGATAAAATCAGTAGCCTGTCAACTTGTTTGATATTTACTGGGAGAATGATATTTTGTAGATTTTCACCTTTGTAAAGCTGCAATCACATGATTACCTAAAAAAAAAAAAGTTTTAATTCAAAAGACTTTATATACGTTGTAGTTGCGGGAAAAAAATGAAACTACATATATGGAAAAAGCCTATAAGAAATGCCAAAAAGTAGCTTAAAAATATACCCTCTTTGTTTTCACTTCCCTACAGTAATTCATGGGACCCTTGCAATGCACAACCAACATTGATTTTTGATGCTTGGGGTTGTCATTAATGAATCAGTCACTCTGCCAACTAAACCAAAGCTGTATAATGGCTGAGATTTTTTGATTTTCTTACACCATTGCAATTCCCTTGGGAATAGGAAGCCCAGGTGCCTGTACTGGCTGTTCCTTGGGTGAGTACTTGTCTCCAAGGCCTTTCGCTTGCAGGGTAGCACGTTGGCTAGGCTCTGTCTCACCTGGGAAACCTTGGATAGTACGTCCTAAGCGGAGTAACGTAGCTGTGGTTGGGATTCTCCTCCTGTTCAAAGTGAGGTGAAAACCCAAGCTCAGATCACCAGTAGGGTTTGCCTTCCCCCATCCTGTCCAGCAGACTCTTACAAGTTTGATTTATCTCTGCTCAAGTCTGTTAGAGCAGAGGGAGGTTATTGCTTTGTATGGGGAAAGAATTTGCAACAAACCTGAATGTGTTCAGTTTAAAAAAAAAAAAAAAAAAAAAAAGAACTAGGTGAAAGCAGTAAATATGGTAACTATGCTGGTCTCTCCTAGTCTGTTTTTCTGTTACATTCTTGTTATACAATAGTAAGAGCTATTGCAGTGAGCACTGTTGAAAGATGGGGGATTTAAGAGAGAGCTGTGATGGTTGTGTTGGATTGCTGCCTATATTTGGACTGTATTTATTATGCTACTTCTGTTAAGGTGCTTAAGTTATTCAGAGTTGGGTTTAGACAAGAAATAAATATCTGAGCAGTTGTGACTACATGTCTGTTAGTGATTAGTCATCACTACAACTCTTAAGAGTTGGATTTACCAGCAAATTGTTAAAATTCCCACAAATGGAGGACACCATGGTGAAAAAAGTTGACTTCTATTTGGTTGTGTTTGGCTGGAAATTTAACCTGAAGTTATCCAACAGGCCAAGAGAAGAGAGATGTTGACCTGGTATATGAGAATGAGGTATTTAGGATTTTTCTTCCTTGCAGGTGCTGTTTTCTGTAGCTCACCTGTCAGGATCCAGGGGAAAATGCACAGATAGCAGGAAAAGATATATCAATAGTACTTTTTAGTGAGAGTAAAGAGAATTGCTGAAGTCTTGGGAAGGGGGGAGCCTGATTGTACCTGCAGCGCAGTGACTGGGCCTCAAAGCGTTCAGCACGTTTTGGGTTTGGCTGTCTACTTGAAGCAGCAAGGAAAGACTGAACACTGTCTGATTTCAACCTCAGCCAGGTACTGCAAGGCAGACCTGCATGTACTGATTTATTTTTCTGAAAATATTAAGAAAAAGGTTCTTTGTATATTCTGTGTTTCTGACTGATGCAATATATCACAGCGCAACTGCAACTTCTGTAATTCTCGTTGGTTTCATTTTGTTTTTTAAAAGCATAAAACATCACCATTTTCTTCCCCTTCTAAAACTGGAGGAAGGATGCTCACAGTTACAGAAGAAAAGATGCCATCTTTTTCTTTTTCAAAAAAAAAAAAAAATCAGTTGAAAGCAAAAAAAGAACTCTTAACATCTCCCATGCTCACCCTTGTTGAAGGAGAGAAGAGGATTATTTTTCTGCTCAAACAAATCCTGCAGCAAGTTTTTTTGCTTCCGTTCAGGACAGCATTGCTCACTGGGTGGGGGAGGAAGGAAGAAAACACTGCAGTGAACTGTGGTTCTTGGAACCCATCCCTGCTCAGCAAGTAAGTGTTCCCCACAAACAGTCCGGTGAGGGAAGGCCCATCCAGCAAGGAAGATGCTACTTGAGAGCCATGGGGAAATGGGCATTTGGTTTCCTGTCCTGCGCCACACAAGCTGGGTAACCCGGAGAATTTTGCTTGCAGGTGGGGCTATTCATGTTGTGTACTGTAGGTATCTAGGTTAAGTGCTGAAATTACATTCCGGGGAGCCACTCTCTGTACCAACTGTTGCTCTGATGTCGTTGAAGTCAGATGCACATATCTGTTGATGGGAATAGCTCTTCCCCTTGCCCTTTCTCCTCTGTAGCCTCGCTTGTGCTTGTGCAGAGTTCTTTAAATACATCACATATACAACACCAACAGGGATGATATAAGTCCTTAAACCTGATACGGGCCACATACAGATGTTTGTGTGACTGGCATTCACTGCCCAATTAGAAGAATGCTTATTTAAGAGAAGCTGTCCTCATTAGAAATACAGGTCTTGTTAGCTGAGAGGATTAGTAATTGGGACTGCAGCTAACAGGGGCTGGGAATAGTAAATTCTCAGGTCATGGGAAATAAAGCTTTGACTGAATCATGTTGGCTGCCATTGCTAATGAGCCAGCTAGAAGAAAACTCTGATTACCTTTTGCATGGTTCTAGGTATCATGAAAATCAGAGCACTGTAGCCAGATGGGGTGAGGGGGTGCTAAGTTTTGTGCTATTGACTAGTGCAACCTAATTTGATCCTGAAATGGGTAAACTGGGGCATCTCTTCAGGTACAGAAAGGTCCTGTGGGAGAAGCTTGCGTAACAGTTGTTGATGCTTTTGTAATTTTTAGATGGGGTGGTGATACCAAACAATTTAGACTATTTAATGTTAGGAATAATTTTGACTTCCAAGTTTCGTTTCCAGCCTAGTCTCATCACCCACCAGAACTTGTCAAATGGATGTAGTGTGAAAGGTTGCTGGTAAAGCCCCACAATTTTTAATGTCAGATCATGCAAATGATAAATCACATATTTTATGAATAGATAAATTTGTGATACCTGGTTTATCTACTAGGGAGACATGTTTGTAAGACATATGTTTCTTGGTCCAGTTAATCTGCTGTTTCTGATGACACTGTGTGAACTTCAGGAAACAATTTCTGTCCAAAAATTCCATGGCTTATAATTTTGGCAGGCTTGAACCATTGGGATGGATTTCCCATACCAAGTATCTGCCCTTCTTGTTTAACCCAGAAGTGTTTCTGACTGCTTCATTTGGGAATGATTGCGTAGCGACGGCTCTGACTGAAGCTTGGGGTATTGCTCATTGGATATATTATATGCCATAAAAATACTGAATGCTCTTTTAAGTAAATTAGGTTTGGGCGTTTCCAGCAGGGCATCTAGAAGTAGCTAATCCTTGAGAATTTTAGTCTTTTTCTTTGTATTCCAGCTACTATAGAAAAAAAAAACAACACCAAAAGACCCTAGATCAAAAAACAAAAAAAAACCAACCAAACAAAAAAAACCCCAACAAAACACCACTCAAAACACCAAAATCCCCAAAGACCCAAAAAGCAGCTCATCTTATCAAGTTGTAGTAAAGATAAATTTATTGAAGTCTGTTTTGCCAATATTTTTTTTTTATGATAGGTGGTAAATAAGGCTTGGGGCATCCCAGGTATGGAGAGGATTCCTGTTCCACAAGCACCGTCTGCCTCATGTACTGAGCAGTGAGGTCCCATGAGGACAAAATGACAGTATTTAAGTGGTGGTGGGCTGAATTTCTTCACTCAAGCTTCTTAAAATTCAAAAATGTGTTAATTGAAGCATCTCTGAGTCTCTGGAGTCCTGATTATGCAGCTGTAGAACATAATTTTTTCCCTCTTTCAGTAAATAACTAAGTATTTGCACTGTGGTAGTACTGAGGAGGCACAAGCTGAGTTCCAAACACAAAGCAAGGTGTAGTTCCTGTCCTGACTTGTAGGTGTTTTTCTGATGAAATCCTTTGCTGATGATAAGACTTTGGTGTTCACTTCTTTATTTTTGTTCTTCTGATCCCCCTTAATAGAATTACTATAATTAAAAGAAGAAAAAATACATATGAACCTTTGGGACACAGTGTTTCAGTGGCCCAGGGAAAGGAAACCCCCAGTGTTGCTTGTACCCTGTGAGCGGTACCAGAGATGGGAGTGAACTAACTGGACCCAGCAGCAGTCCAGCCTGGCCTTTCTGCAGGGGAGAAAAAGCGGACTGTATTTGAACTGTTTATACTTGCCTGAGCTGGTATGTCAGTATGTCGTACTGTACTATGTCTCAAGTGATTGACTTCTGCAAAGGCAGAAAATGCTACTCAAGTTTGAAATATCATCTGCTAAACACCTTGTGATTCTTTAGGAATTGCTCCGTCAGTCAAAACACACTCCTCCAGTCTGTATAACGTGAAGTCCCAGGTTTGTTTGCTTTTCTTTGCTGCCACACTGGAAGCTAGATGGGTGCAGTTGTGCATGGGGTGTGGATAAATGCCGCAACCCCATGATATCGCTCGATCACTCATAGTTTAGCAGATACTGGCAAGGCAGTACCACATGCAGCTTGCCCTGTATCTTGATGAGTTCTCCCAAACTAAGCCACATAGCACCTGAAACTTGTGCAATCCTTCTCGTAATCCATGCGTGAAGACATCGTTGGTGTTTACATAACATCTATTGTGCAGCACGGAACAGGCACGGTTCAGTTCATGCTGTCATACAGAGGAGTCACCTTTGAGTGACAGCCTGCTAGATGCGCATTTTGATTCCAGTGGAGAAAACTCATAAAGGAGATCCCCATTGTCGATTGCCTCTCCAAGGTTCTGTTCTCCCTCTTCTACCCTAAACTGAATTTCATAGGACAAACTGTGAGCAAAGGGCATTTGGGGTATGAAACATGCCGCTTTCAACTTTGCGGACCTCAGAACAAGTTGAGGATTCATCTGACTCTTTTAACTGTGAATCTCTCCATTGATCCTTGCAGGGAGCGGAAATGAGGTCTGACCATCATTACGTTGCCTTGATTTTTGTTATCCCTTCTCGTGGTCAAGATTCGTAGTATTTGCAGCTTCTTATGAAGTCTGGGAGTAAATAAAGGGGTTACAGAAGTCTAAAGGTGACTGCTTTTCTTGAAGATCAAATTCTCATCTTCCTTTTAGCAAAATATCCAGGATCCTCTTATAACTGATAGAAAATAAGACAAAAGAGAGGGGAGGGTTGGTGCTGTTGGATTTATTTTCTCTTGATTTCCCTTTATATAAAATTAATCATAACAGAACAAGTATTAAAAGTTACAGTGAAACTGGTTGGGTAAAGCAGCTTTTGAAATTGTAATATGAAAAAAAAGCACTGAGCTGTCAATGCTTAAGTGCACAGCATTTAAGGCCTAGCTTCTTTCATTTATTTTGGTAGAAAAAGACCTTTCTCACTTCTCTGAAGAAAGGTTTGCTTTGCATATGACATCATGGCTGGAAAAATGCTTAGAAATTCAACACCTATCAAACCCTTGAAACTGAACCCTCAGTTGAGGACAGGGAGATGCATCCCAGCACAATGGGCATGATGGGAACTGTAAATATACGGGTAGTCCAAGGAAGGAACTGAATCTCCATTGAACTACCTTTGCTCTTTTACTGCTGTAACTGACTTATTGATTTTTCTAGTAAGGATATGTTTTGGGTTTTTTTCAGTTATTCTGCATTTTAGTGCTTGAACAGATTCTCAGATCTGAAGTAAGAGCCATGTTCCATGTTTTCAATGAGTTATATAAATCTCTGAATATTTAAAAAATCTCTCGCTAAAAACTGTTTGAAATAGTTTTCTGACAACATGGTACACAAATGAATGAAGAGGAAAATTCTCATTCACAAGATGTTCCAATATATGTGTGTCACTTCTGTCTTAGGTTTTGTTTTGTATCAGTGATTAGGGTACCTAGCAGTTTCAGGTTCTGCAGATATTTACAGATACTAGAGTCTGACTTTTTTTTTTTTAACTTTCCCCCCTCCTTAGTCTCGCCCTTTAAATGCAGTTTGGTAGTGCATGAGCAGTTTTTGCCCTAGATCTAAACTTATTTATTTATTTATTTATTTATTATTTTTAAAACTCCTGAATTTAAGAGAACCTCCTCTCTTATAAGTCTAGCAAGCAAAAGTATTTTTGCAGCATCCTCTACAAAGCAAAAGAATTTTCACAAGACTGAGTGACTTTAGGCTATGCAGAAGGTATATGTACAACCCTGGGAAAGGAATTTGAGAACGTTGTTGCTAGCAGATGAAAAGCCTGATAGACACTGGGCATCATGTAGGATTTTGGCAAAGCAATGGTAGGGTGGTTGGGTTTGACAACTAACAACACTGTAAAGCTTTGACAGAATAAGAATTTACACGCGGTGTCAATCATCCTCCGCATGCCACTTCCAATTTGTCTAGCTGTAAGAGGACATCCGTCCCCATTGGCATCTGAAATACAGCTGTCAGTGTCACTGTGCCAAGGACAGAGAGCACTGAAGGAGAGAGCATGGGGTGGTGCATGCAGTTGTTTTGGTGTTGCCTATGAAAAGTGCAAGACTGAAATGGAGGGAGAGATGGCTCCAGGATGTACCCTCTACTCTGAAGAATAATCTTCAGAAAAGTGGACTAAGGGAAGAGCAGTAGGTGGGAGAGTGGCTGAAGCTGGGGCTTGGTCTTCTTTAAAGTCATTGAAGAGCAAAGGTTTTTCACAGCACTATGGCTGGGGCATTTGGAATGGGCTCAAGTTCATATGAGTGTTGCATGGCTGCTAACTCTTGTATACTACGTCTAGCTTAACTTTAAGAGGATGACTATTTCCTCCTCTTAAACTTAATCAAATTTTCACTGTCTTAAGAAGAGGATAAATATTTTTACTATTTTTTTTTAAGCTGTAGAGGGTGCAGCATGAAGGCTCAGTATTTTCCCGCTTCAATCTTCATGTGCTTTCCTGTAAATCAATCCTAGAGCCAGACAGAAACTTTTTGTTTTTTAAAAACAAGTACATCCATGACACTAATAAAGCTTGGCTCCGCAGGGGTCCTGTGGCTGATGAGCTTTGGTGTTGGAGAAAGTGAAAGGTCTAACTGATGCTCTCCTGAGGCTGAACATTTATCAGGTCTCCCTCTTCCTCTTGATTTTCTGGTACCTTTTAAAGTGAGATCACACCTTGTTTTTCTGAGTTAGTTTAACTTGGTCAGTAGATTCAAATGGTGTTGAGGCAGCAAGGGCAGCTCACTCATACACCCCCTGTGTCCACAAACCTGGTTTCTATCTGGAATCAGACTAAAAGCAAGCCAGACGTACCATTCAGAGGTGGGCTGGCTGATGCACTCTCCTGTCCTGCCCTCACCCACACAGACATGGGCAAGAAGGGTCTTGATGAAGAACAATGTTTTCAGTATTTCACCGGACAGAATTTTCGGTGTTAAAAACTTAAAGAAGAAATGTGAGTAGTATTGGTTAATACAGGGCAAATTCCCATTTCAGTTTGGTTTTAAGCTTCTTATGTAATTTTCTGTCACTAGAAGGCTTAATTTTTAAAAAACTTTCCCCACATTTTCCTTTTATTTTAGCTTTTTGTCTCTTTTTCTCAAACAAAATAAAGCAAGCAGGAGGATTTTTTTCTTTTTAAAAATAAACTATTCCAAAAGAAAACTTCTTTGAAAACGTCAAGTTAGGAAGTTGAAGAGCACCACTCAACACTGACCAAAACTGAAGTATATACGATTTGTCAACCAAGCAGCCTATCGTGCATGCTTGAAATGAGAAAATTTTAAACAGAAAGATGCTGATATGTGAAGAAAGGAGTGAATTTGCTTGGACAAATTTTTTTCTCTTCTAAATGTGCAACCTAAGCCTGGGAGAGCTTCCTCCATCAACTGACCATGCTGCAGCACAAATGCATTCCTGCTGCAATCTCCTCCTCAGATGAAAATGAGGATATCTTGGTTTGGTTCCTTCCTACAGTGGAAAGTTACAGGTTTCTGGGGTTTTTTTTTCTGCAAGTCTTCATTAAATGGAATTTTAGCTCAAAGAAAACTTTAAAAAGGGATTAGGGAAATGTTTTGAAGCAGAAATCATCTGAAAGGTGATGAGATGACCAAAACCCTTGGCTAACATATCTTCATGATAACTGCTAAACAGAAAATCCCAGGGTGCTTTTAGAGTACTGTGGTCCTTGGTGTGGTAGTGGTGGTTTTTGTTTGGTTAGGCTAATTAACAAATTGTTAGCAAGTTGGTAGCTTGGAGTACACCTGCACAGGGGCTGACAGGGAGCTTTGCTGGGCTGCTCAGGCACCCACAGTGCCACTGACAGAGGGAGGGGTGCAGTGTTACCAAACCTGCTTGAGACATCAGCAAAAAAAAAAAAAGCTGAACTCTCCAGTCTAAGGCTGCTGTGACTGTGTCCCCTCCAGCTGCAGTGACTCGATGCTCTCATTTGTTTGCACAACTGTCTTCAGTGCATGCAAAGTCCTCTCTTGCAAAGCATATGGTAGCTTCAGTAATGGAGTTTGTAAGTTGGGTGCCTGTGCTGTCTGCACATACATGCTCTTAGCAGTGTTTGGACTGAAAAGTTGCACATGGTAAGGAAGGAAGGCTATTTGCAAGTCTGTCTATGCTATAGTTGTATTTAATCTCTATTTTAATCTTCTGAGAAGCATGTATACTAATATCTGAATGCCAGTGCAGTCCAGACTAGTTCTCCATCGTCTTCCTTTGCTTCACAAGCTACTGTTGTGGGTGTTGTTTATCATATTTGTACTGGGGGGTACACAAGTTGTTCTGTGTCTGCTCTGGCCGCGTCTGTTAGAAATAAGATAGTTATACTGTGCCCTGGGGCAGCGTCTGAGTGTGTGTGGTAGTGACAACTGTTAGTGGAAAGAATGACTGTGCATGTACACATGGGGCCGGCATGCCACGGCGCAGGAGGCTGTGCGTCTGCATGACTCTCACAAACACAGCAAGTGATTGGAGAAATGAGGGAAGAATTTACAGGTCAGAATTGTAAATCAATTCCACGTAATTTTGGATTGCTGTGAGAAAGAAGCCTTGACATCCACTCGTGCTCTTCCACCTCTTTTAAATTGTTCTATTACAAACTTACTGCTTGTTTATGATCCTGTTCTGGTGAGAGAAATAAGTAAGATAAGGCCATCTAGGCTTGCCAGCACATATAAAACTGTGACTTTTTGACGTGGTCTTAATGTACGTGAGAGGAAGGTGGGTGTAACAGTGTGAGACTACTCGAAAACGTGTCTCCAGTGCATCTTCATAGTTGCCTACTTGCCACTTTAATCTCAGTTACGCAAACAGCAGTAGTAAAACCACGTGGAAGCTGTGTCATTTCCATGTGTGGATAAGCACAACTGCAAACTCATAGCTGTGAAAATTTGCTATTTTGATTCTTTTTGCTTTGTTTTGAAGACTTAGCAATGCAATCAGAACCCTATTGTTGCACAGGCAAAGCTCCGAAGAACGATTGGCTTGCCTCCTATTTTTATTTGGAGTTTTACAAACTGTAATAAAAGAGCACCCAGACAATGCTCTGGGCACTGCGGAGGATCTTATTTAAAAAATACACTAATAAACAAATGGTTCCATCAACCACCTCAGATCAAATCAAATAAAACTTGCAATATTTATGCTGTTGCTAAGTTAAGAGCCATCTGTTGCTATCTATTAACAGACTATTTACATATATAGCAATCCAAAATACTCTGGTGATAAGAGCTGTCAGAATCCCATGTTGTTTAGCAGCTCTTTCCACCTCCCAGATCCTCATAGTGAAAGGTGAAAAGAGGCTCTTTGGTGAGATAGGAGGGCTAAACCCCTAGTTTGCATTGACTTGGTGGGCAGATACTCCAGAGATTGGGAGCTCTAAGGGAGTTGGTTATGAAAATGTGGTTGGCAGGGAGAGAACCATGTGCTGGGCTGGAACAGACTGCATTCAATCTCTGAATCTAACAAATTGCTTTCTTGTCTTGTTTATGGAACAATAGAGTGAAAAGACATATGAATTCTAGTAAGAATAGGCACAAGAGCTATATTTGTTCTTTTAAGATTGCTGAGGAAACTAAGGCTGCCTAAGAAACAGCATTCAACCCAAATGTTTAACCTGATCATCCAGAAACACAAAACCCCCTCACTGTGCAGGGCATGCTGGTGACTATTGTCTTCCTCTGACATGGCCTGCTGTTGGTAGGTATGTTGTCTCACGTCTGAGGTCTGCATCTTACACAGAGAATTTCTGGAAGGCCCTTATTTTTTTTCTGCCTAGGAAATGCTAGAATAAAACGAGAGAGAAGTCAGAAGTGACATGCAGTCTACGTCTGTTATGTGCACTGCTAACAGTTGTTGGACATCCATTTTGCAGTGTTTTAATAATGCTGGAGAAACTAAATATGCTCAGTTACAAGCTAAAATCAAGAACCAAAAGCCCTATCTGTAGAACAATCATGTACAAAATTTTTCTCCAGATATGGTAGATTTGGGATAAGGGTGATCTGCCTTTTGATCTGGTCCGTGCTTTTACATCATTCATTCTTAAGCAGCTAATTTAATGTTTCGTTCAAGTGATGTGATCTTGTAGATCCAAGCTTCAGTATCAAAAATAATAGTCTATTTTAAAGGAAAAAATAATAACAATAAATAGGCTGTTGAACTGTGTTCTGGAAGTGGGTATGGAGACTTCCAAGGAACATGCTTGTCTGCCACGAAGTATGTGGCTACATTTAGACCAAGATTTCTATCCAGTTAGCTGGTTGGGGAGTAGTAACTTCTCACTGCAATAAGTTGCTGGAGAGCTCTTGGGATCGTTTGGCCAGGAAGATCATTGCAGCCTTTTGCTCATACAGGAAAAGCTGCTATTGGAGACTCAGCTAATGCTGGTTCCGTCCTGATGGTGACATTCTCCTTGTGGGTTTCCCCATGCTCTGGTGGGTGCTTGGGTGCAGAGCTCAGGCCCCCCTGCCCATGCAGTGTGCCCTGATGCTCCTGCGGTGCTGTGGACCGCGGCATTGGATCAGGGCCACGGAGAGCCGCAAGCGGCATGCAACGTGGTGACCTCCCTGCCTCCCATTGCTAGTTTGAGCAGAGTCCTTCTGCCTGGCGGGGAGCTAGTCTGCACACGCACGCGTGCCACCAGCATAGCAGAAGTTGTGAATGAAAACCAACGGAGTCATCTTAGCTTAAGTTTTCATAAGGGTGGTTTCGTCCTGGAGTCAAAATGGTTGAAATTGCTTTTAGCTAGGTGTGGTAACTGCTTTCGGTGGCCAAGGAAGTCTCATCTGTGTGAGTCCCTGGCCCCAGCAGAAGGGGACATTGGCTGAAGCATTTAGAGCAGACAGACAATCATACAGATGTGTAGGCCCCTGGTAGATGCCATAGGCCTGGAGCTCCTTGAGCTGCCCAGTAGCCTAAGGGTTTCAGTAGCTGCCATTGCCTTTTTTTTCCCCCTGCTTTTTTTTTCTAAAGTGTTTGCAAAATGTAGAAAAATGCAGCAGGTCCAGAAAAACTGGAACTGTTTGGTGAGATTATTAAGAGCAACTGCTTAGCGTAGACAAACCTACCATATTAAATCTCTGCCTAGAATGTGCTGCAAATGCAACAGTTGAATAGTAAGAAAAAAAAAAATTTTTAAATAACTGTCATCCTCCTTTAAGAGAAACCAGAGCTCAGATATAAGCCTAATTTAAAGTAAGCATGGTATGTACTTCCTTTATGAAAACTGCAGAGACCCTGTAGAGGGGACAGTTCCATTGAATGCAGTGAAAGCAGAGGAGATGGCCTGAGATGCTCCTCCAAGATCACATATGTTGTCTGGAAAACTTATAATTGTGCTCTGTACAGCAGAGTTAGGTGTTTGGGTTATAGTGCATTACACGGCAGTGTAGCACCGGTGTGTGGAAACAGCTATAGGAACACCAACAGTGCTATACCGCCATTCTGAAATTTCCTAAAATTGTTGAATAACACAGTTTCCAGCTTTTCAGTCACTTTAGAATTGGTGACTCTTCTGCATGCTTTCTACCCCTAAAGCATCAGGCCTGACCATCAAAAGACTGGCCAGGCAGTGGCACATAAACCAGCAAAATGCATGAAGTTCCTGTTGCTTTTGTGTAACGGTGCCCTTAGACCACACGAAAACCTGGTATCTGCATGTGTAGATGATCAGTCAGTGCCTCCTGCATTTGAGGGATGAGCAGTTGGCCACGACACTTGGGAGACGCTTTGACTTCCTGCAAACTAAAGATTTCTTATCTCCTCCACAATAGGACACAAACTGCCTCCTGTATCCTCCCCACATCAATCTCATGTGCAGTATTGGAGGAACCAGTTATAATCTGCCAGTTTATTGTAGAAAATTGTGTGCGTGTGTGTGCGTACTCTATTAACAATCATCATAACTTCTTTCAAGGTTCTTCTTAGCAAGGGCAACTGCCGCTGGCATTTTGGCTCTCCTTCAAACCAGTCTTGTCAGCAAGAAAAACCATATGAACTTGGAGATTGAAATCAGTTGCCCCAGGGTACCAAGTCCGGTTTCATTTTAACAATAAAAGAATCTGATGCCTTTTAGCAGGCAGGTAGTTATTGCCTAGATGAAGGAAGAGTTGTAATAGTAAATCTAGAATTGCATTCAGATGTGACATCAGCTGATATATAAATACTGTATGTCTTGCCATATCCACCCACTCTTTCTATATGCAGGGAAATCTGAACCAAGGGAAAAGTCAGATGCTGGGCTGGCTCCCCCAACTCCACAATTATGTGCTAGTAATCCTGAACTTCCTCTACATTTGCAGGTAGCTAGAGGGGTCTGAATCCTAATGCTATGCTCAATTTCATACACTGTTTACATTAATCTACAAAAGCTTGAGTGTGTCTGTGTTTCCAGACGCAGAAGACTTGAGGACAAAATAAATGTTTGAAAAGTTCCTGGGAAATTACTGTCATGGAAAGGCTTTCCTTTGTAGACTGTGTTGTAGTTGTTATGCCCTGATCTCCCATGGCCGTGTACG
This sequence comes from Nyctibius grandis, assembly GCF_013368605.1. Taxonomy (NCBI): domain Eukaryota; kingdom Metazoa; phylum Chordata; class Aves; order Nyctibiiformes; family Nyctibiidae; genus Nyctibius; species Nyctibius grandis. The sequence goes on along the minus strand of NC_090676.1, from coordinate 6,226,383 downwards.
CTAGAGCTAAACGTTCAGTTGACTGATTCCTGGTACCTGAACATCTCATCATTGTGTCACATATACCACTTCCAGAGTTTTATCCAGATAGGCCCTTAATGTTGTCACCACTGCTAAACATTAGCAAATTATCAGTGGGGACATATGAAGGTGAAGGTGGTATCTTTGTCCTTAAAGAGACATTCCCAAGCAATTCTTTGCCAAGTACACTATTGTTTTGGCTTGCTGCAGCTTACCTTTGTGACTGAAAGTTAACCTGGCCAGTGTCTTTTTCTTAGTGTGGTCATAGCTGGTTGACCTGGAAGGGAGCTGTTAGCGGTGTGTTAATTGCAATCTGAGAGCCGTGTTTCAGAGCCCCAGCAGGATGGTGGCTTCTCAATGGTACAGGAGCAGCTGTTGACGGTGGCTCTAATTGCTGCCCTGTACTCTTGATTAAAGCAGAGTAGGGGAGGGAAAGCCCTGCTGGGCTACAGCTTAACAGCTCCCCTTATGAATAATCTTTCCAAAGGTGCCACTCATTCTTCTAGTCAAGCATGGTGGAATTATTCTCACCCATGCAGCTTAATCAGCAAGAAGTGCATTTGGCATGTTGTTGGGAAGGAAACTGCTCTCTACCATTGAGCACTAGCTGGGGTGTAGCTGCCAAGATAAATAAACAGTTAGGTCTGTAGGTCTAGACATCTCCTTGGGTTGCTGTCTGTATCCAGAATTTAGTATCAGAAAGAATTGGAATTTTTGCTTTTCAGTCATCTCCTGCCTCCAAAATGTAGCGTGTCTCATTTTTAAACCAAGTAAGCAGAAAAAACAGGGCATAGAGTCATACAGTTGCTGACATGGTGCACCCCAACTTGTGGGAAAAGTTTCCATTTTCCTATTAGGTTCTTCAGAGGTGCATGTTGCTCTCTTCCATGGGCACAGAGGAAAAATATCAATGCCCACGCCTGCCCGCAATGTCTGTGCATTAGTGCAGTCTGGAAGACTATGGAGGATAATTAAATTAGGCGGTGGTTCTGTTTTTTTTGGTGTGTTTTTTTTTTTTTTTTTTTTAAATTAGGGGGAAAGTGGAAAATGTGGAATAGTTAAAAACTCTGAAAGCAGTTATTGTGACATAATTAAAATTCTTTAAGATATTGTTTCAATTTCAACTGTTTCAAACTCAGTTAAAAAAACTTAAAGAAAATCGGTTACAAAAAGAAAAAGCTGTAAAAGTTTAGGTCTGGATATTACAATGGTATATTTTATTGTGGAAATTTTTTCATTGGGGAAAAAAAAAGTTGTCCAAATTCATGAAGAGGTTTAATTTTATAGGCAATTTACTACTTAAGTGAAGTAGTTTTATCGACATATCTTGAAACAGTTTCATGATTTATCACTTATCTATGTGGGTTAATTTTTCTTGATGAAATTGCTTTGTCTACCTTGTGTCTTCAAATTGATAGCAGGCTGATCGTTTACTCAACCCTACTCCCTTTTGATCTGATGCTCCATTTGTCTCAGTCATAGAAAATGTTGCTCAACAGGATATCAGTCCCTTTGACCTTTTCCTGGGATCCACAGTCCCATGCGATGCAATACAACACGTGCCTTAAAGTAGGAGTTTGCAATCTTGCAGATTGAGCAAGGTAGAACTGGGGTGCTTTAATCTTTGTACAGCTTTAAGCAATCCAGAGATGACATTACTTCAGTACTGGGTTGCATGTGTTTGCTTCACTGTGGTTGGTAGGTTCTATTAAAAAATGGTAAGTATGTGTTCAGTGGAAAATCTTCAAAAGGAAAAAAAAATTTTTTAAAAAGTGCTGTTTTTTCCAATGACATAAGAAACCTCATTTTGCATCCAAATAAATAAATAATCTGGCAGTTTTCAATAGAAAAATAGGTAGAAGGAAAGGTGAGAAAAGACAATTCTATTTTTTTTTTAATACTCTTCTATTTTGACATAAAATCTGTTTTGGCTGCTTACGTAGCTCATTTCCATTGCCTTTGGGAGCTTTTTTAAAAAAACAGTACATAAAAGCTTTGTTCTGTTTGCTTGAGGAATCAGGAAAATGCCCAGCCAGAAGTTTGCTGAGGGATGGAGCCACCAGATCTTCCTGATATTTGTGTCAGGCCCTTGGAAAGAAACAGAGCCCAGGAGCTTGTAGGAGACAGTTTGTTCACCTCTCAGTTTGCAAGTAATTTCATGTGATCAAAACTCATAATTTCTGTGATCACCAAGCATTCAGCAATGGATATTATAATATTTCCACGTTTATCATGTTGTTCAAGTAAAACTATCATCTCCTTAATTAACATTAAACTGCTTTGACAAAGACAGTCTTCCACTGTGACCAATAGTGTACTTAAGTCGGGATTCAAACTGTATTATATCCAGTGGGTGACACTGGCCTCAGTAATTTTGAAGGCATTTTTTCAGAGGTACTTCAAATTTCCCCCACTCAGTACAGTTTCAGTTGGCTGCAGAAAGTAATTTAGTACAGGATAGGTAAAAGTCAGGCTGAGAATGCAATTTAATATAACTGACAGCTTTTTTTTACTTACTCACTTATCAAGCTAAAAGTTAAGGCAAATAGGGGATGCAACCTGTAAAGTTGTTGAATAATTTTAGTGAGTTTAACCACATGTTTAGCCTGAGGAAGAAAGAGTAGTTAATTTTCTATCTAAATTTTTTTTTTCATCCAAAGTAAAGGACCCTCCTTTTTCCTGAAGGCAATTTCAAGCTGTTATCCAAGAATGAAAATTGATAATTGTTATAGTTGTACTCAGTTGATCTTAATTTTAGTGAAGCTCCAGGCTAGCAAATATGAAAATACCATCTTCCTGGCTGATAAACTGGTTAAATGCATTGGTGCAGGATTTTGATGAAGTAGCAGTAGTTAATATTTCCTTGCTTAGCAAAGAGCAGTCATAATCCTGGCTTTGGAACTAATCCAAATAAGGAGGGGAAAAAAAAAGTCATTCAGCAGCAGTATGAAGTGTTTTTTTTATACATGCAGACACACACAAACATTGTTAGACAGCATAAAATACTCTCTTGACAAATTGTTTGCTCTCCCTTCTGAAGAGATGAACACAAGGAGGTTCCAGTGCCTGTGCCCATACCTTGTCCAATCTAAACATTGGATGATAGACTTTCCCACCAAATAGACTTTTTACCCCATGTCAATATAATACTTACAGAAATGTGTGTAAAAGTATATTTATCTTACTTTTACTAAGGGCAGGAAGCTGTATGGAAAAGCTCTTAAAGGTGGGTGAGCTGCCCTATGCTTGAAACACAACCAGGGACCCAGGGCCTTGAGGTCAGTGCCTAGCTCCAGTACAGGGCACGAAAAAAAGGCCCCATTAATAAAACAAGGCTCGTGATGCCTACCTGCACACCAGGGTTTTACAAATCACCGTTATCGCTTGTAAAAGGAAGTTCATTCTTTTCACTGGATATAGTTATAAAAATGCAGGGTTGTGGTACCAGTTTGGACAGCTGAGAGTCCTCTCAGTCCATGTACTGAAACTTAATTTATAATTGTTGGTGTCTCATCTTCAGAAAGGTATTTCTCTCTTGCTTTCTCCCTCTCACACTTTCTATGGCCAGAACTGTGTTCTCTGATATACCTCAGGAAACATTGGATTTAGATCATCTGAAGGCAGTTTTGATAAGCATTTGAGATTTAGGCATCAAAAAGGCACTTTCCTGCTTTTTGTGAATTGTCATTTCTGGTACTTACTGCCATCTGTGCTCCACCACTCAGTGTAAACAGGAGAACAAGGAGTTAGACATTACTGGGAAGTCAGAGACTGGTGTAGGAGGCTTAGTTCAGGTGACGAAGGAGAATTTGGCTACATCCTTGTATTTCTGATAATACGGTTCTTTAGCTCTAATCTGTGTTTTCCTGTGGTGTCAGGACTTGCTGCGTTTGAAGTTAGAGCAATTACTAACAAGACAGTATCTGTTTTGTCAGATATACACATTGGACATGAGTGGCATCATGAATCATTTTGTTCAGTCTTCTGATCTTGAAGGTACTGCACCATGTGGGTTTTCCCTAGAAAATGTAATTTTAAAATGAATTAGGACTTTTTTTTCTTTCCTCCCAATGACCCTTCAACACTCCCATCAGAAACAATGCAAAGATATCAGAAATTCTGTTTCATCACAGGAGTAGGAGTATTGGCCAAATGGATGCTGAGAAGTTAGAGTAATGTCTCCTGGAATGCAATCAAGCAGAGTACTGGATCCTTTGCAGGAATATTTAATCTTAAAAGTTATTTCTCCAGTATAGCTGCTCAGGAGGCAAAGTAGCTTTTCAACTGTGTACCCAACACTAATTCATAGAGATGGCTGCTTTCTTTAAAATGGAAATCTTTGTAATGTCATTTGCATTGGGATTTTAGATCATCTTTTTCATCTGTGATTAAAAAAACCCAGATATTATGGATTCATTCTAGGGTATAAAAATATTTATGAAATACGAATTTATTAAAGGGCTTAAGTAAAGTACTTAAAATATCTGCTGTCCATCTTATAGCTATACATGTAAGTTTTATTTGAATATACATAACACTATTGCTAACAAAGATCACAATCAGAAATGAACCTTGAAATGCAGCACGAAGTTCTCTAGAATAACAATTCAGATAGTAAGTAGAGGGATATTAATCTAAAACACTTGCAGTCCACACTCCCAGCTCAGCCTGCAGGAAGTAAAAGCAGCAAATTAGGGACATGTTGAGATAATACGGTGATAACTGGATAGAGAGGCAAAGGTGCCAGTTCAGCAGTGTGTCACGCTTTGATTGTGATTATGCACAATTATGCAAGCTCATGAGACTGTAAGTCATTCATACTCATAGAAGAAGAGCAGGTGAGAAAATAAAATAAGGCCCTTAGAGGCAAAGTGATATAGGCTTCTTTTGATGACTTTGAGATAAAGTAGCAATTGTCACATGCTAGGAGCAAGAGCTGCAACTTCACTCGTTACATGTCAATCCCATCACTCCATTCTCCACTTTTCCTTCTTCTAAACTGTAACCCAAAGATGCTTTTACTACACTCAGTGCTGGTCTCTAACTTCTACAAGCTCATCATTTTATCTGTGACTTTTCCTTAAAAACATTAAGGAAACAGAGACATAAAAGATAAGTAACTTGTCAAAGGCCAAACAAACCACCAGAGGCTGAGGCAGGCACAGAACCCAGTTCTCCAGGCTCGTTTGTTTAACTGGTTTTCTTATTTTCCACCTCTTTTCTGTTCCCTGTCAGTCCCTCTATGCTTGTTTGAAGTATAGGGGACTTTATAACCCTGTATTTCTTACAACTGTTTGAAAGCTCTACAAGAGTGCACTACTCCTGATTGTTTCTGTTCAAAGATGGGGGCGTTTCTAGGCATGTCACATCTGAAAAGTGAATGACTTTTGGCATATAGTCCTTAGTTTTCAGACATAAGGGACACATGCAAGGAATATCAAATACATGGCTGAAGCCAGACTGCGTCTCTCTAAGCATACAATGTTTTATTCTGTACTGAAGGCCTAAAATGGGATTTTTCTCTGCCTATCTAGACAGGGGAGCCTCCTTTTAGGTATTATCTGCTATACAAATATTGGCCGACTCCTTAAAGCTAGTTTCATAGAAAGTTGAAGGCAATCTAAGGAGGAGAGCATATCCTTTTATATATGTTGGATAAGGTAAATGATATCAAATAAAATGAAGGATTAAAGCATGCTTGAGCTTGAAGTAATAGATATAAAAAGGACAGGAATTATTGTTTACTTACATTTTTCAGCTGGGTGTGTGCAATCAGTTTTGATGGGGATTTATGTATCACATTAGCTAATTCACAGCCTGTGCCAACTCCCATAGCATGCACCACACCAGCAGCCTCCGTCACGCTACCCAGCAGCCCTGTGCACTTGTCCGGGCCCTTACTCACCCTATATCTTCTTCTCTCTTTACACACCTCCTCTTCCCCTGGTGCACCCTTCCCTTTTCTTGCCACTTCCCCTGACTACTTCCCTGATTTCTCAGCCCGCAGTGAGGAAAGACCGTTGGAGAAGATCAGCTTTCTGCTACCCAAAGAGCTGCAAAGCATACCCCAAAGTCCAGGTGATTCCAGGCATGGATCACCACTGGCTTTGTAGTTAGGATCTACCTGGAGAAGTTTTGTGGGTTTTTTTTTTTTTCCTTTGTTTTTGAAGGAGTTCATTCCTCTTTCTCTAAAGAGGGCAAGGGACAGAGGATTTATCCACTAACACAATCTTTTGCCTACCCTGAAGTATGGATCTTTCCATGATTTTCTGACTTTAAAATGTGTATGATGTTTCACCATCGTGCTGCTTCCCAAGATACGTTGTCCATTTCAAAAACCTTTGGCAGGTGTATTTAGGTGCCATCTGTAGCAGTCTTTGTTATCTTAAGCACACTTCACTAAAACTGAGGTACTCTTAAAAAGCACAAAACAAAAAGGGAGGGGAAGAAGCTTCCTGGATGTTTTAGTCATGGCTGCTACTTTGTGAAATTGAAATCTAAGCTCTTTAATGAGGGTGGTCCTTCACACTAAGAAAACATAATGACTGAATATCTTGCTTTACTACTTTTTTTCCTTTCTTTTTTTTTTTAATTTGCTGAGCTTTAGAAACTTTGTATTCTGCTTATCACAATGTTTCAAAGAAAATAGTGCTAAGATCTCTCCTAGAAATCATGTAGAAAGAGCTGGGGCTTGTACCTTCAACGAAGACTAAAATAGAGATTGCAGTGATTTATGATCCATACAATACATGTTATACTCCACATTGCTTATGAGCACTATGACAGGGTCAAAACCAGTCTTAGTAATATAACAATAAAATGAATGAAACAAAAAATTCAGAGAAGTTTTGAGACAAATTCATATAAAAAAAATTAAAAATCGCACATAAAGGTCACCCAAAACAGAATAGCAATGGAAAAGAGATAGTAACACATTGGAAATGCGTATGTATTTACAACTGTTTAACTACAACTATTTGAAACTATGTAAGAATTTCTATAAAGAGTTTAAACAAACAGAAAAGATTTCAGTATATACACTATGCTATGAAGTAAACTGGCTCAACAATAGAATTGTTCACCTGCAATAAATCAAACCCTCATGAAGTAATTCATGTACATAACTTTATTTCTAATGGCCAATAAGTAGGAATAACTCTACCAGGTCAAACTTCCTTCTGTTTCATCAATGAAAGCAGTAGCTGGGTTTTGCTCTTTGCATGTTTTGTATGTGATAGTTGGAAAATTTAGGTAAGTTGCTGACATAACAGGGATTACATTGAGGTTTCCATAGAGAATTCAGACCTCCTCGGTGCTTTGTTTTTCAGAGTCCTTTTGAATTCCCACAGCATCTGCGAAGCAGAGGTTGGGCTGGGGGTAGGATTAAGGGTACGGTTGGGGTGTGGGCAAGAGTCCAGATGAACTGGGCCAGAGAATGGTGATCTCTGGGAACACTTGTCTAGTGTCACTCTGGATTTACTTGCCAGTAGCTAAAGGAAGTAGTATGGCAGTCTGAGTGCACAGAGGCTAATGAGCGATTATTAAGACTAGAACTGAGGCTTTTTGAGATATCACCATGCTAAAAGAAACTGTATCTAAAATCATCTCTCCCCCTAGTTTCTGCTTTGAGCCTGAAAACAAGGTTTTGCTTTAGAAATGGTTTCTGGATTTCCCAGGGTATCAGCTGGCCAAATGGATGATCTGCATCTCCTCCCAAGCCTTGTTGAGTTTGTATCCTTGTACCACCATGGCTGCAACAGTGACCACAGCCTCAGGAGAGCATTTTCCTCTAGCTCAAAAGAAGGAGAAAGACAGGTCTCTTGGTTCCTGGAGGAGGGAAGAAGATAGGGCAGAGTTGTGGCCAAACACTAGGCATGTTAGGCTGTATTGTATTGTACCAGTAACAGCGGTGTTGGGAGGCTTGCAGCGCAGGCCAGCAATAGCACGGATAGATAGAGAAGGGTCATAGGGCTGCTTTGTGTTTTTTTCACTGTAGAGGTGTAATTACAATTGATTTAGTTGGCCTTGCTTTTCTAGAAAGATCAATACAAGGCAAGCCCAACTAATGACAGCTGGCAAGTACATGTAGCTGAACTCATGGGATTCATACAGATTTTTCTTAACGGTTTATGTATTTGCCCATGCAAGTAGCTGGCTAATCCTCCTGTCCTGCACTTAGGGAGTGCAAGGTGGTTGAAAGAAGAGTAGGTGCCCCCCGAGCACTTGGTGGTAGGAGCTTAGCTCCTTTGGAGGAGCAACAAGATGAAGTCCAGAAGTAAAGGCACACTTTTGAGCATTTATTTTGCTTTGTTTCACACCAACCGCTCCTCCTCTTAATCAGATCAAACTTTAACAAGCATTATGCAGAGGGTTGATACACAGAAAAATTCTTTCAGAATGAAAAATCTGTTTGCTGGTGGGAAAAGGGTAACGTAGCAACTCTTGTGTACTTTGGTAAAAAAGCAGTGCATAAAAGTTGACTCTCTTTATGTTTCTCTGGGTGATTCAGGCTGGCTGGGTGTGGCAGCTGGGGAAATTTGATCTGCCAACTATTTACATAAACGAAAAGTGTTTGTCTAAGCACCAGGAGACAAGGGCCTAGCTAGATCAAGTGCTGTAAAGAATTCTTTTTTTCAGAACGATCCCTATTTGCCATCCAAAGAGGCAGGCAGATGCTTATATAGCAGGATATAAATTTCTGGGGGCTAGTTAAAATCTTTTCTCTTACAGCATGGTCAACCTTTCTGTCCTCTATGCCCTAGAGAGCTGAGTGCCTGGCTGGAGAGAGAGTGGTGCAAGAGTGACTCGTACCTTCCAAAATTGTTTCTTTAGACCTTCCAAAAATAGAGAATATAAATACCCTACAAAGTAAAAAAAAAAAAAAGAAATTTGTTGTAAAAATTACTTCCATTTTGTAGAATATTTACCAGAGCAACTGCAGAAATTTCATGATTACATAATTAAGTATTCTGCCTGTCAAGTGGGTCTAGTTTCAGCTAATACTAGCCATGTAAAGCTCTAATATGTAAATGAACTGGCAGAAAGGAGCTCAGAATTTAACATTAGGTGCTGATTTCAGTACTGATAAATTGCTTTGATCCATTGAGTCATGCCTTGTTGTCCTTCCAAATGAATGCAAGCACCTTCTCCTGGAAATGAGTCACCCCTGGAGATGGGGGCCAGCCTGACCTAGCTGTTGGCCGTGAATAGTATGTACAGGCACACGCACAACTACTGTACTCAAGTGTCTTACAACCTATGATGCATCTATCCTCATGATATTACTACGAGGTAATGTTCTTCATTCCATTTTATAGCAACAGAGCTGAGGCCTGAAATTTTCCAATGTGTTGAAGCAGCTAAGTCTTGAAATTAATGGGAGCTGACGTAGAACTGGGAATCAGCTCACACTGATTTGCTAGATGATTTGCCCAAGGTAATCCAGGAAAAGTGGAGCAGAGAGCAGAGTTAATCCAGGTATGTGTCTTAGGCAGCAAGCTTTCTTGCTTTTGATGGAATTGAGTTTTCAGTTATCATTTGTTATTTCAGAAGTCCTAGCCTCAAAATGTAATGAGAATGTATTTACGCTATGGAGTTTATACTTTCTGCACAGAATTTAATGCATCTGCAAACAGTTCACTGTAGAAGTCAGTATTTCTGAAGTTCCTGATATAGGAAAAAAACTTTGAAGCAGAGTAGTGTAAACTTTTAATATTCACCTTGCATATGAAAACCAGCTCCTCCTCAGCACTCACCTGCCTTGCTCTCTTTGACTCCTGCTTTTATGGGTGAGTGGGAACAAGACGAAGGATGATTATTCACGCAGCAAAGACAGGGTTATTTTTAGCAAGGGAGGATCCGCTTCTGCAAGATGGAGTAGTGATATATGGACTTCAGGGCTTCTGCTGTGATTGTAATGGTGGATTTTAGGCTGCAATATCTCATGAAACACTATATGTCTTGGTTTGTTCTTGCCCTCCAGAACAGACACAGGGCAAAGACAAATCTAAAAGTACAGCTTTCCTGTGAGAGGCTTCTGCTACCATTAATGGTTTATTACATTCAAATGCATAGAAGAAATACTTTAAAGGCACAGACATTTGACAGAGCAGAGGTCCATATGTGAGAGGACTGATTTGAAAGGTCAGTGTGTTCAGTATAGCTGTATGTGTCTTCCCACAGGTGAGTCTGGGAAAGGATCAAGCACATTTTCCCTAGGACAGCTCCATGCATTTTCTATTCCTGATCAAGATCTATTCATTGGGCAAGTGCTGTTTAATCAAGCAGCAGGAAAAGGGTGTGTGCTGTCTTCAGAAGTACAAAGAAATCTCATTCAAAGACAGTCCCGTTCTTAAAAGGCTGGTGTTTAAATTAGACCTGCCCAGACAGGTCTGGCATGTTTAGTGTGGCCCCCTTTTGCTGTGGATGTTCCGGTTATAACTATCTTACTGCTTCCATTTAAAATAAAAACACAACTGCCATAGAAAACAGATAAAACCAGGCTCCAAACAGTTGTCGGCCCCTGTTGTGAGCCATGTTTCATGATAAACCACTGCTACTGAAAAGTAGCTACAAGGAAAAATTTTAGAAAGGTACATAAAAGATCAAATTCAGCAGACAAACTTAAGAGACAGTGTGCTAGTTAACAATGGCAGCATGGGAGAAATGACACATCTTTTTCTTTTATTCCAGTATTTGGACTTCATTGGTTTTGATGTCATTCAATCTAAATGTATTAAAGGCTCTGTGACTGTCTTTGGTCCTAGAAACGAAGCAGAGTGTGTCCTTTTCAGCTGCATTAAAAGGAGAAGCTGTGTACCATCGTCCATAGTCAGAAGAGTGGTGTTCTTGGCTTCTTGAGATGTTTTTCCTCTTCCTGGTCATACTTCCTTTATGCAGTTCTACTTCACTCTTCCAATATTACATATGATGAAAATGAGTCTTATAGGTCGCCAAGGATTATTTTAATCTTGTTTGCCATGATATGCTATAGTTTTGCAGGTTATAAACAAATGAGATTGTGCTGTGAGATGTGCAACTTTTCATTTCTGCTGTAAGGGCAGACCACCCTGGTAGCTACTAGAGTCCATATGTTCAGCATGTTCCCTGCAAGGCCTCTTGGTGGGTTACAGTCTGCCCCTGTCTTCCTCAGTCTACTGGCAGAGGCAGCAGATGCTCAGCATAGGTCTTGCAGTGAGTCATGTATGGAGAATGAATGATCCATCTGCACGCAGCGATGCATGCTGGGAGAGGCGTATTCACACTAAGGCTCCCCAGGAGCCACTCCCAGGCTGTGCTGCTCATGGGGATGAGTGCAAGGTTCAATTCTTGAGGGTTTGCCAGTCCAGCGCTCCCTAATTTCACCTGGTATTCACTGTTCCCCTTCAGCCCTGCAAGGTCAAGGTCTCTGCAGAGAGGACAACACTGTTCATGGCATGGGTGATAACTTCTGGTGGTGGGGTACCCCTTGAGGCAGCCTTGCAGAGCTTAGGACTCCTTTTCTTCTCCTTGTTTGGTTGGTGGAGTCTAGGAAGCTGTATTATCCACAAAAGCACCTTACTTCTTCTTACAAAGCAGTGAGTGAAGGGGAATTTTCTTTTGATTGATGTGAGACAGGATAGGGCAGGAATACAGGTATCATGCTTTCCAATGAAACTTCACCTTAAACTCTGCTTCCCTTCTCATCACAAGCAGCTGGAGCCTTTTACCAGGATTCATTACAAATAATTTTGAGTCTGAACCCTGATGGACAAAAAGGAGATAAGTTGTTGTAGGAGGAATCAGAACTGCTCCAAAATCGCAATCTTGCACAGGCAGGAAACAGCAGGTATTGCTTTATTGATGAAGAAAGTATGGAGCTTTTACCCAGTTTCTGAGAGGAATGAACCTTGGAGAGATAAACAGTGGACAGGATGATAACAGTTCAGTCTTCACCCTTTTCTGTGGATTAAAAAAGGAAGAACAATCCTGTGCATGTGAGGTACTGCAGGGTGCAAGTGAAATCCTGTATTCATAAAAGGGAGTCTGGCATCACATCTAGAGATTTCAATAGAGATCCATCGCAAAGGAGAGGAGGTCAAAGATTTGTCTTTCCTTACTTATGTGAACTCAGTGTTGAAATCTTTCGTCAAGTGTAGAAATTACTGCCTTATGGTTAGATTTTTTCCAGGTTGCCACATTACATCTGCATTCTGGGCCCTGTGTGTATGTGTGTGTCTAAGGGACACCTCATTGTTGGGGAATATCTTGTCACCATCTTTTGTGCTGGTTCCTGTCAGCTTTGAGAGGTAGAAAGGAGGTGGGAGGTGTGCAGGATACTGGATAGCTGAAGGTCTCTGGAGTTTTGCTGCTTTCAGCAGAAAGACCCAAAGGAAGCCATTTAGGAAGATGGCTTAGTCTATAATAATTTGAAAATCTGCCTCTATAACTCTTCCTGTGTAATCCTCTTTAAAAGCTATATTTGAAGTAGATCAGGTCCAAGACAAGGCAGTTTCTGTGGCTGTTGTAGCTTTCTTACTGTTAAAAGTGCATGCAGTACTTTGGTAAGCATAAAAATGTCATGTAAAAAGCATCACCTTCTGTTTGACATCCTCAGCTAGCAAAAGCTTTTATAGTAAACATGAACTTACAGACAGGATTGTGCTGACTTTTTTTTTTTTTAAATGGGTTTTGGCAAAATCTGGAGCATAGCATTTCTTCTTCCAAGCTGTAGCTCCTGAGCTGTGATCAGAGCAGTCATCTCGGATCAAAATCTTCTGAAGGCAACAGTGATACTGCTCAGAGATCAAGCCTGAGTCTAAGAACTAAGTTACACCTTGGTACAAGTCCTTTATTTTTGGTGCCTTTTTAATATGAAATTTTTATTTGTCTGTCTTTTATATTTTGTAAAAGATGTAAGAAGATTGCAGTTTTTCCATAGCACAGCTGGGGTGGGGCTTGTTTGCTGAGCAGGAGTCCCAGGTGCTAAATGCTGGAATACCTCTCTCTCGTTCCAACATCTGAGGCGCTTGCGTGAGTGTTTCCATGACTGTACTGCTGTCAGCAGCACAGTTTATGGGGCTTCCAGGGAAAAAGCTCTTGTCAGAGTGGGAAAAGAGCTAACTGTACCTGTGTGGGGAATCTAAGTAATTGCATAAATGCATCCAAATGTTGTATAGGATTGTGGGCTTTTGCGAAGCATGAAAGAATTACTTGATACTGAATATTTTCCATTATTAATTATTTAATAATGGAATGACTAGCTGGTTTTGTTTTACCTAAAAACATGATAGGAATGTTTCTGATGCTAAGACTTGTTCATTTCTTAGGGAGCTGTAAAACAGATACATTTACAAGTATGAGTAATGGAAAACAGAAAATTTCTGCACAATGCAGACAGTCCTTTCATGTTACATCATTCAAAGCAGTGTATTCACATGGGGATGTATTCAGGCAAAACTCCACAGCCAGAAGACCAGGCTCCTCTGCTTGGCTGTGCTTTTAATGTAGGAAACTTTTGGTTAAGATTTGTGGGTATCTTTCATACAATGCATCAAAGAGCTGAAAAGTTGAGGATAATCATTCCCACACATGAATCTACGTGGGCTTAAAGTGCTTACTGCAGTTTAAGCATTATCCCTTACATTGGCTCTTGAAGATCCCATAACAGCATAGACAGTTCAACAAAGACGCTTCTGACATTACTGAGTTATCAAGCCAATGAAGAACTGTAATATCTTAAAATTTGCAGAAATAAATGTAGTATAGAAGTGTGTTAAGAAGTACATTTATTTCCTGTGGATAAATTTCTGCATATCACAGAAGTCAAAACACGCCTTTATAACACAAACACGTTTCAAAACTAGAGGAACCAATGTGAATAGTTAGCTTTGCTGTCTACATGTTGGAGTGAATCCCAGTAATTGATAATTGAACTATAAAGTATCATGAAGAGGAGCAGTTCAGACTTTATATTATGATAAATGTTGTGTTGGAGGCAAAGGGAAGAAAAAAATGCAGATTTCAAGACTTTTTTTTACAGTCGTGCAGTTTTCAATGAGGTGCCTTGTTCTGAAATGTTAATGAGTCTCTTTGAATCTGACAGTGAGGTCCCAAATACCTTACAGTCAGGAACTATAGTTTTTAGAAAACATGTAGCACCATGTGAATATACAAAATCTGGAAGCATAAATGAATGTGTGAATGTACGTAAGGTTTACAGTTAGCCATGCAAACACCTAGCCATAGACCTGGCTTGTGTGCGATGTGAAGGCAGAAGTAAATGTGACTGAAGATGTAGCCCTGTGCTTATCTCTGCCCTGGCTGCTAGCCAGGTGTCTCCATCCTGACATGCAACAATCTTCACATTCCTGTCCAACCTGAAGGCAGGGTGAATTTAATTAGGAAAACTTTATGCTAAACACATAACGTACGCGTCCTGAGACTGAGCTTCAGCTTTGCTAGGTGCTAGGCAGGGCATTTAAAGATTATGGAAAACATGTTTGGAGAAAATCCTGTCTCTGTCCTATTCCGCTTTGAGAATGGAAGGGTTAGTCATGAGAAAAGACTTCTGGTAGCTCTTTGGAGAGATGGAATGACCCACCAGACCCACAGCAGCTCAGCAGAGTGCTGGCCATGCCCAGAGTCGGGACCCCCCTCCCCGTGAGTGCCGAGCAAGGAGCCAGCAACGCAGCCAGATGCTGCTGCTGGCAACGCTGAGGATAAAAAGCGTCCAGGCTTTTGGCACTTCGGTCTTACATCTGCCAACCTTTTCCCCCATAAATGGCCCCGTGTACCACTCCAGATTAGGGAGCGTGTGAGGGGAAGGGGCCAAGGGGAATGGGCTCCACGCAGCCAGGAGGAGGAGGCTGTGCGATGTGCCCAAAGCTTCCCTCACTCATGGGGTGTCATTTCTAACCCTACTAGAGTTCAGGGGTCCCTGGTTTTACACTCCTTTTGGTTTAATTTTTAAAAACATAATTGTTTGGCGGAATTAAGCATTTGAGTGATATGATTTCGATTTGCTCGCTGCTTCGCTGACATCTGGGTCCCATCTTGTGCAAATGCTGCCAGCCATCTGGGACAGTCAGTCCTTACTTGCCAATACTGACTGACTGCGGCTGCCCATCCTGTTACAGGAACTGTGAGTTGTGCCAGTCTAGTTGGCAATCAATTTCTTAGCAAATAATTGACATTTATGTACATTTTTCTTAGAGGTGCTGAGCATCATCAGCATACACCTAATCACGATTACAGCAAGGAAATTGACAGCATTGAATTTCATGCATTTAGTTAGGAACAAATGCTCCTTTGCAACATCACGAATTAGTAGATTACCTGAATTTTGAACACTTAATACAGACTATCAAGAGGTTGTATATTTTAATTTACATTTTCTGTGCTGGGTCAGCAAAGCAATATCGCAATGTTGTCTTTGTCCGTCTGGGATTGACATCTCTACTGAACATTAAAATAAGAGATACTTGCCCAGGCCTGTAGGGATAAGGACTGGCGCATGGGTAGTGCATATCTGACACTTCCCTTGTCCTTCCATCTATCCTTTACCATGTTAACTTCGATGTACTTCAAACTCAAGGAACAGCTGCTGCAGATTGCAAGTGACCTGTGAAGGAAATTCACGGTAATATATTTTCAGACCTATAAAGATACCACAGGGCATTGTGCATTATTTCCTTTTGCCCTTTCTTGGGAAAAGTTTTATGATTAAAAATATGTGGAACATCAAGTCTGTTTTTGCTGAAAACTTCTTGGAAGAATCTAATTGAAGAAACGGGATGCCAAAACTTTAACAAAGGCTTTTTTTCTCCTTCCATCTGTTTAATCAGATGTTTGAGTATAGAAGGTGTTTTAACAAAAGGTTTGCAGATGGTAGGGAAAACATTTGACTGTTTGACTAAAAATCATTTCCTCTCTCAAAGAGGGAGCACTTTCACAGACCTCATTAGTTCAACTGTCGTAACTTCCAGGAGGTGCCACAGGGTACAAAATGCCTGGATTCACAGTGGCAGAAGTTTATAAGCAAGAAAAAAATAAGTGAACGCCTAAATAGCTTAAGTTTTGGTGTACACATCCAAAGGGATTATGTGCTCCCTTATTTTCTCTGTGGAAATTATGTATTCCTTTATTTGCCACACCATATTAACACCAATATTGCTGTGCCACCTCTGTTGTATAAACTGGGTGTTAATTGTGATGGTTGTAGCAGTGCACAGAGCAAGTGCTGATTCACGGGGCTCTGAACTGCTGCTCGCTATGGGCTGTTCTTGTTACCTTGTTTTGCTGCAGCGGGATCAGCTCTGTGATGGGAGCTGGGTGCTATACAAGCAAAAAGATAGTCTCAGTCTCAGCCGGTCTTTGTGTCTTACCCCAAACTGTAACGTCTGTCTGATTTTGCTGAGTGAGTCACACGGTTTTGTTTTGCCATATTCGATGACACCTCCTCCTCTGAGGGAAAACACGCTGGAATGGCCTCACAGCACAACCAAACAACAAAGGAGTATGGCTGATGGCTGACAGCTCTGACAGGTGCATTTTAAACTGGATTCAGTTTTGTCATTGTGCATATAAAGGAGCATTGACAGTGGAAAAATAAGTAGATTTTTTTAAATGTAGTTTTGTAACTTTGCCAAACGCAGCTTCATTAAGAACACCAAACATTATGATCTTCCAAGCAGGGTGATTCCAATGCAGATATGTTTGTTTTGTGAGGGCGCTTAAATATTTAATTCTTTAGCAGAGTTTGCAGAGAATTCGATGTCGCTGTTGGGGAAAGATTTGCTCATTCTAGTTTGAGGGGAGTAGGATGACTCTGGGGTTCCTCAGCGCTCTGAGTGCGCTTCTGTTCCATCCCTGTAATTTTTCACCGCAAATTGCCTTGACTGGTTCAATGATTTTTGTCATTGTGCAGGTCACTAGTGTTCAGTCCTAATCCGAAGCAGAATACTCGAGTTAGACTTTTGCAGACTTTGGGGCATCATGTTTGTACTTTGGAAGGAAAATAGGAACCCAAAGCCCCATTAAAAGCAAATGCCTGAGACGCCAGTTGTTTTATTTCTTTCCTTTTGCCATAGCCTCTCTGTACAAAGGCTTCAGGGCAGGAACAGGTGACCACATGAGAGAAATTTAGGAACACTAAAGGATTATGATTTTTTTTTCTTCCCCAGAACCTGTTTTCAGCAATCTAAAGTTTTGTTTTGTGAGGAACAATACAGCAACTTTAAGATAACCCGATTGACTGGAACACAGATGAGCTACTGAGAGACAGTCTTCAGACATGTATGTGGCAAAGCACAAATGGAAGATGACTGATTTAGCATCTTTCATCTGGTGTAATTCTGGGGGATTTGGGTAAATTTAAAACAAATACTGACTGTGGAAGGGTCTGGCCGTTGAATTCCTTGTGTGCTGAGAAAACATTAAAACATTTTTGGTAGAAACAGTATCGTATGAGCTTGACAATGATTTGATAGATTGATAACCTGTATTCCTTCCGCAAGGAGGAATAAGTCCCAGAATCCATAAAGTGTCTGACTCTCCAAAAGCCCCGTTGCTGGGTCCTAAATTTTCTGATGTTGATAGCTTTCAATTAAGAGACTAAACTGAGAGCAGCAGCATCAATGTTTGGTTGTCATATTAGGGTGATCTTTTCAAGCATGCTTACCTCTTCTTTGGAAGTTACAGCCCTCCCTTTCTGGGTGTGGAATAGTGGAATTTTGTATGTATATATACATAAATTTTTTTTTTTGTTTCTCCCCTAAGTGTGAATATCTTCTGAGCATGCAAACTAGTTAGCTAAATGTTTAAGGTAGGGACCATAGCATTTTTGTTTGGAAAATTGCATCTAGTTCTTTATAACTTTGGCTTCGTGTTTAAAGAAGTTTCTGTGTATATTTTTACATGCACAATTCACATCTGCAGACAGGACTAACTAGCGCTTGGACTTGACTTTCTTCTTGAAAAAAATCTGACTCTCAAATGCATTCTTTTCTTGTGAGGTTTAGGAATATTTATTTATTTATTTTTTAAAAATGACTTACATGTCAGACCACCCTTCATTTCTAGTACTGAAATGATGTGACAGTCTGCGGATGGCTGTGGAATAAGTGATGTCTTGGTAACAGCCCAACACAGATTTCAGGCGCAGCACTTCTGCCTCCTGTGCCAGCCTCTGAGGCTAAAAGTCTGCCTCTGTCCCAGTATCTCATCTGCTTTCTCACTGGGACTCAAAAATAAAAAAAAAGGTCAAGCCTTGACTTTACAGGTCAGTGCAATGAGTGGCAACAAACTAAAGACTGATGAGGAAGTGTCAGAAGAAGAAAGCCTTTAAATTTGTGTCTTCTGGTCAAAACCCAGACAGGACAGGATTCTAAGTTTGTCTTTCATGCTCTCAGTACAGGGTCTGTTTTCCTCCCTGGTCTCCACACTGTGAGGTGCTGGGTGCTTTTTGCTCCCCCCAACTTCAGCAGAGCTGATTGCCAACCACTTGTCCCATCATCCCTCGCCTGAAAACCTTCACCACGGAGCAGCAGTGTCCCATATGACAAGGCGATGCAGAGCTGGTATTTGAAAAGAAAGAGAATTTTATTGTAGAACAGGATGTGGTATTTTAAGACCTAGACATCAGTTTCACAGCTTGCTTTATGAAAGCTACGTGTCATTGTTTTACATTTATTTCGATTTGCTTAAAATTCTCCTACCCGGAGCTCCAGACACATATGTGCGTGTGTCCTTATTAAAAAAAAATTATACATACTATGTCAACATACAAAATTCTCATTTCTGTATTTTTAAACTCTGCCAAAAAAAGCAGCTTAAAACTGAACACAGACAAATACTTCATCTGAGCCCGGAAGCGACTGCAGACTCTGTGATTACACCTTTCATTCTGCTTGCTAGAGCTCAGTAAAATGAGGCACAGCTTGGCTAAATATGTGCTGAAGGTCCCCAAGCAAGTCTGGCAATGATGGAAATCCCATTGTAGGAGTTTTGCTTTTCGGTACATTCGTGTGACAAACTGTTGTCTGTGGTGCTTTAAACCGAGGAAGATCTTTACAAACAAACAAACAAAAACCACTAAGGGAACAACCCCAAAATTTAAAGTGTATTATGCAAAAGTGTATCACAAAAAAAGAGTCATGTCTGAGAAAGGATATGGTGTTTCTGATATTTCTCTGGGGAGTAATTCAGAGGCCTTAGTATTTCCTTCAAACTTTACATGGGTTTATCATCTGATTAGCATGGAAATGAGCAGAGAAAAATGTCAAATAAGTGGTGAGAAAAAAATCAAACATTGTCTAAGATGTAAGGAAATGGCTAAGATGGTAGAGCATTGCCATATTCTTCTAGCTTGAATATTATTCCTCCCAAAAATAAAAGGAGAGGGAAGCAGGTGTGAAAAGCACGGTGTGATGACTGTCCTGTCCTGTCAAGCAGCTAATGGAGACTTTTCTGAGCTGTTTGCTGGAGAGCAGAGAATAAGCATGTCTGGAATTTAGCACATGCAGTGAAGGACTAGTTCCCCTGCTCTGGTAGAGGTGTGCAGTCTGTTGCTCTGGGTCCTACCTGCGAGTAGGGAGTGGGGTCAGCGGTCCCTGTCCTGTCCCCCTGGGAAAGCATCGTGGGAGAAGCACTTGGGCACAGCACTGGGAACCACAGCAGGGGCTGGAGGGGACACTCACAAAAGTCCGAGTTACTGCCTAAAATGCTAGAGGAAAAAACCCCAAACATTAGTCTTCTATTTATATTTATTTATCTCCTGGTTGTGCACCTGGATTCTCCGCACAATTTTATGCTGGGACGCTGTTCCGATGAGATGTTTGCAATTGTCATTAAGACAGTGAGGAGAAGTGATTTAAATTGTTTGGTGGCCCAGGAAGCTGTGCTGTTTCCTAAATGCCAGCTGTACGCACCCTATTGAGGGAGGGTATTAGAAGGTGCTTTCACAACAAAAGTAAAATAGGATTGTGCTACCTGTTATAAATAAACACAATCCTTTTTTTAGCACAAAAGGTTAATCCTAGAACAGAATGAGTTTAGTGGATAATGAGAGTTACAAGAGGATTCTCCCTACAATAAATGAAGAACTTGAGGAAATTCACTTCATGTGTCAAGGAAGGTAGAGGCTGGGGAAGGGAAGGATATCAGGGGTTATGTTTGTCATATTATTGTTGAGCCAATTTCAATCACGTCGTGGCCAGACACTAGAAACCTGCATTGCCTTAACTTCCCAGGAGTTAATTCATATTTTGGTGGAGTTCAAGGAGGACTTGTAGGACTAGCAAAGCAGCTCTTTATTAAGCTTATGAAAACTAAGGCTTGGGATGTATTTTGAAACATCCATACACTGGATCCAAATCTCAGATATCCCATTAATTATAAATTCTTGCAATGGAGGCAGGCTACAGTGACCTACTAGAGGCTACCACAGGGGCAGCATGTTTCAGTAATTGTTTAGCCGTAGATGAAACTTTGGAAAAGGAATTGCATGCAGAAACAAACTTTTTTTTTCCCCTCAGTGAAGTGTCTAAATACTGAATTTTGAAGGGAATAAAAAATTTACATGAATTAATGTAGATTTGGCAGATGATTTATTCTCCAAAACAGGGGAAGGAGTTGGTGAATACCGAAGTGTTTTCTTTTTTAAGTTAAAGGTTTTGATTTTTCATTTCACAATGACAGTTTTCTTTGTTAAATAATTAGCATAAATAAAAAAATATTTCCCTTTGAGTAAAACAGAATGTTTCTGTTTGAATCAGTTACACAGGTGTGTGTGTACAAATTTTTCTTTCACTGACCAAAAATTGTGATAATTAGAGAGCTTTTTCAAGACGCTGTGGATTCATGTATAGCAGAAGGTCTTAAAAGAAAAGCACCAGTGTTTTGACTATTTACATATATTTATTCTTGCTATTTAGAACCTAGTAACAGAGGCAAATAAATAATTTCCTGGAAAAGGGGGAAATTGTTTATGAGAAAGTAATGGAGTTGTTTTTTTTTCTTCTCTAAATGAACCGTCCATTTGGCAGAAAGATGTCTTAGGCAAACATGCAGGTTTTCTTCTAGCCCTTGTTTGTTTGCTTTGTTGCCCCAAATATCTACAGAATGAGTAAACTGTAGCATTCTTTTCTCCTCTTGTGCAAATTACATGTGAGCACATAATTACCTGTTACAGTAATTACTTCATTTCTACACAGAGGTAGCAACTATATGCAAATAAAGCACACAAATACCTGAATATTTTGGTATTTGTTTCATGTGCATGAAAATATACGTCACGATTTCTATGTAAAAGTAACTGATGATCATCTCATTTCTAGTGAAATGCAAACAAGTTCTGAATAGCATATCTCAAGATCTAAATGCAATTAGACTTGTCTAATGATCTGTCAAGAGGGTATTACATGCAAGGTTTTCTTGATATCAAAACCTTTATAACTCGTATCAAACACCTGAACCAAATAGTTGTGAATTAGGAGTGCTAATTTAAATAAAGTCTGCCTCGCCATTGTGAGATTTCCTCTCAAGGATGCTCCCACAGATATTACAAAAGAACAACAGACTATTTAGCATCCTACCGATGGCTCCTTCCCCATGTAAGGATTAGACAAGGACAGGCTTAAAATTCACCCTTGGCAACAGTCTGTGTTTGAATGGGATTCTCTCTCATCTGGGGTTCTCTCTCATCTGGGTTAAGTCCTCAGTAATGAAGGTGTGCCTCTTGCTGTATTTTTAGGACAGTCTCCCTAAAACTTCTCACCTCTTACACCCCAGACAGCGAAGGATGTCACCGTGTTTCTGAAGCTGTGTAAATTTTGATTTACTTTATGCCGTTTGGTCCAGATTAAATACGACAAAGAGACCTCAGCCCTAAGTGGTGGCATTGGAAGTGGTGGATGCTTAGGATGACTCCCTGTGCTCTGAAAATGCCGAAATCTCCCCAGAACGAAGGCATGGCACCAATATGGAGGGATTATGCATGTCTGCTTCAGGCTGGATTGTTTATCTTAAACACCATTAACCACAAATTAGCTGGCTCTTCTGTGACCATAAATTAATAGATTCCATTAGTGAACAGTCAATTACAGGATGATTATTTTTCCCTTCCACCTTGTGCACTTGGCTGTTTGCATCTGCGGTGCTTTACTCTCGTCCACGAGGCAGAGCAGAAGGTGATGCAGGCAGCACTGATCCCACACGGGACTGACTCCAAGCACTGCTCATGCCCCTTCCCAGAGACCCGTGTGTGCGTAGCCTTGCCTGTCCTCACTGGTTTGATGCTTTTGATGTAATTGTCCAGGTCCCTCTTCTTGAAATCTTTCGATTTTTGCTTTCTGTGGCTTCACTCTTGCAATTGTTGCGTTGCTCACCTGTATGTGTTTCCTTGTAGATGTGTCTGTAGTGCTCTCCTAAGTCACCTGCTCTGTGGCAAAGGCATCGTTTGCCTCTATTCAGGTCTCTGAAGGTCATAGGCTGTGGTAAAATTGTCGAATTGTCGAATTCCTGCATGGCAGATTTTTCATAAGGCCTTTCATACCTAACTTTGTCTTGTCCAGGCTCCGAGTTAATTTTATTGCAAATCCCCTTGGGTAAAGAAACGGTGGCTGTGTTCTCAAGTCTGTTGAGAACTCTTGTCCCCAACACATGGGTCTGACCGTAGCAGTTCTCAGTAGACGTCCCTCCACTGCCTCCCTATGCCGCATCTGTTACAGCCTGTCCTACCTTACATTCATTGTCGCTGTGCATCAATTCTTGTCTTACATTGTATGTTTTTTTTAGAGGAAAGTGTGTATTTCTTTACCCTTGTGTTTATATATCATCTAGTCCAGTGAAGCATAGATTAACTGGTAGTCCTAAACGCTCTCTAGAAGTACAAATATAATATAGAGAAATAAATTCTGGATATACAAATTAAGGATTTCCTCTCCATACATAGCACATTAAATACATCAGCACAAAATTAATATGTAATTAGATATAAAAAAATATTTTGTCTGTTTTGAAGCATCTTAGACAGGAACGGGAAATACTGGTTGTTCCTCTAAACCAAAGTTCTTCCAATTCTTTAGTCCCTCCTTAATGATTTCCTCAATTAAATTCATAAAAGCTGTAGGAGAAAAAAAGAATAATGGCATTGATTTTATTCTTTCATTTTTTCATTCTTTGGAAGGTCTGGTATTGAAAATGTAAATGAAAAGATAGTAAAAAAAATATTTTCATTTAAATGAAAAGATAGATAATAGACAGATTTTTAGATATAGTAAGTTCTGTGCTTTCAGTCATTCATTTCAGTGGATCAGGTATTACTAGATAGCTGAATTATGTTAAGCTGGCCAAAGGCATCCTGGGAATTTAAGGAAATGGTGCAGAACTGGGGGCAACACAGGGGAAGGAGGAGTTTCTTGCAGTCTCCCGACCTCACTCCCCAGTGCAAACTGGTCCACCGGGAGGAATGGATGCTTTTAAAACACTCTGCTTCTGGGAGGACTGGTCCCCTAAAGCACCTGCTTTCAGCCGTGCCTTTGAAGAATGCTTTCCAGTCTTTGAGCACAACCTTATTGCTGTTCAAACTGCAGATCAGACTGAGGAATGAGATTCGTTGTTTGGCGGCGGTCTGTAAAAGAAACGATTTATAAACACAAACTGTAACTAAATTTTGAAGGGAACTGGATCTCCGGACATCAATGGCGTGATTAGAAACACTGTGGGAAGTACGTGCTAAAAGCTTCTTTTAATTCTTGGCTTTTCAAGCATTTCATAGCTTGACAGCAACGTTTTAATAACAGCCGACTAGGCCCCGTTTTGGCATGCACCGCATACGGAAACAGCTCCTGGAAGCTGTCCATGGCACAGCGAATGCCGTTTCTGCAGGCTAGAGCTCACACGGCGATAGAGCGCCGAGATAGAGCGCTTTGAATTCAGGACACTTCTCCTGCTTGGTGCTTGGGAACGTGACGTGTTCTATGCACCGATGCGTTATTCACCGCCCCTCAGCAGGGGGTTGCGCTGAATTAATTTTTCGTCACACACTTTCTTTCTAAACAGACTTCACTGAATAGTGCTGAAGAAAGCTGGTTTTTAGCAACGAAGTTTCAGTTCCAGAATTTTGTGGTGTGCTCTGAGCCCCCAACAGTGACAAGGCAGAATGGGTACCACGTCTTGAGACCCTTTGAATAAGACTGCTGAATACTAGAGCTCCTGTCAGTAGTTACCGCCTTTAAAAAAAGAAAAAGATTTGGCCCTTCTGAACCTTGGCTTTAAACTTCAGAAGTGCTTAAAAAAAAAAAAGGCATTTTAAACTCAATTGAGTTTCAAAGGACTCAAAAAATCCTGATAATCTCCTGATAATATTTTTGATTCTCTCTTGCATTGCATTTTGTACAGTCCCTTATACCTCTGAAAGAAAAATGTAAATATGATTATGCAAAGTGGATGCTGATTGCTACAGGAACAGTGTGTACCAATAAATAGCTTATTCAAGGAAATAGAAAATGAGGGATGTTTAGACTATTAAAATTGAACTGCTACTTAGGACCTTGCATGCAATAAGAGTTCAGTCTTCCATCAGAATCAAGATTTAGGTTTAGACCAAAACAATTATCTTTATAATGCTTTGCTACTTCTTTGGTTAGTTGATCATCTGCTTTCTCTTTGTGGGATGTTGGTTTTTTTTTTTTTTAAAAAAAATAAGATTGGAAACTAAATTTAAAAATATATATTTCTATTGGAAGACAAGCTGGGGCTTTTTAGCTTTTGTAAGTTCAAAATCTTGATCACACTTGATGTTGCTATTTCCTTCTCCAAAAGGTGGAAAAAGGCACGATTTGCTAATAAACAGCTGACAAAACACTGCAGTGGGGATTAGATTCACAAGGTAATTCTCAGTATTATGCATTTTTACATTTTAAGACACAAGAGAAACTGCTTTCATCCATCATGTTTGTATCTTAATGTAGCAGAAATTGCATACCACTCACCCAAATTTATCCACTGACCTTGTTAAATATATGTGGGCTTTTGCAGGCAAGTGGCCTAAATATGGAAGCAAATTACAAATGTTCGATCAAATGGTCTTACATTGGGTGGGAAATTCTGCTCGTGCAGGATGCACTCAACTGCTGGAAAACGAATTCATTTACCTGTCATTTGAGCGTATTAGCTCCTAATGTGAAGCGATACATGTAAGCAGAGATATCCAAAGACATAATGCATTAAGCAATTCAAGTTTGGTCCAACCTATACCATGGCAGTAATTGTATACTTTGATTTTTGTTATGTAGAGGTTTCTCATTCTTTTGGCTAGTTTCCTCCTCTGTCTGAGCCCTGGTCGTAGCTCATCTGTTTCCCAGGGCTGTTCTGGCTCAGGGTCAGCGCAGCTGCCGTGGGCGACGTTGCACCCTGGCAGCGAGCGGGCGCTGCCAGCTTGAATTCCCAGGGACTCGGCATGGCATTTCCTCAACAAGTTCAGTCACCAGGTTAGGCATCTTTTAATCTAAAAAAAAATCAGGAGAGCAATCGGAGAGGAAGATCTACACCATTCCTGTAACCCCATGTTGCCTCTCAAAGCAAGTAAAACAAATTGTTTCATAAACTTTAAAAATGACGGACGTGGTGGATAATTGTACAATACACAATGGCAGTGGAGAAGGGGAGGTTCCTTTATTTGGATTATGAGTTTTCTGAGCTGAATTTTTAAGGAAGATATCCCCCGTCCTCAGGTCCTGTATTACGGACGAGTGGAGGGCAGGGACCCTCTGGATCCCTGTGCAAGCAATCGGTCATAATACTTTCAGTATCAACAAATTTCAAAGCTGCAGTCATTTATGCATGTGCTTATTTTTAAGTATGTGAATAATCCCATTGCCATCAAATATAAATCTCCTTTGGAGGTGCCTGACTGGACTTAGATATCTATTAGAAATCAGAAAAACTCATGTATCAAAACCTAGATTTTTCTCATGGTATTTTGGCCAAAATAAGCCATAGGATAGAAAATGTATCGAAGCCCAAGTCAACTGAATTAAAGCTTTTGAAACTCTGGCTTCAAAACCCATGCAGAAGGGCTAGCATCTTTGGGTCGGATGATGTTCTTGCTGATAAACTATATGCTTAGTCCTGATATCAACACTACTTTCAGGATCATTTATAAACTCAGTTGTGCTGCTCCACGCACAGGACATCCATCAACATCGGTGGCAGCTCCAGCCTGGGGTCAGTCTGCTCTTGAAAGGGGCAGCTGGAAGTGCAGAAAGGTACAAAGACAGCAGCTCTCCTCGGTGCTGAGCAGGTTCCCCAAGGGAGCACCGTGCTGTACCACTGTGGTAACAGTGGCGTTGGGTCCTTTGAGTACAGCCTCTTGCTTGGTTGTGTCCTTCCTCTGCCAGGTGACAACACTGAGTGGGAATTGCACAAAAGCATTCAAACTGTGCAAAAAATAAGTACTATACTTGGGAAGGCTTTTTTATTTCTCGCAGATAAAGGGATGTTAACATCCTCTAAACTAACCCTTGCCTTGCATTGGCAATAGTATATTTTAAAATACAGCTGGATTGAAAAAAATTTTTCAACCCTTCCATTTGGATTTCTCACAGGATTAAATGCATTAAGTTGCTACACTGATGATTGCAATGGTTAGATTAGAGATCTTGGTAACTGATTTTGAGATGAAAACATATATAAAGGCAAGTTTTAGATATTTTATACATTTCACTGCTCCTTCTAAAGTAGTAAAACCCCACATTTCAGTGTGAAGATGTTTACTGCAGAAAAATCAGGACCAAAATAAACAGATAAGATTTGAACAAAACTGATCACTCAACAGCATCTATATGATCCATAGACTTTAATCCTTCTTACTAGCAAATCTTTTCTGAGTTCAGTGGCATTGTTTGTTTTACTTCCCTAAAAAATGCACATGATGGAAAGAGGTATGTTGATAATAACGTGCTGTGAATAGCATGAAGGCATTCTGTGCACAGCGTATTGTATCATCCGTCATTAAGTTTTTCTTCTCCCTCTCTCGCTAATGGCAGTGAATCAAGTATTTAAATGCATTTGTTAGTCCTACGTATAACTATAAGAGTATGTTGAGCAGGAAAGAAATGGATTGTGTAGTACAAAATTAATCTATAAAGTACATTTTAAACTGGAGACTTAGTAATGGACACTAGAGCAAATGAACTCAGAAAATTAACATTAGAATTTGCACTTAAAATGCTCCCTAATTGGCACCTCTTGGGATACGTTTTGAACTCACCCAACACGATTTTTTTCTTTTTACTGAAAACAGTCAGTTTGGGCTGACAGCACCTGGGTCATAGTGAATGAGAGATGATGATGTATTTGGCAGCTTTTCTAGTTGAGCACTGACAAGTCTTGTTCTCTAAAGAAAAAAATCAAAACATATCAATCCACATGCTCACTGTACTGAGGAACTTCGTTGTCATATCTTTCAAATTGTTTTAATGTTTCAGCACTGCAGAATTGAGTGCATAACAGAAGGAGACAACTATATGCAGTTTCACTTTGTTGAAAACAACTGCATAAGGAAAGCAGAACATAACTAGCAGAGTCCTGATAAGGTCATGTCAAACAAATTAATAGGAGATGGGAAAGAAAAGCTTAAAAAATCATTCTTTCAGATGATCGTCCTGCTGGATGGAGAACTAGTTGAGCCAGCCAGTCCAGTCCTTCTCTTGACTTACCGCCTTTTATGTCCCCAGGATCCTATGATGTCTAGATCTTCTGAGTTTATTTACTAATCCTTTTCCAGGGTGTTTGTGTGTGTGTGTGCTGACCCGATCTGCCATCCAGACCTCATTAGAACTGTTTACTGACTCTGATCCAAAAAAGCCACCTCCTGCCCCCTCTTTCAGATAGGAGAAAGACAAGACAAGAAAGATGTCATATTGGCTTGAAATTAATTTTGAGTGCAGAATGCCCAGGTTTCCAGAGTGAGTGCTCAGTGTGCACCATTTCCAGCAGCTCTTCATAGACTTCAGCAGCTGGAAACCTGCCTTGCTGTTGGCTGGATCTGCTGAGACATCAAACAACCTGGGCCTGATTCTTGGTAGTAGTTTTTGCATCGCGGTGCTGTATCACTGCTTAGTTACCGTCCATCACCGTAGCCTCAAATGGAGTCCCTGTGATGCTGTCATGGGGTGACCCAAGCCCACAGGTAGAAGAACAAGGATGTACAGGAGGGAGTCTCATCCTTCATGTTGGGAGGAGAAGGGTTGATTCCAACCTTAGTCTGGGGATAAATGCTAAGAATATGTAAAGATTTTTTTTCACTTCTTTCGGGAAGGGCAGGGTCAGTTGTGCTCTCATCGCCGGACTATCCGCACCGACATAATGGAGTATGTGCTAAAAGCTCCCACTGAAGGATAATTTCCAACCTTACCTAAATGCTACAGACCTGAGCAGTTCCTTTAAGTTTGGGCTTCTGGTCAGATCACCCAGTAACTATACAGGAGTTCTATATAGTTCTTTCAACAGAACTTTACAATTATATTTATGGATACTTAAATTCTCTGTTAGAGTGAAGAAAAAGAGTTTTGAATGCAAATATGTGGTGTGGTTCTTGCTGTTTCAAACACAAGGGGCCAAATTTGCAAAAGGTATTCCTGAATATGGTTGAGCTTTATTGAAGAACTTCATTAAATAAAGGATATTTTTTTCACTGACTTTTACCACTGTTGGTTGTTGTGAAGAAATTGAGAGTCAAGGGGAAAAATAGAATAGATGAGTGAGTGAAAGGATATCCTGACATAAAAGGTTTCAACAATAGTATCCGTGACGTTGAATCTTTCATTCTGCCTCCTTCTGTTAAATTGCCCAAGGATTACTCAGAAGTATATCAGCATTTTTAGGAATCAAAATTTTTTTCTGCATTGAAAATAATCTAGTCAATAGGTTTGTGTTTAAATATAGCCTTGTTTGCTTCCCTGTAGCCTGTTGCTTAGTTCTACTGACTATAAATGTCCCGAGGCACAGTCTTCTCATCCTTTTGTCAGTGGAATCTACTTAATTATTCTCCTTAGAGCAAAGATGTTACAATTATAGCCTTCCCTTTGTGTAAGTAACCAAGTATCTCTTTGACTGCTGTTTTAACTGTTTAAGAATTAAAATATCTGTGTGTAAATCTGGGCCCTTTATTCATCTGAATTCATGGGGTTGCTTAGCTGAGAAGTTGGGGTTTAATCTGATAACTGCTATTTTGCAGATCACATAGGATGAATCTCACATTCTGATTAACGGAGTGTGTCAAAGCATCTATGCATTTGTTTTTTTTTCGAAAGCATTTCTGTGGGCTTGGGATCTGTTGCTTTCTTTTTCTTCCATAATGATTTACTACTATCTCCCTTCTATCCTCAACAATATGTGTGAAGAAAGTTGCCACTTCTAACAATTCCCAGTCCTGAAACCTTCCTGCAAATTTCCCTGTGTTTCCTAGTCCTCTCCCTTCTAACAAAGAAGGAACCCCAAGTGTGTTCCCCGTTGTTTGCAGCAAATGTTTATTAATGTATTTACCATGATATATCCCTGTTTGCTCGAGGTGGGAGGGGGCACAGCAGAGATCCTGCTTACACAGATCAATAATCAATCCTGGTTGAGTAAATTAGTGTTAAGATTATTACTGTGTTTCTACCAGTCTGCACTTTTGGCAGTCAGTGGGTTTTTTTGTGCATGTGAATGCATGAAAACAAAGTTTTGGAGCTTTTCCTATATAAGATGCACAAGTGTGATAAAGCATCTTAAGTTGGAAACTGTCAAAGTGAGAGTTCTCTAAGCGGCTGCAGATTTTAAATGCCTCATTTTCCAGTTTTAATTGGGACAACTAGTTTTCAGGCACCACAAACTACAGTTTGGGACCTGCAGAAAAAGAGGACTCAGCACATTGGGAGGACTGGTCCCTGATCAAACAGTGCTGGATTCATTGAAGTCATTCTCTGTGCTCATGACATCATGCCATGCTTTTCAATCTCAAGGTTGTTTTTTGTATTTAGTATAAAGGTCATGTTAGGATTAAAAACAATGAACAGCTCACAGCGTGTCTAGTGACCCTGTAAGAGAAATGGTAACGCATTTCACAGTAAAATATATGTGTGCTAAGTGCAGTGCTCTGTCCAAGAAGTGGAATTTTCTAATTACGTAGTCATTTTGAAAAGGAATGTGCTTGTTAGAAGCAGGCCAGGTGTGCACTTGTGATGGGAGTTTGAAACGCTGTGTAATTACACACCTTGCATAATATAAAGTTTACAATAGCCATACAATTGATGCAGCAAGATGTAAATACAACAAGTTAAAGTGTCTAAAAGGACACCTGTAATCTAGCCTACAGCTATTGCAATTATGTTGGAAACAGTGTCTTGCATTAAGATTTATTAGTGTGTTAAAGTTGCCACTATTCTGAAACAAAAAAATGTGAGAAATACTTCAGAAAGTTACTTGAATAACATACTTTCAATGACAAATGAAAGTTATTTGAGGAATCTTCCTGTAGAGAAGTCGCAGTAAAATCACATCTATTTAAATGTTCTTCAGTTCAGTAATTATACAGGAGTTTCCAGTAAATTGGTTTTATACTTTTACATTTGTGAGGACTTGCATAATGTGTGCCTGTCCAAAAGACCACCAAAACTTTACCACATTGCAACAAATGAAAACCATCAGAGCAAATTTAAAGAGAGAGAGGAAGGGCAAAAGAAAAAGATTTCTACCATACCCCTGCATAATCTGATGTGGTTTCCAAAGCACTTTGCTTGCAGGGTGTGGAGATTTGAATTGAAAGAGATCAGCAAGAAGATTTTTCCAGTATTACTGAAAAACGCTTCTCGTAAAGGTGGTGTTCTCCAGCACGACAGTGCAGCACTGCCGAGCAACCCCTGAAAGCAGGGACAAAGAGGCAGTGCCTCGCGTGGTGTTTTGCAGCCATCTGTGTCTCAAGGGGACCGTGCTCAGCTGTGGCATGATGCAAGAGGGGACAAGACCTCTCGGTCCTGCTATCACCCCTTGCCTGATCCTCCTGCCCTGTGCATGCAGCCCTCTTCTCTGTGGTTTCACTAGTCCCATCCTGGGCACAGGGACTGCAGGAGCCCCTTGCAACCCAACGCACTGCAGGTACTTTGCTCTTTCTCTGTATCTTAGGGCCACCCTTTGCAGAGCCACCCCCCAGGGCAGACACAGCTCCAGGAGCTGGGAGCTCCATGGCTTCCTGCACCCAGGGGATCTGCATGGCCCTGGGAGCAGCGCGGCGGTGACTCGGAGCCAGGCGTCCATGCGGGCAGAGCAGAGGGACATGCTGGGGCCTGTGCGGGTTCTCCCTGCCGGGGTGCCCCCGCCAAGCTGGGCACAGGAGGGGCTGTGCTGGGACAAGCAGCTGGCAGAGGGCTGGGAGTGCCCAGCCACAGCCTGCTCTGCTGCAGCCTTGCCTGGGCAGGTCACCCGCTGCTCTGGGCCACTCCGCACCTAGAAATTACGTGTGTGTGCGTGCAGGTGTGTCATACATATACATGAGGGCTGTTTGCATGAGCAAGCACCATCCTGGGAGAGGCTTCTAGGGCAGCCATACTCTACAGTGCACAGATAACTTTTATGCTCTGCGTCTTTATAGCTAAAAGCAGGTCTTAGGTCTGCATTAAGGACATCTCTGTTAAAGCTGTCTTGTTTTTCTGTCCCTGCTCTTGCAGTCCTTTTCTCTTGTCATAACACCCAAGTCACTGTGATGCTTGGTTCATTTTGATTCTGTTATTTTAGGATATTCAGCTCATACCTGTGCCCCTTCAGTCATAAAATTGGGCATACTAATTAAAATAAAGGGAAAAATGAGTCTCTCTGTTGGTCTGATTGAGGTGGGGGGGTTATTGCTCAGTTTTCCTGATTTATTTGCTACTGCTCTGTGAATAATAGAACAAGCCTTCAGGACAGGAACTTAGACCAAGCAACGCTCACAGCATTATTTCCTTCCCTGACTGTTTAAACCACCCACCAGCTTTCCATGCCTTGAGGTAGGAAAAGGAGTATGCTGCTGGTGACCAGCGTTTCCCGCGCTGCCATCGCAAACACACAATTACCGGTGATGATATAAAGTGCTTGTGAAGAGGAAGGCACATGCCAGAGGGGTGTAGTAATATAAATAAAGGCTCCATATGTTACAGGCAGTGCTGACAGGTATCAGGTGGTTTGTGGAAAAGAAAAAGCGTGTATCTTTGCATAGCACCCTCTCTCTGAAATACAGCACAGAGAGGAGAAGGTAGCCAATGCCAGGTGTCTTCTGTTCACAGAGATACAGCCGGGATCTAGGAGTGACCAGCATTTATCGCTGAACTGTTCACTTCCCCCAGGCATTGGTGGATGATTTAGCAATGGCAGTGGGGAACGGGATGAGCAGCACAGAGCCAGGCAGGGTGTGATGCCCAGCAGGTGTGGGAAATCCAGGTGCCCTGAGCTACCCATTAGGGGCATTTCCATGTCTCCAGGAGCTGAGACTGCTGTAAGCAAGAGACAGGAACTTGGCTGCACTGTTTGATTATGATCCATGTCCATCAAAGTGGAAAAATTACAAACAAAGGGTTCTTTTTACTCATAATTTAGAAGGAAGTGTAAAATCTGGTGTGACAAGTTTAGTAAAATAAAGGCACAGGAAAGAGACATTCAGTGCTTGCATGTATCCCATAGAGAGGAGCAGCTCTCCTTGGCTCTGACCACTGCCTTGTAAATTTAGAAAAAAACAAATTTACAAACAAACTATTCTTTGAATCTTCCTTTGCTCAATTGTTATCATAATCAATTAACTCATCTTTCCTTTCTTCATATTTGAACACAGTTTTTGGACTGAATGTGACTGACACGTAGGCAAATAGCCTTCAGGAAAGGGCAAAAGAATTGTTGGGAACGGTGAAAGGAGAGAAAGACAAAATAGAAATCATGACTTTGTACTGGAACTATGGAAACCTTCATGAGAAGGGAGCTGGTAGGAAGGTGGGATGGTCGTGACTTGCAGAGGATTTGCATAAAGCACTGCGTACACTCCTTGCTCTTTTGACCTGCACTAAACACTGCTCATCAACTCTCATCATCGCTTTGGCTCCATTTTACAAAACTATGATTGAAAATTTAAATTGAAGAATTAGCACCATGTGACATTTGCTTTGGTTGTACTGGAGGGTAGTACTAGTGATGTGCAAAACAGCAGCTGAAATGCTTCCCCCCCCTGCACCGGTTCAGCCCATGTTAAAATTGTGGCTGCTTTTTGTGTGGATGACTTTGGCTGCAAGGAAGGGATCTTCATTGTGTCACAGTATGGAGAGAAGAGAGCAAAGATGAATGAGTTTGGTTTGGGTTTTTTTGGGGGGAGAACAGCAAAAAGCTCACAAGTATTACTGTATTTTTGAAGAATGTTCCTTACTGTGAAAACTGAAGGGCTCGTTCTGTTAAATTTTTCAAAAAGAGAGGTGACCTGGTATAAGTGCCTCCGGGGCAAGGTATGAAATATATGTTTCTAATCTGGTGAAGAAAGACATAGGAAGAACCAAAGACTGGAAATGAAGCCAGTTAAATTCACCTCAGAGGTAAAGCATGGAGTAACAGGGCATTTAGCCTTGAGGGAAAAAAATAAAAACAAGTGAAATAAGAGTTTCTAATCTTGGTCAAGAGAATGTCATTCTTAAAGCAGTGTAGTATTCAAACACAGATGATTGGACTTAAACCAGATTACAACAGATAAGGGAAATATCTTAAAATTCAGGGGTGACCTGATGGCCCAGTGTATCTATCTGTGGCTTTCCTACATTGGTTATGGTCTTAAATAAATTAGAGACATGTTGAATTGGAATAGCAGACCTCTGACTCTCTTCCTTTGCCCACTCTGACTCATACAATCTATGTAAAGACATCTATATCTTGAGGGTGAGGAGGCAGTCCTGTGCCTTTAGTTTACCGAACATGTCACACCAGATTTTACACTTTCTTGTATATTGTAAGAAATCTAAATCTAGCAGTTGTGGCCAGATTCCAGTCCCTTTACATCATTTAGGTGGATAATTTGTTCTGCTGTGTTTTTCTTTCTTGTCAGCTGTACTTTCTCTTTGAAGCCTCCAGCTACTGGATTGCGGAGGTAAATTACAGTCTTTCTTGGTCCTGAATTGTGCCTCTTGTTTCAGTTTTTGGAAATCATGTAATTGATCTGTTGTGGGATTGCTTGCAGTCACACGATTAAATAACTGGAACCCCTTTTTTACAGAGGCTGCTGTGTGAAAATTGTTATGATGCTTAAGAACGATCTTTTAGTACTTCCTTTCTTGGGGCTCCAGGAGGAACAGTATTTTCTCTGTGACACTAACTGCAAAATAGGTCATCGCTCAGTTTTTAACATGTGCGCTCATTGGCCTGATGTTGCTTCTTTGGTGCACGTGCAGGTTTGTAAGGGTTGTTGTTCCTTTTTGCTTTATGTAGTTGCAGATATAGATACCTGTGTGCGGCTTTGCTCAGTGAGAATTTGGCCTTAAATGCTTGCTGTGGAATAGTAGATATCTGTCCCTGATATATCAGGGAAATATGCTGGTGATAATGTCTCTGGTCATGACAAGGCTGTAGGGAAGATGCTTTGCTAGATGCTACAGGAGATGTGTTGATGGGGAATAGCTGGGAGTGGGTATGGGTACGGCTCAGCTGGGCATTGGGTCTGGGCAGAGAAGCTTCACAGTGCCAGCACCGGTGAAGCACAACCAGACTTTTTTAGAGTAGGGGTTTTTTTCATGGTGTTTTGTTTGTTTTATACTATATACAGTCAAATCTTTCTTAGTTTTGAAGCATCTGGAATCATGCAAAGATAAGTGAAATGATAATAGAGGAAAAAAGGAGCTTTGAGAAGTGATGGGGATTTTCAGTCCCCGGAACTGCACTGGTTTTCATGTGCAGTTAACCCTTATTCACTGCCACTGGCTAGCCACCGTTTTGGAAAACATAGCAAAGTTTTTCACCTATCAGGTACCTCTGAGGTACGCAGGAAAAACTGAGAAGATTAAATCTTTCTGTTATTTTAAAAGAGGAAAAACAAAAGGAAAATCTTCCCCATTTCAGAACTGAGGTGGAAGGGTAAAACCCTCTCAGGCTTTCTTTTAAAAGGTGTCTTTTACAGGTCACCCTCATATAAGCATTGGGAACTGCAGAGTGTCTTTGTCATCTGCTCAGTGTGAAAGTCTGCTTAATGCTAATTAATGCCTGTTTGTGATGGACACCTGCAAACCCAGGTCTGGATTTTGTAGACTGCATTAATACATTATCCACGTGTATTTCTAAGGAGATGCTGTGGACACATTTATGCCGTTCATGTGTTGTTTTTATCTTGCATGCATTTCGATTCTTCTGTCCTAAACATAAACATATTTAGAAGAAATAAAAATGCAAATGAATAACTGGTTTGTGTTTGGTTAGCGAACAGAGTAGGAAGTGTGGATGTGCAGATGCCCAGCAGGCTCAGGGGTTAAACCTCCTCCCTTTAATTTTTACAATGGGTTCTCAACATCCAGTATAAACAAAACTCGGCAATTTATTCCTTGTGCTGTGCTCAGTTGTCCAATCATCTACTCTTTTATTCCTTATTATATACATTCTGCTTGAAAAGTAATTTAGGCAACTGGGAAAGTGCCATGTGAGATGCAGAGGAAGTCTTAACCACCAGGAATTAACTTAAATTTTAAAGCTATATAATATACGAGTCACATAACCAGGAAGTTATTATTTTAATCAATTAAATGAAATGGCCAAGACCTGAAGAACAAAGCTAATGTAAAAGAAGCCTCTCAAAACCATTATTGGGAGTGAAATAAAAATAATGAATTATGCTTTTAATCCGTGGTGGAGTTTGGTGTGTTTAAAGAGCCTGTGTAGAAATAGTTTTGAATATTGATCATATCCTGATAGCTCCTGCACATGTGAAAGGAGATGGGTACCCCATTGAAGAAGCTATTAATGCAATATTGTCTCTGCTGTAAAGAACTCAGAGTCGAAATTCTATGTTAAGTTTTCAGAAGAAAACTTGCTACAGATGAGAACAAAGTACTAAAATATCTCTCTAGAAACAGAGTTAATGTTCCATAGTCATTAAGTAAAAAGTCTCAGATGGAACTTAAATAATTGTGATGGACCTTCAATAGTAAAACAAGTATGTTAACAGTTAGTGGTGTAAATAGTTTTAAAGGGAAAGGAGGGTATGTGTTGGATTGGGTCAGATTATTGGTATTAATGTTCCCTTCCTCTGTCTGCATGTGCTGTATTGCAAATACAGAGACATTTGGTACCCTGCAGACCTGGCACAGTCACTCTCCACGTGTCTGACTGAAGTGCATGGATTGCACATGGGTGAGAGAAGTTACTAAATATTACTAAATATCTAGAAATTTTGCACATAGGAAATCTACTTGGAAAGCCCTGATTTATGGCTGCTGCATTTATACCACTCCAGCAGATGAGTTTTAGAATTGGACTGGACCAGGAAGATGCATAATTCACCCTAGAGCATCTTAGGGAAGGAAAGAACAATATGATCCAGAAACGACAGGTTGGCCCAGCAAAGCAGGTGGTCTTTGAGGTGGCTTAGAGTTGTGCGTGCAGTCTCACCAGTGAGCAAAAATAAGAGCTGCTTTAAGGGAGTTTGAGTCAGAGAGAAAACAAATAAAAATAATTAAAAAAAAATCCTGCTGTGGATTTGGCAGACAACAAAAAAAAACAAACTGGATGAAGGAAAACTTTTGTGAAAAGAATTTTCTGCAGAAAAACATGGTTTTAACCAAATCTTGGGATGATCCAAACAACTTTTTTTTTTTTTTTTTGGCCTTACAAAGTGGTGAGGATTTTGGTAAAATTTTATTTAAGAAAAATAAAAACAGTGAAACATTGTTTTTAGTTTCAGAGTAACTTTTTCATTAGAAAATTTATAATAAAAAAAAGAGATAAAATAGTCAACATAGAAGATATTCTTACTCCATTGAAACAAAATATTTTGAATGACTAAACTGAAATTTTCCCTTGAGGTATCCCCTATTTCAAGTTCTGTTGCTGTTGATATTTTGTCTTTTTGTCCTATTCTTAGATTATTATTGTTTTATCTAACATACATGTTTTACTTTATAAGAAGTTATTTATTAACCAGCCCTATTCAGAAACTGCACTGAATTGGTCCAGCACTGTTGAGGCACTTAGACATCAGCAATGTGCATATAAGGTTGTTCTTGAATTTACTCTTTCTTTTTCACTGTTACTCAGATCTCTTAGCACAGCAGTTTCCAAACATGTGTTTATGAAACTGTCCACAATAGGACTGAAGGCATAACAGGAATCAGTTTAATCTCTATTTTATAAGAGGGATCTTAAGGGCTGCAGTGGGGTGCTGATGCTGATGTAGAGCTATGCATCATAGTTGCACTTACTTTCTGCAGGTGGTGTAACATAGGATTGGAAGTCAGTATCCAGTCTTCCCACTAGCTGTAAGCAACTGTATTTAGTTATATTTTCTGAGGTATTTCCTCCTTCCCCCTTCCCCAGTCCAGCATTAACTGATATCTTATTTCCCCAGCCAACTTACTGTAAGCAAAGGATTCTCAAGCAGGTAACATCCAGCAGAAAGGTCAGACTTATGCAATAGCCTGTAATCAGTCACAGCTCATTTCAAAGTGGCTGGAGCTACGCTATAGCTGGGTTGGAGAGTGCATGTAATGCAAACACCTTCTGTGCATTTAATAAAGGTTTGTATAGCTTTTAAAAGGCACCTCCATATTAAGGATTTTCATGAAAGAACTCCTGAAATGCATTATCATTTGTATTCATTTGTTGTGCAAAAGGAACATGTAATTTTTGTCAATTCAAGCGAAAAAACACATGAAATATCTGGGATACCTCCCCAGTATTTTGAGGCATCTTCTGCTTATTTCTCAAGTTGATGTTTCCATGGTAAGTTGAGATGTTGTGGTTATCCATGTCAGAGGTCATACACAACTCACAAAGCCTTGAGGGAAGCGTGATGGCCATCAGAGTAGGTCTTGTAGGACCTCATGCAACCCTTGGGCAACAAATTGTGCATCCATGCTTTAACAGGAAGCTTTCTTTGTTCTAAGATTTACATTTTGTTTTCCGCAGCAGGCTTTATTTCTGCTTGAGGAGTTCTTCTCCTCTATGGTTAAAAAATCTCTTCTTACTTGCTGCTGGCTGTGCAATGCCCAGTGAATGAGTTTTGATAATTTCTGTTGGGATTAATTAATTAATTGCAAATGTCTTCAGGCTAAATTGTGGGTTTGCATGTCAGGATGCTGTATGTAATCAACAAAATCACTCAGGGGCTTGATGTTATGGAGCTTATATGGGGATTGTGAGAGGAGCACATTCAATCCATATTAGTCAAAACTTTCTTTGTATTATTTATAGACCGATTCCTATGTTATGAATTCTCAGAGTCAGAAGCACAGATTTAAGATGAAATGTTAGGAGAAGAACAGAAGCAGGATGATAATTCCACTAATTGAGGCTATTTGATGAAATTGCAAAATTTTTTAATAGGATGACTTACAATTGTAATTGGGAAGTAAGGCTAT
Source organism: Nyctibius grandis (assembly GCF_013368605.1). Lineage (NCBI taxonomy): Eukaryota > Metazoa > Chordata > Aves > Nyctibiiformes > Nyctibiidae > Nyctibius > Nyctibius grandis. The sequence goes on along the minus strand of NC_090676.1, from coordinate 6,187,780 downwards.
AGAAGAAATAAAGATCCATAGTAATATTTCAGGTTAGATGGAACACTGCTTTCCCAAGTGAATAAGCGCTAATGAAGCATTGTATGAACTTCTAGAGACTGACTACACCAGCTAAGTGAATGGTACAGGATACATTAATAAATTCAGAGAAAGATCTTTAATGTGGATGTTATCATCACTAACTGACCCATGAGAATAAACAGTGCATGAGGCACATAAAAAGCATTTTTTTCATTTATAAACCTGAAAGCTTTGGCTTCTGTCCTGATTCTAGATTACTGGGTTGTTTTTCTTTTTTTTTCTTAACTGACATGTTCTGTCTTATAAAAAGCCTATTCAGAAACCACACCGAGTTAGTCCAGCAAAGTTGAGGCAAACTCAGCTACACAAGGGCTTTATGGTCTATAATGAAGCAGGAGGCAGACTTTCTGAATGTCTTACATTTGCATTTTGAAATCATCAGTTTAAATCCCCTTGGCAGTGAAAGCATTATCGCTTCTGCTGGATTCACCAGTTCTCAGGCACTCGGTAAAGGACTCTGATCTTGTTGTTTCAAGTAAGTGCTTATGGGTTTGATCTGTAGTATCTTGTCATCTCTGTCCCACATTGAGTTTGTTGTTTTTTTGCCTATTTGTAAATGCAACTCATTGGTCTTGTTAAGTGTGCAACAGATCTAGACCCAGTATGTTGCCAGTCAGTTGCCAGTTTTTCCTCAGCAGGGCCTGGGAGGAATATCCAACAGGCTGGCTGCCTGTTCTTAAGAAGCAATACTATGTTTGTATTATTTTCATTTCAGGAGTAAAGAGTCTGAATCAAAAGCAAAAGAGAGGAAATGTGCACGAAGGATACCTTTGCTGTTGCTGTATGCAGTTTTATTTGTCACTAGTGGGTATGCTCAGGCTGGCATAGGCAGTTATAATTACTGGAAGAAGGCTGAGGAGAAACACAAATCTCAGCTACTTGGCATGGCTGTCCAGAAACTTAACAGCACCTATAGAAAGTTACAGCTAAACAATTTTCAAAAAGAGAAAAAAAAGCCAACCAAACAAAAAAACCCCCAAACCACTCACCAAATATCACTAAACTGTAACAAAACCTGGAACAATAATATATCTGGCTGGATTCCATCAAGCTCCTATGCAACCTTACTGTCTGTAAGCCACAAAATTGCAAAAGTGAGTTCTTGCATGGACTCCCCAAGCTCTCCCTTCCTTTCTGCTGAGCATCACAATAACTGTCTTCATTGCACAAGAAATAATTTATCTTAAGTGTTCATCAAAACAGATGCCAAACTTACACTTTTAATGTTCAACGATATGGCTTGAATGAGGTTCAGACTTTGTGTTATTTACATTTCTGGTTGGATGTTTTAGTTGTATAACCAGGTGCACATGGAAATCTGGTATTCAGCAAAAAGCTGTAAGCACGCGTGAAAATGCAACATATGGTTGTTGAGATTGGACAGTATTTAAAGGTTATCTTTGTTGTCAACATTTAAGATTTTTAATGATGTTGCTGTAATAACAGCAAAAGCAAAACTCTACTTGATTGACTTGAAAACTATACTCCAAGAAACTAGCTTTGTCTTGACCTTTGATAACCACATTTTGTTAAAAAGGATGTGAAATAGTAATGCAAAAGTGGTTTTTATTCAACCTCTGAATGTTCTTTCTTCCTAAGCACTCGAATATAGACTTTCATAAGCATTATATATATAGGTGGGAAAAATGCAGCTGTCGCAGAAACTGTGTATGTCATTGACTAGAACTGGCCAGTTGTGCCTGCAGTTATTTGATTTATAAGCATATTTGCCTTTTATACATGTGGAAATTAGACATGTACTACAAGTGTGTTGGAGCATATATTTCACTAAATCAAAGAAGTGTATGTAAATAGATGCCATAGTAAAATCAGCTGATAAAATTCAGGGTTGAGACAATATTCCTAGATGTTCTCTAGAGATACAAGAGCTCTGGAATGCAGCATCAGAGCTTGATCTCCCTCTTAGCTCTCTAACGCTTGTTTTCCAAAGATCAGGGCTTGGACAAGCAGAAATGGGAGGAAAGACCTACTTCTCAACTCATGCACTGTGAAAGGGTCAGAGTAGCATAAGGGAAGGGAAGGATGCTTCCAACCCAAGTACTGCAAAAGATGACCATAAAACTGCCTCCAGAAGGCTTATGTTTACACTCCCATGCATATTAAACAGGGACATGGAGGCATCAGTCAGGGGAGATAGAGATAGCCCTGATCTAATGGGAGGTGAAATACAGCTAGTTGCTGTATTGAGCCAGTGCTGGGGCTGAAAGGTTTCTTCAGTGTGAGGAGGTGTGAAAGAGCACTGCTGGTGCTTGAGCTGCTCAAGACCAGAGGATGAAAGTGCTAGTTAGAGCTGCCTTTGCCTGCTCTCCCTTATTGTGGGCTCAGCTATCTGGAGATGGGGTACAAAATCTTCTCTTTGGGTGTTGTTCTATGAGGATGTTGTCCGTGAGATAGGCATCCCTTGAGCATCCTTTGAAATCACGGTCATCCTGGTAAACACGGATTCCCAATGTATTTTGGGGATTGTTCGTTACTTTGTTACTGATTTAGAATTTTGGGGGTATAATGTTTTGTTTTTCCTGACTCCACATTTTCACTTAGCTGACAGTAACGTAGAGCTCTCCTCGTTGGAGGAGTTGAAAGATAATCTCCCTCTTGGTCCGAATCTGGATCACATTCACCGTTAGGCCCTCACCCTTTAATCAGTCCCTGTTTGCAAAATCCCGTCTTTCACAGTATTTCACAGGGTGTGTTGTTTTTTTTTTTTTTTTTATTTATTGTTGGACTTCATCTGGTACAAAGGTTTAAACTACAGAAGTAATTTAAAATATTGTGGCATTTCCTTTCTTAATTAATCCCAACTGTTTTCCTTGGTAGTACAGAAAGTATCAGTATTTGATGAGGACATTATGCCTTCATCACTCGGGCAGTGGATTCTTCCTGTCGAGTCTGTAAACAGCAGACAAGCCACAGAGTTCAGCCTTCATGTTCTGGTTTTCATTAAGCCCAGACTAGAGGAGCACCCAGCTGTGTCTTCCTGTAAGGTCTGTCAGTCTTCCAAAGCTTGTTAACATGCTAATATAAAAGGAAATAGGACTGACTTCAAGGAATTTACAACTAGTCTTAAACTTCAAAGACTAGAGCTACATCTCTTCAGTTCAACAACAACAACAACAACAACAAAAATCCTATAGTAAAAGTTCTCTTAGCATACGAGGACAGATCTGTATGCATTGAACACTTAAGCCATAATGCATGATGCCACATTTTTTTGTTGCAAGTTGCAACACAAAACCTCCTGCAGTTGTGAAACTTTGTTCATAGCTGGTAGGTTTGATCAGAGACAAGATAAATTGCTGTCCAGCCCACAAATAGAATATCAGGAACGATGTTGTCAATCTCTCTTTCCCTAAACCTGTTTTCTATGTAAATGTTTGCAGTGGGTAGGTGAATGGGGTTTGAACAGTAGGCAGCATTCTCAGGTGGCAGAAATTGGAAGAACTCCTGTGACTTCAAGAGAATTACTCCCGTTCTTAACATCTGAAGATTTGGCCCAGTCTGAGGAAACATCTGCAGTGTGCTTACCTAGTCGTCTGAAGATGTTCAAACAAGGTTGGACTCATTCTGTTGCTTTTTATGGAAAAAGAGAGCACCGTTGTGCGGAAGTAGGGTGAGGCACCTTTTCAAACTGAAGAATGACTCACTGTTCTCATTCAGTATGGGCAAAAGGATGTGCAAGAAGGATTATATAAATGGGGCAAACACTTAGTGATACTTGCTCAGTCTCCAATGATTTGAGGATCAGGGACTTCCTGAATCAGAATCGGTCATTTATATCGAGCAGCAATCAATTTTTTTCCCATCTCCATATTACATTTCTTCTTTAGTTAAAAGGATATCTTGAAAGATTAATTGCAAATGCCTCTTTCACCCCTTGGAGTGCTCTTCTGCTCCTGTTGGAGCCTATAGGAGCTTTCTGGTCTTGCAGGAACATGGCAGGATGAGATCACACGTCCACAAAGTTCTCGGGTACTTTTCATCAGTGCTTGAGAGTAAGTTGTCATTTTTGTCATCTGTATATCAGATCTCTGGTAAAGGAAAAACACCTCAGATCCAATAACGTACCATTGTTTTGATGTTGGAAAAGATTTCCATTAAAATTCTCCTGGAGAAATCTGAAGAATTTAAATGCATGGAAACAAGGGTTGTTGCACAGCTGAGATAGTTACATATTGAAGAGCTTTGGCAGGGACCCTGAGCAATTAATGTGTTAGATGACACGTTGCTGAGTCACTTGAGGAGATTTCTTCATGGACTTATTTTTTATTGACATTGAGCTCAAAGAGTTATAAGAACTTGTGTGTATTCTGTTGACCTCAAAATTGGTTGCTTTGGTCACCCAGAAATATTACAAATAACTCAATGCAAAAAAGAAAAAAAAAAAAAGACAAAGTAGCATATTAAACTCTGCTGCTATTCACACTGTTTCTTCTCTGACAGCTTGTTAAAAATGTTGGTAGAATAGGTGCTGCTGTTATACTTTCGTTATTCGGTGCTAATTAGAACAAACTTACACAGAATCGAAAGCGATTTCTAAAGGGAGCTGATTGTTTTAATAGGAATTAATTGAAAATCCAGACCACAGTGGTGAAGAAGGCCACGGGTAGCAATGGCACACGTTTAGATTCACTTACCAATCTGTCTTGTTCTTATTGCTAATGGAGCTGTTATGACTGTGTCCACACTGCGAAAGTGCAGGGGATGAGAAGACAGTAGGCCACCAGTGGCTAGGCTGGTGCCAGAAACAGGCAGGGTTCCATTTTCCAACTTTCTTTTGCCTTGGAAGAGGTAAAGCAGAGACGTGAAAGGTAACAGGTTATGTATCTACTCTGCTGCTACGTCTAGAAATACTGTGTTTTCAAAGTGACAGCGACTGGGCCAGATATCCTATATAATAAGCTCTGCAGGTTGTTCCCCTTGTGCATTTATACTATATATGACTGCAGTTTCTGTCAGTTCAATCAGCCGAGTCCTCCCATGCGTAGGAATTTGTGCTCTTTCTACTGGCTTGCGTTGCTCTTGTCAGGGTCATTGGCAAATAAAACCCTCCATAACAAATGAAAGAGTTCTTAAGTAAACAAGCAAACTGCCCATAGAGCCTTTGTTTTCTTGACAGTAAAGCTAGGCATTTAGGCAGTGATGTGCCATTTTTTCCAATGTTCTCGAACATCCCCTTTTAAGAGGAAAAATGACAGGAAAGGCTGCATCAGTCTTGTTAAATTTCTGAGAATGGAGCTAAACAGGATATGGTGTATATCTATTGCCTTCTGCCAAAAGCACCTCAATTTTGTCAGAGAAAAATGGTAGGAGACACTGTGCCATAAGCTGATAAGGTCATATTAAATCAGCTGTCTATTGAGTCTCACATATTTTATATATAGTCATCCCCTGAGGGTGTGTTGTATTCAGACCCTTGGACAGCTGGCGTATAGGTGATGGCTGACAAGCGCAGCAAATCAGCTAGAAGGGAACCACACTTTTTGGGGAAAAAATGTGCAAATTTAAAAAAAAAGTATTTCCAGAAGGCATCATGTTGGAATGATGATTATGTGACATTATGAGCATTTGTAACAACAATGGAGATCTTTGCACCTAAGCCTTTGAGGTAAGGAGTCCGTAGCCCAGCTGAGACACTGGAGTAGTTTGGGAACAGCCCCCTTCCCTGCAGGAGTAGTAATGAGGAACAGCAGGAAAATAGGAAATTAATGTTAAAAAGGAAATCAAGTTCCACGGTAAAGTTATTAAAATTATCATAGAATTTGTTTTGGAAAAAAAACGTTGCTTAATATAGCCTTAAGAATCTGGCACATCCTCGATGATGTTAATCCATCTGCTGACATTTCATCTTATTCTTATTGGTTTTGTTTCCAGTTTTTTGATACCTCAAGCATTTTAGATGTTATGTTATTGAAGTCATGGGTCTTGTAGAAAACAAATTACCCCAAGAGTTAATTGCACCCATCTCACTCTTTATCTTGTTGAGGTGAACTTCTTATCTGCATTTCATTGTGAAAGAAAAAAATCTTTGATAGGAAACAAACACAAAACAGGAGCAGAAGTTGATCACATCTTGCCGTTTTCCCGAGAGCAAATTTCATGAGATAAGCCATTATTACTTGTCAGGTATTACTTGAACCCCAAATAATCTGTTCCCTGGGTAGACCTGAGGAAACCTTGTGCTTTTGTGGTAAAGTGTTAAAAAAATTTCTTAGTTGTATTATTATTTGGAGGGTGCAGTTTGAGATTTTCTGGCTGGACAGCCTCTTTGGTGGAGAAAGATGATATTAGAGCAAGCATAACACGTTTATCACACTGAAATGTGGAGCTAGAGAAGGAATACACCTGAACTGATCATCTAAAATTCCAGTTTCACTGCTGCAATTTCAGATTTTGACTGAAAGCATCTTCTTTTTCCAGACTTTTCCCTTTTCCCTTACTGTCATCTCTGTGCTAGGAGTCATATAGAATTTCCAGATTTATTTTACTGGTGCAATACTTTAAATGTTGGGTTTGTTTTTTTCTTTTTTTGTAATTACTTCACTGTTGTGGACAGAAAAATTCAAGCAACCAGAAGATTAATGGAGCGTGTTGTACGCAATTCTCAAGGTGGATCAGATTCCCTCTTTAAAACAAGAATGTGCTTGTGTGCAGTTATGCTCATGTAGGTTTGTGGTTAATGTCTATAAGTTATTTCACTTGATTGTGAATATATAGATCCACTGTTGGAATTAGCGGAGTGTGTGCATTGGGGAAGTCAAGGCAGTAGGGAAATCTGCGGGGAAAACCCAATTCACTGGCTTACATGAGACTTCTGAAGACTTGTTCCTTAATTTCTTTGTGTTTTCTCTTTTGCTTCAAGGTTTTTCTTTGTTTGTACGTGTTTAATTAGTATCTCAAAAGCATATGCAAACTAGTTGTCTGGCTAAAGATTTTGAAGCACACGGGAGTGGATGAAAGTGGTTGAAGAATACAAAGGAGCACCTACAGGGAAAACGTGCTTTTACCTCCTGTCCCTTGATTGCCAACAATACAAGCCAGAATCTGAGTCTGTTGAAGCCAAATGCACATCTTCTCTCTCTGTGGCCAGGATTTCACCTCAGGTGAAAATACACCTTTGGCAACGGTCTGACTCCTCTATTTGTTGTAGAGGTGTGCCTCATAGATTGCTGTGCTGCTTGGTGGGGTGCATCCATAACCTAGATTATATTGTGGGTTGATTTCCATCGTAGGATAGCCAAGAGACACTGCTAAATCTGGGCCTTAGAAAGACTGACTCTTTGCATGTTTCATCTAGGTTCTCCCTCTTCATTACTGTCAGAAAATGCTAAGTTAGAAAACTATTATAAGAACCAGCTTTGTTAGACAAACATATTCATATAAGGAAGAATCCAATGATTTATTCACCGGATGATAGAGAATGAATGGTGTCTGTTTTCTGTGTATGAATCATAATTGACTTTATTGTGATGTTCTCAATGTATTCGTTATTTGAACTGATTTCCTGATTCATTATTTGTCAGTAGGTCGGTTGCCAGCAGTTCATTGTGGGTTTCCAACGTTTAAAATTTAAGCTCTTTGTAATGGGTATCCAGGTCACATGATGTGCTTCTTTTTCCTGATTGGAAATAATGGGTTAGCGGAAGGGTTGGTGCAAATACTAAAAATGTGCATGAATTTAAAATTCACTTTTTGTCACACTTTAAAACACTTTAAAAATACATTATTTCTAGGCAAAATTGTCCTCAGTGCAACAATCTCAAAACCTCTTCCCTTCTCCTGTCCCAATCAAGCAGCACACCAAAGTCTTAAGTGACACACAGGTTTGTGCTCTGGTATTTGCACAGAGATCGATGTGTAGGAACTCACCTGAAGAATCGGGTTGGAAAGCAACTTGAATGCAGTGAAACAGAATATTCACAGACTTATTTACAGCTTTCTCTCAGTTCTAATAATAAGTGTAAGTGTGGATCACTTGAGCTGTCTCACTCTGTTTCCAGCTCTCTGCATATTCTTCAGGGATTTATTTCTTTTTCTGTAGGGCTGTGTATTGGAAAAGAGGATGCTATCAGGCTAAATTTGCCTTGCACACGTACAGAGTTGATCTCTTATCATGTAATTAAGTTGTGACTCAAAAGACTAGCTGCAACCCACACACCAGTTATTTGACCCTCTGGAGTTTTGCCTTCCTTCAAGCAGCACGATTATGTGGGCTGAAAATGTGCTAGGAGTTTCTAGGATAATCTCTTTGGCTCAGGTTTCTGTTCTGTTTACTGTGTAGATTTATGCATAAGTAGAATTTTTAGGGCATAGGACATATATGAACGTGAAATGGAAGTTGATCTTTTTGGCTCTTTGGTATATACATCAGCATCCTGAGAAACAAGCCATGGCTCAGCCTAATTTTCCTGCTCCTGTCCTTCACGGGCTGATCAGCTACTAAGTCCACGTATTGATGCCTGTAGAGAAAGGTCTTGCCATTTGAAAAACTTTTGGGTAAATCACTGTATTCCCCCAGTCTTTCATTTCTTCATTTGTGGGTTAGGAATAGTATGTAAGTGGTGTTTTGTGAAGTTAGGATGCATAAACCTTTGTCTAGCTCTTTGTGATTCTTGGGTGGAAGTTGAAAATTACAATGAACCCTTAATAGAATTAAAAAGCGGGTAATATTTTTGTGCCACACGTATGTAAATGGCAGTTGAAATGGACTGAGAGTTTTGACATTCAGAGCCATAAAAACAGTAGTATTTGCTGCTATAATAATATCTTTCCATTCACATCATGTTTAATTGTGGCAGGAAGATTTCCACAAAGCCTTCACTGAAGGGACAAGAAGCTGTTGCTGCACCTCCTTAAGTATTTCCGACTCCAACTAGTAACAGTGCCCATTTGACTGAGGAAGCAGGTTCATGCATCTGGTGTCTCACCATCCCTTCAGGGTTATGATACTTTAGGAAATTCTTAACTGGAGAAGAATAGGTTGAGGCTCTGAAGATGATTGTGATAGTCAATGATGCTGTGAAGCACAATATTAATGCTCTGGGCATTACCCCTTCACATTAATTCTGGGATCTCCTACCCCTTTAGTAATTAGTGGAATGTCAGCATGTCCTATGAGGTAGGTGATCATCCTATGCCCAGTTATAGTGATGACTAAACATAGTAAAGCTTTTGTGCGTGCATTTCATGAGGGGTCAGCCACTGTCCATTTTCATTAATGGTCAAAAATCTTTTATTAACAGATGTCAACCAAGCAAGTTTTGATTAGAAAAATCATCAGAGGATCAAAAGAATAAGTTAAAGTAATTTAGAATAAATGTTCACGAGGGTGTTTCCTTGACATGTTAGAACAGTCATTGCTATTTTTGTCTTGGTATCCAAGATGTTGGAGAGGAAAGGAAGAGGTGAGGAGAACAAAGCCACTAATAGGGGTTTCACATCCTAAGTGTAGAATATCATTATCTATCCTAATTTTAAGAGGTGCTCCTCAGTGCTAGTTTCTGAAGGACTCAGGATTTTATTAGATTAGAGCCTGTCTCCAGTAATCTATGTCCTTACAACACCCTAATAATAAGATTTATTTATTCCATACATAAATGCAGAGTTCAGGAAGCTTTAAAATTCCCTCCAGCACAAGCTCTCACTGTTGTGATGCATGTCTCAATTTCAAACAGAGTAATCCCAGGTGCAGGATCCTCTCCCCTGCTGAATATTTTCTTCTCTTCCTATTGTAACTGGTCCTACTTGTCTTTGTGAACATATTCAACTGAATTCTTTCTGTAAATGAAGGAAAGAAATCCATGATGAAGCGCTCTCAGCACTCATTTTTGTAATAACAATATGGTTAGTTATCTTTAAAATCTGCTGAACAATTAAAGACGTTCACATAAACAGCAAAAGTGTTCATCCAGCCCCCGTACATCAGCAGCATCAAGCAGTATGTTGCGTAACCAACACTGGTCCCACAAATGGGCTACATGGATCAATAGACCAGTTGGTAAAATTCCTACAGATTCTACTTCTTGCTGAAAATGGCTTTCTAAGCAATTTCAGAGAGCAGATCATTTGCTAAAACAGCTTGGGGAATGGCTTTCAAATAGAAGAAAATCTCTACATTTGCTCAATAAAACAAGGACTAATTCAGCCAGTCCTCTCCCCTTTGCAGATCGAGAAAGTGAGGCACAAGAGGTGACTTTCTCCAAGCTCCGACAGTGAACTGGTGGCAGAGGAGGGAGGGAAACCCAGGTGCACTGGCTGGGAGCCATATGCTCCAGCCTCCAGTCTCTTCTGTATAGTCCATCTGCAACATTTTGCTTCAGCCAGGAAATGCTGGTCCTACCATGCCACAGTTTATAATATATATAGAAAGTGTGTATATTATATATATAACTTTAAAGATAGGTGGATTTTTTTCATGTTGAATTTACAGGTAATTTACATAACTAATTTGTAAGCCAAAGTGTAAATGATGCTCAGCTGAAGTGACCATTTTGACAAGCAAGTGCAAACATTGTCAGAACATTGGCAGATCTGCTTTGGACAAGACTGAGCTTGACAGCTTTTTCTGTGTGCATCTGGGTTTTCTTGGGGGGGACAGTGAGGGGGGGGAGTGTGTTTTGTTTTGATATTTTTTTTAAGAGCTACTTAAGAATATTTCATTAAAATAATCTCATTTTTAAATTATCTATGCAATTTAAGATACTAAAAAAGCTGGCATGCAAACCAGAAAGCTTTTTTCTGTGCTTGTTGTGCCCAATACTGTTTAAACGAATGCAAAACTATTGTGAAACATGCAATGCTCCCAACCATCTCACATAATAATTCAGCTCCAGTTAAAGATGATGACTTAAAGAAAGCTTGCAAAATGCCTTACACCAGTGTTAGATGTGGATGACATGGATGATAGGGATTAGGACCAAGGAGATTAATATTTTAAAATCAAAGAAATATGCAAGGTAATTTTTTTTTTAATCTAAAAATCGAAGATTTGTATGCCTTGATTTTTTTTTAAATTTTCAAAGCCTACAACTTGGTATAAAGTCCATGGAAATTCATGGTACTCCTAATTTTTCATTTTTTTAGGCCTATAGATCCTTTTCTTTACTTCCGTCCTTCTCACGTGTCACCCAGTTTGGACGAAGTCTCTTTCTGTCAGCTTTACCTTTAGCTCTCATCCAGCCGAGTGCTCCCAGGAGGTAGTGGAAACCTCTCCTGTAGCTTTGAGGTGAGCTCTGGAAAGCTGGGGTTTCAAAATGTGTGTCCTAGCACACCATCTGCTTACACTGACGTAAAAGAAACCCCAGAAGAAGATTATTTTATTTCTGTCTGAAACATAGGTATAGTTTTTAAACAAAATGCAAGTTAGCTTTGGACACTTAGTGGTAAGTTGCAAGTTGGGGACATCCAGGGTCACAAAAACATCATTTTCCCATTCTTGTATTGCACAATTAGTGTGATGTCTCAGGACTAGTGTCTCTTTGAGGCCAAAATATACAAAAGACAGAGAGATTATAATTTTGCCTGTGGACCATTATTTATCTTTGCTGCTCTTGATGAGCAGCATCTGCTTTAATAAAAAGAATATTTAAGAAACCATAAAGAAAGCTAACCCAATTCTCTTTTAATGCATTATGTAATTAAATCTTTAGTGAGATTTGAGAGCTGTGCAACCACAAAAGAAAACAAACCAAAACAAAACCAGGAGTGATCATATCTTTATATCTAGACACACATTTGGGATAAATCTGCACATAGAAAGAAAATGTACAGTCTGTCATGTGTAAGGTCAGGTAAAAAAATCTGACTGTCCCACAGGCCTGTCCTGCAAATATTAACGCATGTGATAGGATTATGGAAGTGAATAGTTCCCTTACATACAATAAGATTTCTCTACCACGTAGCTTAGACATACATGCCTGCAAAATTAAAACCTGTATATTCCAAGTCTCCTTTAGCCACTGTGAGAATGAGAAGAGAAAATTAATGGAGCTAAATTTTGTTTGGATAACTTGGGACTTTCAGGGCATTTTCAGTGGACGTTACCTGGTTCCAACTGGATGAGCTTTCTAGCTTATTTCTTAATGATGTATTTTGAGGACAGCCAAGCTGTGGTTCGGGAGACTCGTGCAGTTCACAAGTGGTTCAGGTTGTGGCTGGAGCACATGAACAGCCTCATCCCATGGGTATCAGCAGGAGCCGTGGGAGTCTGCAGCTCCCTCTCCCTCTAGCTCTCTGCCGTAACTCCCGCCTCTATGAAAATCTTACAAGTGGTTCAGGCTCAGAAAGACCGGCTTTCATATTTTAACGCTGGGTTTTACTGCTATGCATACATGAATGTGCCCTACCAATTAACCTGCACTTACAAATGTGTAAAATCTCACCACTGGCTCTGCTGATTTACACCAAACTATGTGGGCTATTAATCCTCTTCACACTGAATAAGGTATCCAGAACTGAAAAATACTAAATTGTTAGTTTTGTTACAGAGGTGTAATGTATGATAGATGTTTTGGATAATGGATCTATGTTTCAATACGTAAAGACAACCTCGGATTTTCAGTAGTAGTTTTTTACAGTTATGAAGCTTGTAGAATAGAAGTCTTCCCCTTTGCTGCACTAAGAGTTCACTGAGAAATGGGGGAAACCCCCCTATGCAGAATACAAGTTATCTTGTATTTTTGCTCACGTATATAATTACTGATGTGGGTGTTCCCACATCTTAGAATGGAAGAAGTGCTTGCCAAGACTGAAAAACCATAGTAAGCAATATAAATTATTTCTCTCACACACCAGCATTTCTTGCTGAGACAAGTGAACTGGAACTCTGTTTAAAACCATATAATTATACTCCTATATATCATGTATTAAATCAGTTTTCCCCCACCCTCTTTTCTTTCAAGTCACTTCTGAAAATGCTTTTCTTCCAAGAAGCCTGCTAGCTGGGGTCCTCCCCTTTGAAGAACTCTTTCCAAACAATGGAAACGAACAAAAATGTAAACAGCACACCAAGACCCATGTGACGTGTTGTCCCTATACCATTATTGCTCTTTGGTTAAATCATTGCTCTAGCTTCAGTGTCACTGGAGTCTGCTTGGGCCAGATATGAGCTATTGCCTGTCTGGGGTCTACCCCAGATATCCGTGGGTTGTACGGAGCATTTTGATCATCCAGCCTGGTTTTCTCCATGACATAGGCCATATAATTTCGTCTTTCCATCTATTCAGATAGTTAATGTGCTGTAGAAAGAGGTTTGTGGATTTCCTTATTTCACACTCATTTCTATGCTGTTTAAAATATAAAGAAGCTGACCCAGTGTTTTCACACCCGTGAAACAGAAGGACTAATGAACAATTTTTCCAAAGCACACAGATTGTATATGCAAAGGTCCAGTACGCAAATCCTGACTTGTTGGTGCCTCAGGTTGTGCATACAAAAAGCTATTTAACTTTGAGCCAATATATCTTTCTTTCCAGCACCCACACCTCACTCAACCCACCTCCTCTGAGAAAGCCTGGGGAAAAGACTTTATACCATGCTCCAAAAGGCTGGGGAGTAAAGCTGTGTTGGACAAAGGGACCATCTGAATATGAATTGGTACCAGCAATGAAACCTTTTGCAATTATAATCAAAGTAGAGGTTCCAGCTGTTGGCTTGTTAGCAGGGTCCTGTCTGCCATGAAGCTTGTAGTTGGTGTAAGTGTGTGGGGATTGGGACAGTTGCTGTTGAATTTGTGGTGTAGGTGGTACCGCTCATGTTCTTCGAATAGCTTTCCCCAGTTCGTACTGGAGATTGCATACTAAGGTATGGTGGCATCTTTTGGGACTTTCACTACATAGTTTGAGAGTCTAAGGAGCTCTCAGAATTGTTCTTATATTCTGAGACCATTGCACTGGGGACCACAGAGTCTGGACAGTGGCTTTTTAGGTTTAAATATTAATTCACACGAGCAAGAGTTATCAGCATGGCACTGCAGTTTTCTCTTATTAGGCTTGTTTTTTCCTTTGGTCATTATGTTAGTAACTGTTGCTGAGAAAGGAAAGATGTATATTAAGGGTTTGATGTATCAAGGGAAGAAATTATTTTACAACTCACTGATATGTGCACATGATGAAGATGTATTAGATTACAGTCTAAATTTCCCATCATCCTTTTCCTTTTTCCTATTGTTTTCCCTCTTCAGTCTGTTCTTACCTCCTATCCTAGTTTTTTTGTTGCTCTTTGTTTTTACTCCTTTTCTGTTCAATCTTTCTAAAGCGTTGTCAAGCAATGCTGCAGTTCTGGTTGAACTCTTCAATCCCATAGTGTGAGAACAGAGCTCCATCAGTTCTCATGTGGTGCTACTATTTCCAAGATGCCTAACTTCTGACTCTAGTGTTTAAGGAGATGTACTTTATAATGTTTTCCTTGGGGTGTAGTTATTTTTTTTAACAGTTGTTTTGTACTAGCCAATTTACCATGTGTTTTTACAAAATTCGATATGAAATAGAACAAAACACCATTATTTGACGGAAGACACTGAGAAGTATGAGAGTTATTTATGCTGATTGTTATTTAGTGAATACTTGAAAACTGTCATGCTCAGCACCATCCTTGTTAAGGAAGTATTCATTCTCATGAAAAAAGGTACAAACCATGCAAAACACAAAGCAAACAAACCCAACTATAAGAAAAACAAACATGCACTGGGTACCTACCATGGTCAGAAATCTGCTGAATTTACAGCAATGTCTGTCATAGGAAAAGTTATAACATATTGTTCTTTTATTGTGTTTTATGCCTTTTATTAGCTTGCAAATCTAATTAGGAAACCAGTTGGCACACAGTACGCAATGACGGAAGCGGTGCCACCTATTCTTGTGACAGCTTTGGTTTTGCTTTATGGGTGGTCTTTGTTCTTAAAGACTTATATGAATACCACATATTAGCTGAGCTGGTTCTCCCTTGATGTCTGTGTTGTATTGCACACATGTTGTCACTGTTTGACACTTAAACAATCCAGATTCTTACCCAGCCCATATTTAGTGCCATAATAAACTTCTGAGCATATGTTTTTGAGAGCAACAGTAACATTCATCACTGCAATGTGACATATAAATAAGCATTACTGGAGAGTGTACATGCCTTCAGAGGGCAGAGCTGGACTAGAAGGTGTGTGCCAAAGGGATGTGGCCATCTGCCTTGCCCTCACTGGGCTTTTTTCTTCTTCGCCTTGTTTCAGTAAATCAAAATGGTTGTTGAAGTGACCTACAAAATTCACCCTGTACATGTGAAAAACTCACATTGTTCCAAAACCGTTTTAGTGGAACGTTTCTTGTTTGGGACTTTGGCTTGAGAAACAGTAGATCTAAGGCATAAACCATTCCTCTTTTCGTCTCACTTGCTCTGTCTTTCAGCAGGGTGCTCCATCGAGGCCTTGGTCCGAAGCACCAGTATGGCAGATGTGACGTACCAACGCTTCCTGCTCCCGTGAGTCCCCTTCTGTTGTTTTTGCAAAATTCCTGTACTCAAATGGTTTTGTCTCAGTAGAAGTGGGTTTTTTTGTGTTTTGGGTTTTTTTGTTTCTTTTTTTTTTGAGGTGGCTTTGGTAGACATGAAGAGGGAATTACATATGAAGGGCTTCGGGATCTGCCTTGTCCCTTGCTCTCTCTGAGCAAGACCAGAGGCTTACAAAAACTAAGAACAATACAAAAGATTTAAAGTGTGGTCATATTCTGTCTTAGTTGCGTAAACACAGTCTAATTCAACAAGATCTTTGTCTGGACAAGGACAAAAAAGCTGAGCCTTGAACAAGGAAATAATGTATATAAGTCTTAACGAATATTTAATGTGGAACATTAATTATAAAAAAGAGGGTATATATTTTGATGTCCTGCCTTTAAGTGACAGATCATCTAGTGTCTCCTTGGCCTGAGGAGGACCATCACCTTGCTAATTACAGATGTATGTGAGAGTATCTTCCCATTATACCAATACATATTTAAAGAAACAGGTCGTGTAGATGAAAAAGAGAAAATGTTTAGAACTGAAATTATATGAGCCGTCTGCCTTTATTGCTTTGACTAATACTTTAATTTTCTATTGATCAATATTGCTGAACACAAGAAAAGATAGTTATTGAATGGAGTAGGAATCAGAAATTTCTGAGTGCAAACTGTTTCTTTATATAAACACAATTATTATGATAATATTACTATGTGTAAATGTAAAAAAAATCCTTGAAGTTCCTTGCGCCCAAGTAGTATTTCTTTGAAAATAAGTGGCTTTCCTGAGGTAGCCTTTCTCCTCTGTACTTGTGCACCCTTCCACCCTCTTGCACCATGTGAAAGGAGTTCTCTGAAAACTGTTCACATCTCCTATGAGAGGCCAATGGGGTGGGCTCTGCAGATAAGAGGCAGCAGATGCAGTGTGAACTTCTACCACAGTGAAAATGAAAAAAAGCCAATGTGCAGCACGTTCCAGTGCTCAACACCAGCTCATGCTATGAACTGAAACAAGAATAAAGGTGAAGCTACTAGGTGTTGTCACAATACCAACAATGCACATGTTTAGTTTAAGACTGACTCTTAGTTACTCGTGGCAAAACATGCGTGCATCAGCGATGGGTCCTACTTGAAAAGTGAGATTCATTCATATCTGACCTTGGTTTGAGTTTTACCCCCTGCCCTCATTAGGAAAATTAAGCCCAGCACCATTCACCCTTCTGTCTTCCCCAAAGCACGGACATTGGAAGCTGCATCTGGGCCTGGACTCTCTGCCCTGATTTCATGCTCTGCATACGTGTACAATGTGCGAGAGAGCAGAGAATGCGTTTGAGAATAAACTGCATTAGCTCTCAAAGAGAGATTTTAAAGTTTTAATATTATGGTTGTCTAGTTTGATCTAGTATCTGGTCATTGAATTGTATCATTGCAAGAAACATGAGAACAGCAGCATGACCATGAGGTATATTGTATTACAGAATGAGGTTACACAGCACCAAAGCACCACCATATTTCAGTAACAAATGCAGCTTCTGGGGAGTTTTGTTATCATTGCATAAGCTTCACTGCTCCCTAGAAGATGACACTGATTCAGACAGAAAACACTAATTCAGTTCTTGCCAGCAGAGCCAATTGTCTCTTTGATTACATTAGACTGACAACTGGTTTTCAATGTCATTGTCAGCCGCAACTTCTCATACGTGGTGCAGTGAAGCATGAACTGAGCTCCCTTTATTTAATTATTTCTGCCCATTTCTGTATTTGTGAATAAGGCAAATGTGAGGCTCCCATCTACCAGACAGAAAAATGTCAGATGTTTAAATTACAAAACTCAGGCTTCAACAGTGGTGTCCGGCATCCTTTTTAAAGGCAAATCCTGAATATGTGTGTCACTCCAAAGAATGAATTTGAAGCTATTGGGTTTTTTTTTGTGTCAGTTGTCTAGAAGTGACCGAGGATTTTCTTGATTAAATAATTGTTGCATTAAATAATTTGCTGAATATGTTTAAATTTTTTCTTAATTAAGCTGTGATTGGAAGACTGTGTGTGAGCTGCCCATTGCAGGCCCTTGCTATTTAAAATTTGCCTTGGTTTGGTTGATGGTGTTTGGGCACCCAAGCTGTGTGTTCCATTCTGTGCCTGGGTCAGGACGAGTGTGAAGCTCAGGGGATGTCTCCCCAGTGCAATGGAGGTCTGACTGTGGTTTGCGCTGGCACTCCTGCACTAAGCTAATGGAGCCATGGAGGTGGTGAGGGTAGGCTTTGGCTCTGCTCATTTCAACCAGCACATGCAGCACACAGGAATCTCTGTGAAATCAAACCCCGCTTAGTCCAACCACCTGTGCTGGTTAACAGGGAGCATTGCACTTTCGATGTGTCCCAACAGTGATGTGCTGACACTGTTCTCCTTCGCAAGTAGACCATGGACGGCTGAGACACAGCCTTGTCACCAGCCATCCGTAGTGCAGAAAACATCATGTTCTCTGCATTTTTGCCCAGGCTGTGGTTTGTTGTGTTGTCTGGAGCACAGGGCTCCCAATGTGACCCTGAGCACTGTGCTTAGCTGTGTATCTAAAACCACTGGAGATGATCAGCCTCTTGCCCTCCCCTCTGCCTCCCTCACACGTACCGTTCCCTGACAAGGGGATTAGGGAACCGCGAGGTTGCTGCGGGGGTTCAGGAGCATACTGCAGAGATGTTACTCTTCTGTGCAAGTTTTTCCTATAACCTGCTGGTCCTTGCTGTTCTCTCGCAACAGAAAAGGAATAAAATGGGGGGGCAGTATTTTTACTTTTTAAAAATCTTGTTATCTACCTTTTATTGAATAGAGTTAGGAACTTTTTTTCTTTTAACGTTTTCTTCTCTGTTAAGGTTATAAATGTATTTTTCAAAAAAGTAGCTGAAATTTTTCACCAGATCTTGTTTCTTGAGGAGCTGTGGGCTTAAGTAAAACAAGAGTTTGACAATACAGTCGAGAGGTGTCAGCAATGAAGGTTGCTCTGCCAAATAATATGCTGTTAAAATAGTATTTTTGCATTAGTTTTATATACATTTGTTAAAAATACCCCAGAATGTCTTAGAAGAGTTAGTCAAGAGGAAGCTCCACAAACTTGCCATAGCTCTGTGAAATGTAGCCCCATGAAATGATTGCTGCCAACTCTCTGTGATTCTTCCATGCCTGCAGAATAAGAGATTTATGTTCTTCATAAATGTGTATCCTTCTGTTTCTGAATTCTCTTCTACTGCTCCCATTGCCCAAAAGCCAAACAAAGCTAACCTCCTCCAGGTCCCGGAGTGAAAAAATGCAAACACACTGCATTTAAAAGTAGATTTAGCAACTCCAAAGTGGGCGATTTGGTTCCACCCATCAAACCTGAGTTCTCTGATCTAAAGTCAGATGGGTGCTACTCCTAGCGAGCTGTGTGCCAAATCTAATTAAGCTTTGCATAATGTGCATCTTGGGTGATTTGATTTATTAGCTTTGTTTGAAGAAAGTAATAATAAAAAAAAGAAAATGGCTTTGGTAATAAGCTGTTTGAATTCCCTGTGCAAGTAGGCACAGTCCCTCCTGGATCTCCCTGAAACGCTCTTGGGGTGCACAGGTTACCTACCAACAGACTGATGCAACGCTGGGAGCTGGTGCAAAGAGGGTGTTGGGTCTAGGGTCCTACCTCCATTGCTCTCCTGGCTTTTGGCTCAGCATAGGTATCAAGTAGTCCCCACTGCGTATAATGATTTCCATTCTTACAGCCACAATAAAACCCAGGAAATTATCATTTATCTCCATTTATACCAATGGAACCTAGTGCACAGAGAAACTAGAGATGGCTGTAGTGTAGTGCAGCAGAGATACCTGCATTAGCACTAACACTGGGGTTCGCAACTGGAAGAATAGTCCCAGACCCCATGCTAGTGTAGCAAGGTTGCTTTTGATACCTAAACTAGCTCTTACGTATCTCTCTGTTAATTTGAAGTGTGCAGTGCAGACATGTCCTGTGGCTCAGATCCTCAACACCGCAAGTCCTATTGATTCTGCTGGGCCAGGTTGGCCATGGCACTGTCTCATATCCTGTAGCATTCCTGAAGCTGAGTTCTCACTTGTCATCCTCATACTGGCCTGTCTTTCTTATCTTCAATGTCTTGTGCTTCGTGGGTTACAGAGGATGATTTCCCACAGGGCTCCTGATAAGGCTCGCTCTTACTCTGGCAAGGTTCCTTTTTCTCCTCCATTCCCCAAAGCACCAACTCGTAGGTTTCTTGCAGCATGACCCAAGATGAATCTGTGTTTGTAAACATCAACATTGCAGTGCTGATGTTCATCACACAACATGGAGAGATTTACTGGAAAGTGGCATGAACTGAAAATCTGTAGATACTGCTTGACTGGCTGCAATAACTGTCCTGGGATCGGTTGGAAAGGCAATTAATTGCCTTGGGGTCAGATCAACAGTGATATTTCAGCATATAACTTCTGGTAGTTTGAATGCGAATAAGGGGCAATAGGTCTGGGGACCTGGGTATTAGGACCTCTTTTCCCAGTTGTACTCCTTAGCTGCAGCCGGCACAAAAACATGACCAAGTATTGAGCATCTGCAACTTCTATTCAGTGGCTGTTAATTATTTCTGGGGAAAATGTCTGAAACTTTTACTTTGCATTTACAATGAAAACAAGAGCCTTGAAGACCAGCAGTTCACAGTGCTGTTGTGTTATCCTGGGGTAGAATAATTAAGTTAAGACATCCTATTCTAGTAATGTTCTCATTAGAGCAAGAGGGGAAGAGTTGTATGTTTATCTTCACTCTGTTCAGGATGATCTCTTCTAAAATCTTTTAAGGGTTATTGCTGTTTACAATTTGGAAAGTGGGAATTAGGTGTAGGATCAGACTTGCTCTTGGCTGGTCACAGAATTTTGTGCTATTTTATATGGACGTTGGAGATTATTAGGATATACAGCCTGTGTGTAAGTGCTAATCTGTCTCTTCAACAACGCTATTTCGTGCTACTGAAAGGAGTCAAATGATACAAACATACGCCTGCATGATTTGATGGAACATTACTTTTTTTTGGGTTTTTTGGATTTATGTTAAACACATTTGAAAAATCACTTATTTTGGAGTATATTCACAGAGTAAAATGATTAAATTCAAATAACTTTTCGCAGTTTAGTTCTTTGTATTAGAAAAATTAGACATGATTATTCTGAAAAATCAAGCTTTGAAATGTTTTACTAGCTTTAATGAAAATAACCTCTTTCTTCTTATTGGTAAAAAAAAATCCATTTTCTTTCCACTGGAATAATATAAGAGTGAAGGAAAACACATGGATTAACGACGATTAATGAGTTAAAATTAACACAAATTGAAGGGAGTTCCCCCAAGATGCTCCCTACATTTTTAATCATGATCCTTGCTTTGTTGGGGTGTTTTGGGTTTTACTTGTTTGATCAAACATACAACTGAACCTTGTGGCAGAAACATTCACCTAAAATACTGATATTAAGCAAATATCAGTAAATATCCATTAAAACATTGAATGCATACTCTTCCTTACCAGAAAACTATTCATAACATTTCACTACAGCCAGGCAGCAGAAACAGGCTATGCAGCTTGTTATGTGTAATCAACATGGTTTTAATTTTGAATACTAAAATATTCAAAATTTACTTAAAGACCTATAATACCTCCCAGAACTTATCTGGCAATTAATTTCAAAAGCCATATCAGGGGAAGAGGGGAATTAATATATTTTGTCAGTAATTTTTTTGTCAGAGACAGATGTAAAATGGTTCATTATGAAAAATTTCCATTTCTGTGCAGCTAGATATTAAATGAAAGTTTGAAGAAGAAATAAGAAAGGTATTTATGCTTTCCACTACTTTGTGACAGTGACCATTTATCCACTCCAGCTGCGGGATGACTCTGGCACACGGAGGAAAATCGCAGAGGGAGCTTTGGGGGACTGTGAAAGATTTCTGCAGTTGTGGTGATGAGCAGAAGGGTCTCACAATGCCTGTCTTTGCAGTTACGGACCCTACTTTGTCCTTAGAAAACACAGCAACAAGGTGAAAGCTCCTGTCCTCATCTCCTTGACTTAACCCCAAGAGAGAGGCTGGGTTTTTCAAAGGCACCCGAGAGCACAAGTGCTTCACTCCCATTGAATTTTAATGGGGTTTGAATGCTTGACTCCTTCAGGCTTCTCTGAAAACCTCAGCTTTGGTTCATATCCCTGCTTAGGGGCTTGACTAACAAGGCTTAACCCAACGGGCAAAAGCTTTTTCATGCCAGTCAGGCGCGCTTTTCCAAGAAGCTGATTGTATGGCGGGAAGCTGCGGCGTTTGTGTGCATGGAGAGGGGCCGATGGAGGGGCCAAGGGAAGATGAGTTTATTTTTAAACTGGTTTGACTGAATTACAGACACAAGGTAGCATGTTGCCTCTGCTGACTCTGCAGACTGCTCTGTTCCGTCTGACGGTGACTCAGAGGCAGCAAGAGCGCGATTACGGCTCCTGGCTCAAACATTGAGTCTGTTGGGAGGAGGAGAGTAATTCATTAATTTATTTGGGACACTGGATAGTTTCCTTGCTGTCTGCAACAACAGGGTGTGAGCAGCCCCAGCTCCAGCTGCTGGCGGACGGGTTTTGCAAAAGCAAATGTTCCCTCCCCAGCACCCGCCAGCCGGAGCGGCACGACGGCGAGTGTGCCGGACTGAGCCTCCTGTGCCAATGTCCGTGGCCAGCACAGCCGTAATTAACTTCTCACAATGCTCATGTGTTCGGTAATTAGAGATTTTTTTTTTCCAAAGTCTGCTAGAAGAATTTTCCATAGCACGAAGTCTTTTCATTTTCCCTGGAAAAGATAGAACTGAAGTGTCAGTGCCTTTTGGAAGGGCAGGGATTTGCTCAGGAGCAGGAAGGGAAACCAGATAGTAACATCACGATTAAGGGGTTTACCAGCCTTGTACTGAGCTGCTGAAAGTTGATGTGGCCAATGGATATGTCCCTGAGACTGCCTATTAATCAATGAGTCAAATACCCTCAGAAACTTGTAGGCCTGTTTCTTTTCCTGCTAGTGCAAATCAGGAGTAACTCCATTAAAGGACGTGCTTTGGGACTACTGCAGAGTGGTGCAGGTGACAAAAGAAAAGTTGACTATTATTTTTTCCAATGAGTAAGATTTTCTTACAGCACCAAGTGTAATCAAATATTAAAATTATTTAAAAGTTCCATTTATGTTAATTGCATTTCCCAAAGATGATCCTCCATCCTGACAGCAGTTTAATCTTTGCACTTCAGCTCACTCCCAGGGAGCTGCATGGCTGTGGATGCAATACCACAGGAGAAAGGTCCAACCTGCAGTTTCATACATGTAACTGCAGAAGCAGCATTTTATTTCCCTGTTTTGTGAGATGCAACTGCCATAAATTGAAATCTACCAAGACATGCATTATTTAAAAGTAAATGTTACAAGGTCACTATCCTGACTGGGAATTTTGTGTGCTTCCATAATATAAATATTTAGTAGTAATAACAGTAATAATAAATCAGTCTTCTGTTTGGTTTCTAAATGTGTGCACTAATAAAAAAACCTGTAAAATCCACATTCCTGTGTGCTGCAGGGACTAAATATGAAATATGCATTCCACACATTATACTTCCAAGCTAACAAATGATGCTTAGAGTATTAGGAGACATTATTTCCAGAGACATCTACGGAGTTCATTTTTGCAATCAGTCTTAACCTCTGCAGGATGTGGTAAAGAAGGTTAGTTTTGGCAGTTTAATACTTACAAAGAAAAATATTTTGCAAAATCTATTCCAAATAGGTAAGTTTTTAAACCATTTTATTTACCAAAGGCCATATTTTCAACCACAGTTGATCCTGATGTGATTGATGTGTGTCCATTACAACACAGAGTCTTTTCAAAGCACTCAGTAGCCCCAGATCAGAACAGCAGTTTGGGTCTTGCGTTAATATTTTGGATGTGATTGTGAACGAAGCACTGCAGCCTTGTGTTACAGCAGGAAAACCAGCCGACAGAAAATGGGGATACGAAGATGCGTGTTGGCTCCAAAGTCCATTTTTTAAGCTTGATTTCAAGAAGTACTGAATGGAAAATTACTTCAGGGCTATGTATTTTAAATATCAAATAGGAAATTTTAAAAGCATCTGAGTAACTTCTGAACATAATCCCACTCACTTTTCTATGAGACTGGTCCTGAGAATTTCTGGGAGACTCACTCTTCAGATCTACTTTAGGAGGTTAAAATAACTTATTTTCATATCTTAAGGAGTAAGTTATTAAATGTTAAGAAGCTAGCGTGATGGATCAGTGGTAATTGCTCCCATTAAGTGGATGATTTTTAGCATCTAAGCAAAGAATTGGATTGTATAAGTCCGTTGTTCAGTGGACCTACTTGTGGAACAAGCTCTTACTAAACACAGTTTGAAAACCTGGTTTTAATTTGTGAGTCAACTTGAGTGGAGCTTGTGAGAGGCATTTGGACTACTGTGGGTGGCTGAAGCACTGAGTCTCTCTCTGGTCCGCAGCTATATTGAAGTTTCACCAGCTTGTTCCATGGCTGATTTTTTGGGGGTTTCAAACATGGCGAAAACATAAACACAACCTAATGTCTCATCATGACTTGGCTTGGATGAGAATTACATAATTGCGCTTTTTGCTAGGAGGAACTATTTTGAAGTGATAATGGTTTTCTTAAAGAGATGCTGTGAAGATATGCATCAAATATTTATTTCCATAAAAAAATCCATTCTCAGCCATATGATGAACACCAACTTCATTTACTAAAATTGAAAATGTCTTAATAATATGATTGAATAATGAGCTGTATGACCCTGACAAGGGAAGACGGCACCTATTGCCCAACTACTCCGTAATTACAATCTGGGTTGACGGATTTGATCTTGCAGTCATGTAAAGGGAATTTTGTGTGTGTAATGAAGGTGGAGCAGAAAGAAGGATGATTTAAGTTAGCAGTAGAATGGCATTTTGTCTTTTTTAAACTATAAACTGGAATTTAACATATCTAACCATAGACCCCAAACCTGTAAATGGATATATGACTGGCACAGTGCATGAGTGTGGGTTTACAATGACGTTCCAGTGATTTTTCAAAAACCCGAGGCCTGTTGGTGTAGATAAATTTACATTATTTACACCTTAACCATGACACTTCTTCATATCTCGGAAAACCAGAATATTTCATAAGTGAGAGAGACCGGTGAGTCCCTCCACCCTTTATTGCCAGTAACCACGACTTCTCTGTCCTTTAAAAACTGGTTACTTCAGACCATTTTAGCTATTCCCTGAAGGCTAACTACATGACTTCTCTCTAGGGAGAAGTTCAAAACCCCTTTTCCTATAGATTGGTGATTTTCAACTTCTTCCAAAGGGCTGGGTGTAGTCCTTTGTAATATGTTTACACTTTCTCATTATAGACTTGCTTTTTTGAAGTTATCAATCTAAGTTATCAATCTAAGGAGTGAAGACTCCTTCAGCTCTGTAGACCACAAGCTGAAAATCACTGGTTTGGACAGGTCATCTGCAGAGCTTTATAGTCTTGCACGCTGTATTTTCACCATTTGCCCATTTATGGATGCCAGGAGTTTGAAAACCTGATGAACTTTAGTGACTTCATCAGTGGGATCTAAGCTATCTCACAGGTCTTTGGCACTTGAGTTGGGAGGAAGCACTGTATTTCGCTTTTGTTTCATAGCAAGAGAACTGTTTTCATTTCCAAAGATCTGTATCAGGGAATTTGTCTTCCAAAAAGCACTGCAGCCACATAGATGATGTACACCATTTAAGGTAAAGACACAGTCAGCAAAAACTAAAGAAATCACGACAATTATTCCCTAAATTGAATTTTAAATGAGATTAAAATTGATTTTTTTTTTTTTTTTTTTAAATTCATTGCAGGGTCTTGGACCATACATTGACCTGTATTAATTGGTGGTTTTGTTTCTCCTGGACAATTTTACATTTCAGAAAACAATTAGGCCTGGTAAATAAAAAAAAAAAACCACAACTTCTAAAACATTTTCATTGATTGAAAAGTTATGGAAAAGTTAAAAGAAATGTTTGATTTGACCCAAAGTAAAACAGTTTATTTTTGAATATTCAACACTTACATACATGAAATTGAGGGAAATATGAGAATGAACAACTGCTTAGAAAAGAAATCAATTATTTTAGCAAAAGCTGAAATGAGTAGTTCTAGTTTTCACGGACGTATTTGTTTGTTTTGGTGTCTGAAAGGAACGCTTGGCTGAAACTGGCACAAAGACAGAGAGTGATTCAAGTTTGCTGAATTTGCAGGTTTAGTGTGAATACTGTGGAGAATTTTTCTTGCTGTTGGAGAGCCGTAGAAAGCTCAGTAGTGTTTTCATGTATGTTCATGCAAACACTTTATCACTTTATTTTTTGCTTGTTCCCCCAGATAGAATACTTTCACTACCTTACCAAACCAACATCATTTACACATCAAAACAATAATTCATTTTCAGATTCAGCCCTTCATTAAAAAGATAAGTAGGGCTTAATTGGTATCTAGTGCCTGTGTAGCTCTTCTGTACTAGAACAGAGTTAAGTGGGGTTTCTCAGACAAAGGCCTTGGGCAAGCCCTCTGTCTGGGATGAATTTCTCCCCAATTAAACTCATTTGTTTTCACATTCACATAATGGCACCTGAGATATGGAATGTCTCAACCACTTCCTTCAGCTTTTTTCTGAGGGTGGGGAATTGTTTAAATCTGAGCTGCAAACTCATTACTGTAGAATATACCGTGCAAATAAATGTCCAATGCGCTGGAGGATTATCTGATTAAAGAGGTTAAATTATCCTCTTATTACTTTAATAGTTTATCTTTTCTGAGGTTCAGGTAGAATGATGTTTTATTGAAGATACGCCAAGAGGTGGAGTTCTGCCTTGGATTATGCTTAAGATAGAAGCTGAGTTTGAAGCTGAATCAGAGGTGCCAAATCTTACGACCTGTTGGTGCCAGAGTGGAGTAAAAGCGATGGGAATTGGGGAAGATTTGCCACCTCAAAGGCTGTGAGAAATATTCCCTTTGCAAAGAGCTCTGCTGCACCTGAGCTGGAACTAGTCAGACTCAGAGAAAGAAGCCCAGACAGTCTAGAATAAAATTCAAAGATTTTTTTGCTAAGCAAAACCTAACTCCTGAGCTATCTCACTGCATTGCCTAGAACCAAGTGAAAACCAGCTCTGTCACATTATCTGAAGTTTTTAACCTTTATCTTTTCTGTATTTTGGACTCCTGTAATTAAAATCGAAAGGAGGAGAAACTGGGCTGATCTACACTGAAACTGCTATAAACTCTCTCAGGCTGATCTGTGGACATGTAGGGCCAAACTTTTAAAGGCTCTTGAATGCCTAACAGGGGTGCAAATAGATGCCTACAGGCATTATCGTCCCATTAGAGGCATAGTATTTTTGGAAATCCTAGGGAGAGATTGGGTAGAAATCAGGTCTTTTCAAGATCTTTGTTCTGCGTTTACTTTTCGCAGCTGCCTCCTTGCTGAGAACAGCAGCATCCTCTGTTGAAAGCAAAGGATGACAGATCCTGGTCTTGCCTCTGTCACCACCTCTCTCTGAAGGTCTGTTTGAAATTAGGTGCAAAGTGCAACTTTGGGGATCATCTGCTCTGTGGGAATGCAGACCAGCACCCGGGCACAGGCTAAAGCAAGTCCGGAGCATGCCGAGGGCAGGGGAGGAACTTCAACCTGCATTATCCCTTCGCAACGGTCCAAAAATGTGGCTCCCATGTGCACGGGTGGGGACAGCAGCTCCTGCTGCTGTGCTGGGGGTTACATAGACATCAGGGATGCCAGGAACATCACCCAAGCCCCTCTCATATCTGCTTAGTTTTCTTTCACCACAAAACCAAAAAGGATAATTCTGAGTCATGTTTGTATTGTGCTTTGAGTCTTCTGGCTGGAAAAAAAAAATTATAGAAGCATTTATATTGTTATTCTCGTGAACAAATATCTTCATGGGACTAATGATCTTCTTGCCCTCTTCTGTTGAAATCCTGCACATCAGGAAGCGTAACGCAAATCTCTGTTCCGTTAGGACAAAGATGTCCAGATGGAATGAGAGAAATAATTAGATATACTCAAATACTGTCAAGAAGTTAATCTTTCTTCCAGTTTGGCATTCCTCTGCATGTTAATAACCACAAGAATTAGAGATGGAAAGATCTAATGTTGCAAGAGCAGTAACATGGGTAGCTATGGAAAATTGTCTCTGTCTCCATCTGGCATCAGCCACAAGCAAAGAGGACGAGACACAGCAGAAACCGAGCCCGCAGCTTCTGCGATCAGAGCAAATAAACAGCAGTATTTTCTGTATACCTTTGAAATGCCCTCACTGCACAGAGAACAATGTGTGTTTAAAACCATGGTGCTGGATTTGTACGGTCTGAATCTGTGCTCCAGCAAACTGAATCAGGCGCGGTGTCTTTTCTGTAGTGTTGCATTTATAGTGGCTGCAACGTAATGTATTATAACAAACTGCACCTTAAAAAAAATTAAAAAGAGCAACCATGCAGGCAAGAAGACGCATCTGCATTTGCTTTACTGGATCTTTTTGTCAGGCATTGTGATCAGGCTGACAGTTAGCCCTGAGGAAAGTTATAAATTCTGCGCTGAATTGCGGTACAATCTTTCACCATGGCATTTCTGCCCTCTGGCCACGCTCTGGTTATCCATAATTGTGGCAGATAATGGTTTTTTATGGCTGGAAACATTCTTTGCAGGCACAGGGACAATAACCAGGGCTGAAAATGTAATTAAAGTGAATGGATGAACTTTCTTAAAGAAACAGTGTAGATTATTACTGGAGCTTAACACCTAAAAAGCCTGAGGCAAAATGGCAGCATCTGAAAAAACTTGTATAAATTTTAAATGTAGGGCAAGCTTGAAGGTGGATATTAGATTACAGAAGGAAAACTGAGACATTTGATGTAACAGATAACTAAGGGCTTAGATCATCTCCAGAAATATAAACTAATGTAACACATCTTTCTCTGTCAGTTGGAATATGTTATTTGTGTTCAGTGGCACCTTGTTTTCGTGAATCTGTGGAGAAGTTTCTTGCAGATTTTGTGCACTTATGCAGCTGTAAAAGCATCTTCCTTTAATAATTAGAGTAGGAAAGAGATGGTATGTCTTCTATTTGTAATACCTGTTTCTTATCATGGAGTGCAACAGATTTTATATTTTTTTTTTCCGCATAGCACGGTTAAGGATCTGGAAATCAGGTTTTTATTGAACAGTTCTGTAAAAGCACAAATGAATAGATAATAATAGACCTCTATTTATTACAGCAGTTCTCCTGCAACTCTGGAAGCCAAATGAATCATAGCACTACATTATCTATTTCTGTTTTACTCTCCTCTTGGGTCTACGTTAGTTACCTGCAGGTAGTTCCTTTTCCTGGATGGAGACGTTTTCTCGCAAGGTTGAGAGCTTCCTAACTTCTGAAAAACATCATCATTCTCCTGTATTTGCTGAAAACCAAAATGAGATAATGCATTAACTATTATTAACAAGGAGTTAATACTTCTGATAGTATTAATTTAACCATTCATGAGCTGATAGTTAATGGGCAGTCTAAATATGTCCGACTTAGACTTGGCTCCTATATTTTCTCTCATCCTGCATGCAGAGATGTTGCTGGGCTGGAGCTGGAAAGCCTTCACTGTTCTGGGGCTGGCAAGGCAATATTCGCAGCAGGGGTTAGCTGCATGGCCTTCTGAGATTACATTTCTGGGTTGCTCTCAGTTTGCATGCATGAAAACTGGTTGCAAAATTCAGAAGCAACTTGACGTTTTCTCCTCTTCTATTTTTAGTACACAACTTTATTCCCACAGAAACATTCCCTCAGACACACCAGGGCAGTAGAAGTACAAGGAACACGCAGCCTGTCATGGCACAGGTGTAACAGCTGACTTCCCCACTGACTGCAAATTAAGACAACTTTCTGTGTGGGATAAAATGAGAACTGGCAAAGCTGCTTTTTTGTATTTTAAATAAGCTTCACAGTTAAGGATGAATTATGCTAATCTAGAACCACAAACAATACAGGCATTTGGTTTTTGCACGCTTTGTACCTGGTACGTGAGCTTGGTCTTTGAGTTACGGGCTCATATGACCAAGCTGAATTTTGAAGTCATGTGCATGTATTCAGTTTATCTCAGCAAATTATTTTCTGTTTGAGTTCATTGTGAAAAGGTGGGTCCTGTGAAAAGCATCATGGACCAAAATGATAGCTGGGGTCAGTCTCACCAGAACAAGTGAAAACCACAGTGTGATGGAAGTGGCATAGGAAAGAGACCTTAAAAAGATTATTTGAAGCTCTGCTAGAACATGTTCTTGGCAGAAACCTTTGCCCAGTTCTATTTCCTGGTTACCAGCACCAGAGACCTGTATCACGAGATATACTTTCTTTCCTGAAGAATAAAAAAAAATATGCTTGTGTGCTTGCATGATAAACAAGAATTACTGTTTCATAGCATGTTCAACTCTTAGTGGGCCTTTTCCCTCTTACAGTGCCACCTCTCTTAGTGAATAGCACTGAAAAGCCACATGGAATTACAGTTTTTGGGTGTCACTGGTGCCAAACATTTGTGTATCTGAGTCGATGGCAATAGCCTGGGTATAGAATGGCAACAGTCGATGGCAACAGCCTGGCTGCATGTGGCTAAATTTCGTCACTGAGCTATTCAGCAGAGCGAGAGGGGTGTAAGTGGAAGCAGAATCTGGCCCCATGCCCTTCCCCAGTGCACAGCAGACATTTCTGCTACCCGCCGTGGTGGTTTGGGATGCCAGGAGGCTTGTCACACGTCAGGGAGTCTGTGAAAGATCCCGTGTATTTTCAATTTTTTTTTTTTCTACTCTTCAAGTGAAATATGATCTCGGATACTGTTCCTCTTGCTGTGTTTCAATGGTATAACGAAGAGGGAAAATTAGTCAGAGAAAGGAGGTCTCCATAAACTGAGGTCTGAATTTTGTAGAAGAAAAATGCTATAGCAACAGCTGGGCCCAAAGAAATGGTAGGAAAGCTCGCTTTCGTTTTCGTCTAATGGCTTTTCTATTATTGGTGCTCTGATCCACCCACACAAAATGCAGGATCAGGAATTTGGGCTTGGTAGAAGGTTCTCTGGGATATAGCTGCTGCTTGTAACTCAATTTTTTCTTCTTTGTTTTTAAAGAAGGTAAGAAAAGGGAAAAGTCAGCTAGGATACTGCCAAAAAAAAATCTCTGTCCTTTTTCTGTATTAGTACAGTCAACTTATACATGGCTGATTCACATTATGGCATAAATATCATTGACATGATCCCACCTGACAAGATCATGTGATATGGCATATTAAACTTACAGAACAGAATCTTTTAGATCAGATGTCCTCCATCAATTTCAATTTCAGAATAATATAGCTTAAAGAATTTGGCATATGGAAGAAATTCTGGTGTTTGTCTAGAGTAAGTAACTTTGTGTATTATAGTTATTGCTCAGGGTAGAGATCAGAAAATTCATTTAAAAATTTGTAAATTTTCAATGGGGAATTATAAGAAACATCATTTTTTTTCTACTTAATTTTTCTTACTAAATGTAAACCAACGCAACAGACACACCAGAACAAGCAAAACGCTGAGCAGAACTTTTCTCTCAATTAACCATGCTGTTTATCTACACGTATAGCGTGTTGCCACATGTTTTTGATTAATACAAACACACAGCTCTTGGTATGAATTTCTGTGCATATGAATGTACTGTATAAATCCACTTAACTCATGAGAAAAAAAGAAAGGGCTTCAATATTAAGAAGACAGGAAAATGACTTAATACCTGTTCAACAATGCTGAGGCTAGAGAATATTTATGCAGCATCTGTACATACGTTTTTGTCTTCCGGGGTATGCAGAAAGAGGACAGGAAAGGTTAACTGTACTTGATAGTGTGTTGCAAACAGCAAGGGTCTGTTATGAGGAATGAGAGTAGAAAATAAAAACAGTCAATTGTCTTCAGGAGCTGGGAAAACTTTCGTTTAGAGGAAAAGACTAATATGGACAATACTAATAGACAATACTAATACTGTTCCTGGCTAGGAAGGTTTTATTTTTGTATGGGCTTGCTAGGTTCTTGTGCTGTAGTTTCTAAGTGGGCAACCTCAATTAGTCACACAAGGTTTTGGATGGAAAGAGCTTATTCCCATCTGCTCTGAGAACCAAGACTCATAAGTATAAACTTCGAGTAACTATATTTTTAAGTATTCTTTTAAAATCTCTCAATACATGCTAAAGATGACTTTGCATGGTACAGTCTTTCCCACCATTACACAAATGCCCAGCAGCACAAATGTCAAGGTGTGAAAAACCCCAGCCTGGCAAGGAAAAGACCACACTGGAATGGTGAAATCACTGAAACAAAGTATTGGCTGCTGTTCCCATTTAGTTTTTCATCTTTTCCAAAGCTGCTTCTCCAACGAGGAGATTATCTGATGGACAAGGGAGGGAAGCAGAGAGTGATTTTGTTGGGGGAGTTCAGGGCAGCTCAGCAGTCCCGATGACAAGTGTTGCTGAGGTGAATCCTGTGCAGTGTCATCTGCCACTGGTGGGCTCACCACAACTCAACACTACCTGTGTGGCTGGAACCACCCTCTCTGCTGAGGCTGCTGCTGCTGTTCTGCTCTTTTAGCCCGAGGAAATGCACCGTGAAGCTGCCCAAATCGAGCAACACACAAAGGGAATAATAATGAAATTAATGGAAAGGAAAAGAATCCTAACAGGTACAAAATAAGCACCTCTGAAAACCCAGTTATCGATGGGTTATGGGCTGCACTGCTGTAGAGGCAGTGATGCATGATACAGCAGAGATGCTTAAAAAGATACATGGTTATGAACATAGGCATTAACCACAAGCGGAATGTAAACCCTTCATTTAGCTTGGGGTAAAGAAAGAAACAAAACTGTTGCTTGATGTCATGTCACAAGAGATCATGTCTGATTCTGATGTGCTGCAAAAGAAATTTTGCATGTGATAGAGCCCACAGTTCCTTCATGTCCTTCATGCCTTTTAGGCAGAGAGGGCTAGACAGTTGAATTTAGTGTATTGCCATGATGATGCTAGACAAGTATGGAGAGAGGGGAAAGTTCTTTTGCTCTGGGCAGCTAGAAAGAAACTACAGCTTTTTTAGAGATTGGACTCGCAGTTGCTCTGTGGGAGGCAGCTGGATGATTGTTCAGATAAGCATTATTTGTGCAAAAAAAAGCCCAGGAGACTGGTTCAGGGCTCTTGATGGACCATGGACGAGACCACATTTTTATGGGAAAAGAAAATAGCATGTTTAGGGATTTAGAAAATAAAATTCATAAGCCTGTATATCTGTAGAAGACAAGCAACTGAAAGGTGAACTTGTTACAAAGAGTAGCAATTAGATTACCTTCTGCCTATAACTTTTGCACTCGCTGTTGTTAAAACAATCATTAAACCAGGTTTTGCTCGTTCATTCACTGTTTAGGTTATGGGTTTGTGGCTTGACTTGCCTTCCTATGATTTAAAAGAAACTAGCTACTTACCTGTCCCAGAAAGGTGCTGCAAAATGGACCTTGGGAACTGGAAGGGGTTGTGCTTTGAGGGTGCTGAATAAGCAACAAAAAAATTGGCACAAATTTTTTTACCGTGTTTCTGTCTCCTCTGGCGTTTCCTTTTAGAGAGTGAAAGCTTGCAATCAAAAGAGTTAAATGTTGCAAGAAATGCGTATTTCAACTTTATGTGCCTTAATTTCACTGTTGAAAGTTTCTTTGATCTTTTTTTTTCAGTTTAGCATTAGTAGTAGAAACTTATGCCTAACAACAACACTGCAATGCAGCCAAGTCTTCAGGTAATTTGTTCAAAGTAGAAAAGCAATGAGCAAGCGTATAGAAATAACTCAAACAGGATCTGATCCAATGTGTATTGACATCATGGAAAGGCTTCTGTTTGTTTAAATTGGTTTTGGGTGATACATAAATCTCAACAGAATCTTTTGAGAATTGTGCAGTCTGTAGGTGTTTCATCTATAACAAAAGATGCCAAGTTTGTGGATAAAGTATATCTTGTTTTGTACAAAAGATGAGTAATTTTAATAGCAGCAATCATAAATGAATGGTCATGACAAAAGTTATTTTAAACTAGGCTTATTTCAATCAACCATCCATTAGAAAAATGTGTGTCTTTTCAGCTAGCTATATAATCCTTACAGTAATTTCTGAAAAAATAATTCTTTAATATTTGTGTTTAATGGTACTTAATAGCCTTTGTTTCAGGGGACTTGATTGTTAGATTTGATAGATGAAGATCGAGTCTTATTTGTAATAAGAAACAACTTTTTCCTAGTGCAAATTCAAAACATTTCCAGGGAAGAGAAAACCAAGTGCTCGTCAGTACTTCAGCTCTTCATTGTTTTGATTTGTAGATTTTTGGGGAAGGTTATAAGGGAAGGGAGAGAGGAAGGGAATTAAAAGAAAAATGTCAGACACATTCCTGGCAGTTTTGTGTATCATTAGAAAAATTGACTGTCACTCTCCTACGTTTTGAGTAAGGCATCCAGCTGCTGTTCTCTCAGCACTAGGAGATCTGTACTATCAAGCCTGATGCATGCTGACATCCAACAGATCTCCTTCCTTCACTTCCAAAAATCCAAAAGGAAAAAGCTGCAGAAGTCCCCAAGGAATTATCACCAAGCACAATGTCTGGAAGAAAGGCGAGAAATGTCCTATATGGGATACTGTAATTTTGGATGCTTAAGTCGTACTTGCATTTCAGTGAATACCAAAAATCATTTGTGTCACATGTTACACAGGTTTGTGAGTTCTAGACACTAGCAAAACCGGTGAAATGGAAGATTTATAAATGTATCTGATATTTTATTCTGTCTTTCCTTGTGTAATTACAACATTCTATTTTTTTGGTTGAGAGGAGACGCTGGGAGAAGTATCACTGTATTCCTGCCCTATCCAAGGACTTTCTCTAGGCAGCTCTCATAGGGCTGAAACAAGATACAAGGAGAGGATTACCTTTGACAAGGAATATTCTGATATTCCCTTGCTGCTTAGAATTAGTGTGAAAGTGTATATAATGTGTGAGGAGCAGAAAATGCTGCGGTCAGGACACCTTTTGTCACTGTTAGGAAACCAAAATATAAAAAGAAGTCTTAACTCTACCAAGTTTTAAGGACCTATAACTTTTTCAAGTAGGAGTTGAGCAAGGGCTCTCAGTCTTTAAACCAGCTGGATACTTTCCAGTGCTCGTTTAACAAAAAATGTAGGCTGAGCTTTTTTTGAGAAAAAGACATTTGATGACATAAAAGGCAGAAAAGAAAATGTTACCATTTTCTTCAAAACAGCTTGGGCCAGAAAATATCATGGAAAGGAGAAGATGAACAATATTAAAAAAGAAAAATGAAAGAAAAAAATAAATCAACCCTGTACATTTGGATGCAAAACAAGTTTACTAGAGTTATAGCAGTAAATGCTATGAAACTGAGAAGAATCAAGAGAGATGTAAGTCCCTGTGTCATCCTTTGGCTCTTGGAAACTGGGAGGTTTCCTGGAGGCAATTTCATTCCTGATTTCCTGGTTCAGGTCATCTCATGTGTCTCTCTAAGTCCTTTAGTGCTAAGTGCTGTTGAAGTGAGGGTGCTGGACAAGAGAGGCAATTGATTGACTCTGTTGTAGCAATTGCTGGTTGTCTCTGTCTCTGCCAAAGAAGCATCTGAAACAAAACTTAATCTTCAATCTGATGTCTATTTGTGCTCCAGACTCCATTAAAAAAAAATTAATCTTCTAGTATTGTTTAAATATCAACCTTTCTACTCTATAAAATGTATAGGGAGTGGTACATTTAAGCAGAATTCAATTAAGATTGATAATGTACTAGAAAAATATCTATAACCAAAAACAAAATAGTGATATTCCCTTTCATAATAGAATATTGCTCCTGAGGTATTGAAGAAAATCAGCAACGACACTGCCATACTTCCCAAATGGTGTGTGAAATTCAACTATGGGTCCATGCAAGTTGCATACAATTGTGATTCAACTAATTAGATGAACTGTGCAATTTCCCATTTTTAATAGAACAAATCTGCAAAGTGATTGTGAAAGGGTACAAGCAAAGAGGAGAAGGGGGGAAAAAACAGCTGAAAGAAAAGTCTTTAACTTCTGTGTAATTTTAAAAGTCCTTAATTGGATCCTATTAAGTGAAAAACCTCAAGATTAAAATATTTCATTATTGTAATGATAACAGCAGGAATTTAAAGCAAGAAATACAAACACTGGGTCTGGATCCTATTTCTCCTAAGTGGTTTACATATTTGCTACCTTAAAATGATGTAAGACCTTTTTACGTTGTTGGAGAACCTACAGCTACAGGAGAACCTTTATTATTTCTTAGACTTTCTCTATGCTGCAAAAAGGGAAAACTTGCTGAATTTGTTTGTGCTTAAAGATATCTGCAATATTTAGGTAAAACAATCACAAATTCCAGTTACAGCTGTGTATATAAATACTTTACTGAACTGAAGGAAAAACTGGGAAGAAAATGGGTTTCATTTCACTTTTCATTTTTCTTATGTTTCCTTCCCCAATGTTTTATTTTGTAGTGCTTTTTCCATTGCAACAAAAAAAAAGTCCAAAGACAAAATAGAAAAGAAAAAAAAAATTTAAAAGAAAACATTATATGTTGCAATGGATGAAAAACTTTAACCTAAATGAAAGGCATTGTTGCATTATTGTTTTCAGTCTTAAATATAATCTTTAAATTTGACTTAATTTTAAAATGAAACATCATTTGGAAAAGTCAAAACATTTCAAAACTCAAAATGAAATGTTTCTCGTGAATAGAAAATATTGTATTTTTTCCTTGTCAACAAGTAGCTGTGTTTTTCAGGGAATAATGGAGAAAGATGATAGAAGACACTGTCTCAGAGATGCTTTGTATCAGGTGGAGATTTCATCTGCAGTAAATTAAGGGCTCTACAATGTTCGTTTGATTGCATGCAGTATACGAATAAATGAATTTTAGGAATCTGCAGAATGCTCTTTGATGAAATGAATATCAGCTAAACAAAAATATTTGTTAGCTAAATTGCAGCTGATTTGAACCCAATGATGAAGTGTTAAAGTGAATTCCCCACACAAAGCAACATGAGAAGAGCAACAGTGTCAGAAACAGCCCTGCTACAGGGCACTGGGGGTGTTCATGCCAGAGAGACCCTGGAGATGGATTTTGATAGACTCGTCCTGCAAAGAACGGCCCAGCCTGCTCTGCCTCCAGCCCTTGCAAGGCCAAATCCACGGAACAGACCTGGCACCTGAAGAGACGGTGGAAAAGCGGGGCAGTTTGCCATTGCCAGCCTGCAATGCTGCCGGTGCTCCCGGCACCGCCAGCAAGGGCCAGCACCGCTGCCACCACACAAACTAACTGTATTCTTCACTTGATGAATTTTTGTGCCCTGCCAGTCTTAAGTTTTGTATAAAACTTACATCCCGCAAGATGCTAGTGCCCTCCACTGTCACTGGTTTCTCTGATAACCGGAGGAGTCCAGTCAGTGTAAAATGGGCATTGAATATCAAAGGCATCACAGCGTTGGTCAGTCAATTGGGAACTGTGTCTGCAAGCCTGGCAGGTAAAAAGATGACTGGATTAAATCTTAATTCTCTCAAACCAGGCTCAGCAGGGGCTGGAGTTTACTGGTGAAGACAAATGAAGAGGATTACACTGAAGTAATGTGAAGAGCTCACACTGTTCCCCCTCCCTCAGCAAACTTAAAAATCTCTGGAGAGATTTCTAGGTGCTGAACAGAAAAGTGTCAGCAGCCACAGTGATTTCAAGCAGATAAGCCTTCACCTGTAGTACCCAAATACTGCACCAGCACAGCTGCTGCATGAGAACTGGAAAGGAGGAAAAGGGGCTCCAATAAAAGCGAAGAGCTGCTTTTCTCGTTAGACTAGAAGAGACCTAAAAGTGCAGGGAAAACATATTAAAAAGGGATTACTTTTTGCTTATGATTACCTAAGGTGTTGTTTTTCTCTCCCAGGGAATTCAACATCTCATCAACAATATCTCCCTAATGATGGCGATGGCCAACTCTCTTATCTCCCCTGGGGTGGGTGGGCCAGCACCAGCACGGGGCTGGGTGCAGCCAGGCTGGCAGCAGGAGGGTCCTGCCTGCAGGTGGGATGGGCAGCTGCCCGCCCGATCATCTCCCCTCTGCAGCTTGGGGCCTCCGGTAGCTGCAGCCTTTTGCTCCCTTTGAGTTTAATGGAGAAAGGTGGTTGTAGTTGTTGTATAAGGTGTGGCTTCAAGGATTTCTGTTTTCAGACTCTTTATTGAAATCCACTGAACCGTGCTGTCTTGTCTTTCATTGATGTTTTTTATTATGCTTACATACAAGGTCTTGTCATAAAGTGTAGTTGCCAGGAGGCAAGTTGTATATGAAAAATGCTCTGGTTGTTTTATTTGAATAGCAGAGTATGTGTAGGATTCCAGAATTTAATAGGCTGCTTAGGTGTATTTAAGTAAGTTTTGAGTGTTGCAAATGCTCTGGGGAGGGAGCTGTACTGCTGGGTGAGCGGTGCCTCGTGCAGTGGGATGCTGGGCTCTGACTGGAGCTCTGGAAAAGCGCTGAGATGCAAAACCCAGTCTCCCACCTGGGATATAAGGTCAGGGTTAGAGTAAACCAGAAAGCATGGGCAGGTTTGGTGTGTCAGAGCCCGGTGGGTTTGATTTTACACAAAGAGTAATACAGGTACAAGTTTTGCAATGGAATTCTTCCTTCTTCACAAAAAGCTAAATTTACGCATAGGTACTACCCCACAGCGCCCATCTCCCTCCTTGCCTGCACGGATGTCTGGGATCAAGACTTTCAAGCCGATCCCCAAAACGTGTGTTCCCTTCCAGAGGGGAAACTTGGTGAATTGATTTGATACAAGTGAGCTGCCCTACGGAAATACTGTGAGGCTTTGCAGTGGATGGTGTGTCTGTCTTCAGCCCTGCTCTCCTCTGTTGAAGATCTGCCTCAGCCTGATGTGGATCCAACTCTAGTTGTTACGTCTGTGCTGCTGGTGATCCTGTGGAAGTGGGTAGTGTGCTCTGGTCTTCTGTATTTTTTTGTGAATGGTGACATCCACTCACGTATAAACCCCTTGGAGACATCAACGAATAGCCAATTTCTTCACTGATAAAACTGGGGATGCATTCAGACCTGGAGTCAGATACATAGCCAATGTGATTTTATGCATTAATTAATTATATACATTAATTCTGAGTCTGTAAACACCAAGAGCTGACAATGGTCTGATTCAAGCTCCTGGCCCAGGTCTATTTTTGTTAAAACTTCTGATTGTAAAGAACTTTGTGATGCCCGTGCAGCTTAGGGACTATCAGAAGCCATGGCTCCCAGCATCAGGTTCAAGAAAACCTGTTCTTTTTAGAGCCATTTTTTTTAAAATATATTTGAGGCAATAGGGAAGAGAATAATACAGTTCTCTTTGAATGAAGTGGGGAACTCTGTAGTACATAAAGAAACTGGCAGGGATCCATGAAAATTAACATCAGAGATAAAAGGAATCTAACCATTGCTATGCTGGGAGAGTACAGTGAAACCCTGATGTTGGGCTTTTGGCAGGTCTAGGCATAAGACAAATGCTTACTGATGCATAGCCCAGGCAGACCTGGCATCATCTCCTCTGGAGCTGCCCTGCCAGCTGCCTCAGCCATGAATGGGATCCCACAAACATGTACAGTCAAGGACGAACAATGAGAAAGATGAAATATGTTACAGGGGTTAAGAAAGAAGAGTGGAACTGGGAAGCCTTACTTTTAATCTCATTTTGTACTGGCTTTTCTGCGTTAGGTCTACCATGCAATGTGGAGAAAGAGAATGGTCTTGGCCATACAGTAAATTGGAGATGCTAGATGTTGTCTGTCCATGCTGTTGGCTGGTAGCGAGATAATCTCTGCTCAAATCATGCACCTTGCCTAGAAGACCTGAGCTCAAGCTATCTGCTAGCGAATGTGGGGATCTCGGGCTGTGTCTAGTCCACCCAAGACAATGAGAGCCGAGACTCACATGAAGGGGCTGACAGTGCACAGTGGGTAACTCAGCCCAGTGGGCATCTCGGGATGTACAGAATGGGTGGTGCTATGGCTTGGTCTTGGAGGACAAATATGGACTTGCTCTTATAGTGTACATATTGGTGTAGACAGACTGATGGGTGACCATAGGCAAGCACCATTATCTTGATCTTCGAGTACTTACTAGTCTATAAGCTCAGAGGTGCTGTAAGGAGTAATTAATCTGAAATAACTCCAGGAACACTTTAAACATTAAACGTGTCACCTCAAATTTATTGTAAAATAAGGTGACACAGAACTTGAGCAGATGTTGGGTACCTGTCATAAGACATCCTCTCATAAGAGTGAGAATCTTCTAATAATCATTAGTGGCTTATTTGCATGGATTTTTCCTGCATTTGATGTGAAATCTTGTTTGGCTGGATGCAAGGAAGGCTAAGTATGTGCTGAAAGCCAGTAATTTGATTATCTACACTCTTTCTGTCTAGTTATATGATCCTTGCACAGTCCTTTATTAAAACCTATTTAGAAAGAGTTGCTAAACCTTGGTGGAATGCCAACCATGCTAATACAATCTGGCCAGTGAAGAAGAGTAGGTGCTTATTGAACAGAAAACTTTAATCTTGTTAAGACTGGATACAAGAGGAAATAGTAATAAGTGGGTTGTGCTGAAACTGTCGCTCAGACAATGAAGGTGGCACCTCCATTGTGGTGTGGACACACCTGTCCTTTTTCATACTGGAAAACTCTTCTTTCAAGTAGGATAATCCTAATGTATAGGATTCCAAAAGAGCTTTTCACAGGTCATAATTATCCTCCATGCCAGCAGTTCTTGAATAGGCATCTTGGTCACTTCATTTGCATGTTCTGTAACTACCATTCATTCTTTGAAGGGGAGGGATTCCTTTGAGGCAAGTTTGGTTAGCAGTTTCTGCCTTTCAAAAGTAATTTTTAGAACATCAATAGATGTTGTGGAAACTAGTAGATAGCAATAAAATGATGGCAAAAATAAGATATGCTCTTGGCATTTTGTCTGTATGTGTTAGAGTGCAATTGAGGAAACCATGTAATTTGAAGACATTAGAAGCAGCTGTGCAGTTATATACTGTGGCACATTGAAGAGAGTCCCCTGTAGGGAACCCTCAGTCCCAAATGTAAAAGGTATGTATGGAGATGTGTATCTCCAGAGCTGGACCACGTTCCTTCTAGGGCCATAACGCATTTATAGAAATGCTTGGAAGCCACACAAAAATAGCTGGACTGAGATTTGCTGGAAGCTAGGGTAGTTTCAGTAAAAGGTTTAATTAGGATGGTGAACCTGGGCCAAGTAATAGCACTACAATGCTGAGAAAAACTAGGAGATCTGCTATTCTTCCTTGAGTTTTATTTAAAGACTGACTCAGCACAAATACCACATCTTGAGGTGGTACATTCAGGAGGGGACCCTGTGCATGAATATCCAGCATTGCACTTGCATACACTCAACTAAAAGAGCACACTGAGTTTGCATGGCTACACTTTCTGGTATTTCCTTAACACAATCCTGAGAGCTGTTCACACCCAGCATTTACAGCATCAGAGAGCGTGTGAACTGAGTGGGGAGCTGAAGGGACTCATCTCCCCACCAGCAAAGCCCATTGTGGCATGCAATCACAGTCCTACGGTGGGCTAGAAGTGACCCTGCTCCCCATCATCACTGTGGCTTCAACCAACCTCAAGACTTGTATGGTTTGTTCTGTTTTGGAAAAAACGCAGTAATATTATTGTCCTGCCTGCGATTTTCTGGGGTGTATATATTGCTTGTGTCTGTCCATCACACGATATAGTGACTGTATGAGTTGCTGTGGCTCTGCATTTTCTCTTCCAAGAATGAGTCACTGACATCTATGACTAGGTCATGTTTGAGTGGAGACTGATTTATTCTCATAATTATATTAAATAGTAGTAGAAGTACAGGCTCTTGTTTAGTGGTAAAAATGAGCTTTCTCCTTGGAATGAGGAAAGAATAAATGCTCATAGCTGTCTATAAATACCATTAAGCAGAAGATTTGATGGAAACCTAACTGTGAAAATAGGCTCTACCAGTACCTTTTCTTGTATCATTTTAGAGTTATGTGCATTGACAACTGTTATTGCTAATTACTTCTTCAAATTTCATCAACGATCTCTTGCACTTCCTGTAAGAAATGCTGAAAGCTTTTACGAACAAATTAATTATGTATAGTCTTAGATGCAAATTAGCCCAATTAGTTGTAGCATTGATACCTTCTTCATGTGAAAAAAAAAAAAAAAAGAGAAAGAAATATCATATACATATTTATAAGTACCTTTTTGACAGATGATGCTAGGTCATGATGAGGAATTCATTTAGATTTATAGAATGAGTTTTAAAAAATGACAAGCCAAAGTAACATTCTTGTGAAATGTTGTGTTGACTTCATCAAAAAACTTTTGAATATTTAAAGTTGGTCCTCGTGGGGAAAAGCTTTGCTTTTGGCACCTGACAGTGTTTTTCCTAATGCACACCCAAACTTTGGGATCCCCAAATTGAAAGTATTGTTATAAATGGAAAGCTTCAAAGGCTATTTCAGGAGGCTGTACCTGGAAGCTCAGCTATTCTTTCCTGTTATCTTGTGTAGTGAGTGGTAGTTGCTCCCTATGAAACTCTCTCCAGGAGCAGAAAAACTCATGTAGGGGATCTGAGACTGCACTGCTTGGAGGTGGTTGTCTGCTCTGAGCCTCACACACAGCCTTGTGCCTCAGGACAAGAGAGCAGGCTGGCAGAGGGCACGACAGAGGGCTTAGAGGTCACCCATTGCCATAACTGATCAGCTAGAGTGAATGGTCGTGAAGGCACTTCACAGGACAAGCTGTGTGGCAGATAATGCCAGGTTTAATCTTTTCCTTTGTACTGTACTGATTCCTTCAAATCCTATCTCAGACCTTATCTTTCCTCTCTGTTTGAGAAGTTCTCCCTCCTAATAAAACAATTTAGATGTCCTCTGAGGCTGATGGTTCCCATGCTCAATCATTTCTCTGAAACGGTGCATTTCACCATCCTTCAGTGCAGCACATCTGCATGCACTATCTCAGCAATCTTCTCCAAACAAAGCCACCTGACTTATAGTTTCACATATAGGAGAATCAGTGTAAAGTGATTGTTATTCTCCAGTCTAAATGGCACTTCCACAAAACAAAATAGTAGTGCATTGTGTGACACTAACCCGTAAAGGACATTATTGATTGGGGGTTATTTTTTTCAGCATTTCATCCTAAATGTATTTGAACTCCACATATTTGGGGGAAAATTATGTACAACAGATTTTAAAAGTTGACTAACAAAATCCGTGGCTGTATTAAAAGAGGAGAGACTGTACCAGTTGCTTAAACCTTGATTTTCAGCCAGGAAGGAAAGTTGATGGCACCTCAAACACCAAACTGCCTGGCTTCTCCTTTCAGTAAATTCACTTTCCATGCATGGACTGGAGTTTCAGCTCTTGCCAGGAAGAATAACTGTTGTGCAATCAATACAAGTTTCTGTGGAGTTAAATTGCTCCATTATAGCTTCCTTCTCTGAACACATGCAACTTATTGACTGAATCCTATGACTTTTTTTTCTGTTTTGATGGTTTCCTTTGTTTTGTTGCATGTTAAAAAATGCAGATGACAGATTTTCTGTGGTTGGCTTTTGAGGGTTAGTAATTGTCAAGAAAGGGTGTGGCGATAGTCACCGCTGGTATGTGTTGGGAACTTAATTCCCCTTCTGACTACTATGCCTAGGTATTTCATTAATTCTTACTAGCAGAGATTGTGGAGAATTACAAAACTGGGACTGCAACATTTGTAAAATGTCGATTCCAGGAAATAGCCGGTTTGTTTTCAATGTGCAACTTCCAAAAATTATAGCATCAACCAAGTGCTGCTGTGTGATAGAGGTACACTTTTTGCATGTATAATTTCTGAGATTAGAGAATGATAATTTACCTGCCATAGAGCTGCTTGAAACCAGCTGTATCTTCTGTTTGAATATGTCAAAGGAAAAGAAAAAAATAATGCTTTGTTTGAATGTTTTTTTCCCCGATGGAACAGAGTCAAAACTGTGTTTGCGTGTTTTGTAACTCCAAGGCAAAACTCTTTCTCTATGGGTGTTTCAGCAGAGGGATGGAGGAGGACAAATCACACTCCACACTTCTGTTTTTCAAAACTTCAGTGTTTGAAGTTTTCACACAACTTTAATTCAAAATGCATCTTCTGTGATTTTTGTGGAGAAATAGAAATCTCATTTGAAAAGCTACTTTTTATACTGAGAATATTTCAGTGAGAGCTTTTGACAAATTCTCATCAGATAATAGTACTGTAAAGTAAGTTTTCCAAGGCAGTATGGATAGCACTAGACTGAAAGCAACAACCCTATTCGTTGAGCAACATATTGGGTCATTTACTCAAGATTTTCTTCTTTTATTTTGTAGTGGCCATGAGACTAGATAAAAGCACACACAGA
This sequence comes from Nyctibius grandis, assembly GCF_013368605.1. Taxonomy (NCBI): domain Eukaryota; kingdom Metazoa; phylum Chordata; class Aves; order Nyctibiiformes; family Nyctibiidae; genus Nyctibius; species Nyctibius grandis. The sequence goes on along the minus strand of NC_090676.1, from coordinate 6,143,545 downwards.
AGGGTTGTTTAAGTAAATTTTAAAATATTTCTTCTGATTCCTTGTAATATGTTTTTATCATGCTGGTGATTAAAATAGCATTTGAAAGGGTAGCTGATGAACCAAAGAAAGGAAATAGGAATATCAAAAGTTTCTTATGGCATATAACTTAACTGTTCTTTAGTGTTGCTTCACATCTGCTGCATGTAGTTCTTGAACTCCATACAGCATGAACACAAGATCTTGTCTAAATAGAGACATTGCATGAGCTTTGCTACAGCTGGTCTCCTGTAAAAGCAGTATCATACTGCTTTTAAACTACCTCTGCTCATGTATCTTAGATGTGAAAGGGTGCAGCTATGAGCAACGTAGCATCAGCTTAACAAAAAAATGTTTAAAATAAAATTTGAAGGTGTAAGGACTTGCATAATTCAATGTGATAGCTTGTCCAAAATTACATGGAAGATAGAGTCAATGTGAATAAACGCCAGTATTTCTGAGATTTAGTGCTCTTGCTGTTAGACCAGGGTTATATGAAGCAAGAAGAGATGTTTCAGTCTAACTCTGACATAAACGGCTAGTTGGAGGCAGCGTGACCTTAACCACAGAGAGATGCTACAGAAACTGCCTCTGGTAATATGGGGAAACAACGTTTACTTCGTGGTGTTCCTTACAAAGTTGGGGCATTGCAAATTTTCCACTCTCTAGAAATAACAAAAACAAAAGCTTGATTCATTGGGATGAATATCAATATTTGCTTTTTTCACACCACTGAGATACTGTGACATTTTGTTTTCAGTTTTGTAACCAGCAAAAATTCACAGAATCACAGAATCATAGAAATTCTTTGTAATAAGCTGAAATCAAAAGCCAAGTCCTAGTGTCAGGTATCATAGGAAGTACCTATTTAAAATAACACTAGTCTGGGAAGGGAGAGTTACAAGTTTAAACTATTGTTCTACTTTTTATTAGGTCAGCAAGCCTAATAAAATAAAATAAATCAAACTGAGTGGAGTCACCTGTGCCACGCAGTTGTGCAGACGGTGAGCATAGGTCATGCACTTCTGGGTATCCACCAGGTTTGTGTGAAGGGTCTGTGGACATAATAAAAAAACCTAACAGATGCTGGCTTTAAAGCTCCTAGTGCTTCCACAGACCTTGCAGGGACTGTTCACGGATCTTCCTTCTGCAGCAGTTTTTGCAAGCCCAGGGAGTGTGTGACACACCTTGTAACCAGAGCAAGCTTCACCCTTTGACTTGCGGCTTGTCCTTGTCCAGACTCCATCCTTTCCTCTACTCAGTGCTTCTATGAGTAAGCAACTGGGCATCCAGGACCTTGCAGCCCGGAACTAGGCTTAGCGTTAACCAGATTCCCATCTGGGGGCAGTTGTTTTGCCATAAGCTTGAAGGAGCATCGCACCTTCTGCTGGGCAAATTTCTTAGGATTGAGCCATTAGATGGGATCTGTAGTTCAGGACTGACAGTCCTATACTAATCACTACAAATACAAACACTGAAGAGCTAAAAGGTGCAGGCAAGGCCAGCTGGAGGGAAGGCAGCACACTCCTGCAGGCAAACAGGGAGGAAACAGAGCTGAGCAGACTTGATCATGTTCACCCTGGGTCACAACAGAGAGCCCAAAGGCCCCAAATCCTCAGCCTGTGCCCTAACTGCAAAACCAGTTTCTTTTCTCCCCAGCTGGATTGTTTTCTCTTGGAGTTATGCCTGATGTTTTCCTAATTATTCTACTATAATACTCAACGCAATAGTTGCATGAGGAAACTGATCATAACAACTTAAACACTTCTACAAAAGACAGATTAGCAGATTAGTAGCTACTCTGGAAAATGTGCAACTGTGCTTGAAAATTAATCCTGCTCTTGATGTAGGGAAAAAACAAGCAGGCCTGTTATTAGTATTTCCTATTCAAAATATACTTCAATTTCTGATTTTAAAATTGCAAATGCTGTAAAAATATGAAGTATGTGTTCTGAAGAAACCTCTTGAGGTTTCCTATAACTAATTATTTACAGTACAAAGATCTGGCATAACAGGTATAGGCATCCTGGCGATTATGTATGAACATAATCATGGCCTGTCAAATGTTTTTAATTAAGCTTTCCCTAGTCTGAGTGCTCTGAATGGTGATGAGCATTAACATCCTTCAGCAGAGCAGCGCACAACTTGTTTGCACACTGTGACCATGTGCTATGCTCAATGTTAGGCTTTGAAGCATGGATCTAGTTTGAAACTGGGTGAAGTGAGGTCCTCTGTTTGTGCCTTGGTGATTCCTGCTCCCAGTTGTTCTGTCTGCAGGTACAGCAATCTTTGCAGTTCTGTCTTTCATTGTAGACTAAGCTAGGTGTAAGGAGCTTTTCTGCAGCCAGCTTTTCATGATCTCCTGGAGGGATCTAAAAGGCAGCCTGGATACATTCCCAAGTATACGCCAACATCAGGTTCTGCAAGGTAAACTCTACTGCCGACTCCTATCCCTTCCTTGTTCTCAGGAGAGCGGCACAAGTATGACTAACACGTTACCTGGTGGAGGGGTTATACATAATTGGACAGTAGTATTGGAAAGCTCGGTGATAGGCTTGATGCATACACCAGGTACAGGAAAGTGATTTTTCCACTCTGTTCAGTGGTGGTGAGGCCATGTCTGGTGTGCTGTGTCCAGTTCAGGGCTCTCCAGTGCAAGGAAGACATATGGGAAACCAGAGCAAGACAAGCCAACAGCCCCAGGTGGTCAAGCACAGGGCATGGAGGGAGACCCTGGGACAACTGGGTCTGCTCAGCCTCAACAAGAGAAGGCTAAAGGCAGGGAGGAGGGCATAATCACCATCTTCAGATTCCCGATGGGTAGTTAGAGAGCAGATGGAGCAAAGCCCTTCCTAGAGGGGGCAAAGAAAGGAAGGCAGGTAGTGGGGTGTACGAAATAGCAAGGGAAACTCCAGCCAGGCTAAAGGAAAAAAATCTTCAGTGGAGGGGGGACAAAATAAGGACCAAGAGAGGTGGTGGGATCCCCGTCCCTGGAGATACTCAGAGTTCTACTGGAAAAGACCCTGGGCAACAAGACGCAGAGGTTGGTCCTGCTTTGAGCAGGAGGTTGGACCAGATGAAATCCAGAGATCACTTTGAAACTCAGCTGTTCTATGGTCCTGTCGAATCTCATGGGGGGTGGGTTGTTTCTTTTCCTCTATAATTCTGTTTTTTAGTGTACTTAGAGCTAAGAGCAGTCTACCAAACTGCGTGTGAGTTTTTCTGTCTCCTCAAAGCAACGTATTAGTGTCTTTGCAGTTTGGTCATGGGAGGAAACAGGTGATTGTATGGTGATTGGGGATGGTATCCGTATGCTTGCACATAGGTATACAGAAAGATTTTCTGTATGCCTGAAAAGAAAGAGTAAAGATTTATAATGTTGATGCTTTTAGTCTATAATCAACTAGATACAGCTTACTGTATTAGAAGAATTTTGTCCTATGGAAAATAAAGGACTGTGAGAAGTGACTCTTTGATCTAACTGAAAAATCTATATGTATAAGAAAAGCAAAAATTGGTTTAATATCTGGGCAAAATGTCCTGTCTGTGAAATATATTGGAGTGGAATCTCTTGCTAAAGGATGTAATGGAGGGCCATTCTTTTTTTTTTTTCCAAAAAAAAATTCGTCTCAACAATAACATACAGGAAGCTGATCACAGCCTTTTCAGTTTGAGGTGAAACCCTAAGCAGAAGTGTACCCCACAGCTAACAAAGTAAGCCAAGCAGCTTTCAAAGATTTCTAAGACCATTTGGTCTAGGGACCCACTTCCCTGACTCCCTTAGGGTTCACCAATCACAAACGTAGCACCCTTGCATGAAGGTGTTTATTAAGGAAGCCATTCTGCATGGAGAGGAGAGTGCCCAGCTGACTTGCAATGTGGAGTTTTAAATTTCTTTTCATCTTCCATAATCTGGGATCTAAATAGATCCAGATTCACAAAGTTGTACAAATCAGCACAGAGCACTGGTGCCGCAGGAGCTCTCCTGTGCATCCAATCCAGTGTGTTCTCTTTGTTTTCTTTTTTCTTTTTCTTTCCCCCCCTCCTCTGTTTTTTAGAGGAGTTGGGGGGGGTCCTGCTTTTTAAAGAGGGAAACTTCTGGCCATCTGCATGTAAAGCAGGTTGTTGCTTGCATGAACATCTATGCGTGGTCATTTAGGAGTGCTCATGCATTTCCCCATTTTGTGTACAAAACTGTGTGAATTGCACACAGTTCAGGGAAGCCAGTGTGATCACAAAGTATTACTATGCAAAGTATAGTAGCTCTGCTTTTGTCAAAAAATAAGCTATGTAAATAAAGATAATACCGACAAAGATGATGAAATTAAGATTAGCAAGTAATGAGTAAAATGATTTACTTGACTACAAAGAGAAACTGGATGAGAATCTTACCTGGGAAACAAATGTAAATCCTCGGATTCCATTAGAGATACACCAATTAGCGATAGCTCCGAATCTGATCCATTATATATCCATATTAGCCCTGAAAGGGCTGCGTTCCAAAGATTATCTGTGTATGGCTGGTTATACTAAGTCCTCACTGTTACAATAAAAATTCTCCTACTACTTAACCACTTCCTGCAATCATCATCTGCGACTGTAACAGTTCGGAATTAGTTGAACAGGATCCTCTTTTTTGTTAATTTGCTTATGATGATAATTGAGGTAAAACCATCCTTTTTAAAAACTAGTTAGCTTTTAACTTCAGGCCAAAAGCTTCCCATTACCCAAATGAAAGAACATAGATAAAATATTTTATATGTTATGCAGTATCAGTTTCCTAGAGTATTTAAATTTTTTTGACAAATGTTTAAAAACTTAAATCATGCAAACTTGTGATTATGTGCTTGCATAGTCATTTGTAATGTCAATTTTTTTTGAAAATTATTATTTGCATTCATGATAAAGTAAATGCTGTCTGTTATTATCCCTCTGTTTCTGCTATATGGAAATCACGGTGCTTAAACAAACTGCATTATGAAAAACATGTGTTTTGAGAACCTGTTCTCTAAAGATATTTAATTTCCATTTAGAAGACTAGCTTTAAAATTAATGACTCTGCTTCAAAATGCAAATTCCCCTTCTCTGTTTCAAGTAGGCAAACTGAAGTTCACTGACTCCTGAAATATTGCTGCTTTGTCCCAAGAAAGTGCTGTCTTTTTAAATCTCAGCTCTAATTCCTCTTTGATTTTGCATCAACACCTTAATGGGGAAAAAATTCGCCACAAATCAGCATCTGATTAGCTCAAATCATCCCCTCCTAATCCCCCTCCGAAAAAAAAGCGATTTGCAAAATACTGTTGTGCGCCCATGTAACATCTTTGTAAATTTAAAAACCCAGGTGTATTGATGAAAATAAATAGAACATTTTAATTAAAACTCATAAAATTGTTGGACATCTGCTCCAAATTGTTCAACATTTTAGTGGTTAACAGATTTTGGTGCACCTAGATAATGAATTACTCGTTATTATTGGCATAAATAGTAGCTGTGGGGCTTTTTATAGCAAGATCAGAAGCCTCTTTGTGAAAGCTCTGGCTTACTTTATAGTCTTTTGGCAGATGCCTATTAGAACCAATAAGTTTAGCTAAAAAAAGAGAGGCAGAGTTAAACACAGGAAACAAGAGTTGAATGTCCGCCAATAAAAATGATCACAAATCAGGGCTGCTGATGTCATAACCCTTGAGGTCAGAGGTTGGGTGCGGAATAAATGGCTCTGAAAGGGGCAGCCTGTCTGGAGGGCTGAGCTGTTGTTGGCAGGCGGGCAGGGCCATGAGTAAATGGGAGGCACAATGCCGCCAGTGAGCCTCATTAGCAGCCGGGGCCCGGGTGAAGAGAAGTGTTTGATGAGTCCTTCACGTCCCACTGTGGCACTGTGCGATGGAAATGGAATAATTACTATGATCTAATGGGCGTCTCTTTTGCATGCGGGGGCCCCCTGGTGAATGGAGCCCCTCTTTTATGGTATTCAGCCCGGGTTGTGTAAACTGTGGGGTGCCACTGGGGATGGGAGCCCGCGAGGCCGGCGGCAGGTCCGCGCCGACCCGCTTGTATTCACCCTGAATAGAAAGAGAAGGCCAAGTAATTTACTTCCCTGCCTTTCACCATGAGAGCGGCAGATTGAAGGTCACACTCTATTTGGCAGGGCTTGAGTTGCTCTCTGTGCTGACGCCGAGTTAGACAGATGCAACTTCTATTTGCAGGACTCCCAAGGACGGCTGTTTAATTGCCCTGCGCGCCGGCGTGCGTGCTCCCGGCCCCGCTCGCACCCAGACAATGCGGCGCGAGATAGTTCACTTTTAAGAAAGCGAACGGCGTGGATTTTCAGTGTCTGCCTTTAACGTGCTTAATTTTTCTGCGGAGCTTCGCGTGTCTGTGCGCACCCGGCTTTGCGTAGGGTGCTGTGGTGGTGGCTCTCGAGGTCTCGCTGGGCTGGTTTGAACCTTAATTCAGCTGATAACAAACAGCCCATTGTTGCCTTTATATAGATCATTAAAAGTCTGAGTTAAAATAATTGCGAATTGCGGCTTCTGTAGACATACTACTTTTTCAGGCTGAAAAGATGTGACGTTGTCTCTACATAAAATTTGTTAGGAATGCCCTGTTAATAACGTTATATTGATTGTGTAATGCTATATGTTCCTCGTTTGAATCCAGGCTGTCACAATCCTGACATAATGAGATTTCATTGTGGCTGATTTCAGATGTCTATATTAACATTCAGCATCATTTCCTTATTAATTACATGTTTTGTGCACCCATATGGCTTAAATTAAATTTCTCAGACTTAATTTTTTTTTTAAGTGGGATAATATTCTTTACAAACTTGCTCCAAAAATGTTTTGTGCATTTTTGTCCCCAGTACTCCCTGTGGGCATGCTTTTTAGGGAACTATAGAACAACTTTTATTTTTGATGTTTTTTTTATGATATGCTTCATGCATGGCTAATGAAGGCCAAACCATGGCCACATAGAAGTCAATGGAAAAACTCTCAATGACTTCAGTAGGACCAGGATTAAAGTGTGTGGTCTGCACAAAATTTGATGGAATCCAGTCAGTTGGAAAATATTTTTCCATGGGATATTTTATAAGGTCATTTTAATTATGACCTGTACAGTATTTTGTTGTTTGTGGTCACACGGAATCTGCACTCATCATTTGTGAAGACAACACGATCTTTCCTTTAGGCAACATTTTTTATTTTTAAAGAAGGAATAGATTGTGGATACTTGGGAAGGTCAAATCTAGGTCAGCATCAGTGCTCTAAGCAGTACTCTAAACACATGTTTACATCATTTGGAACCCATTATTCATGGTTTTATATTACTTATTGTGAAATAATACATCAACAGTTTTGTTTTGTTTTGTATTTAACTGGTAATATTTGAGTGTTAAACTTCACATCAGTGAAGTGTGGGAGAAACAAACATGTACAATTACTAGACAAAGTAGATTGGAAGTTGACGATGTTCTGTTGCCTGTGGAATCATGGATGTAGTGATGTGGTTTTCTTGGCTACTTCAAAGGAATCCACAAAAAAGCACCTACTAAAAGCAAAACCTGTTGTTAGTAACTGTAAATTCTCTACACTTGGGTCTATCTGCTAGATCTTTCTAACAGTTTAGAAAATCATTTGAGGTCCACAAATTGAAGAAGGCTGGAAACCCCTGGTGAAGTGTCTTTCAATGTGTTATGTGTTACTTGCCATAATTCTTCAGTTCCTCTCTTTTGCGTCTTTGGCTAAACCTGATAAATCTGGCAGCAAGCATCCAAATCTGCCCAGGGCTTGGTCACTGCACTGAAAGACAGTAACTGTGCTTTTCTTAGCAGTGCCAAGCGTCTGAAATTGCTGGGTTTCACAAGCACATTTTCCAGATGCAAACGAAGCCAGCAGCGATGAGCTTTCTAGACAGGGAAGTGGCAGGAGGCTCAGCATTTCACATTGCCCACTTGCAAGTTCGCAGTGCTCGGGAGTCACCGAATCCCCCAGATTTAACTTCCGCTTCATGTAAAACTCTTTGGTCTTCCTTTGGCCTCTCCTGCCCCTGCAGAGTCAATGGGGGTTTTGTCCTTTGGAAACAGACCCCTGAGCAGGTCACATAGGATTTTCTGACACCCAGGAAGCGCAAGGGAACAGAGGATGCTCAGTGCAAGGCACTGATGAGCGCAGGTTTACAGGACCCTTTCTTTGCTGGTTTGGGGATGTGCCTCACTGCAGGCTCCCACTGCCAGGCTCTGTCTCTGGCACCCAGGCTGTCCTGGTTTGGCTTTGCTTTCTGTTTCTTCATGGTCCAGTGCATCTGTAAGTGGTCAAGCAGCACACCGAGCCTGTCTGAAATCACCCCCTGCTTCTGGTGCCTCAGGTTTATTGCTATCTGTCACCCTTCCAGCCAGCATAACACACAAAGCATCGCACACCTTGATCTGAGGCAGCCCTTCGTGTGGCCAGAGCTGGCGGCTCCGGGTTTCCCTGAGTGCTGCGGGCAGGACTTGTGCCAGTGAGTTCAAAGAGCGCTAGAAATGAAAGACACTCTCAAGCAGATTTCCCAAATTGCTCAACACTCAGCAGTTCCCTTGCTGAGTCTGCACCTGAATAAGTGGCTTGATTTTTCAAAGTTATTCACTACCCTGTAACTCTTGCTGCTCCTCATGATAAATAAGGTTTCAGTGGGAGTTGTTGTCCATTAAGTACCTGGGAAACCTTCCCTGGTATAGATACTGTTATTAGAATTATTATTCCTTTATTTGTTAAAGCTGTTATTTGTTCCTATAAATATTCTGTGGTAAATTAATCCCACTTCACGAGATGAAGCAGGTTGGCTCTGTCATTTAGTACACCAGAAGGTAAACATTGCTGATAGAAATCTGTGAAAGGAAGTAAACCACAAAAGCCTGTTCAGAGTTTCAAGCATGTTTTGGTCAGTATCGATCTTCCTGAAACTATTTTTTGACTGTTTCTTGGGTTTGGGGAGCACAGCAGCACCAGCAAATAATTGCAAGTCCTGTCCTCCTCTGATCGCTCTGGAAAAGGGTTAAATTTAAATAATAATTTCGTGCGCTGTTCCTGTTGTAGGTGGGGTTTGGAATGCGGAGCACAACAGACCCTCACATTTTTCACTGATTATCTTTAATTACTCGTGAGGGCTGAGCAGCTCGCATTACCCCCAGGCACTGCAGACTGACAAGGAATCTTCTTTCAAGCCATTTATAGTGCATCGCATTATCAAGTAACTAACAGAGCAAAACTGACAAGAAAAGAAAGTTCATTATTACTTTCATTTTTGTCAAAAGAGTTTTATTTACTCCTGAAGCTCTACTTTTAAACAACACTTTCTACTCTGCAAGTGTTGCCGGCGTGGGGTTTCTCCCCTCCTTGGAGGAGGCTTGGATGCCGCAGCACAGCGCGGAGCAGCCGCAGTGCCCAGCAGCTCCAAACTCCTGCAGAAAAAGCTAATTGTGCTCTTAGAAAGTTACTGCGTCTGTGATTTGAAGGCATTTCTTTCGCCAGACTTTAGGTGCGACAGGGAAAATGGAAAATGATCTTTACTGGGGGGTTTTCACCCCTTTTTTTTTTTCCTCATTCCTTGTGTGTTTTTCGGGGAAGACGTAGGCTCTGCGCTCTGGTGTTAAACTTACTGACGAGAGCTCTGCTACATCTATGTCTGTCACAGATACCTCAGAGGAAGGCAGCAGGATGGGAGGTGTCCAGAGCTGACACATCTATGCCAAAGTGTGAACTTGGAACACTTAAGTTCCCAGGATCTCTCATACGAACCTTACTTGGTGAGGTTAACACAGCACAGGATAAAGGTATGGGATGGTGGGAAGTCATGGAGGTCTAAACTGAAAAAAAGCATGCCACGGTGCCTGATTTTTAGCATATCTATCTCATGAACCTCCAGCTGTGATTTAATTGCACAAAATCCCAACATAGCACAAGGGAGCAGTGAGTAGCTGAGGCAGCAGTTAGCAAAAACTTGGACTCTGAGGAAGACCAGACTCCCCAAGGATATGTCCCTCTTTCTCTGAGCCTCAGGGATCACCTACATCCTGAAACAGCAGTGTTAAACTGGCTGGGAAGTGGGATTGCTAACCAGAGCTCATAATCTGAGCTACTCTCTTGGAGATGAGGGCTGAGACAAGTATTTTCTGATAAAATACTGTAATACTGCATGCCAGGTCTACCCATCCTGTGGATTAGCCCTCTGGACTACTTGCATGTGCCACTACTTGGGAAAATACAAACTCAGTGTCTTCTCTTGGATGACGGGGATTTTGAATCAACGTTTTCAACTTTGCTTCATTATTGTAGAGTAAAAAATGCTCAGTGTTATCAGAGTGTAGCGATAGCTGTGTGAAGTCTCGGGTGTAGAAAACACCTTTGTAACAATTTTGTTACTGAGATTAGAGTTGCAAAATACATCTTCAGTTCACAGCACGCAATTCATGCAATTCCGTTTGTCTAAGAAAATGTGCCTTGAGAGACATCCGATAACTAGGCACTGGGATACCAGCAAAGATCATAATTTTAAACCCTCCACATTTTACAGATGTAATTTAAATTACTAACAAAAATCTAGTGGCCAGAAATGAAGACATTGCTACTGTACGGGTAATTACTTATTAATCTAGGCATATACTTGTCTTGGTTTAGCACTGCCAGATTCCATATGTAATTTGTTTGACCTATTTGCTTTTAAAACTGGATTTTTTTTACTGCATCTGTGGGAATGCTAATCGAGCCTTAATAGGCAGATGGAAGTATTTGCAAACCATCTTATTTGTCTTATTTTCAGTACTGTGGTTTATCAAGTAGTTCGTGAGCAAATTGAAAAGCCAGTCTGTGTATACAGATACTTTTAACCACAATGCGTACTAAACACATCGGGCAGTGATGTCGTGTTTTAAATTAGTGTCTTGCATTGTCTGATGACAGTGTTTGCAGGTGGGAAGGATATAAGCATGTCCACGTATATTATAGGTATATGTGACTGAGCATGTGCCCATGTTATAATGTCAGCAGCAGTGTCAGCCTCAGCACTCTTTTCCATGACTCATTCCTCCTCCATATGTCATAAGTTCATGGTTATTATTTTTTCTTCCTTTCTGCAAAAAGATGACCCAGGTAACTGGCAATGGGGTGGAGCCATGGACTTTATAGGTAATTTTCTGGAAACCTCATTTAAAAATAGAGCTTTGAAACAGCTTATTAAAACTCCCTCTCTCACAACATTTCTGCCTATTCTTATCTCCAGGACTGTTTTGTTTTATTTACATATTCTCTAATTATGGGAAAGATCAATTTAAGAATAAGATTGGACAAATCTTCTGTAATTGCTAGAAGAAAAGTAGGGTTTACTCTCCTTACTTTGTAGTAGAATGCTTTGGAACAAGCCCTTTCCCAAGAAAAGCCCGTAGCACTACAGGGTAAAGAGGCAGTGCAACCATTTCCACCCAACAGCGTGCAAGTTTTCAGTGAGCCGAAGAGCAAAACTGGGCACTGGCAGCAAACTGGGAACTTTGCAAACCCAATTCATACACATCTTGGAGCTGCCAGTAATTATGCCAATCCAAAATTCGCAGACTCCTTTACTGCAGCTCTTATATTTGAGAGCAATTTAGTCCACAAAGTTGTTGTTGCGTTCTTCTGAATTGTTTGTTGGGGTTTTTTTTGCTGTGATAATGGAAAGCCAGGCTCCATTGCATGTCTTTCTGACCCAGAGGAGGCTGAAGCAGCAGAAAATGGCAGAATTATAGGTCAAGATGGACAAGGTGTATCACAGAGCTACAGCTGGGGAAAGCAGGATATATTATGCAAGTTGAGGGTGCATCTTACATTACCATGGTGTCTTGAAATGCCAATATAAATAAGGTAAGTAGGGCTGCCAAAAAACAATTTTCTCCTTTATTATTCTGCCTTTTCAATTCTAATTAATTTTTTTTTTAAACAAGGCTAATGGCCTATAGCTATGGGATGGGAAGATAGGGCTGAGATAATAGGAACATGATTATAAAAAGAAAAATGCTGTGTAAAAAGGTAAGATAGTAAAGGTGAAGCACATTTAGCACAGGTACTTTACAGTACCCATTAGCTGTGAGCTACTAAGATGGGTCTTGACTGGTTCTCCCAGAAACTTTGGCAACTTTCTTCTTTTCTGTTTTGAGAGAAACGAGAGTCTGTGCTGAGCGAACTGGGTTGGGCTGGGCTGCAAACACTGGCCTGTCACAGCCAGGCTCCAGAAGGAGGGCTTGAAAGTCAGGACATGGTGGCCTCAATGACATCTTGGGCTTTGGAACACTTGCACAGGGATTTCACTACAGGTCAGGAAAAATTGCTTCTGCACTTGGAACCCGTGAAGCTCTGGGCTCTGCTGCTGACCTCCCGCGATCGCTGACTGCCCAGAGTTGCCCCAGAGGGGAGCGGGTTGGTAGATGCAGCACAGCCGGGCAGCTAGGGAATATCCACGCCAGCCATAAACAAGTTAAACTGGATGTTTGAAGGGTTCATCACATGGCATCAGGGCACTCCTACTGCGTTCATTTGCCTTTTGCAAAAACAGAATATTTGGCCGCATGCAGCTCTAAGCCACGGGACTGCGTTGCTTCCACTTACTCTGGCCTGTCCTCAACACACTTAAAAGCTGCCCAACTTAATAACTCTTAATAACCACTGGGGACCAAAGGAAGCTTTGACCTCTCTTTTGTGACTATATTACTCCTCCATCTATTGCCAGTACAGCATCTTGCGAGAAGCAGCAAACAGAGAACACGTGTATTTTGGATCCCTTGCTTTCTGAAATCTCTGTGCTGTGAATTCACTATGGGAAATTTCAAATAATGCTGAGCAGCAAAAAAAGAAAAATTTCTTGATCCCTGCTGGATGCATGGAACAAATCTAGAGGGTTTTATGTCCTCACGGCTATGAAATGTTTTTTCCCTCTTAAGTGCAGTCTCCCCACAGCCCTTCTGGTTGCCCTGATGTATATTTTCAAAGCACTTTTGCCTCTGGCTTTCTCTTGACCCTCTGTGTACCTAGCAGCCAGGTAGCTGTTGCCAGCAGCAACAGCAATGCTCTCCAACCTTCTTGTTCAAGTTTATGAGTACCTTTAAATCAGTTTGTTTTCTGTCCCAGGGTTGCAGACATGATTGTTGGCTCTATGTTGCCTGAGTCTGTCTACAGAAATTCCCTCTATAGGAAGGCTGCTTCCGGAGGAGGAGAAGATCAGGCCCAGCTGAATATTCAGATTACTTGATGATGATGCTAGAGGATAAAATTTCTTCTTTATTTCATGAAGGAGTCTGCTCATATCTGAGATACCTAGACACTTCTCTAATGATTGGGCACATTAAAAAAAAATGGAAAGAAATGCTTTGTACAACTCAGTTTATTTTCTGAAAGCAAACAACTAATTGCATGTGCAATCACTCAAGAGTGTGCAATTTAAAAAAAGGAAACTAAATAACTGTTACATTCTCAGCAGTATAGTCTTGTGAATAACTAGAAGGATCTATTCATTATTTGCCTCCAAATATATCTCAACTCAAATGATTCTTCTGTTTGGGGGAATCTCTATTAATAGAGACCAAGGAAAATAATGTCATCTTTGTCTCTTTCTAAGACATGTCCTCATTGTGTTTTGGACAATGGGGTCATTTACGATGATGAGGTAACTTGTTCTGAATCCTGAAAATGTAATTTCAGATGAACTGTGAGTAGTTTTAGTAGTTGTTGAAACGTCTTTGCGACCTAATTTCTAATTTACAATAGGCAGCCTTCTAGCATTGGTGTAAACATCAGCTTAGGCATCTGTTTGCTCCCTTGAATGAAAAGGGAGGGAAAATAAAATTTAAAATAACATGTCATGTCTGCAAATTCTGCTCTTTTTCACATGTTACATCCATGTATTCATCTTGGGAGAGCAGGTCAAGGCGATAGAGGACGTGTGACTGAGTCCCTCAGCTGAGCAAGCTGCCGGGCAGCAGCGCGGGTGCCAAAGGGCTTCAGCGCAGGCAGCGTGCGGGGATGGGCTGACCTGTGGCAACGCAGCAGGCGATAGCAACGAGCTGTGCCTCAGCCAAAAGCTGCTCCAAGTACGGCAAGCAACAGCTGAAAATTGATCCTTTGGCTCTTCCGAACCTCCCAGCAGCTGCTCTCCATCCATGACAAGCTGCTGATTTCTATCTGAGAGCAAAGGCTTGTCTCTGCCCTTCCAGTTTCTCTTATTTTGGAAAAGTCAAAGATTAGGATTTACAACAGAAGCCATTATAAAGGGCTCATAAACCTCTCAGGCCTGCAGATTGTAAGCAGGTAATTAAAGTTAAGCACCTGCTTAAGTGTTTTGCTGATGCGCAGTGTGCTCTGCAGTAGCTGTGGGAGGATGGCTCCAGTGGTCCCGTCCTCCCGAGGAGATGCACTATGTGGTCAGGTCCCATGAGGGGTCCTCTGTCGTGGGCAGAGGATATAACATGCACTGGAACGAGGCATTTCTATACCACTTTATGGGTAACATTTGTATAACAGTTTGGCATGAAAATAAAACTTACGTCCCTGACTGACCCTTGCACAGACCCAAACCCCTTTAATTCATTTAATGAGTTTTGTCTGAAAGAAGCAGAGCAAAGCGGAGCTGTAGTTTCTCTCTCGTTCAGACGAGCCACCGAGCAAAGATTCTGCATTAACATCCCCTTTTATTTGTATTTGAATGTCAAAGCAGATAAGGGAAAGAATTTTTTAATTTCAGCCAGTGTCCAAGTGTCCCAGCTTTGGCTATTCTGTTATGTTATTATATACCTGTATTTATCAAATTATACTTTATGTTTTTACAATTGGGCTAGAAAAACTAACAAAACGGGGAGAGGCAGATGCAAGAGCTTGACTCTGCATGGATATTGATGTGGTTTAAGGCTCTGTTTAAACTAAGCTCATGTAAACCATTGTGCTGATATAAGTATGTTGAAGCCTGCTGCTGCCAACCGTTTTCACTGCAATTTACAGTTGCGTTGTAAATTAACCAGTGCAGCTAAACTCCTATAAACTAGGTTAAGTTTATTTCAAGAGTATTTTCACATAAAGCTGTATTGCTTTAATTATCCATTTTAAAACCACATAATTTTGTTAATCCAGTCTAACTTTTTATATGTAAAGTAGCCTTCAGAAAATTGACAGAGCGCCAAATTCTTCTCTGTCAGTGCTTTTGCTTCGCTGAAGGTTTGGAGTAACTTTCTTAACAGTTACATTTAAGAGCAGAATTTGGCCTCTTTCTTCACTTCTATTAGAATATGGAGGGAATAACTCTTGATCTCATCAAGCTAATATGATTGCTGTGTCATGTGAAGAATAAGAAATAGCTTATTATCTAGTCAATAAAATCAGATATCATCCTCCAAAGAAAAATCTTTGCTCTTTCTTATCGGTCTGCTTAAAAAAATACAACCAAACGAGCAAACAAACCCCCAGAAAACGACACACTAGTTTCCATACTATTTTAAGACTAAAAGTTTTGGGCAGGGAGGGTTTCACCCAGGCACAATAAACCTGTTGGTCTATCAAGCCTTTCTTTTTACACTTGTGCTCCATGAATGAAGTTCCATCTCCTGTGCTTTATTTACCCTGTGATTTATTTCCCCTTCTCTACCCCAATAACCATGGACAAGACAGACAGCACCAAGAGCAGGTACTTTAAGTGAAAACAGCAGTTTGGAAGATGGATAGGAGTTTTGCTGAGCCAGTCCTGGCTGGAGAAATAACACCTAATATTTATAACAGAGTCTCTGGCAGGGGAAATGTAGGTGGGCTGTTTCTTTAGCTGATGTAAACTTGGGTATTTCCACCGATACCATTGGAATGACAGCGACTTTGCACCGCTTTGAGGCCTGGCCCATTTATGTCTCATATCAGTTTTAGCTTAACAGTGCTGGATGGCTGTCTTCATTCTATTACACTATTTGCAAAATGATTGTAATTAACTAGATGATGACTTAATAAATGCGTAAGATAAATTCTTCTTGGCTAGAAAGCAAAAATGGTTGGCAGCTTCTGCTTGCTTAATTTGAAACAAGAAGTTGCTTCGACATTACATTTCCAAACAGGCAAAAACTTGCATTGCCATTCGGAGTGGTAAAATGAAACCATCACAATATTGTTGTTCGAGTAGGTGGTGCTGGAAATTGTTTCACTTAAGACCTCTCATTTATTTGTGCACAAAAAGCAGCCTGTTGCTTTCTTTTCAATGTGTGAAGGGGTAACATGGCTATCTATACATGATTATTTACTAAACAAACTCAGAATATTTGCTGTCTCCATGTATGTGCATATATGTATTTGGATTGAGTGAACGCTTCCTCTCTAATTCTCCCTTTCGTTAACTGTTAGCTCTGCTGCATTTGCACGCATGCCAACTGGTTCGCTTTGAAAGAAGCAATAATGTGGTTAAAAAAAGCAATGCAGTTATTTTAAGCATTTTCTTTTTCAAGGTTTTTTTCCAGCTGTAGTTAATTTATGTCTGATTAGTCTGACCTTTCACCCTGTAAGGAAGTAGTTTAGCAAAAGGGATAAATGTGGTTACAGTATATGTGTGTGTGTATGTGTGTGCATGTGCTTAGCTTTGTAATCATCATCTTTTTGTTGATGTTGAGCATGTAGAAGTTCTGATTACAAATATTTATGCACGCTTTATCTGAGCTGAAGTTCACCATGAGTGTTTGAAACTATGTATTTTTCCCTCTCACAAAAGATTTGGATCAATGAAAAATCGTAAGAAAAGTTCTGGTTTGTGTTTTATTAAGTCTTACTAGAACAAATTAGAACACACAAAATAGCCTCTGCCTTTACTTCTGAATTCATTCCTGTATTTTATATACATCTATTTACTGCTCTGTCGTTACAGAAACCTAAATCTTTGCTTGAGGTTATAAAATGAATATAAGTTTGTACAGAGTGATGCTGAAATAAAATACAGATCTGCAATGCTAACACCAAGGGAGAATGACAGCTGAGAAGGAAGATGGCTTTTGGATCTCTTACCTAGCAGAGGGCCTGATCTTTCATTTTCTGTCCCAAGTGTACGCCTACTATTTTGTCTGTCTTAGGTCTTGTGGAGAGGAAGCACTCATTGATTTGTGTGTTATATGAAAAGGATTAATTAATTGCATTGTTGCCTGTTGCTACTTTTAGAGCCTACAATGATTTGAACATAGCATGCCTTGGGTTCTGACTTTGTAAGCGTTTGTACAAAACATTTGATGCGCCTACATTTGAAAGCTCGGGGCACTTGTCCTGTTCCAGAGAGGCTGCCCAGCTGGGTTGTTCAGATCCAAATCCAGAGTTGGATTTCTGTAGTTCATGGATCATAAGAATCAGTGCTGAGACATCAGCTCAGATTTAATTTGGAGCTGCTTTTCAAATGACACAAGTTACAGGAAATTATTGGCAGAAAGATGACTCAGTTGATGTATTTTTTCCCTCCCAGTTTGACTTGAAGCGTGTGGTGCTACAAACTCAGTGAGGGTAATTGTTGAGGGATTTGTAACTGTGAATTTCATCTGGGATCTAATCATCTGTTGCTGTGAGGCCTTTATGGCATTCCCATCTGTAATTGGTACAGTCCTTAAATGGCATCTTTTATAGGTTGTCTCTTTTGGCACTAGGTCAGTTATTTGAAAAATAAATCCAGTTTGTAAATACATACAACCAAAGAGGCGTATTCAAAGCCAAAAGCAGTATATTCAGAGGAATGAATACAGATTATTTCTGTATTCATAGCATGGCAATCTTCTGTTGAGTTTCGGAAGCATACAAGAGGTGGGAGCAGGTGACCCAGGAGGACTATCAAGACACTGTCCCAGCATGCAGGGATGGACTTAGGAAAGCCAAAGCTCTTCTGGAGTTGAATCTGGAGAGGGATGGGAAGGGGACCTGGTGACAAAGAACATGAAAAAGGCCAAGGAACTCAAAGAATTCTTTGGTTCAGTATTTACTGGTAAGACCTGCCTTCAGAAATCCCAGGTCCTGGGACCAGAGGGAAAATCCTGAGCAATGAAGTCTATCCCTTGATGGAGGTGGGTCAGATTAGGGAACGTTTAAACAAACTCTGCATACAGAAGTCCATGGTACCTGGTGGAATGGGCCCATGAGAGATGGGGGAGCCAGCTGATGTCCTTGTGATGTCTCTCTCAACAATCTCAGAACCACAGAACATTTGAGGTTGGAAGGGAAGGGACCTCTGAAGGTCACTTGGTCCCTTTCTGAAACATCGCAGCAATCTGGGGGAGATTCCTGAAGACTGCACTGCGAGTGCTGGTATTTTCCTGTATGATAACGGACAGCTCGGATGGCTTCTTAAAATCCCTGCGTTTGCTCTTTTTTCTTTAAAATGTATATTTTCTTCAGTCTTGTTTCATTGATTGGGGTTTTTCACTACTTGGAAACCTTGGACAGTATGTTTTCCTACTCGCTTAGAAGCTCTTGTTATTACGGTAGTACTCAGTAACGACGGTAGAATACTATTAAAATACTGCTCTTGTTACTGTTAGTTGATGCAAACACATAAAACTAAGTTACATGAATGTCCTTTAGTCCCTAAGTGGCTCTTTTCAGTGAAATGTTTAAATTCTGGAAGTGTTCTAGGCCTTGAGGTAGGCCTTGTGGCAGCGATGCCTTGCAGATGGAAGAGCAGCCAATATTAACTTCCAACAAAATGACTTTTTTATTAATACATCTCATCTTTTAATTTTGCAATGACCTTTCCATTTGGGAAGCATGCTTTCCTTGTCTTGATGCTGACAGTGAGGAGACAAGCTCCGTACCTGCGTTTCAGGGCACATGTTGGTGCATATTAGTGACTGTCACTGCAGGAAGTCGATGTGTTGCGAGAATCTTGCCCAAAGCACATGAGCAAAGTTTGCATTAGGAATCCACTTAAATTAAAGCAAAGCTTGGCACACTAAGCAACAGTTCAAAATCCAATGTTGGGTTGTCACAAATTCTCTGTCATTAGCTTAACGTTAGTGTGAATTGTGTATGCTGTCAGACGTCCTTTCCTTACGGCAGGGAATTCTGTGTTGTTGCTCCTGTTATATCGAGAGTCCCAGAGTTGAGAGCTGCTAGCAGTGGAGCTGGTACGCTACTTACTCGCGAGAATGGTAAGAGCTGCTCACAAAACAGTCTAATTTCAGCATCTGTCAAAGAAATGAAGCTGATCAACAAAAGAGTTCATTTGATTGCTTTGAAAAAAATTAAGTGCTGGTTTATGACACACAAGGCATAAATTAAATCATAACTAGATCATCATTACTGACAAGAAGTGATGACAGGTGTTGTGAATAAGTTGACACGGGGATACTGCCCTGTATAACAACTGTCAGTCATCGGCCAGTTTTGAGGTTCTGCTGTGGCTAATGGGGAACAGTTACTAGAAACGCGTAAGAACTGTTATTAACAGCCACATCTTGAAAACCAATAATTTATGGTACAAAACATTTGCTCCTTAAACAGCTGCAGACACATCTGATACAGCAGTATTAGTCAAAGCCACATATAAAATACTGCAAGTATATTCAGTACAGTGGTTAAGAAACAATTTCTGATAGAGATACTGGACTGGGACTAGGATCAACTGGGTTTGCATTCTGACACAGCCCTCTCTGTGACCCTGGGCCAAATGTGTCACCTCTCTGCATGTCAGCTCTGAGTACGGGATGATATTTCTGTTGTCTGTCTTGCCTGTTTAGGCTGTTAGCTCACTGGTGCGTCACCTGACCGCTCTGTGGAGCTACACACCTGGCACACCTGATTTTCTCTGCTGTAATCCGCACCACAAATCACAAAAATACAGTTACTAATACTGGTGGGGAGGAAGGCACCTGCATTGTCCCAAAGAACTTAGAAACTTACAATAATGAGAACAACTGCTGCTGCGGTTAAAGTGGTACTGCATATGCAACCAGATGATACCCGTGTGCCGTTATTTAATAGATACAGACTGATGCCAAAAATACATAGATGAAATTATATCATCTCTATTGACATGTTTGACACATGTATTCCCTCTGCTAGATACTGTGGTCTCTGCTGCAGTCTGGGATGCATAAAATGAGAGCTCCCCGCCTGCAGCACTTCACAAGGGTGTTTATGGACAGAAAAATGGATGGGGGGTAAATATCTGCCAGTCAGACCCCTCTCAGCATCTTTCTTCGGAGAAACGCATCATTATATTTGAACTGTGCTGTTTATGAAGTATCATTAGCATTATTCAGTTACTGACTTCGATGTCGTCTTCTCTGGTCAGAGCAATCATTATCGGTTTGTCCAAGAAGAGCTGTGACAGATGTCAGGGTTTGTTACAGTCACTGTGCGCCAGATTTAGCCTCCGGTTATGTACTGCTCGAGTACTTTCTCTAAAAGCATCTTGTGAGTACCCTGCAGTAGATACAAGTGACAAGGACTTCAGATATATTTGTGACATTGAATGGACACGTTTTTAGGATGAGATTATGATGTGGTAAGCAGGCAAACAAAGAAGCAGAAGATACTTGCACAAAGCCAGTTTCCTTCCTTTTCTTAACTACATCCTTTCATTCAGATGATGCACTAATAGTAGTCAAGTCCTGCAAATCTGGGGTGAAAGGTTCTTTTTCCTCATGTTGCAAAACTATTACACTTGTTTAATATGATCTTATCTGCATTTTCCTCACAGCTCAAACTGCTGTATTAAGCATTGCGGTAAATTGTGAAGATGATGAAAGAAAGAAAGGAACAAATAAGCATGGCTTGTTACATAGGGACACAGGGTCCAAACTCCGTTACGAATTGTATTTGGTCTTCAGCTACAAAATATATAACTAGACACAGACCACCCTATTTGTCTGGCCAGTATATAAATACAGGCAATCTGTGTCTGGCTAGCTATAAAGACAGGATCTGGTGTAATCACATGTACTTGAACTCAAACAGGTTTTGTGTATCACTAGACATGCCTCATTTTTGAGGCAACTTGATGGCCTTCCCAAGTGAGAAACCTCTCTTTTCCCTTCCCTGTCTGTGCTGAGGGGGCTCCCCCATCGAGTTGCGGCTTTATTGACTGGGTGAAGAACCATGTTTTAAATTGACACGATACTGCTTGCTGCACATGTAAGTCAGGAGCTACAAGCTGGCAGCAGTCACTCGAGCGCTGTGTTCCAGGTCAGCTATCAAGTGTTCGTGAAAAGGACGCGTAAATACCATATGTTAAGTATGACTGATGAAAACAAATACACAAAACCCTGGAGAACTCACTGGTGTCATCATAAGCCTCTGAAATTCTTTCCTGCCCGCTAGAGAGGGAGGTGAGAAAATGAGTGACAAAGCATGGATTACCACTGATGGCTAACACGTCAGTATTCCGTTAATGCTTCTAAAGTCGTGCAAAAGGATGCAACGATGTCTACTCTGTAACTCTAAAGACCAGTAAAAAAGAAAATAATTGTGAAGAAACTCTGTTATCAAAAATAGTGCTTCTGCATGTACCTCTGAGAAGGAATCAGGCGCGGGTTATTATCCATCTGGCCAAATGATCCATAAGATACTTCTCGCTTCCAGAATAACTGCGTTCTCCTGCAAAGGCCCCTTGTCCCATTGATGCTTTCTAAGGGACACTACTGCTATTCGCTCCTTAATTAGGAGATTAGGAGAATTCTTTGACTGAAAATTAAGAATCACTATGGCTTATTTTTATCGCTACAAGATCACTCCAGCAACTTCCTCCAGGAAATTGCAAAGGGAAGTCATTATGTGAGGGGGGCTGGGGAGGCAAGAGCCAGCTAGGTTGTGCATATGAACCCCAGATGAAATGTGTCCTAAGCCTGTGAGGGGGGCAAAAGGGGTGTTTACTAGGTCATTTACCATGTTCTTGTTTTTAAAGTTTCCTTTTCCACGATTACTTGTTGACCTTAATTGTTTCCATGCCCATGAGATAAGTCTTTGTACTTCCTACGGAGGTTTAGTGGAGAGGTCTGGGGATTGCTCTTGCTAATTGCCCTGTATTCCTTCATTTCCCCTGAGTGTCTGTGGCGAGCCTATTCCCACATATGCTACCAAAATCCATTTTAATAGAAGGGGCAGCAATGCACAGCTGACGACATATGTTTAGCTGCATTCAGTACTCGCTGAAGCATGCCTATCGTGTTACATAAAAGGAGAAGGACAGTACAAAACAAACAGCTTTTTACAAGCTACAGCTTAAGGATCCTGTCCTAAAGAACGCTTAAATTTCAGAGAGACAAATAAGCTTGGCGTTGAGCTCTGTTCCATGTCTAGGCTTTTTTCCTCTTTTTTTTCTTCTTTTTTTTGCATACATTAGAAATGCTGTTAGTCTCCCAGGACAACCTTGTTAAAACATTCTCTTCTGGCAGAAATAAAGCTCTCCAGGGCCCGATCCTCAGCTTCCCTGGCTCACCAGAGCGGGCTGGAGCGCAGCAGTGGTTCCCTGGCCCTGCATGCACCTGCTGTGGGAGGGCAGCCCTGCAGAATTAAGCTTTTGTGGCACTGTCTGTTGGGCTTTGAGAAAAGGTTTGTCTGTGCACAGGGTAAAATAAAGAATAGCTAGGAAAAGAGGAAACTTGGAAAAAAAAAAAAAAAGAGGAAAACTTGGGCCAATTTCAGTGGAATTGGTTATTTTCTTTTAACTTTTTTTTTTCTTCAACTGAACGGGAACCAAGGTATGAGATGACCCAGAGATTTCCCAAGGCACCAAGGACAGTTGGGCTTTCAGTTCCCGTTACCTTTAATGGGAACAGCACACACCAGTCCTGTCTGTGCATTTGCTCACCTCTGGCAGGAGATGTGGCGGGGGGGGGGGGATGTACAGAGCTCCTTGCTCGGGGCCAGAGGAGTAAATTCAAACCTTGCTCCACCTCTCGGCAGAAAGCCTCTCCCAGCTGCAAATGGGTATGGCCTCGGGCTGATAAATCAAACCTAGCTGGGTTGGTGCCAGCCATGTCTCTGTCTGAGCTGCCCATGCTCACCCCATGGGCTTTTGGGGGTCTGCACAGACCCCACTCTGAAGGCGGGTTGGGGACAGATTGACCATGGCCCTGAAAATCCATGGGGGTAGGAAGATAGCCGAGGTCAGCTCTTGTGAAATGTAGCTCGAAACATCTGTGTGGCAGTATCTGAAAGGGCATCCTCGCATTCAGCTTTTCCACGTTTTTCGGAGCCTTTACACAAGGCGCCTCCCCTGGGAAGCATTGCTGATTCAGCAGATTCCTGCAGACAGGCTGTTTGTGGCACTGATTCATTCATTTCGGTTATTTATACCACTGTGCTAGGTGCTGTGTGAAGCAAGAGCAAAGCACTGTTCATGCCCCAGAGGCATCTGAAGTCGAGAAGAAGGCAAGATATAAGAAGCGCACGTAATACAGGAGCAGGCGACACTGGTAGTCAGATGGGCTGAGACGAAATTGTGCTTCCAACTTCATATCTGAACAAAATCATAGATTCTCCACTTGATTTCTACGTGCAAACCTAGTTTATGTGAGGGTGTGTTGCAAGATTAATTCCAGGTGCCTAAACTGGAGATGGTTTCCAGCCTGTGTAGGGCTGGGAGCAGCTGTGGCTGCGGCAGGAGGGCTGTGGGGTGGCACAGCGCCTCCCACACCGTGCGACACAGTCCACGTGCTGTGTGGGACCGCGTGGTGGGGATTAGTGCCAATTAGTATTGCTGAGAAGTATGTTTGTTACAGATATTTAATGCACCCAAAAGCTCCCATCAAGAACAAAGATATTTTAAAACCTGTGAAAAATCTAGTCCATTAATATTACTGTGCTTTTCAGATGATATTTGGCTCAGTCGTGCCACTGATTCCTGCCAGGTCCTGAACACCACTTGTGACAGGACAGATTCCCTCTAAAGCCAGTGGGACCTGACGAGTCTCAAGGACTTTTAGAAACATGTTTTTTCCCCCCACTTTGTACAACTGTCGTTAAATAATGGCTGATATAAATAGTATCTTTCTTGTTTAAATGGGGCATGATTTCTTCCAGATTTCCGTGTAAATATTTAAATATGTGGCTCTGCCAGCTGTGGGCTTTGTGCTGTGATGCCAGGGTGCTTTACTGATCTTAGAAAACAAAATCACAGAATGTGGCAGAAGCGATGATGTCACCAAAATGGGTGCAAGTGCTCATTTGCCTGGGGGAAAGTAAACTTATTTTAGTGACTCAGTTTTGTAGTGGGTTTTCTTTTTTTTTTTTTTTTAATTTAGTGTAGATTTTAAAAAGCTCTTCTGCAGCCAGCTAGTTAAAACGATGCAAATGGTTTCAATGTTCTTTTGGGGAAAAGTTTACAGAAACAGTTCTTGGTATAGGCTAATAAAATTCCAGTGCTTGGCCTTGAAATAAGCACAGAGTGAGCTTCAGATGCGGGCTGTCCTACTGCTTTTAAAGTTAAGTAAAAGCTTTGGAGGATGGGACAGGAACTGTGATTGACAGATCTATTGATACCATTTCTCTCCCTTGTTCTTTCCAGTATTAACGCATTTCACCAATAGTAAATTCACACTTGCTTGCCTGGTAAGGAAGCCAATCAGAGGCAAAAGATCCTTTATAGGGGATACCCTTGCTGCCGGTTTATACTTGGGGACAAAAGTACCGGATTTGAGCAGTTATTTCAGTCCGTGTAAAGACATGCGACTGCTGACAGCAGATCGACCTGTCCTAAAAACACTCAATACCCAAACTGACAAGTTTAATTGCTCTGAAGTATATTAAGTGAAACCCCAGCTCAGAGGGGGAATTTTCACTGTCGTCAGCCAAGACCGGGTTTTGTACCATAGCACAAAGTTTTCTCAAGCCCAAGGATGCAATGAGCCTGTGTGCATATGCAATTCAAGCCCTTGTGTCATGCGTGCCCCTGCGCTGTGAGTTTTCGTTTGCTGATCTGATGGTTCAGGTGAAGATCTTTGCAGCCGGAGCTCGGCGCAGCACTTGGCACTCGGCTGGTTCCTGCAGCCCAGCCTGCGTGCCTGGAGCTGGCCGAGGGACCCGTGTCCTCCAGCTTGGCCAAAGGCTGGGGGGTTCCCTCCCGGAGCCGCGGCTGGACGGCGATTGGGAAGTGGCATTCCTCAGCAGGTGTAAAAGTCCTTCAATAGGAGAGCGTGGAGCCTTAGAGCAAACTAGACATCAGTTAATCTCTCATGCCTAGATGATTTTACTGTGACGTTCTGCCAAGCAGCCCGAGGCAGTGAAAAATAAACTGCTAGCATTATAGTATCATTATGTTTCTGATTCTCCAGAGAAGCCAATATTTGTTTGCTTTTCTCTGAAGTGTTTCGTGTCACCGTGTATGCTCTCTCCCCTTCTTTTCAGGGCAGGGAGAGGGGGAGGAGGAAATCTCCACAGAGACTGCACAGCCCAGATTTTGTGCTGCGTGGTGCTGGAGGGTTGTTTGTTTTTTTTTTTCTGCTCTCCTTTCTTACACCTAAAAAATTTGTGAAGATTATTTGGCTACCTATTACTGCGGTGTCTAAGTGAGCGTTGTTTCTGCAATAGGCCAGTCTCTGAAAACAAATTTTGCAGCGAAAATTGCTTGTGAATTTGATTGGTACAAAAACAACCTGACAGGGGCTCACGGGCTGAACCCCAGGTGCTCTGGGGAAAAGGGTCCCTCCTCCTGTCCCCCCGGCAGCGTGCTGAGGCCGAACCTTTTGTACAAACCTCGCTGCCCCTCACCCAGCGGAGCGGCTGGGGGGGTTTGATTCCTCCTGCCTGGGGTGCAGAGCGCGGCCCCGCGGGGCTCGGCAGCGCCGGGGTCTCACCAGCTGAAAAACCCGGTGGCCTGAGCTCCAGCGGGGTCAGCCGGTGCCGGGGCGGGGAGGCAGGTCCCGCTGCCGCCTGCCCCAGCTCCCTCCCGAGTTACACCCCGGGGACACGGTGCCTTGTTCAGCCCCCGGCCCTCCCCTCTCCTCCGCTACCTGGCAGCCTCCTTCGCCTCTCCTCCCCCAAGGGAAAGCCCCACGGTACCATCCCTCCTTCCCCTGCCTAATTTGTTTAAGAAAAGCCGAAGTGACTGCGGCAGTTAATTAAAAGGTAGCGCGTGATGGGTTCAAAGGGAGCGCTACCCCTTGCGCTCTGCCCCAGGGAGGTGATGGGACAGCGGGGGGGGGGGGGGGGGGCAGGAGCGCCCCGGGGTCCTGGGGGAGCGGGGGGGCCAGGAGTGCCCCCAGGGTGCTGGGGGGGGGGGCCCGGGGTGCTGGGGGAGCGGGGGGCCAGGAGTGCCCCTGGGGGAGCGGGGGACCAGGAGCGCCCCGGGGCACCCCACAGGCAGTGGGGAGCCTCAGCCCGGCACCATCCGAACAATGTCATCTAACCAAGCTCCCTGCAAACCTGCTGGTTGGCTTCCAGTCCAGAAGAAAAATGTGGAGAGGGTTTTTTTTTGGTTGTTTGGTGTAACCACTAATTTGCTCATCCGTAGTAACAGCGAAAACATAGAAAATTATTCCCAATCCATAATGCCGTTATGTCAGCTCCTGGAAAAAGATATTTATGGAGGTTTTTTGTTTTTTGCTTTATCTTTTAGATAGCAGTGATTGTGGAAGTGGCTATGGGTGGCTCTAATCATAGAGGTGGCTTTAGAAACGATTCTAGAAATCAGCCATCCTGGGCAAGCCCCTAAGGAAGCGCTACGGGAAGGCGTGTGTCAGATGGGAAAAACCCGTTCAAAGCACTTCATCTTCTCTCTTCTTTACTGCTGCCTTTGCAGCTGATATCGGCTGATAAACATCATTCTTGTGCTACTTGGGTTATTGTTACAGAGATCATAAAAGCTCCAAATAAGCAAACTTTAGGAACGAGTCATTGAACCAATTGTCCCACCTAGAGATGGCTCTTCCCCCATTGTTCCCGAGGTGAAATGTTAACTTGCTTTTCTTTGAAGACTTTCACAGATAGGCTTGCTATCAGCATCAGCAAATTACAGTGACCCAGTATCCTGGACGCCAGCGTTCATGTGAGGCATCTATTTGAAAGTTACTTCTTACTCTTGCAGATGATAAAAAATGTGAAGGAAGTAATCATGTTGCTTATTTTTTCTTATGTAATATCAAATGCTGAATCTTAATGTGATGTTAAAACATGCAGAATTTCACCTGTTCTCAGGGTTGATTGAAAAACAGGAAAGAATCATGGAAATTTGGTCACCTATTTTCATAAGAAATTTGCAAGGCAAGAACCTCAGTTGCAATGTTAACCTGTGATATATACTCTTAAGATTTTTTTTTAAAAAGCTTCATTTTTTTAAAATACTCCTCTAAATTAAAAACATAGAAAAGGGTATCACAAAGGTGAAAGGTAGAACAAATGATCAGGAGAGAAAAGATACTTAAAAAAAAACCCCTTGAAAATTGCCCAGCTGTTTTTCAGCACAATATTTTTTCCCTGCATTTCCTACATCAACATTTGCCTTGAGGAAGGGAAGGAAAGTGATGACAGGGCAATGTTATGACAGGAGAAAAATGATTAGAGGTGGCATTTAAAAAAATAAAAGTAATGGTGAATGGTATTGTGCATAGCAATGCTGGTGTGTATGGGTTTGTAATTCTACAATTCGCAGTTTACAAGTATTTTCGTTTATTTATAGGACTTTATAAACGTTACAAAAACATACATTTCAGAATCTATACTCACAATTTTTCTTCCATATTTTCATTTTTCTGGATTCCTGTTTAAAAGTTCAGTATCTAATGAGGAATTAGCATGTCTAGAGTACATTGCAAATGACAAATACTAAATAGCTATAATTGAGATGCAATATATACCAAGACAGTTTCTCAAACTATTTGTTAAACTCCATGAAAGAAGATAAATATGTATTAAAAATGGTTGGGTGGGTCATTTTCTAGAAGAAATAGAGAATTCCTGTTTAAAGTGTATTAATCTCTTTCCATAGCACCTAGGTGTTTTGATTTTTTCCTGGACCTATTTGGATTTGTCACCCCTTTTTTATTTTCTGTGTTTGCACAAGGAAAATGTGTCCAAACTGTTAAAGTATTTTAACAAAAATACATTCAAAATCGTCACCGGAATCAGGGGATCAGTTTTATCAGCAGTTTACACCAGAGAAGGATCTGCCTCCTCTATTTAAGCAGAGATAGGCAGAGCAGTGAAGAAGCCACTCACTACCTGTATGCTGAACTGTGAGGAACTGCCTCACATTTCAGTAAAAAACCGTCAAGATTTCTTGCCTCTCCGGAAATGTTGGGTTAGCAGCACTCAGCCTGTTTAGCTCTAGCAGTTGCCTTTTATTTGCTTTTTGGAAGGGAAAATGTATGGCAAGGAGGAGCTGCCAGGATTCCCCAAATCCCTCTTTTCTCCAAAGACAGCTCCAGCATGTTTCTTCGTTAGTCCAAGTATCCTCGGGCTTGGTTTTGTTTTTTCTTGGATAAAGGAGGACTTGCTGTCTGCTCTTTGCAGAAAACTGAATCCTTGAACAGATCCTTGGAGAGGAAAATTAGGCATAAAGAAATGAAAAAAAAAAAAAAAAGAAAATCAGGAAAACCAATTATTTGGGAGAAAGAAACAAAACATTGCAATTCACCTCATAGCTGTTACGATCTTACAGTGAGCTGTGACCATCACACACCTAACGCTGGTTTCCTTCATTTCAGACAACTCATAAAATGAGATGTCCTTGGAAGGAGCTGAGGGATCACCTCCTTCCTGCAGTGCCCTTGGGAGGGATGTGAGGATGGAGAACCCTGGATGGGACCCCCGGGCTGTCGGTCCCGGCTCTGCACGGCCAAAGGCAATAGGTAACACGGTGCCGTCGAGATTTGCTATAAAACATCTCAGCAGGTCAGGTTGCTGCTTCGAGAGCCCTGACCTGCTGTCACCAGCTGTGTGTTACCTGTCACACAGAGTGTGGGTCACTTGGTTATCTTTTCTTACATAGCAATGGGAAAGCAATATGGCAACAAGGAAATTTTGGTAATGTTCTGCTTCTTTTCTGTATTTAGCCATTAAACAGTCTGTTCAGAGTAGTGCTAGTTAACGGCTAGTGTCCGTGAAGGGAGAGGGTGAATATTGCTAAGGCAGAGAGATGAGGAGCAAGGGCAGAATCTTTTGTCATCACCAGGCCTTTATGCAAGAGTTTCACAGTAGGCAAAAATTAAATAAAATTGCATCAGTAATGAGTTTGGCTTGTAGGATGGCTCCTGACTGAAGGCTAGTTTTTGGTCCACTTTGATGTGTTGAAGAACAAGAACTTCCAGTACCAGTTCTGCTTAGGTACATAAATCATGGGGGTTGGAGAGAAAGAAAAGCGACATACTGGTTCTCTTCCTTTATGAATGTAGGCTGTAGTCCATCGTGGTGGCTATAAAGTGTCTAAGACTGATAACAAATTCTCAACACTATCTAAGCGAAGAGGCCAATAAAGCCTGAAGTATTTATACACCTGTGGTTTGAATAGCTGGGTAATGAATGACAAACCTTTTTCTTCTGTGCATGTTTTTCTTTTGCCATTTCTAGCTCGCACTGCAGCCAGTCTAGTGCCCTTTGGATGGTTTATACCTTGTCAAACCTGTTTTAAATAAAGCACTGTACCGCATTCTTAGTCTTGTCAGGGAAATTGCTGCCCTCTCCTGGCTTAAAGCAAGTCTCGACCCTCTGAAGGCATCCCCAAGCGAATGCCAGTTTCGATGTGATAATACGACCCAATATGAAATTAATTAAGGCTAAACAATAGTTTCTTTAAATCAGAAATGAGGGCAGGCAGCCCTATCTAGGACAATAGGATTGGATCCAAATGCAGTTTTAAAGACGTGTCCCGCCTCCCCTGATCAGAGGGCATTTAATGAGATTCATGCAATTTCTTTCTGAAAACAATAGCTTTAACCATTGGTTGCATAACCCAGGATATCCAGCTGAGGCCCCCCAAGTACAGAGTGTTCCACAAAAAGGAATGACAAAAACTCTTCTAGCTCAACTTAAATAATTAAAACAAGATCTGGAGAAATAGCCAGCCCGGTGAGATGTCTTTTATAGGGGGTCAGGGAGTGGAGGAGGCGAGATAAAACTCCTAAGGGCAAAGTTAAATTTGTCCATTACTACCCTCTTTCTGCTGAGACGGGACTGAGCAGCACAAATCGCTGAGACCCCTGAGAGTCCTCAGCCCCCTCTGCATTCTGGGTCTTTCAGCACCTTGCAGAATCAGGCCCCACTGCTGTAATTCAGAAAAGACTATTGTCTACACAGAAAGTAGGTCTGGAGCATATACTCGCTGAGATTAGTTTGAACTTAGACTGTGATTTGTGGCTCTCTTTTTACATGAGGTTTGAACAGTTTCTTGGCTGCTGGAGATACTACTCTGAACTGAAGGATCTTATGCCGTGTAAGTGGGTGGGAACAAGGCATGGCAATACAGACAGTGCTATAGACAATGCTCATTTAGGATTGTGGAAGCATTACAAACAAAGGAAGAAATTCCTCTTGCCCCTCCAGCTACAATAGCTGCACAAAGCATTCAGAGCAACAAATGCCATTTTCCAAAATGTTAGTGCCAGCGATCTGAGAAAAGTGTGCTCTTCGACAGATGTGTGGAGAGCTAAGAGCTGTGGCCTCTAATAGGCCATATTAATGGCAAGCACTGTATTTCAGAAACTAAGCACTTCATGCATAGCAAAATGCTTAAATTAATTTCCCTCCCCTCCTCTTTTAAGACCAAAGTTATTTAAGTCATGCTTTGAAGATGCAGCTTTTGCATCCCATTTTGATAGCATACAGCAGCAATCCTGTTTGTCGGGTGATTTTGAAACAAAATGCAGCCTTGTGGCAAACAAAATCTCCTGTTCCCAGGCAGAAGTGAAGACAAATGCTAGGTGCTTCTCTGCTCTCTGTTTAGAGTTGCAGAGAGAGACACTTTTAGTACTTCAGTGCTCAGAACTTGCAGATATGGTGCGTGTGAATGAAGCTGAGGCTTGACTTTTATCTGGTTATTTTAAAAGGCTGCATTTCCTCTAGTGCTGAGGTAGGACACCATTAAAGCTGCATTACTGGTGCCTTTCATATATTTACTTATGATAAGGCCAGATCTGACTCTTCTTCTTCACAGTAAAGCATTTGACTGTTCAACAAACGTGATTTGGTCAGCAGGGTTTTCTGGCATCCGGTTTTTTATAGGCATCTGCAGCAGCATTTGTGCCTAAATAGTTGGTTAAATAAGTAACTACAGAAGAACCACTATGAGAGTTAGCACAGGATTTTCTTTATTTTGACCAGCTTTATCCTGCATCCATATCTGTGTTACTGATCTGTGTGTTATGGTGGGGCTATGTGCAAAACAAACATGCTCCCAACCCATCCTGTTTGTGTTACATGAAGAGCAAAATAAAGGGAAACCAGGCTGGAGTGGCCAGAATTGGATGTCCAGGTTGCTGCTTCCCTAAACACCACCTGAGACTGAAACCCGATGGGGATTTGCCATGTTTTTGAGGTGTTCCTAATCAAACGCTGCCTGACAGGGATGCCGAGATAAATACAATCGAGTTTGTTTCTCATGAGCTCCCTGCAAGTCTAATTCCAGCTTTGTGTCACATTAAGGGATGAACAAATCCACTTGCTGCCCATGTAAAGCCTCTTTATCCATGATGGAGCCACCTTTTTGCACAGAGAATCACTGTGAGTACTGCCTGGAAATTTTTCTCTAAACGTATCCAAGAAAACTCGTGGCCTGAGTGCTTACAGGAGGTCCTTGCAGGTGCCTGGATCCTCATTGGGACCGGAGAATGGAGCTGGCAGTGGCATCACGGCTGCGCTGTGGGACGTTTCCCCTATCTGATCTTGGTCAGCCCCGGCCTGCCCTGGGACAGTTTTCACTGCCACGCTGTCACTTCTGCTTCGAAGTCCACAGTCAATTTTCCATTTAAACAGAAGAGTTGGGACAAGCATTTCAACAGCTCTATATGGTGTCAGGGGTATTTCAATCTAGGTTGAAGGAGAATTGTAAAGTGCTTTCCTTTTCTTAAAAATAATCTGAATTTTGGCAGAAGGTCCTGCCCAGCTGTTATTTAGTGAGCTGGCACATGCTGCCATTGTCGACTGTCCCCACCTGGATGTATTTATGTCCAACCCACATTTGTTAATCATTGAAACAAAGTATGGGGGCTTAAAAAAAAAAACCAAAAACAAACAACAAGCGGCAACATGGCTCTGCATGTTACCAGATGCCACTGTGGTGATCTCAAGCATAAGCTGTAGATTTTTATCTTTCAAATGGAGACGTCCCTTGGGCACAGCCACTGCCCCTGTCCACAGCTATCCTTGTCACCCGGCTGTCCTCCGTGCTCGGCGCTGCGAGGCTCACACCGTAAGGCCATGTTTGCTGCGTGAGGAGTATGACAGCGGACAAGGGCAGAGATCGAGGTCTGGGGTCCCGGGGACATTGTGGTTTTAAGGGACTGGCGTCTTGGCATGTGTAGTCATCCTGTGGATGGGCGAGACCACAGTCAAAACCAGCGAGGGCTCAAGGCCGCTGTGTGCTTTTATTTGCATTTATTCCTTGTGATTGCAAACGTTCATCTTTAGATATTTCCAGGATTAGGGCATAATAAGAAAAGACAACAAAGGAGTCTAAAGCTAACAGAGGGAGGCTGGAATTGCTGTGTGGCACTGCAAGACACGAACCATTTCGAGGGCCCTGTCCCTGAGTATGCCAGCTTGCTGCTCTGGGGAGCCCCCGAATGCTGGTGCTCCAGACTTGAGCATTCACAGCACGCCCCTACCAAGGTTTTGACCTGTAAGCACGCCCAGGCAGGTTACACTTAGTTCTTCACTCCTCACTCCTAATTTCAAGTATGACCTTATCCAGTACCATGGACTCCCCAGTTACTCCAGCGTCCTGCTGAGAACGGTCCCTATCTGGATTTGCCATTGTGCCTCACACCAGCCATGCGTCAGAGCCACCTCTGTGCATGATTCCGTTAGCGCGGTGGATATAAAAAAGGAATGTCCCCGTTTCCTGGGGTCTGTTCTACATCCTTCATTGGCTTTGCAACGTAGTCTCCTACCCTTTCCCCACAATCTTGCTCTTGGGCGAGAAATCTCTCCTTGCAGATGCTTTCCTAGAGCAGCTCATTTCTACTTCATCCTCTCTCCATCTGATCAGGACAGAAAAAATATGTGCTCTTTTTTGCTCCCGTTTGTACTTTAGTATCTGTTTGGTAGAAAGTAAAGGGTGTCAATTACATGAGTAATCTACAGTGTTTAAATCTGTCTTTAAAACTTTACGGGATGTTGCCTGCAAGAAAAATGGTAATAGCTCTCTTTGGTACTTCAGTCACAAGTGGTTTGACTGTGGGACAAAAAAAAGAGAAAAATACAGATTTATACAAGAGCAGATAACATAAATACAAAGTCACCAAAGTGGTCGCAAGAGATGCCCCAAAATACATCTTTCCAAGGATTTCTAGCATGATTTTAGGGCAGTTTAAGTGGCTGCTGCCAGATTAGGCCAGAGTGCATTCATAAGGCAGAACAATCCCAGCTGTAACAAGCTGCAACCCCAGATGATTAGAATGTGAAACCTTTATGCAGTGACAATCCTAAGGATTGACGAAAACTGGGTGCTTGTGGGAGGTGACCCCCCAGCAAAGCTGCAAGTAGGCAGGTGCTCAGTACAGCTGGGGACGCGATGCTGGGGACTTACACAGAGGTGGTTGACTCAAGGATGCTGTGAACAAACAGCGCTGCCTTGCTGGCAGCGAGACCTGCCTCTTGTAAGGGGAAGTATAAACCTCGTGCTTGGGATGTGCTTTCACCTATTGCTCTATTTTACAAATGAATATGCAGCTAGAAAAGTTAACTCTGCAAACACTTTAGCAAAACTTTCAATCCCTATATTTTTTCAGTTCCTTGTGTGTGTGCATTGGGTGAGGGTATGTATCTGTGCGTCTTCCACTGTAAGTATTCATATGTCCATTTCAAAGATTTATTTGTGAAAGATACCTCGTTAACCTGTTGGAGGGAATAAGGAGGTGTCAGAGGGTTTCCCCTACGAGGCGGTCGGCAGTCCCAAGCTGCTGTGCAGAAAAAGCCTCTTTTTACCCACGGAGCAGCTCCGTTTCTGTTGGGGAGTGGCGAGTGCAAATGCAGGGCAGCTCCCTGCCTGTCAAGAAGCACCTGAGATGCAAAGGGAGAGCAGTAACTCGATAAATCAATTCAATGTACAGCAATAAATTATAGTTGGAAATCAATTTTAACAATTAACAATGATTCTTTTGAAGTTGACAGTAGAGGCCCCAAAACACAGAGGCACAAGAATAGCGAAGTGTTGCTCTTGAGACCGTGACTCTTGGGAAATATATTTTCTGTCCAAAGTGGATTTGTGAAGTGAGTTTCATGCAACATGGAAGGAACTTAATATTGTAAAATATGTTAAGTGCTTGGCTTTACAGTAGTCCTGAGTGTAACAAACACCACAGTTTAAATCTGCAGTGTCCTACAAATCCTGAAGTGTTGGGTGCACACGGCAGTTCTCGTCCATGCAGGGTCTCTGGGCAGTGGGGTATTCTCCCTGCGAACGTACATCGCAGCGTCAGGGATGAGCTATTTGCAAACTCTGGAGAGTGTGAGTTGGATGTTTCTGAGAAATTTGAAAACATTGGAGAAGTAAATGTTAGTGAAAATGAAACAAGGTTGGTCTAAACTTCAAACAGTGCAGTTTGAAATAGATGCTGCAGAATTTGGATGGTACAAGAGGGCTGTACTGTACATGATAATCCTCAGGGCACGGGCATGGATTAGGCGACCTCTGAAGAGTCATTCCAGCCCAGTGATTCTCTGAGAAGACAAATACGCTGGAAGACACAAATCTTATCTGAAAAGTGTAACATGAGACCCACTTGTGGGATCCCATAAATAATTTGGGTTTTGTATAGTTGTGGAAGAAGGTTCAGTGAATAACTGCCAATTGTTCTGGTATCTAGAAGAAGGGATGGAAAGACAAAAGAATGGTGTGAATACTAAATGAGGTGGTTACATTTCAGTATTTCCTACCTGAGCTGCAAGGTGCTCTAAACAAATGGGTATTTTTTCAATTGCTGCCATCTCGGAGAGAATAAGACAATGCTTGGATATCTCTCACAAGGAAATCCTTCTGCACATGGCTGTACAAAACATTGTAGGAGATTAAAGCACAGCATTCCAGTGACTTGTTTAAACATATCTTCTTATATCTCTTTGCAGCAATCCTTAAGCCCCAACCACCAAAGAATATCTCTTCACAGCAGTGACAAATTCCAATCCCAAACAAACCACCTGGGGCACGCTGAATCGCTAAAGACAAATGTCAGAGGTCTATATTATTTCCAATATTCTTTGACATTGCTTATGATGTGGCCTCTGGCACATTCCCAACAGAAGAAAGTTCAGTTATATTTCTTTCAATTAAAGAATCTGATTTAGCCACTAATCATGTCAAAGAATGTCTGGGGGAGGGAAAGGGAGAGGAGAACATGAGCGAGTGGTGGTGCGTTCAAATGGGATGGCTCGTGCGATGGCTCAGGCTATCTGCAGGGAGGCACGGGCACTATGGGATCTGGCTGGGACAAAGCTTGGCACAAACGGAAAACAGTTGCATGTGTCAAACGTATTGGTGGTTTGATAAAATCGTACAAATCCTATTAATGCACAGACTCAAGCACAGTGAAAATCATGCTCCCAGAACTCAGTTTTCAGTAAGAATGATAGGGAAGTCTTTGGGATGGAGAGAATCAGGATACCAGCGAATGGGAGCGGTTTATAAGCTTTATGCAGCATCTGCTGCAGCATCTCACCCAAGTGTGTGCCCATGTCTCCGTCCTGGAGGACCCCAGCACTGGCCCTCAGGGCACGGTAGGCAAGTAACACACTGCTGGATCGGGGGTGAGTCTGACACTGCCAATCCTGTCTGTATAAGCCCGCTTTAGGGAAAGCTATAGTTCAAAAAACTAACAACATGTTGAGCCATGTATTTTGGTGACTCGGGACAACTAGGATTGCTTCATCTGTTCGAATGTGTTGCTGATCTTTAGGGAACGGTGGAAAACTCAGTTCCCAAACCTCAAAAACAGTCTGAGACTGTTGTTAAGAGGATTTGCATTTGGTAAATTTTGCCAGGTTGCACAAGCAGATGCAATACCTAGGATATTTCTGCTTAGGTTTTCCAACCCTTCCTTCTCCAACATCCTTGTGGTAAGTAACATTGCTTAAGATGGGAGCAGATGGAGCTTTGTACATAACCTTGTGTGAGACTCAGGGATTTCTGATACTGAGGTCTTTTTAGGCATTGTGGCATCCAGCAAGACACCAGCCAGATTTCCTTGTGAAGAATAGATGCTGTAAGGCAGAGAGCAGCTGTGGAGTTTCTTATTTCTTCTCTGTAGCAATGTGGTAATATGTCTTAAAGCCCACTCACAAAATGCCTATACAGCCATAGAAGTGACTATATGATGTCTTAATGTTGCCCACGTATTCTTTAATGGTATAAAATCATGGCATTTTTCAGTGGCGGTTTTTATTTTTAAACAGTTTTACACACAATGATTTTGCACATTATTATTGACATTTTCACAGACGTTCAGCCCTGGCCTAGCAGTGTCTCTGCTGGCCATTTTAGTACTGGCCAACATCAGGGGAGAAGTCTGAGCTGGCACTATGGACTCACTGAAATCTCTTGTCAGAGACATCCCGATGCACCTTCCTCGGGGCTGCGTCGATGCCTTCTGTTGGGTGCACACAGCCAAATGCATAACTGTGCAGCCTGGCCCCTCTCACACATGACTCTATAACCTCATACCTAGAAATATTTTCATTACAAAAGTATTCTGGCACTTATTGCAGATAAGTTGATATGAGGATCTGCATGACTATACAGATGTATGAGATACCAAGATTTTACATTATTTGCGTGTTTTTGAAACATCTACTTTGAAAGCAAGAGCATTGATTGCATTTTTCTCAGTGACAGATGTTCTCTCACTGCTGGAGAGAAGGCCTCGATCTAAGTACTGAGGTCTCTAGTGCCTAGACTTTGAGGTAACGTATTGGTCAGGGATCAGTACTGTTGGTAACCTTGCACTTGAAAAGCTGACATCTCTAGGGAATGAAATATTGAGGACAGATGTACAAGCTATCAGACCGTGTCTGTTTGTTGCAAATTCTGTGTCATGCTGCACATCTTACATACATTAAGGAGCAAATGGGCTCATTCCCGTGGCAGCAAACTTCACAAATCGAAAGAAAAATTATTTATCATGACAGGCAGGTGGTACTGCAGACAGAAATGGCTCTTGACCTTGTGGAAATAAGGTTGCAATGGTCTCACAGAGGTTGATTTTTTTCTTCCTGCTGGCTTGAGAGAAATATTCTGGTTTCAGTCAGAGAAAAGTATTTTTTAAATGGTGATATGTCTCAGGCATGTGGATTTATAACATACTTGCTTCTTTGCATCCACTTAAGCTATGAACTTGAGGTGTTATACATGCTGTTTAACACATAATTTTATTTTTATCAGAAAAACTACATCTGCCTCTGTTTGCACTAAATCTACAACACCAGCTCTTACACCGGCGCAGCATATGCCAGTTTGACTAGAACAAGGTGCAACGATCGTGTTCCTAGAATCTCTGTGAAATCGGAGTTAATTCTGTGCAGGGCAGATTCTCAAAGGCCATGTTTAACATCTCTAAAGATGCAACTGAAGGGGCTGGGGAAATTTTCAGCAGTGCCCTGCTGCCTGGCGCCTGTCTGCATTCTTCCCAGGGAAATCCTGTAGCCGGTGGCGGCGAGTTGAGGAGCAGAGGCAGAGGCTGAGTCCTGGGGGTGCATGATGGAGAGGTGGAGGTTGTCGCCTATTCGTGTCAGTCATGAGTGCTGTGTGCCTTTCTGATGTCCTGGGTTTAAGGAAGGTTAATTCACACTGGATCGGGGCTATTCGTAGAATGTGACAACCTTTATTTGCAGGACAGAGCTGAGAAGTTTGGTGTGTTTGTCTTAGCAATATGAATGCAAAAGAGAGATGGGTTTGTTCTCTCTTGGTTTGACTGGGGGAGATAAAAGGGGGAGCGAACATATTTGAGCTAAATGACAAATATTGGTGCAAGAGCTGTTGAGCAGGAACTAGCCAGGGCACTTCTGGGCTGGAAATGAAGAGATTTATAGCCATCAAGGCAGGGAGGTTTGCTTGCAAGAGAAGTGATGGGAATGGGAGCAACACCTAACCCAGGGCACTGTTAGGATGCACTGGATGAATTTGTGACATGTGTTAGGACATTGAGAGAGGAAGGGGTAGGCAGTGGGTCAGGATGTCATTTATATCACAGGATAAAGTCTTAGCAGAAATGTGTACAGTACATTCACTGCTATGCACGTATAACGGCTCTAACAGGCACACAGAAGTATCTCTTTCCAAGGAATACATCACTCAGTGCTGCAGTGCCTTTCAGCCACCCTGAGTGCTCACACTGACTCTACAGCAGGCTGGTTCAGCTCTAGAGTCCTTGCTAGCAACCTGCGTACGGGCCCTGACCGATGCGTTACGACAGGGCAAATCAGAAGCACTCTGAGTGAGTGTCTCTGCTCTTTTCTCACACTCCTCCGTGCCTGCAATTGGGGAAACGGTCTCTAATCCACCTTTTCCAGCATCACCTCACTCTGACTTCATTGCAGTTTCTGAATTGCAATGCCACTCCTCAGTGGCTTCATTGCAATTTCTGGAGAGCAGATGCTCTGTGTAAATACAGAATATCACAGGGGAGGGGAGAAAAAAAGCAAAAATTAAGATTTAGGGGTGTTGATGTGCAATTCCAGATTTTTTTGTTTGTGGATGACATATTTGCAAACCAGAGGTGCTGCAGGGGAGGAGGGAGCAATTCGTAAACTCCTCTGTTGTGGAATGAATACACCGCTGAACTAATGAATAGAAACAAGATGTTTTAACCACCACCTAGAGAGGTTGCTGAGTGGCCATAATCAGTGCTCCCTAGGAGGTGGCCAAAATGTCTCCTTGCTATTCATTAGGTCAGAATAGCTTTCGTTTTATAATGTGATCCTTCTTCCTGACCTTCTTTCTGTTCTTAAATGACTTCAGGACTATAAATTCCCTCCTAGAAATAGCATTATTTATTTAACTGTCTTGTGTTTGTTATGGTCAGTTGTGATCTTTCTTTAGGAGGTGTCATTTTGAATAAAAATGGAATTTAGTGGTGACAGAGTTCGGTACTCCCCGGTTTTTATTTGAAGCACGTTGAAACACACTTTGCATGTGTTAAGATTACTTTGTTTGCAAAATGTTCCTGCTCTTTATAACCTGTCTATGAGAAACGTTTCTGATGTATTAGAGCTAGTCGTACCACCATTTCAGGGCTAGTTTGCTGCTGCTTTAAATATCAAGGAAGATTTTCAGATGGTTCCCTAAGGCCTTGGCTACAAAACTGAGCAATACACAGCTCCGCCAGCACAGGCGTGCTGTAGCTCTCTTGGGACCGCTTTCTCCTTTGGGGCACACCAAGTCTCTGTTCCCAGTGATAGAGCAGGTGATTTCTAGTGCAGTCCTGCTCCTTGCTGAAATCCCCGGTGCTGTAAAGAGATCAGCCAGCCACTGGGAACAAGAAAAATCCTCCACGGTTATTATACTTCATCAGCTTCTCTAAATACTTCGGGCAATTCCGTTTGGGACTTTTAAAAATTTGCATAATAGGTATCTTTACATCTTTGTGAGAAGCACTAGATATTTTAAATTATATTTCATCCTTAGAAAGTGCTGGAGACTTCCAGCTAAGCTTCAACAGGCAGCTGGGGACGTTTACCAGGGCACCAAGCTCCCGATTTCCCGCAAGTTCATTGTGAATGGGCATGTCCTTGAACGGAGAGTGAGTGACAAGTTTGGACTGAGAGCCCTTTTGGGCCTGTCCGTGGGAATAAAGTTTGGGAAGTGCAGAGCCGTTGCCTTGTAGTTTTATGTTCCACTCTCTACCAACAGAGAAGGAAAAATGAGTTATGTCTAGAGAGGAAGAGTGGGTTTCTGTGCAAAACCAAATGACATGAATGAATGAAAAATATGTACCAGAAGAAACTGCATGTGTAAAGGTCAGATTTTAAAAGGTTAATAGTAAGTGAGGGACAGAGAGTTTAGGAAAAAAGGATAAAAATTTGGGGGGATGCTGATCCAAAACCCATTGAAGTCATAGCAGAACAGCCATCACCAAATCTGTACATTTGGAAATTCAGGAGCTTTGACATGCTGTGTGTCGGTTCTTAGCAGCTGGGAATGCCAGGAGATTCAGGCCTGAGTATATTCTGGAACCAACTGGGTATCCACAGAGCTGTATGACACATCAGGGTCTGGAGATGATAGTTGTATTGGCAGAGATAGATGCTAGGAGGAAAAAGTACAGTATCTGCTGCACTTTCAAAGACTTTATTGTAGAAAGGCTTAAACCATTTGTGTATGGACAATTGTTCAAGTATCCTTACGAATGGGTGAGAAGAAGTGGAAGCCATATGCACAGCTTGTCATAGTCTGTGTGTACCATTTACAAATATGATAGATATTTGCAGTTGTCTAGAGACCATTACGAGAACCTAAAAATCCATTGTTTTCTCCATGGGACTGAGTTCCAACAGAGAATATGTCTGCATTAAAATTCTAACAATTTACAGAAACCCTGCCAAAGGCAGAGAAAAAACAGCTTTTTGAGAAATGCAGGCATATAGCTTAACTAAGCAATATTGATAATGTCTGCAATGGTGTGTCCTG
The DNA here is from genome assembly GCF_013368605.1 of Nyctibius grandis. NCBI lineage: Eukaryota > Metazoa > Chordata > Aves > Nyctibiiformes > Nyctibiidae > Nyctibius > Nyctibius grandis. The sequence goes on along the minus strand of NC_090676.1, from coordinate 6,102,766 downwards.
GGTATTAAGAATTAATTGGCTGGTTCAAAACCAAACCAGTGGTTTGGTTTTCCATATTTCTCAGGAGGTTACTGAACTTAAAATAATTTTAGTTGTTTTAGTGCAAGGGGAATGAATGAATGAATAAATAAATAAAAGAACCAGGCCAATCTACAAACCAACAGAGATTTTATGTTTTATTTTATTCTTTGTTTATGGGGTTCATAAAAGTTCAGTTTATGTTTTACTGGGTCTGAGCCTTACACACTTCCAGCTTCAGGGCCAGA